>NC_044989.1:46248884-46887935 GCF_008728515.1 Papio anubis | reverse complement strand
TACCTTTGTCCCTTCTTGCCATCCGTTTGCTTCTTCATGCCTAGTGTATTTCCTTATACCAGAGAGATAGCTGTAGCGCGTGGGACCTTGGACCACCTCACCTGTTTGCCTTGTTTCCTTATCAGTAAAATATCTGCCTTTGAAAAGCACTGGGTGAATTAAATGAGAGCTATTAGGATAAGGCCCAGGTTCGCCCTTCTGCTTTTCGCACTAGCGGGCGCCCCTCTGCGCGCGCGCGCGCGCGCGCCCACGTGTGTGTGTGTGTGTGTGTGTGTGTGTGTGTGTGTGTATGTATAGTATTTTTTTTCTGAGATATTTCTATTTTCTGGAATATTCTCCATAGTGTAACATATTGACTGTTACTTTAAATTAATAAAGTCCTTGTTTAACAGTACAATTAACTCTCAGGTAATTTAAGTACGTGTATTTTAGAGATGAGTAATTTGTTTTCCCTCCTTCCATTCGTGCTCTACTTTTGGTTGGAATTTAACACCTGTAACAGACGTTGTCATCTTGGTATTTCTGAAGCATCGGGATCCCTTAGTTTAGTGTGGTGCTCTTTGAACTCTTGATTCCACTGGCCACCATTTGAGTATTCGAGTGTGCACTTGGTGTCATTTGGCATTTGCTAGAAGATGTGAACTACTGTAATGTTAGACAAGAGTAAAAAAACCCCAGCAATTTAGCCTAAGTATATATTTGGGGTTGTTGGAATTATAACTTATGCATTCTGGAAACCTCATAAATAAACTTTGGTTATAATTCCAACAGGCAGTAGATAATTTAATCCACACAGTTGATTTCATCTCTGTGATATTGGCCAAAAAAGTTTAAATGAATTGTTTTATTGGTCCTAGGACATGACCTTTTTGCAGAAACCAGTCACAATATTTAAGAAATTAGTAAATTTGTTTTTTTAAGACTCTGAGAGATGTTTGTACCATATTAAGAAAATCAAAGGTAGAATAAAAAGTCTATATGTGCATCTACACATCTGCATCTTCTGTGTTTTGAAACAAATACATTGCTCATAGCAAATTGACTTTATGACTTATTTTTAGGGGTTGAAACATTTAAGACAATGGAAAAAGTCATTATTGCGTATGCTCTTCCTTTCTTGTTTTTCGTTAGCTAGCCACCCGAGAAAACACCATGAAAGACACCGATATCAAAAGACTACTGTATACCCATCTTTTATGCATATTTTCGATTATCCTAAGTGTCTTCATTCCATCACTCTTCTTGGAGAACTTCTCAATATTGGAAACACACTTGACATGGTTGTGCATCTGTTCTGGTTTTGTAACTGCTGTCAATCTAGTACTATATTTAGCAGTGAAACCAAATACATCCTCTAAAAGAAGTTCATTATCACACAAGGTAAGGCTTATGTCTCAATAACTGGTTTTTGGATGGAGCTAGTGCTTCTTTTAATGGAAGAATAAAGTATTCGTCAAGTCTTCATTAGGTTATTTACAGTGAGTAAAGGGAACCTGATTTTTCCCCACCAAATTGGTAGCCTGTTACTTGCTGGAAGGCTGCCCATAATGTTTGATTAATCCCTGCCTTGCATTAATTGTGGAATTATGACTTCTTCAGAGCTTATGATAATATTGTGAGCCTGTATAGTCATTGTTTTATGTCACCATTGAAAATAAATACATGTGACAGTCTGTCTTTAAACCTTATTCAATAAGACATTGTAGTTTATTTTTATTTATTTTTGCATTTTTGAAAGCCACTTAATGGGTTTTTCAGAAACTGCTATATAAGCCTGTGGTAATGCTTGTTTCCAACATGGCCTTCCTTGACTAAATAATTTTCAGATGTTAGAATCAATTTTCCAGAATATTCACTGCAGTAGATATTCACTTGGCTATTACTAATAATGTCCATACTTAACATTATTTTCTACTGTGTTGTAAGGTCTGTTAGGTCATTTACTGCCTATGACTGGAAAAGCTGAATGTATGTGTTATGTTTATATATTCTTAAGCTCCAAATCAAGAAGGTCTCATGTTTCTTTGTAGATGTTCAGGTCTTTTTTCATATGGGTCGTGTAATATGAGTGTGATTTCAAGAATTATTTAGTATTTTGGTTTTTTAGTGCAATTTTCCCAGGAATTTTGTTTTAAAATGAAAAAAATTGTTATTTTCTGCAGATATTTCCTCTGTCATCACATAATACTGTATTTTTTGTATACTAGCTCTGATATCAATCAATATTTAATAAATACTGATTAATGACATAGCTCTGTATGTTATCATGGAAGCAGAACCTCTTTTAGACTCATGTAGGTCGGATGGGTGGAATATGGGTGGGGTTTGATATTTGCCTTTTAGGCTTTTTTAGTCTGTATCGAGGGCTGTGTATGTGACTGGGTACAGGACATGTGATCTCATTTGAGTATACCCAAGAACATTTGAACTGTTTTACATATTATGGGAACAAGTTGTGTTTGTAGATAAAATGGAAGAATTTATTGTCCTTTAGGCATTATCTTGAGTCTTCAGGTTATTCATTTCTCTTTTAGGTAACCAGATTTTTGAAATGCTGTGTCTACTTTCTTATGTCTTGTTTCTCCTTTCATGTAATTTTTGTTCTGTATGGAGCACCACTAATAGAGTAAGTTTGAAACTTTTACCCTAAATTTATATTTTAAAACATTCATTTACCAAACTGTGCTCATTCTTAGCAACTAGAAAAACCATGATGTGCATCATTAATATATCAAGTAAGGGCACCAACATCATTAGCAGTGTTATTCTTTTTTAAAAAGCAGCAGAATAACTTAATTTATTAAATACTCTTGTTACTTAGCCTTCTATTATCCAATTACATGTTGGCAGAAGGGAGAGTAGAGAAACTATACTATACCAATAAATATTTGGCCCTTAGAACCTCTGAGAGAACTTACTATGATTATATGTGTAAGTTAGTTACACTTAGCATATCAGTTCTTATAAATGTGATTCTAAAGTACTTGAATGGAGTTTTTCTTAACAAAAGTCAATAGATTCCTGTATTCAAATACTCAATATTTTTGTATATTAAGTGTATACAAAATATACTGGTGGTGGTGTTTATAGTTTAAAGATAAAATTTAACACTTTTTCTGAACTGACAAATTTCAAATTCTTAAAAACTAAATTCATGAATGTTTCTTACAAAATGTTTATCATAATTTGAGAAACTTCAGTTTAGCAGTGATTAATGATCACTTATGTGAAATAAGTGATGAGATACATATACATATACACACACATACATATGTGTTGCTAAGTATACTTTTTTTATATATATATATATATATTTATACATAGTTTTACGTACACACACTAAACCGACAGGTTATTCTTTTCTTTTTTTTTTTTTTTTTTTTTTTTTTTGAGACGGAGTCTCACTGTGTCTCCCAGGCTGGAGTGCAGTGGCGTAATCTCCTCACTGCAAGCTCCGCCTCCCGGGTTCACGCCATTCTCCCGCCTCAGCCTCCCAAGTAGCTGAGACTACAGGCGCCCGCCACCACGCCCGGCTAGTTTTTTGTATTTTTAGTAGAGACGGGGTTTCACCATGTTAACCAGGATAGTCTCGATCTCCTGACCTCGTGATCCACCCGCCTCGGCCTCCCAAAGTGCTGGGATTACAGGCTTGAGCCACCGCGCCCGGCCAGGTTATTCTTTTCTAGATGGGAGAGAACAAGACCTTTGTAATGGGAAATGGTGATTCCTGTCTAATCCATTTTAAAGTAGAATGAATGTGTCTGGCACAGTGGTTCTCAACATGTGGTTTTCAAACCAGCAGCATCAGCATTTTATCAAAATACAGATACTCAAGCTTCAGTCAGGAACTCTAGGGGTAGAGCCCCCGCCAATCTTTAGTTTATCCAGCTCTCCAGGTGGTTCCAATAGATGTTAACATTGAACCATTAGTTGTAGAGAAAGTTCCAGAGACTATTGAGGAGAAAGCTAACTATCTAGAAATGGATTCTGTTTTTTGTTTGTTTTTGCAATGAAAGTCTCAGCATGGATCCTAGGGTCTTTAACACTTCTGAAATCTATCATTAAAGTGAAATATTTGCTAGATTTTTTTTTTAAAGCTGCATGTTGGTAGTAAAATTATTTATAGTCATCATTTTGGTGGCACTTATGTTACCTTTCAAAGTAAAGCAGAGGAAGATATTTTATATTTTATTTATATAATAATGATTATGTATGTGTATGTGTACCTTTAACACTTTTTTAAAAATTCATCTTTTTTTTTTCCAGGTTGGCATTGGAAACATTTTTATTTGCAGTTATTTTGTCTACTTTTACTACTGTGCCTTGCTTGTGTTTGTTAGGACCAAACCTCAAAGCATGGCTAAGGGTTTTCAGTAGAAATGGGTAAGTTTTAATTTTATATTATAATGATACTGAAATTTTAAAAAAAGTAATGAAGTATTTTTCTATTCATGGCGGTTTGCTGATTATTGTGAGTGCTTCTCATTGCTGATGGTGCTCAGAGATGCCTTAAGGGGTCACTGCAATTGGGGACTGGGGACAGGGCAGGCAGAACTATAAGCCCCTCCCTCCACATTAGCAAGATCAGCTCTGCTTTTTTCTATATGGTAGGATTCCACCTAGCTTTTTGTTTGTTTAAAAAAAAGAAGAAGAAGAAGAAATATTAAAAGAAAGCTTTAAAACCGTAGTTCTGGGATCATTTGGCACTGTGATAAAACTGCTGTAAATAAAATTGCTTACATACATTTTTTAAGGTAGAAATGGGGTCCACAATCTAAAAATGTGTTGTGTAACAATGATGATTTCTTGCTTAGCCTTTTTCGTGATAAGATACCAGAGCGCAAGTTTTATGGGATTTCATTTCCTTGGTGGCCGTATATATTTTCACCATGACTAAGTTAAAATTTTAGCTTCTTGAAAGTCATTGAACTGATATGCACCAGAGATAGTGGAGATCTAGCTAATAAAGCCAGAAGGTTATTTGATTCTGTCCTATTTATCACCCAGCAGCAAAAACTTCTTAAGCACTGACTCTGTGCTCTGTGTTATGCTAGGCTGTGTGGATTCTGAAGTATTAGGGTGATTCTTTTTTTTTTTTTTTTTTGAGATGGAACCTCGCTCTGTCCCCAGGCTGGAGTGCAGTGGCGTGATTTTGGTTCACTGCAACCTCTACCTCCCAGGTTCAAGTGATTCTCCTGCCTCAGCCTCCCAAGTAGCTGGGACTACAGGCGCACGCTACCACGTCCAGCTAATTTTTGTATTTTTAGTAGAGATGGGGTTTCACCACGTTGGCCAGGATGGTCTTGATCTTGACCTCATGATCCGCCGCCTTGCCTCCCAAAGTGCTGGGATTACAGGTGTGAGCCACCGCACCCAGCCTTATTAGGAGGATTCTTTTGCTAAGGAGCTTATCTGTTCAAGGGGCAAAAATGAACAAATAACATAAGATTACAAATGTGGAAATCCAGCAATAAGTGTTGTAGGAACTCAGAGGGACAGAGCATCAGTAAAGAATGGAGGGGGAGATGGGAATGATCTATGATGGACTTAAGTCAAGAGTATATGATTTGGTGAGACCAAGAAGAAAGAGAAAGCCACCTCGTGCAAGGAGAATGGATAAAAGCATTGAAACTGAGATTAACAGGGTATTTTTGTGTGATTTGAAAGGTTACAGCCCAATGAGAGCAAAAGATGCATGCTGAATAGCTTGGCTTCATAAATTACCGACTTACTCCCTTTGAAATCAGTACTGTTTGGGACAGGTGTGGTAGCTCACGCCTGTAATCTCAGCACCTTGGGAGGCCAAGGTGGATGGATCACCTGAGGTCAGGAGTTCAAGGCCAGCCTGGCCAACATGGTGAAACCCCATCTTTACTAAAAATACTAAAATTAGCTGGGTGTGGTGGTGGGCGCCTGTAGTCCCAGCTGCTTGGGAAGCTGAGGCAGGAGAATTCCTTGAACCCAGGAGGTGGAGGGGTTGCAGCGAGCCGAGATCGTACCACTGCACCCAGCCTGGGCAACATAGTGAGACTCTGTCTCAAAAAAAAAAAAAAAAGGAATTAGTACTGTTTGTTTTCCCTTGGAACCGTCTTCTAATATTCATAAAGTCTCTAGAAAACAGAAGTGTAACAACTGAAAGCATTTTCTACATTATTACCATAATATCCCAAATGGTATTAATTGCTTTTAACCTTTTAGTTTGAAATTTTTAAATAGTGAAATTGGATTGAAATCTTATTACTTTGGATTAGTGATTTCTCCAGTTTTCAAATCTATGTCTAATAATGAGTGTATCTGGGGAGATACTGTCATGTGATTTTACAGTTAGTTCTGCTGTAATGTGGCCTATGTGTTCCTAAAAATCACTACACTGCACAAAATGGGCAATAAAAACCACAGAGCTTATGGAAAGATGGGGTTAGGGCATAACACTAAAACAATTCATCAGCGACATGTAAAGAGAAGATGGGACCTTAATAAAAATGGTGGCACAGTTTTACACATGTAAAATGGTTACGAAATACAGGCATACCTGATTTTATTGTCCCTCACTTTATTGGACTTCTCAGATGTTGCTCGAATACTGTTTTTTATAAATGGAAGGTTTGTGGCAACCCTGCATCAAGCAAATGTATTAGCGCCATTTTTCCAACAGTAGTTGTTCTCTTCATTGGAAACTCACACAATATTTCAAGCTTTTTCATTGTTACTATATCTTTTATGGTGATCTGTGATCTTTGCTGTTACTTTTTGTAATTGTTTTGCGGGACCATGGCTCATGCCCATATAAGATGGCGATCTTAATAATTGTTGTATGTATTCTGACTGCTTCACCTACCGACGTTCTCTCTCTCTCTCTCTCTCTCTCTTTCTCTCTCTCACCCTCCCTGTCTCTCCCCTCCCTGTTCCCTGAGATACAAAAATATCAAATTTAGGCCAGTTAGTAACCCTACTATGGCCTCTCAAGTGTTCAAGTGAAAGGAAAAAGTTTACATGTCTCTCACTTTAAATCAAAAGCTAGAAGTGATTAAGCTTAATGAAAAAGTTAGGTTGTCAAGAACTGACATAGACTAAAAGTGAAGTCCCTTGTGCCAAATAGCCAAGTTGTGAATGCAAAGGAAAAGTTCTTAAAGGAAATTTAAAGTCTACTCTAGTGAACACGTGAGTGACAAGGAAGTGGAACAGCCTTATTGCTGATGGGGAGAAAGTTTTATGGTCTGGACAGAAGGTCAAACCAGGTACAACATTCTAAGCCAAATCCTAATCCAGAATAAGGCTCTAACTCTCTTCAATTCTGTGAAGCCTGAGAGAGGTGAGAAAGTTACAGAAGAAAAGTTTGAAACTAGCAGTGGTTGATTCATGAGGCTTAATTAAGGAAGGAAGCCATCGCCATCACATAAAAGTGCAAGGTAAAGCAACAAGTGCTGATGTAGAAACTGGAGCAAGTTATCCAGAAGATCTAGCCAAGCTCATTGGTGAAGGTGGCTAAATAACAGATTTTCAATGTAGACTAAACAGCCTTCTCTTGAAAGAAGATGCCATCTAGGACTTTTAAAGTTAGAGAGGAGAAGTCAGTGGCCACCTTCAATGCTTGACAGGCTGACTGTCTTGTTAGGGGCCGGTGCAGCTAGAGACTTTAAGTTGAAGTCAGTGCTAATTTACCGTTTTGCAAATCCTAGGGCCCTTAAGAATTATGCTAAATCTACTTTGCCTGTATACTGTCAATGGAACAACAAAGTCTGGATGACAACACATCTGTTTATAACATGGTTTACTGAATATTTTACGCTCACTTTTGAGACCTACTGCTCAGGGGAAAAAATGTATATATATAAATATAAATATATATATATACACACACACACACTTTCAAAATATTGCTGCTCATTGACAATGTACCTAGTCACCCAAGAGCTCTGTTGGAGATGTACAAGAATATTAATGTGTTTTTCATGCCTACAACACAAGATCCATTCTGTAACCCATGAATCAAGGAGTAATTTTGATTTTCAAGTCTTATTACTTAAGAAACACATTTTGTAAGGCTATAGCTGCCATAGATAATGATTCCTCTGATGGATTTGGGAAAAGTAAATTGAAAACCTTCTGGAAAGGATTCACCATTCTAGATGGATGCCATTGAGGACATTTGTGATTCATGGGAGGAGATAAAAATATCAACATTGACGAGAAGCTGATTCTATTCCTCATGAATGATGTTGAGAGGTTCAGGACTTCAGTGGAGGAAACCACCACAGATGTGGTGGAAATAGCCAGAGAACTAGAATTAGAACAGTATCCTGAAGATGTGACTGAATTGCTGCAACATTATGATAAAACTTGAACAGATGAGGAATTACTTCTGGATGAGAAAGAAAATGGTCTCCTGAGATGGAATCTACTAGTGAAGATGCCATGAATATTGAAATGACAAAAAAAGGATTTATGATATTGCATAAACTTAGTTAATAAAACAATGGCAGGGTTTGAGAGGGTTGACTCCAATTTTGAAAGAAGGTCTACTGTGGGTAAAATGCTATCAAACAGCATGGCATGCTACAGATAAATCTTTTCTGGAAGGAAGAGTCAATTGATGCGACCAACTTCATGGTTAAAATTTCATTTTAAGAAATTGCTGGCTGGGCGCGGTGGCTCATGCCTATAATCCCAGCACTTTGGGAGGCTGAGGCAGGCAGATCACTTGAGGTCAGGAGTTTGAGACCAGCCTGGCCAACATGGTGAAACTCTGTCTCTACTAAAAATAGAAGAAAAATTAGCTGAGCGTGCTGGTAGGCGCCTGTAATCCCAGCTACTTGGGAGGCTGAGGCACAAGAACTGCTTGAACCCAGGAGGCAGAGGTTGCAGTGAGCTAAGATTGCGCCACTGCACTCCTGCCTGGGCAATAGAGCAAGACTCAGTCTTAAAAAAAAAAAAAAGAAATCTCCACAGCCTCCCCAACCATCACCCTAATCAGTCAGCAGCCATCAACATGAAGACCACACCTTCCACCAGCAAAAAGATTACAACTTGCTGAAGGCTCAGATAATTATTAACATTGTTTAGTAATAAAGTATTTTTAAATTACGTGCATTTAAAAAATATAATGCTATTGCCCACTTAATAGACAATGATATAGTAGAAATATAACTTTTATATACACTGGGAAACCAGAAAATTCATATGACTCACTTTATTGTATAATTTGCTTTATTCTGGTGGTCTGGAACCAAATCTGCAGTATCTACAAGGTGTGCCTGCACCCAAATATTACAATAAACATGGCACTTTTCCTTGGAAAAGATTTCCTTGGGAAAGGTTTGCTTCTGGAAATAGACATGAGAAGGGTTGCCTATTGTGAGTTATTGCGAAGTGGTGAGATGGTTGTTGGAAATCTGAGGGAAAATTAACACCAGATGTGGGTGTGTGTGGCTCATGACACGTAGTAAACTGAGGTAGCTGGGAGGTGGGTATTTTTTAAAACAGTATTGAGATATAATTCACATACCGTACACATCACCTATTTAAAATATACAATTCAGTGGTTTTTTGCAACCACTAATCTACTTACTATCTCTATAGATTTGCCTATCCTGGAAATTTGTTACAAATTGGGTCTTATAATATGTGATCTTTTGTGACTGCCTTCTTTTACTTAGCATAATGTTTTCAAGGTTTATCCATGTTGTAGCATGCTTCAGTACTTCGTTCCTTTTTGTGGCTGAATAATATTCCATTGTATGGATATATATCAAATTTTGTTTACCCATTTATCAGTTGATGGACATCTAGGTTCTTTCCACATTTGGGCTGTTGTGAATAAGCTGCATCAAACATTTGTGTATAGGTTTTTTATGGACATATGTGTTTATTTCTCTTGGGTATGCCTAGGAGTGGGATTGCTGGGTCACATGGTAGTGTTAAGGGTTTGAGAAGCAAGCTCCAGTGTTCAAACTCTATAAAGTGCAGTTTGGTAGTATCTGTAAAAATTACAAGTACACTTCTTCGACCCAGCAATTCTACTTTTTGGACTTTATCCAGTAGATATACTTGCACACTTACAAAATGTTAAATATATAAGATTACTCATTTCAGCATTGAAAATTACCTAAATATCCTTTAGTAAGGGATAGGGTTAGGATAAATTTAACCCACCCTGTGAAGTACTATGCATTTGTAAAAACTAAACACATAAAAACAGGAAAAAAACCCAAAACAAAACTCTTTATTTACTGATATATTAGTGGAAAAAATCAAGGTGAAGAAATGTGTACAGGATGCTACCATTTATGTCAAAAGTTGTCAGAGGGCATAGATACACGTATATTTCTGGAAGGACACATGAGAAACTGATAAAACAGGTTGTCTTTTGCGAGGAGATCTGAGAAGCTAGAGGACAAAGTAAGGAGACTTTCCACTGAATATCCTTTGCTATCTTTTGAAATTTGAACCACATTAATGTTCTACCTAGTCAAAATAAAAGTTATAATGAGTTAGATTTTGCCAGTACTTAACTTCTTGCTTATGGAAAGTAGGCCTATATCAGGAAGTTGCTAGATTTCTCTCACGTCACCTAAACTTCAGTAGACTGCAAAAGTTGTCCTAAAATCTCCAATGTACTGGAGAACAACCTAGTCGCCAGAGGACTATGGCTAAAAATTATCAATTTGTAATATAAAACATTTTATATAATATCACATAGCACATGACATGAAATAGTAATGCAAAAGTATTTTAATAACTTTTAAAGCATTTTTGTTATAGCATTTCTCAGAGCAATCTAGTGAGATACTCACTTTCACCATTTTCTAGTTGAAGAACCTAGAAAGCTGACAGGTTAAGTGATTTGCCCAAGTTCTGTAGCCAGGAAGTAGTAGAGCTGGGATTGGAATCTAGATCATTAGATGGTATAGAAGTTAGATGACTCCAGTAATTGAGGATCAGAAAACAGGTTCTTGCCCTGTTTTTACTACTTAGTGGCCAAGTGATCTTAGACAAGCTACTTAACTTCACATATCCTTATATGTAATATGATTAGAATAAAACTAATATGTACTTCGCAGGGCTATATCAGAACTGAGTGAAATGAATGAAATCAAATAGTAGGTGCTCAAGAAATCTTTGTTGAATGGATTTTAAAATGTCAGGGAACATTTTATATATCATATTTTCAATCCTTACTGCAGTTTGTCTCAGTATATCTTCCTCGTTTAGGTGACAGACCAAGGAGCGCAGTGCGTAGATAACTATGGAGGAGGGCTGGTTTCTCATTTAATATAATGTGAAGTTAATTTGAACTTTGACATAAAAGAAGAATCTAAGTCTTTATGTTTCCACCATACACTAGAGTTAGTTCACTTTCTTCTTAGTACTTTTATTATACTTCCAAATTTTACTGTGGAAAGGATGTCAAATTTTGAATAAGCTAGGAAATAATTGGATAGATTGACTTGTTGAACATTAGAGTTTGCCTTCTTAAATGTTCACTTTTAAGCAAAAATATTTAAAAATTTAAAGATCTGATAGTTTTGCAGTGATAATATGAAATATTCACAAAAAATTACTAGTTATACTGAAATTGCTCCAATATATAGTTAGCATTATTTATATTAAATCACAACTTTATTTTTTAATTTTTATTTTTTGTGTGTACATAGTAGATATGTACATTTCTGGAGTATATGAGCTATTTTGATACAGACACACAATGCATAATAATCACATCAAGGTATTCACATCAAGCATTATCTTTTGTATATATGGTTGTACAAGCAATCCAATTATACTCTTATTTTTAAATGTACAGTTAAATTATTATTGACTATAGTCACCCTGCTTTGCTATCAAATACTAGATCTTATTCATTCTAACTTTTTCTGTGCCCATTAATCACATTCTCTGCATCCTCCATCCCCACTACAACCCTTTCCAGCCTGTGGTAACAACCATCCTTCTACTCTCTATCTCCAGGAGTTCAATTGTTTTAATTTTTAGCTGCCACAAATAAGTGAGACATGCAAAGTTTGCCTTTCTGTGCCTGGCTTATTTAATTTAGCATAATGACCTCCAGTTCTGTCCACATTGTTGCAAATGGCAGGATCTCATTATTTTTAATAGCCAAGTAGTACTGCATGTATGTACCACATTTTAAAAAATCCATTAGTCTGTTGATGGACACTTAGGTTGCTTCCAAATGTTGGCCATTGTGATTAGTGATGCGATAAACATGGGAGTCCAGCTATCTCTTCAATATACTGATTTCGTTTCTTTTGGGTATATACCTAGCAATGTGATTGCTGGATCATATGGTAGATCTGTTTTTGTTTTTTTGAGAACTGATCTCCATAATGGCTGTACTAATTTACATTCCCACCAACAGTATATGAGAGTTCCCTTTCTCCACATCCTCGACAGCATTTGTTATTGCCTGCCTTTTGGATCAAAGCCATTTTAACTGGGGTGAGATGACACCTCATTGTGGTATTGATTTGCATTTCTCTGATGACCAGTGATATTGAACACCTTTTCATATACCTGTTTACCACTTGTATGTCTTTTTTTGAGAAATGTCTATTCAGATATTTTGCCCATTTTTAAAATTGGATTATTAGATTTTTTTTTTTTTCCCAGGTAGAGTTGTTTGAGCTCCCTATATAGTCTGGTTATTAACCCTTTATTAGATAGATAGATTGGAAATATTTTCTTCCATTTTGTGGGTTGTCTCTTCACTTTCTTGATTGTTTCTCTTGCTGTGCAGAAGCTTTTTAACTTGATGTGATTCCATTTGTCCATTTTTGCTTTGTTTGCCTGTGCTTATGGGGTGTTATTCAAGAAATCTTAGCCCAATCCAGTGTCCTGGAAAGTTTCCCCAGTGTTTTCTTTTAGTAGTTTCATAGTTTGTGGTCTTAAATTTAAGTCTTTAATCCATCTTGGTTTGATTTTTGTATATGGCAAGAGTTAGGGGTCTAGTTTCATTCTTCTGCATATGGATATCCAGTTTTTCTGCCACCACTTACGGAAGAGACTGCTTTTTCCCCATTGTATGTTCTTGGCATCTCTGATGAAATGAGCTCACTGTAGATGTATGGTTTTACTTCTGGGTTCTCTATTTGTTCTCTTGGTCTGTGTGTCTGTTTTTATGCCAGTACTATGCTGTTTTGGTTACAATAGCTCTGTAGTATAATTTGAGTCAAGTAATGTGATTCCTGCAGTTTTGTTCTTTTTGCTCAGGATAGCTTTGGCTATTCTGGGTCTTTGTGGTTCCATATAAGTTTTAGGATTGTTTCTTCTATTTATGTGAAGATTATTATTGGTATTTTGATAGGGATTGCAATCTGTGGATTGCTTTGGGTAGTATGGACATTTTAACAATATTGATTCTTCCAATTCATGAACACAAAATATTTTTCTATTTTTTTGTGTCCCCTTCAATTTCTTTCATCAGTGTTTTATAGTTTTCATTGTAGATATCTTTCACTTCTTTGGTGAAGTTAATTCATAGATATTTAATTTTATTTGTAGCTGTTTTAAATGGGACTACTTTTTTATTTCTTTTTCAGATTATTTGTTGTTGGCATACAGAAATGCTACTGATTTTTGTATGTTGGCTTTGTATCCTGCAACTTTACTCAATTTGTTTATCAGTTCTAATAGTTCTTGGTAGTTTTTAGGTTTTTCCAAATATACGATTATATCATCTGCAAACAACGATAATTTGACTTCTTCCTTTCCAATTTGGATGCCCTTTATTTTTTTTCTCTCATCTGATTGCTCTAGCTAGGACTTCCTGAGTCACAACTTTAATTTCAAAGAACTGTATTTAATTATTTAAGGAGGTTGTACAAAATATATGACTAATACATGCTTTTTCCTACTTAATAATAATTTAGAACACAAATTAAAATTTCAGCTTGAAGTTCTTATGCTGTAGTTCTAATTAATAAAAAGTATTTAAAATACCTTGAAGTATCGGCCGGGCGCGGTGGCTCAAGCCTGTAATCCCAGCACTTTGGGAGGCCGAGACGGGCGGATCACAAGGTCAGGAGATCGAGACCATCCTGGCTAACACGGCGAAACCCCGTCTCTACTAAAAACACAAAAAATTAGCCGGGCGAGGTGGCGGCGCCTGTGGTCCCAGCTACTCGGGAGGCTGAGGCAGGAGAATGGCGGGAACCCGGGAGGCGGAGCTTGCAGTGAGCTGAGATCTGGCCACTGCACTCCAGCCTGGGCGACAGAGCGAGACTCCGTCTCAAAAAAAAAAAAAAAAAAAAAAAAAATACCTTGAAGTATCAACTGAAGATTTTAGAGCTTTAAATATTTTTATCATTCATCCTGTGTTTTAATATGTAAAACACAGTAGAGTTTTGTGTGTATTTTTTTTAACTTAAAGACAGCCCTTTTAGTATTACTGAAATATGAATAATTCAGATGTTCAGTGTGAACAGGCTAATTTTGAGTTGGCATGACATCTCAATTAGTGTTGAATCAATATAAATGTTTTATAATATTTTTAAGTGAAATAACTTTATATACTAGTTTTTAATGTATTTATTTGCATGTCTATAGAAAACTTATGTTGAACAGATGATAATCATGTGAAGACAGAGAACACCAAAGCTTTGAGCTTGTGAACTGTGTAGGAACTACATCCTACGAGTTAAGGATCAATTCTGATATTATTGGGATTTTATACATAACTAAAAAACACTATTTTAACAGGATTTCTCCTTACAGTAAATGTTAAGTTACCCCGGGAAAACAAAACAAAAGAATGCTATTATAAAGAAACTTGGAAGTAGAAAAGTCATTTGGTTTCTTAAAATATTCTGCCAACTTCTTATTGGTATACTTATTAAATAATATACTCAGTTTGTACCAATTTAATTCAGTTATTGCATTGGCATTAAAATTATTTTTTTTCATTTGCAGACTTTCTTATAAAGGACAGTAATAATCTGACTACTATACACCTGTATAGTTCATTGAAACTTGCTTTTTGACTTATCAGTTCTTTTATGCTGTTATTTGAATGTTTAAGTTAGAATCTGATCACTTTTGGTGAACTAAATAGATTCCTGAATAGTACTAAACAAAAATCTTGCCAAGAGTGGTGATCTTGCCAAGGTGAAAGCATTCAATAACACCTGTTTGTGTAGACAAAGACAACAGGCCTCTTTTTGTCATCTTTGTATTGAAATAGATTTTATATTGAAGCAACCACTGTGGACACTAAGAGTGAAAATATAGTGAGTGACCAAAGATTTATTCACATAAAAATTAGGTAATTTAGTATAAATGTGGGCAAAAAATTTAGTGGCCAAGAGGCATTTGTTTTAATATTCAGTGGGGAAGGAAAACATTTATATTAGAATTTTATAAAATACCTTTAGCCACTAGGAGGAGTTGTATAGTGTCTCTTTTTTAGTTGAAGAGACTAGCAGTTCAAAAAATTAAATCTATTTAAACAAACACTATTCTGATGACAGCATATTTAAACCATGAGTGTTTACTATGAACTACCCCCAGGTGCCTGATACAGTGTCTGGCATGTAGTAGGCACTCAAAATGGCCTGTTTACTTCAATTAATATTTGATGTAATGAATTCCAGTGGAGTCAAATATTTTGGACAAGTACTTGGAGCACAGTGTCATGAAGATTGGTCTGTAACATTGCTTTAGTCACTTTTTAAGTTCATTCACAGGGGGGCCATTTATTTATTCTGAGCCCTATTGACTGTGCATATATTCCTTAACTTTGAAAAAGTTAGCCAATAACCGTAGAATTCAAATAGCTTTATTATGGAAACTTATAAAATGAGAGTACATCAATGTCAGTGATGCTAGAAATTAGTTAATAGAAAGGAATTTACCTATTTTATTCTTTTTATCTTATTTATTACAAAATAATATATATATATGTTTGTAGTAAAAATTCAAATAGAAAAATATAGAAAGTTAAAGATCCTAGTAATGCTATCATAGAAGCAATGAACAACTGCTAGCAGATTTTATATGTTCTTCGAATTTTGTATTATATATCTATATATAAAATTTTAAAACAAAATAGTTAAACTAGTCATGGCTTTATAACTTTTTTCCCACTAATGTATTATGAACATCCTCATCTGTGTGTGTATGTAATCTACCTCTTCTTGCATAGTATTCTTAGCTAGTATACCTCTGTAAGTAACATAAAACTTCAGCTTATACTGGTTTGAATAATAAGGAAACTGATTATGTCACATAATGGAGATTGGATGGTTCTAGATACAGATAGTTATGGTATGGCTGTGCTTCTTACTGATTCTCCTTGTTATTATCCTCAGGTTGGTAGTGGGATGGCAGCAGCTTCTCTTCCTTGAGTTTTCCTAATCATTGGGAGACAGAATGGGATTATCAGTATTTAATTAATTAGTCTAATCATCAGGGTTGAGATGAATGTTGAGCAATTAATCATCATTACAAGTATTCCATGTACCATGATTTATTTAACTAATTTCCTATTAAGGTTTATTATCAAATTTGCATGATTATAAATAATGTTGTTAGGTATATCTTTGTACCATATAACTTTGTATTCTTGTGCAAAGGTTTTTGTAGACTAGATTACTGGAGTAACTTTCCTAGATCAAAGGAAGTTGACAGACACTGTCAAACTAAAGTTCTAATTTGAAGAATATGTGTATACCCGCATACATATTCCTACCAATAGAGTGTAGGTTTCCCTGACTCCCCATCAGGGCTCTTTACCTCTTATCAATCTACCAGGGCTGCTACCTACAGGGGTCTGCCAAGGGGGCAGACTGTGCACTATAGTAGCTTCATCTGATTTCTAAGAGGAGGCATAAGCCTTGGCCATGAATTTTTAAGTCTGATATATAGAACCACCACTTACTAAATTTCAGTGGAATATTACTAACTGAATCACAGAGAGAACATTTATCTTACCCAGCCTCCCTGCCTCCATTCTCTTTCCTGACTCATGTTACAGAAAACTCAGTAGAAAATAACATCCAGTCCTCAAAAGGCAGCTTCAACACAGGGAAAATTGGGGCTAGTTAAGATAGGAAGTGTGCCCATGTGAAGTGTGAGCAAGAGAAAAGAAACGGCATGACAACCCTAAAAATGCACTATAGAAGAAGGAAAAAGGGCATGCAGAAGATGAAAAATCTGGCCTGAAAGAAAATGCTATCCTAGAAGCAAAAACAAACAAAAAAGCCTCCACGCAGTTTATCGTGAAAAATAGTGCTAAGGATATGAATTGAATAAATTAAGAGCAAAGAGGAGATCATGAAACAAAATGACGTGGAGAAGAAGATTGCAGAATTAGTGAAATAAATTGAGAATGCAAAGGTCACTATTACAGGTCATAAGTTAGAAATATCAAGAAACAGACAAATTAGAAAGTCGGGTTTTAACATGGAAGAAAGGTTTGAGCTAATCAAAATGAATGAGGGGTCGGGGGGATTGGGAAGAATAAAGCATTTAGAGAAGATGTGATAAATATAGAGGAGAAACAAAAGAGATGCAAATGTAAGACTAGTTAGTGTCTCTAAATTACCCAATAAAAAATGATTCAAAGATATGATAGAAGACAGTTTCCACAAATGAGGGGATTCTCCAATTTGTACATTAAAAGGACTCACTATATCAAGAAAATAACTGAATTAGAGTTGCAGAACAATATAAATAAAAACTAATACAAGCAATGGAAGTTAAACAGTGCAGGGAGGAGCAGTGAAGAAAATATAATTGTACCCGTCATATCCCCAACTATTCTGGCTGTCCCCAGATACTGAGCCTGTTTGGTACAACCTCTTCAAGGAATAAGTTTTAAATGAAATCCTACATCTCACACCATGAGTCCCCACCTTACAGCTAGCCCCTTTCCCCGGTTGGCCCAAAGTACTGGGAGCTAGGCTTATACCTAGGCAGAATATTGAAACATTTATATACCATCTAGGCAGAATATTGAAATATTTCTTTCGAGGAAAAATGGTACAAAAGAAAAACTTACAGATATTGACATTTTGGGATTCTCTAAGGGAAAGTCAGGGTTCCTACCCAGTCCCTAGTTCTGTGCATCCCCCTGCTTGAATTATCTTACTTATGCATTGTAAACATCCAGTCAACTATTTAATGTTTCACTTTGTTGTTGCTGTTGTTTAAAAATAGTGTTATTGAAATATAACTGCATACCACAGAATTCACTCATAAAGTGTATAATTCAGTGGTTTTTAGTATAGGCACAGTACAGCCATTGCCACAATCTAATTTTGGGACATTTCACCACATTAAAAAGAAACTATGACTATTAGCAGTCTTCCCCTATTCCCACTCCTCTCTCCATGGTCCAGGCAACCACTACAGGAGTGTCCAGTCTTTTGGCTTCTCTGGGCCACGTTGGAAGGATAAGAATTGTCTTGAGCCACACATGCAATACATTAACACTCACGATATAACTGATGAGCTAATAAATAAATAAATTATTTTAAAAAAAATCTCATAATGTTTTAAGAATGTTTATGAATTTGTGTTGGGCCACATTCAAAGCCGTCCTGGGCTGCCATGTGGCCCATGGGTTAGACAAGCTTACACTAATATATTTCCTATCTCTGTAGATTTGCCTAGTCTAGACATTTGATACATCATGTTTTAAGTAGAATGAGAAGTAAAGAATCACCAGATATTTGAGGACTCCTCACATAAAATCCAGAAATGAAAACAACGAAAAAGAAACTCAGGGGAAATAGAGGCATATACAAAGACAGAAGATAACTTAAAAATTTACTTTTTTTTAACTTTACCATAAAAGGTGAACAGGAGGCAGTCAAAATGAATATTCAGAGAACAAGAAAACTTTTGGGAAATAAACACACTATTAAACTCAGCAGAAGTAGAGACAAAAGTTGAAAAGATTCCCACGTCAAACAAAAAGGCAAAGATTGCAAAATGAGTTAAAAGACAAGAAAAGCAGAAATTAGTTCAAAATAATAATATTCCTAGCAAAAGAGTAAGGAAAAAATTCTTAAGTGATCTGATAAACAAGGTCTTTAAATAGAAGACAATTTTAAGAACCAGAAGACCTGAGCTTTTAGATTAAGAAGGCCCATATATTTTCAGCACAGTGGATGAAAAAACACTTTAAAACACATTTTCGGGAAATTTTTGATAACCAGGAATAAAAAGATTGATTATTATAAAAGTTTCTGGAGAATGAGAGAAACATGATACCTACAGAGGATGAGAAACCAGAATGGCTCTGAACTTCTCAAGTGGGAATCAGAAAACAGTGGAGCAATGCCTTCCAAATTCTGAGGCAGGGCCAGGCGCTGTGGCTCACGCCTATAATTTCAGCACTTTGGGAGGCCAAGGTGGGCGGATCACTTGAGGTCAGGAGTTCGAGACCAGCCTGGCCAACAAGGTGAAACCCTGTCTCTACTAAAAATACAAAAATTAGCTGGGCATGGTGGTGGGCGCCTGTAATCCCAGCTACTCCGCAGGCTGAGGCGGGAGAATCACTTGAGCCTAGGGGGCGGATGTTGCAGTAAGCCAAGATCGCACCACTGCACTCCAGCCTGGACAACAGAGTGAGACTCCATCTCAAAAAACAAACCAAAAAATAACAACCCTCCCCCCACAAATCCCGAGGCAGAATGATTCCCAAAAATTACAGTAAATTCATTTTCAGACTTCAGACATCTCTAAGAATCTATTTTCCATGTACCCTTTCTCAGGAATCTATGGAAGGAGGTGCTGAAAAAGAAAATTCCTTTCTCAGGAATCTATTGAAGGAGGTGCTTAAAAAGAAAAGAAAAGAAAAAGGAACATAGATGGAGGAAGTCTTGGAATTTAGGAAAGAGCAGATCCAAAAGAACTAAGAGAGGCAAAGGGAAATTCGCAAACACAGCAGTTGTGCAGCAGTCCTAGGTGGCTCCAAAAAGATGGAAGGAGCAGGGAGAAGAGATCAAGCATTTGGAGGTGCTACTTAGCTTCTTTGGAATATTTGAAGATTATTTAATAACAGGTACATAAGCAAACTGAGGGGTGAAAAAGAGGCAGTTCTTAACATCCATGGACAATTAAAGATTATATTTACTGTGAGAAAAGAAATGTATGATTGTGGTTTACTGTGTGGTTCACTGTGATTAGCAGTTTTATAATCATCATAGTGTAGAACATTCCTATTGATTCGGTTGAAAGGAGGAGATGTTACCATTGTAGAAGGGACATGAGTCAGGGAGAAATGTGTATGTGGAGGTAGGCAGCTTGTAGGTAAAAGGTGCTGAATCCTCTTCTCCCATAGAGGAAGGCAGAAAGTAAGTTAATCTTGAAAAATCTATACTTAATGTATGTGGGTTTTTTTTGTTGTTGTTGTTGTTTTTCATTTGAGGTAAATAGAAGAAAGCAAAAAGGTTGAAAAAATCTGCCTCGAGGCTGGGCGCGGTGGCTCACGCCTGTAATCCCAGCACTTTGGGAGGCTGAGGCAGGCGGATCACCTGAGGTCAGGAGTTCGAGACCAGCCTCAACATGGAGAAACCCTGTCTCTACTAAAAACACAAAATTAGCCGGGCGTGGTGGTGCATGCCTGTAATCCCAGCTACTCGGGAGGCTGAGGCAGGAGAATTGCTTGAACCTGGGAGGCGGAGGTTGCGGTGGGCTGAGATTGCGCCATTGCACTCCAGCCTGGGAAACAAGAGTGAAACTCCGTCTCAAAAAAAAAAAAAAAAAAAAAATCTGCCTTGGAGCAGACATCAGGAGTGGGGAGGGATGGAAGAGGAGACTACTATTTTAATATTAGTTTAATTGTACTCCTTTACTTTAAAGATGTCACATATATTATTTTGATAAATAATAATTTTTACTTTAAAAAGACAGGGCACAGAGTTTTTCTATTTTTAACAATAGGTCTTGGTTCCCTTTTTTCTACATTTATTATATGTAGGATCATAAACACTTGGCTACAGCAAAATAGAGGGCAACCTCTCGGATGATCATACTTTTTATTTTAATGAACATAAGATGGCCACAAGTGTGCTGGAACCATGAAAAATGTGAAGGCATGGATCTTGCCTCTTAGCCCAAGGAACTTAGAGCTTAGAGGTTAGAAAGATACATACACAAATCTTTTTTTTTTTTTTTTTTTTGAGACAGGGTCTCACTCTGTCGCCAGGCTGGAGTATAATGGCGCGGTTTTGGCTCACGGCAACCTTCGCCTCCCAGGTTCAAGCGATTCTCTGGTCTCAGCCTCCTGAGTAGCTGGGATTACAGGTGCTTGCCACCGTGCCCAGCTAATTTTTTGCATTTTTAGTAGAGATGGGGTTTCACCATGTTGGCCAGGCTGGTCTCGAACTCCTGACCTTGTGATCTGCCTGCGTCAGCCTCCCAAAGTGCTGGGATTACAGGCGTGAACCACTGCGCCCAGCCACATAAATCTTACTGAATTATCTCTGATCATATAGTTGTCTTGATTAAAAACCTTCATGGTTCCTTAGTTTGACATTTAAGAATTTTCTAAAATCCTAACCCTAAATCTATCACCATGATACAATTTCACACCAATTACGATGACTGTAATAAAAGATAATGACAAGTGTCATGATGGAGGGTGTGCAAAAACTGGAATCCTCAAACACTGCTGGTAGGAATATAAAATGGTTCAGCCACTTTGGAAGAGTCTGGTAGTTCCTCAAGTGATTAAACGTAGAGTTTCCATATGACCCAACAATTCCACTCCTAAGTGTAATCCCAAGAGAGATGAAAACATATGCTCACACAGAAACTTGTGCATAAATGTTCATAGCAACATTATTCATAATAACCAAAAAGCAGAAGCAACCCAAATATCCATCAGCTGTTGAATAGAGAAAATGTGGAATATCAATAGAAAGGAATATGATTGAGCCATAAAAAGGACTGAAATATTGATACATGCTACAACATGGATGAAACCCCGTCTTTACTAAAACTACAAAAATTAGCCAGGCGTGGTGATGCACACCTGTAATCCCAGCTACTCAGGAGTCTGAGGCAGGAGAATGGCTTGAACCCGGGAGGTGGAGGTTGCGGTGAGCCGAGATCGCTCCATTGCACTCCAGCCAGGGCAACAAGAGCGAAACTCCGTCTCAAAAAAACAACAACAAAAAAAACAAACAAAAAATCCTAACTCTGCCCTACTTTTCCAGCCTTATTTCTCGTACTTCTCTTGGCCTCTAGCAATCTGATTTATGTTCTTTTGTCTGCAGTGCAGCTCTTTCTCCTGTCTTCCAGTTTAAGACCTAATGCTACCTATTCTTTCCAATCCAGCTTAACTTCCTCCTGTTCCATAAAATAGAAAAAGTGAATTCTTCCCAACAGAAAGTAATCTCTGCTCTTAACCTCTACCACACCTTGTGTCTCCACTGTATGTATTACAGTATAGAGGAGGTGTGTGTTAAGTTGGAGCTTAGTCAACATTGTCAGCCACATGTAGTCAAAAATTGCCTTTGAAAATCCTTTAAATTGCTTGAACAGTACAGTTCTCTTTACATTGAACTTGGCCAGTTTTTCCTTCCAACATTGGAACAGATCTCTGTTCTATTGAATGCTAGTTGAAAAAGCTGACTTACAGGTGTTATATGAAATAAAAAAGAACAATAAAGCCCTAAAAATAGTACAAATCTGGATATATGTGATTGGCTCCAGCCTGTTCTTAGCCCTGCTTCAATGGAAACAAGCTAGGGTTCTTATCTTATGTAGTTGGGGAGTATGAGATGGATGGATGATAGAGGGATTGGTTTGTGAACTGACTTGTTATCATTTGCGACTTTTAAAATTCAGTGTACGTTTTGCGTGTAATAATTGGCCTGTTTCTAATTAAATAAATCATCTAACAAAACAAATGTTTTCCCCCATACTATCTAGAAGAGGCTACTTTTCATTAACTTCACAGTAGCTTCACCTTGCAATTTAAACAACTGAATATTTGGACCCTACTTATTGCATTGCAGTGGGCTTTTACCTGACTGTAACCAGAACTGTCTGGTTACAGTTCACACTATGTATACATAGTTCACACTATGAGGGCCAGGCTGAAACTAACACCTACTAAGAGAATGGCAGAATTAAGTCTTTCCACCTTTACACTCTCCGATGTGCACTTAGTATATAGGAATGGTAGGCAAAATCACCAGATCTTTTGAAATATTTTGTTCTTGTTCTCTGCCTGTTTCTTGCCAAGTAAATTGAATTGGTTTGTATAAATGAAATGTGATGTAAGAAAGACTAGCTGAGGCTGGGTGCAGTGGCTCATGCCTGTAATCCCAACACTTTGGGAGGCTGAGGTGGGCGGATCACGAAGTTAGGAGTTCGAGACCAGCCTGGCCAACATAATGAATCCCCATCTCTACCAAAAATACAAAAATTAGCCGGGCGTGGTGGTGCACACCTGTAATCCCAGCTACTCAGGAGTCTGAGGCAGGAGAATTGCTTGAACCCAGGAGGCGGAGGTTGCAGTGAGCTGAGATCACTCCATTACACTCCAGCCTGGGCAACAGAGATTCCATCTCAAAAAAAAAAGAAAGACTGGTTGAATAAATGATGCACCATCCATACAATGGAATACTATTATAACTGTTACCAAGGAAAAACAAGCAAAATTCGGTTTATAACATGATGCATCTGAGTTTTGTTTTGAAGAAATATACATATGTACATGTGTAATTATGCAAATATACATATATCCTTCAAAACAAAAGTATGTGTGTATTTGTGCATGTATAAAATATTTCTGGAATAATATGTAATAATTTGGTAATAACAGTTGCCTGTGGGGAAAGGAACCAGGAGTTGATAGGGGTGGAGGACTTAGCTGTTTCTACAAATGCTCTTTAGCATGGTTTGACTCCTACTACATCTGTATATTACCTTTACGATGGAAAACATTTATATCTTCTTACCAATTAACTATTAATAGTTCATCATAAATATTTATATGTCAGTTTGAGATTTTCATTTTAAATTACAGAAAATATGTGTATACTGATAATGTGTGCTAGTGCTTGTTGGATTCTTTAGCAGCTAATGTATGTACCATCAATGATGTACCAATTTGTGCTTCACAGAGTTTCATCCATATGGGAGAATAGTCTCCAGATGACTACAATTTCTAGTTTTGTAGGAGCATGGCTTGGAGCACTTCCTATTCCGCTGGATTGGGAAAGACCATGGCAGGTTGGTTTCAGTTACTTAAAGCAACAAAGTAAATGTTTGTACAATGATAGTAAAACTGATGAAGCAAACTAGTATGTATACGTAAATTGTTCTGTTGTTCAATTAAGTAGGGATACCAATTCTATCAGTCATCGTAATCTGGGCAACTTCTTAATAGGGACTGTCCCAGTGCCAAAGGCGTCTAGGTAGCCCTGGTTTTATTTTCTAGCACTATTTTTTGCACATGTATAGATGAATAAACAAGCTTATTTTGTGATTGTATATAGGCAGTTTATTGTTTTTAAAAATAAACAGGTTCTCTCTTGCCCAGGCTGGCCTCCAGTGCTTGGGCCTAAACGAGCCTGCTGCCTCAGCCTCCCAAGTGGCTGGGACTACAGGTGTGTGCCACTGAGCCCAGCCAGTATAGGAATTTTTAAAAATTAGGTTAATAGTTGCAGAAATGTCCTATTTTCAACTTTGGTATTTATTGCCCTTGTGGTCTTATATTCACATTTTCTGAACTTGATTGATGGCCAAATTGAATGTTCATCTTGAAATTTTTAGAAGCAGATAGCAAGGTAATTTTTGCAGCAGCGGCCTATGTTATCAAGACAGCTCAAAAACATCAAATTTTTCATCTTGTATCACAATAAGATAAAGCTGATATGCTAGGTAAAGCACTGTAAGGTAAGGGCTCTTTTTATACCCATTTTACAGATGAGGAAACTGACACCTAGAGGGTATGTAACATTCCCGAGGTCACTGAACTTACAGTGATGACTGTATGCTTATCTTAATATTAATGACCTTGTAGTATGTCATTATATAGTTACTTTATAACTTATTTAACAAATACACTATTGATCATTTAGATTATTGCCAGTATTTTATGATAATAAACACTGCTGTGATAAAATCTTTGAATCTATAGCTTCATGAATTTTTCTAATTATTTCCATAGAGTAATTACTCCCAAAAAGAATTATGGTGTTAAAAAATAAATGTGCTTTCTTTTTCCAACATGAAGAGAATTTTTTTCTGATTACAAAGATAATGTATATTTATTTAGAATATTTAAGCAATATTAGTAATTCTAAGGAAGAAAGTAAAAATTACTTTCCTCCCCAACCACCCAGAGGAAACCTCCATTTGCTTTTGGTGATAATTTTTGCAGCTGTCTCTCTCCATGCCTGTAACTATAATATTCATGTTATTTTTAATCTGCTTTTTCCCCTCAGCAGTATATTATGGAGCTCATTCTATGTCAATGAAAACTTACATATATGTAATATTCGATTATTTGTGTAAAATACTGTATCAGTTTTTAATTAAAGAACATTTAGGTTATTTCCTATTTCATTATTATTAATATTTTATCAAATATGGTTATCATATTAAACATACATCTTTGAATATTTGTCCAATTTTCTCTGTAGCGTAAAGTCGTAGGTAATGAATTGATGAAGTAAATCTTTGATACATACCTCATTTGCCAAATGTGGGATCCAGATTGTGTGCCTTGCACATAACTGCCTACCTTAACTCCATTCTTTGTGCTTTCAGTTCGATGTTGTGTCTCCCTGAAAGTCAAATTGTTCTTTCATGTTTAGTAAGTCTGGTAGGTTTGCCCTTGCCTGTTTTAACTCTTCATCACTGTATTAGAGAAATCCTTGGAGGTTTGGGGTGTGTATCGTCACAGATACTCATCCCAAGTTTTTGGTGCTAGTAAAGGTTTCTTAAGTTGTTGACATCTTGTAGAAGTCATCCATACTTAATATCATTCAACAGAGTGTCAGTGATTTCTAAATTGGAGGACAATCAAAATCATTGAAAAGTATACACAGAAAATTGTTTGAAAGTGGGTAGATTCCTTACTTTCAAGTAATGCAATTAAATCTAAATAGAAAGTATTGATAAAGCACTATGGGACATCAGCTTTAATGAGTTGGTAAGATAATATATAATAAATGTATCATTTTGTATATAGATGCAATACTTTAGAGTGTAAAGGTTTGATATGTTACATGTAATTTAAGTCTTTTCTGTTTACAAGACAGTGCAGAAGTAGAAACTGAACTAAGGGGAATATGTATGCTTTATAAAATATGTGTTTAGGTTTGCTTAGAAAATATATATCTTAGTTATTTACAGTTCAATCACCCATTTTGGGATTGTTCAGACTTTTAGCTGATGACTCATTTTTCTGCCTCAGTGCTTGTTAACAATAAGGATGAACTAGATCCAAATTGATGGCATTACTTTTTAAATTAATATAAAGTTTCCATTTGAATTACTGACTTTTTAAAAAGATTTTCTAGCTAGCTGGAAATCTAATTTAATTTTAAAACTAATTTAAATACATGACAAGTGTTGGTTTCCATTAAGAGCGTTTCATTCAGCTGGAATATTACTGGCTGTGTAATTATCTTTACTACTGGATGGTTTTTAGAACATTCCAAGTTAATGACCCACACATTCACTGTAAACCTTTTAAATTATGAAATGTATTGTTGAGGGAATGATAGAATTGATGTATAATTAAAAATCTTTTATTCGCATAGCACTTATCTGCCCCTTGCCCTTTTTGCAGTTATTTACTAATAAACTAAAGAAATGAGGTTTTTTTTTTTTTTCACTTTTTATTTCCAGCAAACAAGGTTGCTTGTTTTTTGTTATTGTTATTTTTTAATAATTCTAACTCCACAGAACAGAATCTCCCAGAGAAGCAATAAATCAGATAAGGGAATATGGCATTTCCTAAAAGTGGAGATGTTGTTAGAGCAAAATTTCACGAGAAGACAATACAGTAATACACTTTATTATCTAAAGTAGAACATGTATTAGGAAGAGATTCTTGTTCTGTGTTCCTCGTAGCCCAGTACAGATTTGATCTGTTTGTGGTAAAGCAAGCTTTTCTGGATTGTGTTCTGGTTTTATTTATATTCCAGTCAGCGAAACAGGAATGTCTGGTTAAGCAATTATACCCTTAAAAACGCACACATGCACACACACACAGAACCCCACAAAATCTACTACATGTTTTACTTCAGTTTTCTTTACTTTGAACTCAAATCATTGTATAACATTCGTGAGGCCAACCATAAGATTACAGTAATGTGGATTCTGTAATGAGCTGTTTCAAGCATATTTTTATGTTTAAAATAATTTCTTAATTAAATGATTGGAAAGGCCCACTGAAAATATGTGATCTCAATGAAAAAGTTTTGTAACTTAATATAAATCTTACATGATTTTAAATAATGGCAAGTGATGAAAAATTAGGCATCTTTATAGTTGGAGGAAGCCTTTCTTTTGTAGAAGGCAGCAAGGGGATATGGTTAAAGAGAATATGGTAGAGTAGCTACCCATTCTACTGTTGGTCATCTTTGTTGTTGTTTTAATATTTGAAAGTACCTTCTTGCCTCTCCCTTAATTATTTGCCTTAAAATCTCAGCAAGAAAACAAATATTTGAATTTCCTATAATCCAGATAGCCTTTTTCAATTTCTGGAGAAAGCTTATAGTTGCTGACAAAATAAATATTTGGACTACAGAAAACCTTTGTATTTTATAATTTGATTCTTTATCTGCTGTAACTAAATAGCTAATCAGTAAGTATTCGTTGTTATTACTGTATGCAAGGCATACGTTCTGTGTAAGTACAACAGACCCTTAAATACACCCAGGACTGGAATTTAATTATTTAATAATTTAGATTTGGACTGCGATTTAGATTTAATATGCTGTAAATATTTCATAGAATATGTAGCTATGAGGTTTTTATCTGGAAAATGTCTTATCAAAACATGGCTAGTATTTCATGTTTTAAAAAAATTAGTGGAAGGTTAACAAATAATGTTAGTTATTCTGAGCACAGGAAATTGACCATGAGGTTTTTAAACTCACATGTGTTATTAATGGGTAGGCAGGTAACATGATGATTAGGAGTTCTGGCATCAGATTACTGGGTTGAAATCCTGGCTCTGTCACTTGCTAGTGAGGATGAAATAATAAAATCCCTCTAAAATATCTAGCTCAGCACCTGACATGTGGTTATTACTTACTTAATGTTACAGACATTTGTGAGCCTGTAACATTAGAAAAGAAATAGTTTAGTGACTATAAAGAAATAGTTTAATGACTATATTTTTAGCCTTCAATAGTGCAAATTCCATTATTTATTTGAGTTCTCATATATTAGAGAATATGCTAATTGTCTCAGTTTGTTTTATTTTTTTCTGCCCAGCAGTCTTTCAGTTGGTGGGAGTGGACTATTAATTTATCTGTTTCTCTGGTATTTCGTTATACCAATTTAGGGTATTTGGATTTCACGTAATTTTCAATCCTGTCTGACATTTCAGATGACAGTAGAAAGAAAATGTAGCATTTGTAGATCTCTCCATGTACCCTGCATGGGGCTTGGCCCTGTCATACGAGTAACTTAATCCTCACAGCCATAGTGCAAGGTAGGCTTCACTCCCATTTTATACACTAGAAGTCAAAGTGTGAGGGGGAGGAATACATATCTTGCTTAGCATTACTCAGGTGGGAAGAGGAAGACTTCAGATTCACGTGAGAGCCCCACGGCACCATGTTCTTTTCTTTGCTGGAGACTAAAACATAGCTTTTCTTTTTTAAAAATGGTCATAGCTTAGGTCTCATTGGAATAGCTAAAGTAGTTATATTTCATTTCTTTCCCCACATTGTTTTAATTAAATGCCTTGACCATTGTGGTGGTATCTGTATTTTAGGCCATAATTTATTTGTAGGAGAATATTTAAAGCTAATATGCAATGCTTTTGTCCCTAACAAATCCACACATGCCTTTAAACTATGGACTTCAGTGCTACAATCTTTAAATAAAGATTTGAACCAAATAATCAAGTCTCTTCTAGGACGCTTATTTCTTATGAAGGTAAAAAGGAAAATTGATATAAAGCATTTTAAATAACTGAATTTGGAGATTTTGAATTTTAGACACCTGAGATTGTCTTTGAAACAATTTAAAGTTGTTTTAAAATATTTTTACTTATTCCCATCAGATACCAGATAAATGAGGAATTGTTGTATTTAACAATTTTGGGTTTTTTTTTTTTTTTTTTTTTCAGTTTTACCAGGTTAGAAATTTAATATTTGTGAAACATGTATATTCATTTCCTAAAGTCACAGATGCCACAGATAATTCTTTCATAAGTTGAAACTAGAAATCATAGGATTATAACTACATGAATTACTGCAAAATGCTGGAGGTAGATTAAAACTAAGATTATGGATTTGATTGCTTGAAGAGCTGCAGGTTTTTACATTAATTGGTATTTCCATTACCAAAGGGATGATACTGTGTTTTAGACCAAAATAAAATACTCATTTATATGAATATGGTTTATGTTTCAAGCATGAGAAAAATGTGTTAACACTTAACTGGCATGAAATGATTTTGGATTTAAAAGGCATGTTCATTGTAGGGTAATCATGTTGATAATGCTGTGCTAACAGGACTTTCATGTGAGAGAATAATGCTGGCCAAGTTAACTCGTTTGCATGAGTTGTGACCAGGACCTTTTAGTGTCATTTTAACAAGAATTCCAGACCAGGAACTACACACCCCTTCGCAAATAACTCTTCCTAAAGTAGTATTCTTAGTCACAGAAGAATGTATACATGGATGAGTGCAGGTTTTTAACTAGAGAAATGTATCATGATGAGTAGATTCATTTGTGCATGTATTCCTGTATCAATGACATTTACTTTAGGAATATCTGGAACAACATACTGTTCAAGACCAATTCTGGAGGAGAATATAAATGATTATTTATAACCAGTAGGTCAGCAGGCTTCGAAAGATGAACTCTCTCAGTCATGCAAATGCAAATTTGTGATAAGCACAATCAACAAAACATTGAAAAGTAGCTCATGAGAGATTGAGAACTGGATTTTATCTTCTTTTTTATCTGGAGAGAGAGACAGTAATCCTAACAGTCGTGAGTTGTTCTAAATGTCTGTAGGTGTTCTGATTTGCAGATAGGTCAGTTTCTCCATGTTATCTGTGACAGTGTAAATCTCCCCCAAAATTATAAGTAATATTTATTATATTGGAACACATTTTTAAGAATTTATACTAAAATGTATCCAAAATTAAAGGTAGGAGCTGGGTTAAAGTAGGAGCTCAATAAATAGTTTTGAATGAATGGAGTCATTCATATGAGCCTTTAAAAATTACAAATGCCTACCAATGATGAGTTTAAAACCACTGTCTGTACTTATTTTGTTTCTTAAAATTTATGAAAAATGACAGCTAGCAGCAGGGAATCATTCCTCCTCCTGAGGTGAGGCTACAGATGGTTAACATAATGCCAGTATGTTGTATAGCTCCTGAATTTGCTCTTGTAACAGACATTTCACGTGAAGTGCAGCATGTATTAAAGATGATTGCTTTACGGCTGGGCGCGGTGGCTCACGCCTGTAATCCCAGCACTTTGGGAGTCCCAGGCAGGTGGATCACGAGGTCAGGAGATTGAGACCATCCTAGCTAACACATTGAAACCCTGTCTCTACTAAAAATATAAAAAAAATTAGCCAGGCTAATTTGGTGACAAGCACCTGCAGTCCCAGCTACTCGGGAGGCTGAGGCAGGAGAATGGCATGAATCCGGGAGGTGGAGCTTGCAGTGAGCCGAGATTGTGCCACTGCACTCCAGCCTGGGCGACAGAGTGAGACTCCGTCTCAAAAAAAAAAAAAAAAAAATGATGATTGCTTTATAAGGGTAAGGGAATAGTTCCTACCACTTCCTACCACACAGTATAACATATTACTCATTAACTATTTGTTCTAAACTGCCGATTCTACTTATTACATAGTAGTGACAGTGACCGAAGAAATACTGTTCGTGTAAGTTTAATTTTTTCAAGTTAAAACATGTAATATACAGAACACTGATACATGGTACTTTATAGCTTTCATGACAAATTTTAAGAGATTACTTCAGCCTTGCATTTTAAGTATAGTAGGTACTTCTGTCCCTGTTTTGCAGATTGGGAAACGGAGGCTCAGATGTTAAAATGAGCTGGCCAAGGTCACTTAACATCTGATGTACCACTTATTTTTTAAATAGATTTTTCTTCTTTGTGGTAATTTTAATAATTTTACCCACTTGAGTTGTAATATATTTGATTATACACCATAGGTTGTTTCTTCTATTTACTGGCTAAAAAAAATTTAAATTTATAAAAAACTCTCACTATATTGCCCAGGCTGGCCTCCAGTGCTTGGGCCCTTGTCATTTTGGTGGCAAACACTTGTGAATGACTTCCTTTACATGAATGCCTTTGTTCTAAGTTTTCTATTTTCTTGAAACAAAATAATATAAAGCCATCTCAGATTACCATAATTTAAAGAAATCTTTATAGCACTGCAGCTGAATTATGTGTTTAATAGATACTACTTTTTAAAAAAATCCTATTTGTGGCATGAAGAACGTTGAATAGAAACATTTCTATACGTGAGATAAGGAAATAGTTTTAAAGGAAAACCTTAGGATCTAATTATGAAAATACATGATTAAGCTAGGATTTACAAATGAATTCTGTTGCCATAGTGTAGTTTTAAAATTTTTAGAATAATTATAAGAAAATCAGTAGGAAATTGCTTGAGGAATAGTTCTTAGTGGGCAGCCTCCCTCCTTTTGCTGTTTCCTATTTTGATAATCTGTTTTGATTTTCAAAAATCATGAAAACTGCCCTTAAAGAAATTCTTGAGTTGGAGTCTCTCTCTGTCGCCCAGGCTGGAGTGCAGTGGCATGATCTCTGTTCACTGCAAGCTCCGCCTCCTGGGTTCAGGCCATTCTTCTGCCTCAGCCTCCCTCAGTGGCTGGGACAACAGGCGCCCGCCACTACACCCGACTAATTTTTTGTACTTTTAGTAGAGATGGGGTTTCACTGTGTTAGCCAGGATGGTCTTGATCTGACCTTGTGATCCACCTGCCTCGGCCTCCCAAAGTGCTGGGATTACAGGCATGAGCCACCACACCCGGCCCCCAGAAATTCTCTTTTAAAAAATGACATTGTTAAAATTAAGAAATTACCAGTCCTCAAAGCCAGTCCACATTTTAGTTTGCTGATGGCATGCATTTCTTGATTTACATAACATGAATAACCAAGCGTACCAAGCTGTAACCCTTCATTAGACAAAATTTTTTAACATTTCATTTTTGGCATTCTGTTGGCGGTGAAGTGTGGCAGCTGTTTAAAGAATGTGTGTGGTGGTATGTATGCGTTTGAGAACAAAGAGCCATACTGAAATTACAAAATGATTAAAGTACAATTTAGTAACCCAAATTGGAATCTAGCTGGGATTCATGAGGGATTACTATTCTCCCCATACTTTAACAGGGAGCTGTTTTAACAGAGTATAGGGACTCATACTTTGCCAATGACTAGTAGACTCTCAGTGTAAACAGAGGAAAGAATATTATCCCAAATGTTTATATAGGGTAGTAAATGAAAACTACTAAGGTAAAAAGTTCAGTGCTTTACGTAGATAGTAAACTATGCATAGTATTTTATTTGTAACCCCATGTGTTAAGAAGGGACACTGTTAAAGCAACAATCATTTAAAAGTAACAACCAACAAACTGGTATTTAATTTGGTATTTTAAATAGTTAAAAATCAAATGGAAACACTGTCTAAAGTAACTAAGATAATTCATAACAAAACCCATTAATCCAAGCTCTACTTATTGTAAATAGAATTCACCATGAGCTAACCTAAAATGTACCTGTGGAGATAAAACAAGAGTGTAAGTTAGCAAAGTATTAAATAAGATTTCAGGGAGCCCCTAAATTTATTTTTAAGAACTTTAGAACTAATTCTCTATATGCAAACACTGATTAACTCAAATTTCTTGTAAGTGCATTCATACATGGCCTTGTTTGAGGCAGTGTATTTGTATTCACTAGCAAAATTCATGTCAATAAAATATTTTTGAAGCAGTTTTATTTCCCAGATATTTCACTAGTTTAAAATAGTCATTTCAGTGATTAATCTGATTTTCTATTGAAACCTAAGCTTTTAATGAAGACATGCATCTGAAAATAAGGCAGTTTTTCTCTAGTCTGCTTATTAATAGAAAACAAATCTTTGGTTTTTAGTTGAAGTGACAGGAAGGATTTTTGCAAAAAGACTAAGGAACCAAAGCAATTAAAAAGCTCTTGATAAGCAATAGGGAACTCCAAACCCATCAAGGTCAGTAGAGTACCTAAGGCACCTCAGCTTCAGATGCGACAGTCATCTTTGCTTAGAGTTCTGATAATCTATATACATGATTTTTACCATCTCAAGAATGTGAAACTGAAAAAGTAACGTCCAACAATGATTACTGTGAATAAGAAAATTATTGTGATAAATGGGAGAGACGTTGGAGACCTCTGTTCTACCTCCCATATTTATAATGAGGAAACCAAAGCCCAGTCACGAAACAGGTGACACCAGTTTGTGTCAACAAATTCCTAATCTGTTTCTGTTAGGGCAGGACAAATTCTAGACTTTTAACTTTGAATGGCTAGTAAACCAAGTGTGAAGGGTTTCAGAGATATGAATTGGAGCCCCCCCAAAAAAATCCTCATAAATCCCCAAAGGCAAGTTCGAAATGTATAATAGTTTACTGTTGTAATTCCTTTATACCATGTGTTGGACAACTTAGCTAATATGTTAATTGATTTATACAATTCCTTTCAATTTTATCTAAAAATAGCAGACCAAAATTAAATAAGAAAGTTACATAAGATTCCATTTGAGCATACATAAGGCCATGATACTTAATGTGAACCACCATTTCTTGGAAGAAAGAAGACATCCAAATGTCTGATGCAGAGAGAAAGTTCCTGGCCAGTCATCCAGTAGACTCTCTCCACTCTTCAATGGAAAGGTGATGCTTGTATTTTTAAAAATCTCTACAAAGCTCACATACAACAAGACAGTACATCCTAGATTTGTGACTGATACGAGCATTTAAGGCTGTCATTTTCAAGTATAAAAGTTTAGTGTTCCATTACCCAATCTGTGCAGTAGACATAGCTATAAGCTTAAGTCATGTGAATTAACAGAAGCCCACCAAAGACATTTAAAAAATTATAATTTAGGCAACAGCAAGTTTAAATGTAGGAAAGGCTAGAAAAAAATGTGTAGATGAGATTGTTTCTCTAAAATGCATTAGGTTGTTCACAATGAAGCTTTGTCTAACACCATTATCTGATGCATGGCATATGCAATAAGGCAGATCCACAGCAGACCAAACAAGGAAGCTGAATTAGGTAATAGAACTAGTAATTAAGATGGTTCACCTCTAACACAGTTCTGTGGCCTGTTCCCCCCAGAGAAAGATTAGAAATGGCTCCAGTGTACCAAATAAGCTTCACAGAAGAACATGAAAATTTTTCTCCAACTTTTTTTTTTTTTTTTTTTTTAAGCAGAGCCTTTCACTTAGGGACCAACACATGCACTGCTTGTAGATTAAATAATTCAAAATTAATTACTTCTAGCCTAATGTAATATAGCTGGAGAAAATGGGTCTCTGGAAGCCGGTATTTTGTTTAACTTACATTCTAGATGTGTATATAAGTTGTCATTCTATAACTTCTGCTGTGGTTCCAACATCTATATCTGAAAGGTGGAAGCAGCTGTTCTGTTACAATTTTCACGTAACATGCTTGGATTCTAGGTCTTCCCTCTTTAACACAACTTAAAGTTTCTTGTGGTTTGGTCAACATACACAATTCTCATTTCATTTGATGTACACAGCCAAAGTGGGAATTTAAAAAAAAAAAATTACCAACTAGTTCAGAGAGCTAAATTGAGTCCAGCATTATGGCAAAGTCTGACCCAAAATTTTAATTTGTAATTTTAGCATGTGTCTCATGCACTTTGGGGAGCATCAAACTAAATCTACAATTGCCAGAGCCTTGTTACAGTTTAATGCACATTAACTAAAATGTGTACATTTTTAGTGTTCATGATAAATGCAATTATGACCTTATTACACTTTTGGCATTCTTTAAGAAAGCACATTAAGCTTTAATATAGAAATATTTAGGTTACACTTGTGCTCAAGTAATAATAAAAACATTTGTTCTTTTTTGATCTCATACATTCTCTCCTCAGGTATGGCCCATCTCCTGTACGCTTGGAGCGACCTTTGGCTACGTGGCTGGCCTTGTTATTTCACCACTCTGGATATACTGGAATAGAAAGCAACTTACGTACAAGAACAATTAACTGGAGCAAAGGGAGATACTTCTTTGTGCAGATTCTGTAAGGGCTGTGCAGAAATGTGTATGGTCAAAGCCAAGCAGTTCCATTTACAGCACTGTTTTTTATGTAGTTACAACATGATGTGATTGTAGCTTTTTAAACTATGAAACCCCTGAGAGATTGTACCTTCTAGTCGAAATAAAGTATTTATAATAGATTGTGGCTTCAGATGCTGCTTACTGCTTCTTAAACCTTTAAGGAACATTCTTAATAACCTTTATAGAATTCTGAGGACAGGTTTTGTTTTCTTTCAAGTTTTGAACTGCTTCATTACCTATAAAAGGTCTGGGTATAGCTGTAGCATTTCATTTGCTTTCTGAGAGAAATGGACAATTTCCTTGGCCACTGAAGATGTTTCTCACGTAATTAAACAACAGTTTATACATCTTGATCCTATTCTTTTTTTTACAGTGTGTTTCTTTGGAGTTAAAATGGCTATGATAGCCTCATCAAAAACAGTCTTCAATCCCTTCTGGGTTAAAGCTGAACATTCCACATAGCAGCATGCTCCTATCTGGGAGGGAGAAAAAAAATCACAAATATATAAAATCATGTTTATACAATTGGCATGACATAAACACATCATTATAAAGAAAGTTATACAGCTATGCGAAAAGAATACGTTCATCGTCCATGTTCATAACCCCCGAGAGGGGATTTTAAAATACTAGTGTATGTCCTTCCAGACTTTCTATGAAAAATTATTTCATTCACCACATATTTACTGGGTATCTACTATATGTCAAGCACTGTTTAGGTCCTGGGGATATGTCAGTGAACTGAACGAAAGAGCAGAGTCCCTGCTGTGTGGCGTCCACATGTGCTGACATCTGCTGGGTGAGAGGCACACGGGAGGGAATACAGAGCAGATGGTGGCAAATGCTGTGGGGAAAAAGCAGAGTGAGGGAGGCAGGGAGTGCTGAGGACAGTGGTAGTGGGGGTCGGGGGAGGCTTCTCAGTGGGGAAGTTTGAGCAGTGAGGGATACCTAGGGGAAGAGCTCCAGGCAGATAGATCCTGATGCAGGAGCATGCCTGGAGTAGTCAAGGAACAGGATCACACTGAGAAAGTGGTATTTGAGCAGAGACCTGAAAAGAGTGAAAGAATCAATCATATCCATAGGGAAGAACATTCCAGGCAGAGGGAGCAGCAAAAGTACAAAGGTTCTCAGAACTTTGAGGGAACAGCAAGGAGACCAGGAGGCCTGGGGAACAATGAGTAAGGCAGAGAGGGAACAGAGGCTTGTAGGCCACAGTGCGGACTTTGGCGTTTAATCTGAGCTGGGGACCGGAGGATTCTGAGCACAGCGGTGACATGATTGGGCTTACATTTTGAAGACTTACCCTGGCTGCTGTGTTGAGAACAGATGACCATGGGGCATAGGCAGAAGCAGAAAGGTGAGTTGGAAGCTATTCCAGTAAAGCAGGCCAGAGATGGAGGAGGCCTGAACCAAGTGATAGAGGGAAGAGATAGAAAAAAGTGTCTGGATTCTGGATATGTTCTGAAGGTATGTTGTGCCAAAGGCTAGATGTGTGGTATGAGAGAAAGAGCAAGGGCAAGTATAACCTCAGGCCTTTTTTCTTTTTTTTGAGACAGTTTCACTCTTGTTGCCCAGGCTGGAGCACAATGGTTTGATATCGGCTCACCACAACCTTCACCTTCTAGGTTCAAGCGATTCTCCTGCCTCAGCTTCCCGACTAGCTGGGATTTACTAGGCATGCGCCACCACGCCCAGCTAATTTTGTATTAGTAGAGATGGGGTTTTTTCATGTTGGTCAGGCTGGTCTCCAACTCCCAAACTCAGGTGATCTGCCCACCTCAGGCTCCCGAAGTGCTGGGATTACAGGCGTGAGCCACCACGCCCAGCTGAGGGCTTTTGACCTAAGTAACTGGGAGGACAGCCTTGGAGAAAGAAGAATCATATCTTAGATATGTTAATTTTGAGATACTCAGCCACCTAGATGGACTTGGTGAGTAAACAGCTGGATGACCAAATTGAGAATTTAGGAAAGAGGTCCAGGCTGGAGATGGAAGTCTAGGAATCTCTGGTTGTAGACTGTGCAAGCCACAAGACTGACAAGCTCATTTAGGCCTAGGGAGGGTAGCTATAGAAGAAGACATCCACAAAGCTGAGTGCTCATCCCTGGGGCCCTCCAACCAGGGACTAAGGAGGTAAAGAGATGGAGCAGAGTCCAATGAGAGGGGAGAAAAACCAAGAGGCCAAGTGAAGAAAGTTTCAAGAAGGACGCAACTGTGCCAAATGCTGATGAGTCTAGAAATGAGATCATATTGTTTTGCAACTACTTTTTTCCCTTTAACTACATAACAAATATGAAATCTTAACAGATATTTTAGTATGAAGTTTTAATAGATTGGAATTTCTGCCATTATAAACAATTCAGCATCTTTGTAGCTCTCTTTAAGCACATCCCTAATAATTTGCTTTTATTATTAAATATAAATGGGCAAATTATAATTTTATATACGAGGTACAAAGCAATATCTTCTCTATATATACATATACACACACACACAAGTGAAATGATTAAATCAACATAATTAACATCTATCACCTTAAATACCATTTTGTGTGGTGAGAACATTTAAAATTTACTCTTGTAGCAATTTTGAAATATCCAGTCCCCCCCCTTTTTTTTTTTTTTTTTTTTGAGAAAGGGTCTCACTCTGTCATCCAGGCTGGAGTGCAATGGCACTATTTTGGCTCACTGCAACCTCCACCTCCTGGGCTCAAGTGATCCTCCTGCCTCAGCCCCCAAGTAGCTGGGACTACAGGCATGCGCCACCATGCCCGGCTTTTTTTTTTTTTTTTTTTTTTTTTGGTGGAGATGGGGTTTCACCATGTTGTCCAGGCGGGTCTCCAATTCCTGGGTTCAAATGATCCACCCACTTTGGCCTTCCAAAGTGCTGGGATTACAGGTGTGAGCCACTGCGCCCAGCACCACCATTATTAACTATAGTTAGCATGCTGTGCAGTGTATCTCAAAAAAGACATATTCCTCCAGTCTAACACTGTACCCTTTGACCAACATCCTAATGATTTGCTTAGGATAAACTCTTACATATGGAATTGCTTGATCAAAAGTGTCCATGATTTTAAGGATTTTGCATATTGTCAAGACTGCTTTGATTCAACGACCAGTACAACAGAGAGTCCATTTTACTACACCCTTGGAATAGCGGGTATTATAATTAATTTCTCATTTTTTGCCAATTCTATAGGTGCAAATTGAGCTTACATTTGACTGCTAATAAGTTTGAACATATTTCCTATCTTCAGTGGCAATCTGCATTTTGGGGGGTGAATTTTTCATTGTTAGCCCATTTTTCTATTGGAATCTGTGTCTTCTGATTAACTCATGCAAGAGGTTCCTGTATACTAAGGATGTTAACCCATTTTTCTGCCATCCATCTCAGTTTATATGACTTTTCATTTTATTTCTGGCATTTGATGTGGTATTAAGTTTTTATGCAGTTAAATCATTAATATTTTCATTTATGACTTTTATCTTTATAACATTTAGAAATTCCTTCTCTCCCCAAGATTACAAAATTGAATACATGGAATTTCTGAAGTGATTTGTTAGTAAAGCCATTTATTTTTTGCTTTAGGAAAAACTGTCCTCCAAAAGTTTTCTTGCTTTCTTTTGTCTCCTGATATTACATTTTAAAAGACTATATATGGGCTGGGCGCGGTGGCTCACATCTGTAATCCCAACACTTTGGGAGGATGATGCAGGCGGATCATGAGGTCAGGAGATGGAGATCATCCTGGCTAACACGGTGAAATCCCGTCTCTACTAAAAATGAAAAAAAAAAAAAATTAGCCGGGCGAGGTGGCGGGTGCCTGTAGTCCCAGCTACTTGGGAGGCTGAGGCAGGAGAATGGCGTGAACACGGGAGGCGGAGCTTGCAGTGAGCTGAGATCCAGCCACTGCACTCCAGCCTGGGCGACAGAGCGAGACTTCGTCTGAAACAAACAAACAAACAAACAAAAAAGACCATATATAGATTCTGTTTCCACAAAAGTCCTATTGAAATCACAACATGTAAAAAATAGAATCCAATGATGTTAAGGCCAAATGGGAAAAAAGGGGAAAAAGTAAACCTAGCCTTGGGGCACAAAGGAAGATAAGCTACAAGGTACTGCATGCATCACTGTTTTATATATACTTTTAGAACTTTCGTATTTTCTATCCTTTTTTCATAAAAAGATTGGAGAAATTTCAACACATTTCTTTGCAAACCTAGTCATCATTTTTTTGGTTTTAACCACAAATTTAAACTGTCATCCTAGGTGGCTCCACTGTCTAACTCAATGAGTCTTAAGACAGAGCTGATTTGGCACAGTGCAAATGTTTAAGTAATGAAGGGTTGAAAGTAGTGACATGTATTTCCGATGCTTTTTTCCATATGTGACGTTTTAGGAAAATAACATTGGCAATGTAATACAGGTGTTAAGAGCCTCAGCCCAGGAGTCAGGCTTTGGACTGAAACCCAGCTCTGCCATTTATTACCTGCAGGATCTCGGGCTAATTATCTGACATCTCCAAGCCTCCACTCTCTCTTCTGTATAACTGGGGAAACAGACCTACCTCACTGAGTTCATACAAGGATTAAATGAGATAATGCATGTAAAGCACTCAGCACAGTGTCTGGCATACAGTAAATGCACAATAAATGTTAGCTTCTATTGTTAGCATCTTTTACATTCATGCTTAAATTCTGTAAGTGTTCCATTACCTCTTTTGCTAGTTTCTGTCCTTGTTCCACACATATAGGTTTTTCTTTCATATCATTCAGTCTTGCTAAAGTTTTGGGGTCATCTCGGAGATCAATCTAATTAAGAAAGGTCAATAATGTCTGATAATATTACAAATCTTTAAAGAAAAATCAAAGCATGTAATCCCACTTAATCCCCACATACCAAAAAAAGATTAAACAAAAGAACTTAATTTTTAAAAACCGGGAATAGAATTGCTTTCTTTTGGCACAATTTTTTCCAAAAATATGATAGAACTCATTAACTTGCAGTTGAGATTAAACACTTATATGATTTGCTCAGCTTTGGGACTGTTCATCTGAGAGCAACCCCTAAGGCAGGCCAAAGAGCTTATCCTAAAATGAGGAAAATCAAACTAGACATACCTGAGTTCCTATTAATAAAAAGGGTACATTTGGTGCGTATTCCTTAAGTTCCGGTACCCACTCCTCTTTCACATTTTGAAATGAGGCTGGATTTACCACCGAGAAGCATATAAGGAAGACATCAGTCATTGGGTAAGATAAAGGCCTCAGACGGTCATAGTCTTCCTAAGGAACAAAGAAAAGCCTCATTATGTATTTACATTTCTGTTGTTTACTAATAATATGTATATTAGATTACATGGTCAAAGATGCAAATTCAGGACTACTCCACTAGTGGAATGTATGGCACTCTATGTAAAATCAGATAACTCTGTTTTTGTTATTCTTCCTTGTGAAGTTCTGAACACCCGTGAGGTTAAAAAAAAAAAGGACAGTATCATTAACAATGACAATGAAAACTTTGGAAAAATACATTATGATCACTAATGCTGTCACTAAAAACATTTTTAACTAAAAAGTTTGCACAAAGAATTGAATATAGCTAGACATTGCCTAAGTATTGTAATTTATAATAACTAATACATACTGAATATTTACTGTGTGTCAGGCACTAGTCTATATGCTCTCTCATGGATTACTTATTTAATCCTTATAACAACAATATGACACAAGTACCCTTAATCCTGACTTTCATTTGAGTAAACTGAAGCACAGAAGTTAAATTACTTGTGTAAGGATGTACAGCCAGTAAGTCAAGGAGCTGAGATGCAAATCCTGCCAGTTTTTACTCCAGAGTCTATACTCTTAACCACTATACAGCTTCACTGAGACCTTCAAGCTTTACTTTCCTTGTTTCTATAGTTTTATTAATTTTGTGTGTGTGTGTGCGTGTGTGTGAGAAAACTTAAAAGAGAAACATATACAGTAAATCCACCAAAATCCTCCTTTACTCTCCAACTTCCATTCCCTCTACCTAATATTTTCATGTTTATTCTTCCAATTCTTTTTCTATGCATGAATATACCAATAACTGTACATGTTCGTACGTCTGTATATAAAATGAAATCATGCAGTACTTGTTGTTCTGCACTGTCTTTGTCTTGGACATCTTTCTAAATTAGAATACGTTAGACTACTATATCATTTTACACTGTTGCTTCAGAGTCCCCAGAACAGCTATACTCCTGATGGTTATTTTAGTCTCTATCACAAAAGGCAGTGAATATCCTTTTTTGCATAGACTATTTTATGTGACACAAAATTCTACTTATTTACATTCTCGAGAGTGAACAGAGTCCGGATTCCATTTCTGGCATAGCTAGACTCTCATCTGGTTTCAAAGAAACTTTATTTTTAGCCTGGGCCACCTCCCCTCTTAAATGAGTCGCTTCACTACAGAACTACACAAATGTGGAACTAAGGGAATATTAAAAACATCATCTTCCACTTGGAGTTTCAGCAGCAGTATTTCCTCGTGGAACAATTTTCCTTTCATGCAATTTTCTGACATTTTTCATAATACAACTTTCAACTCAAGTATGTTCATGTCTCAAACCCTTGACTGGTGGGTAACCCTTTTGTTTTTCTGGGATGCTTTTGGAGAGCACACCTATAATCTGGAGCTGTGGGCATGAAAAGATTGCTCAGGTGTTGGCTATCACGGGATGAGAGGGGAAACGCCACCCTCAATCTTCTGCAACTTTTATTTTTTAAAGTGGATGCCTCTAAATGGTTTTGATTAAAGCAGTGCTCTGGCGTTAAGAAATTCACAACAAAGAAATCAAATAGGGTGGGTGTGAAACATGTTACACCCCCCCAGACAGTCACTAGAGGAAGACTTCTTGAAATTTTAAAGTGTTTGAAATCAGTTTGTGTTAAACAGTACAATTGGGTGCCTTATATGAAGTTTCTGGGCTCTACTGCCTGTTTCAAACTGCAAGTCCATAAAAGAAAAAAAAAAAAAAAGAAAGAAGCAGTATTTCATCTTAGCATCCCACCCAGCAACTCCACACTTCGGAGCAAACCTGCAGTTGGCATGGCCAGGTAATGGGGTGTTCTCATTAAAAAGCACTCCTCATCCGTATTTAGATTTCCAATTTTCACAGACATAGGAATGGGGAAACTATCCCATAGGATTATGAGGAATAAATGAAATAATGCAACTAAAGCACTCCACATAGCACCTGGCACATCAAAGAACTCTTTCAATGCTTAAACATAAGTTCTTTATCCCATGGGAAACCGAGTCTCTTATTCCTCTGCAAATCCACGCAGGGTCCCCTGAGTGCCACACTTGCCTCAGCTTTGCAGCTCCCTCCAACCACAAAGAAGTCTTTTAGTAAGAAATAAAATCAAAACACACAAAACTCAGGTCTCTCGAGATAGTATAATTTTCAGATGAATAAAAGAGAATGATACATTATTGCTGTACTAATTAGTCACTTAGCCTTAAGACTATTTAAAATGTAACAAAAATGGATTTATATTTAAGAAAGCCAAATTAGAGATTTTAATGGAAATTGTACTTTTCAAGCAAGTTTACCTCCTCAGGGAAACAGAAGTGTGCACTCTTTCTCTAGTGAGAGATGACAAGAAATAAAAACTAATTGAATGCCATGTTCTCTAGAGATGCTTCACAATATTAATCCAAATATTTTACAGAAGGTAAACATATTGTACAGATTCCTTTCATAACCACAGTGAATTCTGACTTTCCTCCGTGAGAGACATGTGGGCACAAAGGAGGACAATTAGACCAATCATTTCTAGATATTTCTTAAATTACAGGTTTTGTTTGAATAATTAAAATGTGAAAAACTGGGGCTATTACAAAATAAAACACACACGTATGTTTAGACCTCCCTGGAGAGAAATTTACTTCTTAAGTCTGAACTATCTAAAATGAATTTCTTCTGCCTATCATCTCTGGCTAAATAATTGGCAGTTAGTGGCTGGGCGTGGTGGCTCGTGCCTGTGATCCTAGCACTTTAGGAGGCCAAGGTGGGACTCTTGAGGTCAGAAGTCTGAGACCAGCCTGGCCAATATGGTGAAACACCATCTTTACTAAAAATACAAAAATTATCTGGGCATGGTGGTGCACACCTGTAATCCCAGCTGTTCGGGAGGCTGAGGCAGGAGAATCACTTGAACCCAGGAGGCAGAGGTTGCAGTGAGCAGAGATTGTGCCACTGCACTACAGCATGGGCAACAGAGCTAGACACCGTCTCAAAAAAAAAAAAAAAAAAAAAAAAGCAGTTAATACAAGAATGAGACCTTTCTACTTCTATCCAGCTGAGTAATTAGAAGTCTAATAATAGCAAATTTAGAAAATAAATTATCCCCTGTGCATACTGTACCCTGTATCATATAAAATGTTTTATATCCATCACACAGTATCCTGAGTGAATTTAATATGAAATGTGGGATTTGGGAATGAATAAGTAGAAGTGTGCAGAATCTTTCATCTCAAGCCATGTATTTTATATTTGAGAACACAAAGAAGTCAGATTTAGAGCAACTGCCCTTACTTTTAAAAGATCAACTTATCAAAGTCACAACTTCTCACAGCCAACTCTCCAGTGTCTTCCTAATTAACAAACCAATTATATTTTAGTTCTAGTTTTAAAATGTAGGTATTTAAACATTTCAGCATGGTAACTAGAACATTCTCAGGAGTAGAGAAAAGTGTATTAAAGAAAACTGTTCAACATCAAAACAATGAAAGAACTGGTGAGTTTAGTCAACATGGCTGTTGGACTGCATGGCAGACTCTTTAGCTTCTTACTAACTGGCTAAGTACCAGAAGTATCAAGTTTTTAAGTGTGTTCTGGCAGTTTAGTGATCAGGCTCTCCCTCATTGAAGAGTCCTCGATATGTGATAATGACAACCTTACTTCAAAAATATCACACACGGCCAGGCGCGGTGGCTCACACCTGTAATCCCAGCAAACTTTGGGAGGCTGAGGTGAGAAGATTGCTTGAGTCCAGGAGTTTGAGACCAGTCTTCCCAATGTGGTGAAATCCTGTCTCTACTAAAAATACAAAAATTAGCTGGGCATGGTGGCACATGCCTCTAGTCCCAACTACTCAGGAGGCTGAGGTGGGTGGATCACTTGAGCTCAAGAGGTTGGGCCTGCAGTGAGCCATGAATATGCCTGGGTGACACAGTGAGACCCTGTCTCAAAAAAAAAAAAAAAAAAAAAAAAAAAAAAAAGAAATCACACACTTACCACCTGACAAGAATCTGCAAACAAAAAAACGAAAGAAATGTGCTCTGAGAGGAAACAAAAGCTCTTCCAATGCCACAGAGAAATGTAGCCAACGACCATCAGCTGGAGACCCCTTTCTGTGTGCAGCTCAGCCAGCAGTGCCCATGAGCCTCTCACTTCTGCACCGTTCTTTGTCCCCTTCATGTGGACCTGGGTGCTCCCTCCTACCTTAGTGATCTCTGTTTAAAATGCATGTTTTTAGGATGGGTATGTCTATTTTAAAATACATATCCAAAACATATTTTAAATAAAAACACTCATATTGGATGATTTACCTTGTGTCATGCTTTGTTAGCTAGAATGCTATCATGTGTCATTTAAAAGCAATCAGTAAAGATTTACTGAGACTATAGCCCTCTGGAGCTTGCAGTTTAGTTGGGAATTCAAGATATAAACATATAAAAAGACAGCCATATACAACAATAGGAGGGAATAAAAGTGTAAGCTGGAGCAAGTGAATATAGAAATGCTTAATTTAAGAAACATTACTAAGCACCTACTATGTGCCCAGAACAGTGCTAACTGCAATAAATAAAGGAGGGAAGGATGAGATTCAAATAACATCTATTTGCAAAACACCTTATAAACATTTACAAAGCTCTCTCATTAAGTATCTGTATGTTAAAAATAAGGCAATGCACTCGAATGTGCAGCAGTGCCCACAATGTGCCTGGACACCACTCCAGCGCCTTGCAGACCTCAAAGCCACAGCCCAGAAAAGGAAACTGTAGGCTGGTGTGGGAACATGCGTCAGGTTAGCACCCAAGAGGAATAATTCTGATAGGTGAGGAGATACACACAAACGCATAACGGCTTTCACTCTTAGGAAGTTCATGGTAAGGTAGACAAGATGTATATGAACATGATAGTACAAGTTAGAACAGTAATGAGAGGACACTAAAGACTTCTTGGAAGAGGTACTTGAGTGGGTCCTTACAGAAGAGAGAGAGCTTGAACGTATCCAATGTGCTAGCAATGCGACTTTGGCCCAGTCCCTTATTCCTTAGGGCCTTAGTTTCTCTGTCTGAAAAATGGGAGACTGTCAGCGACAAATGCTTTGAAGACCATAAAGTACTATAGGAATGTATTGCAATCCCAAATAATGCAGGATAGTACTGTGATGTAGGAAATAGTCATTTATCAAAACCTACTAGAGTTTTCCTCTGTAACAACCTAGAATGAGAAACAACCTAGAATGGTAAGTCCCAGCCTTCCAAAATCTAAAGCAGCTTCTAACTACTTAAAACGTATGACAACTAAGTAAGAACATCCCTGAAAAGTGGTGGCTTTGTGGTCCGTGCAGTAGCAATTCTCTGTGTCACTTCCAAGGCACACAGTAGTAATCTTCATATACAACATCTGTTTCTAGCAAGAAGTCCAAAACAGGCATCGGGCTCTTGAAACCCTCAACCCTTCAAAGGGTGCTACACAGAAGCCCAGAGGACACATGTCATGAAGCCAGCTTCTGAGAATGCAAACTGTTTTCTCCTCTATTTAACTTATATATCATGTGTCTATGGTAATGCTTGGTCAGAGTAGCCTATGAAACCTCATTTCTTTTCTTGTCTTTTTTTTTTTTTTTGAGACGGAGTCTCACTCTTGTAGCCCAGGCTGGAGTGCAATGGCACGATCTTGGCTCACTGCAACCTCCACCTCCTGGGTTCAAGCAATTCTCCTGCCTCAGCCTCCTGAGTAGCTGGGATTACAGGTGCCTGCTACCAAGCCCGGCTAATTTTTTGTACTTTTAGTAGAGATGGGTGTTCACCGTGTTAGCCAGGATGGTCTCAATCTCCTGACCGCGTGATCCGCCCACCTCCGCCTCCCAAAGTGCTGAGATTACAGGCATGAGCCACCGCGCCTGGCCTGAAACCTCATTTCTATTGCGTAGTCATTTTGATACTTTTGAGTTCATTTTAACTTTGTGAAATGAAAATATCAGTTTTTACCTCCTTAAAAATAACTCTGTTTTTCAAGGAAGCTGGGTTGGGTCCCTTTTGAAAACACTTTGGTAAGTTTGGTTCAAAACTTACCAGTGATGAGTTTACTGAATTTGCCTACCGCTTCCTACTACCTCCCAGCACTCTTGGACTAAAGAAAATTTGGGGAAGAGAAAGGTTTTTTTTAGGTGCTATAAATTCTTAAGAGGTCACTGTTTTTCAAAAACTTTGCAAACATTTGGTGTTTTCTTTTTTAATTTTCGGTTCAGTTGTGAAATGGTATTTATATGTCACTGGCCTGATTAGCACTTACTAAAAGAATCCTTGAAATGAAAGGTTTAGCTTTTTACTTTTAGCTACTGTCATCTTCATATATTTTGATTTATACTAAGTCAGCCTCCTAATTAATGTACCAATTATTTAGGAGCTAGGGAACCAGATCTTGGGCTTCTTTTCCATTGTGCTTTCCTTTTGGCCACCTGACTGATCGTAACTCCTGTTTAGGTTGGCTGGAGGAAACGGAGAGAAAATTTACATCTGGTGGGGCAGAAAGAAACCAGCTAGAGGACTGGCCTTGTCATTATCTAACTGTGTTGTGATGAAATGGCACTTCCTCATCTCTAAAAGCAGGGCACTGAACTAGCAGATCGCCACGTCACATGATGAAAAACACTCCAACTGAACACTTCTTACCCTTGTGAGCAGCCCTAGTAGCAGATTTAATGTGGGAGGAGGTTCACACTACGGGATAAAAATCAAGTTTTAGGATTCCATTTTATCTAAGCTGACCACCACAAGGCAGAGGATCAAGCCTTAAGCTAAATATGGCCCTCAGGCAAGCTTCACTTCCCCATCTGTGAAGGGAGAATAAATATAGCATACACATGTTAAGATAAATGAGAGAGCCGGTCAAGTGTTTCGAGCTCTTCGGCAGACAAGCCTGACTTTCCAAAAAAAGACAAACCACAACTTCGGAGCCAGTGCTATTTCTTCTGTGCATGGTGAGGTGACTTCCCCAGTTGTAGAGGATTTAGAGCTGAAATTCCATATTGTCTGGAGCTATAATTACAAGTCTCTTGCACTAAAACAGAGGTCAGCTGGCCTAAAGCACGCAGAAAGAAGGTAAATGTCTGATCACATTTCCATGTGGTATACTCCTTTCCTAACTTTTTGGCACACATTTCATGTTGATAGAATATTCATTCATTCACTCCACAAATATCTGGCAAGTAGGTGCTGAGTGCTGTGTATAGACGAGTGAACACAACACAGACCCTGCCCTCATGCCGTGTAGAGTACAGCAGAGGAGTAGGCACAGGGCTCTCAGCTAGGGCAATACCACCCTATGTCTGGCGGGGGGTCATTTCGGACATTTGGGAGGCGCTGTCAATTGTCAAAATGAATGGGGAAGCTCTGCTAGCATTTAAGGGTGGGAGCCGTGGTGCTACATGACCTGTATGAGGAAAACCAGCCCCAGGCCCGCATGAGTGGTGAGTGTACTGCTAGACATTCATAAATATGAAAAACTCCTTTGTGGGAAAACAGCCTGTTGCATAGCAAGAGTGAGGCCATCTTGAAGTAAAACTGCCATGATGACCAATGTTTGATGCCTACAATCCAAGGTGTTCCAGTAGCATAGATAAGCCCTCATAACCTCCCCAGTGGTCATGAGTTTCTAAAAGTCTGAGGGATGATGAGCTTCCTGTGTCTTTACCCTAAAAGCATAGTATATAAAGGATACTTTCTAGAGGTTGGTTGTGAGAATCCACCATCTCTTGGCCTACCTAGACATCATTTCTGTTTCTAAGTCTGTATTAAATATTTCTTTCTGAGAAACTGGATTTGTCAGCCTCTTTCTTCAGCCTCTCAGCTCCCTCGGCCTTTGAAGGCAGGTTTGCATAGACCTGCTCGCCATGGAACACCTTTTATAATTGCATGAATCTAGGACTTGCTTCTGCTGCATATATAAAAATAAAGTTTTTTGGCATAACTTTAGTGCATTTTTTAAACTTTTTCTTTTCTTTCTTTTCTTTCTTTTTCTTTTCTTTCTTTTCTTTTTTTTTGGAGCAGTGTTTTACTCTGTCACCCAGGCTGGAGTGCAGTGGCGTGATCACAGATTGCTACAGCCTTGACCTCCTGGGCTCTAGCCTCCACCTCAGCCTCCTGAGTAGTCGATACTACAGGCATGTGCCACCATGCCCAGCTAGTCAGAAATATTTTTTATTTTATTTTTTTTGTAGAGACTGGGGTCTTGCTCTGTTGCCTGGGCTAGTATCGAACTCCTGGGCTCAAGCAATTATCCTGCCTCAGCCACCTAAAATGTTGGGATTACAGGCATGAGCCATGGCCCTCAGACTTTAATGAATTTTCTAGGAAGGTAATTTCAGTCCACATTGAAGGAGAAAGATTGTACTTTATTTTATTTGAAACATCACAGGAGGCTGGGTGCAGCGGCTTATACCTGTAATCATAGCACTCTGGGAAGCTGAGACAGGTGGATGGCTTCAGTCCAGGAGTTCAAGACCAGTGTGGGCAACATGGCAACACCCCATCTCTACAAAAATACAAAAATGAGCCAGGTGTGGTGGTGTGTGCCTATAGTCCTAGCTACTTGGCAGGCTGAGGTGGGAGGATCACTTGAGCCCGGGACACCGAGGTTGCAGTGAGCTGAGATCATGCCACTGCACTCCAGCCTGGGTGACAGAATAAGACCCTGTCTCAAAGAAAAAAAAGAAGAAGAAGAAGAAAAAGAAAAAACAAACATCACAGGAGTTACTTACCATCACAGAAAATCACATGCCACTGGCAACATTGCTCTTAGCATCTGAGTCACCAATAAAACCTAACTATGTCAGCCAATATTTTTAACTGTTGCATTCATGGTCATTTTACCTAATAGGTGCAGGCCTGATTACTTCATTATGATGTCTGGAGTAGTCAGCCTTGGGAGTTTAGCAATTTAATACTGAAATAAATAGTTTTATGATGAATTACTTTCCTTTTTAGTTCTCCTCCATATCACTGCCAGGACGTTATACTGATTTAAAATTACACGTATAGGGAGGTTATATTATCTACAGATCTCATTTGAGGATAAGTAAAAAGGAAGTATTTGTTATAAAAATGGGAGATGGATCTGATAAAATTGAGGTATCAAATCAGACATTTAACCAATTGGGACAAAAATGACTATAAATGCAAATTGGGGCAGGTGCTATGAAGGAGAGCCAGGTTCTGGGAGAGAGAATAACCAGGAAGATGAGCTTCAGTCTGGGCAGGCAAGAAAGACCTCTCTGCAGGGGTGACACGGAACCTGAGACCCGAGGGACCACTTAAGGAGACAGACAACAAGACAGCGTATGCAAACGTCCCAAGGCAGAAAAGCCCTGACATACTGAAGACCACAGGGAAAGGCCGGGGTGACAGGTGGGGCTGGAGAGAGGGAGTCAGCTTGGACCACCAGGGCCCACCTGCAATGGAAAGTCATTAAAAGGTGAGTCCCCCCCGCCCCATCTCCCCCGCAACCCCCGCAAAAAAAGTCACAAAATTTGAAAAAGATAATCCAGGCTACTTCAAGGAGAATGAATTGGAGGCAGGCAGGCTTATAAGGGGAGAGATTATTATAGTAATTCAGCTGAGAGAAGATGGAAGCTTAGACTAAGGGATAGCAGTTGACGGCTGGAGAAATGGTGGATTTTAGATATATTCTGGATATATCTAGATGATGTGGCATCTTTTAGAGGGATGAGGAAGACTGAGGGTAGAGAAGCACCATAGGGAGAGAACTCAAGAGGACAGTTTGGGATGTGTTAAGCTTGAGATGTCAAGCAGGTGGTCAGAGGAGGTCTCTGCCTCTGAGTTCCAGAACTAGCTTATTACTATGTACCTCCTTTTAGCTGAACCAGAAGCATCTCAAATTCAACATTTCTGAACTAAATTCACTTCTTCTCAGTCAAAACTGCAACTCCTCCTGTGTTCACCATCTCACTAAAAGATATCACCACTCAATCAGGGTGCACAAGCCAGAAACCTGAAAGTTCTCAGGATCAACCCCTAACACAAACACACACACCAAAGCAGTCACCTGCCCAGCGAGTCTCCCTGTTTCTTCTCTCTCCATATTTCTTCACCTGGGAGCTCCTACTCGTCTTCTAGGCTTGAGTCTGGAAATCACTTCGTCCAGCAGATCTTCTCTGAACCCCCAATTCAGCTTAAGCATCCCCACGCTCCACACTTCTGTGGCACCAGGAGCTTCTCCTGTCATCCTGTTTGTTTACACTGTAATACAATTGCCTCTTTTCTGATCTGCAGCTTCCCCTTCTGCATCAGGACTCCCTGAGGGCAGGGGACTATTGCTCAAGACCTGGCTTATGGTAGCAGCTTATTACATTCCTGCTGAATGAATGATGGTAGCTCACGGGAAGGTGAAGTGAGAAAAGTCAGCTGCAGTCATCGTGCAGGTAGCTTGCACAGTGCTAGCTGCACCTCCTTCACCAGCTACAAAGCTTGAGAAAGTGGATCAAATACCTGAACTCTCTCCAGTAACAGATTAATTTATCTGGCTGCTGACGTCAGTTTCGGCCAGATATCAAATTGCCTCCCATGAGCAGGGCCATTTTTCTGTGGCACACCAATGGGTCCAATCCACCTCCCTGAATAATGTGAGCTCTTAATAGAAGAGCCTTAGACTGAGGGATGCTTTAAGCATTTTAGTTCCTGCTGCTGCTTTTCACCACAACTTTTTCTGCATTGTCTCGACATTTGTCTTATCTAGGTACGGAGAATACAGCTGACTGTCTATCCGGCATTCTTCTACTTCCTCCTTCTTTCCAAAACTCTGATTCAGTTCAGGACCCCCCACCCCTTCTCCACTCAGACACATGCCCCTGGGGACCCTGGCCCCATACTTAGCCATATCGAGAGTCCCTGGTTGGATTAAGCCAATCATTGAGTTTCATTCCCCACTCCTGCCCCTCCCACTAAGTACTGGGTTTTGGAGGGCACATGACCTGGGTTGTCCAATCAGAGCAAAGTATTCACTGGCTTGTCCAACGTAGCTCCTGCCCCGCCTTCTGCTTCTGCAGCTGCTCCCCACCTCCTCTCGCCCACAGTATAAAAAGGATTTACCACTCACTGGCCGTATCTCTACAGCTCATGGAGATTATTCAGGGTCCCCTCTACATAGGCCATTGCCGTGTTTTCTGTTATCACCACCAGGGTCTATGCGACAGCTCGGTCCCAGAACCCTACTTACTTATCTCCAGGACTAGCTATGGAGAGGGAGGCGTACAGACATCCCAGGTCTGACACCTCTACCAGAGCGGCCCTCTCACCCTTTTCAACACTTGGCCTACAGAGGCTGAAGTCCCCCGCTGACATACATACTTGCACACATTCTTTTAATAGACAAAGGCGACAAGCAGCCAAGCAGCAAAGAGAAGACCCCGGTAACTACACTCAGATGAAGGCTGCAGTGCTGCTTTCCTCTGTCCAGATGAGGCAGCCAGAGTGCACAGAGGAGTTAAGCCGTGACCAGCAAACCCATGTGGAATGTGAATACGTGAGCCCCACTCTGCTGGCCAAAGAAACGCATACAGTGCAATCTGCCATCTGAGGATGAGGATGGCTTCCCAGCAGGAGAAATCAGGATGCCCTCCCAGACACGCATGAACAGAACAGGCCCTTGCAAAACCACACACACTTTCTGAGGGGTAGATGAAAATGTTTTGGAACTGGCAGAGCTGGTGGTTGTACAACACTGTGAATGTACTAAATGCCACTGGACTGTATACTTTATTTTTTAATGTTTCTTTTAGACACAGGAGACAGGATCTCACTCTGTCACCCAGGCTGGAGTGCAGTAGTGCAATCATGGCTCACTACCGAGTCAAACTTCTGGGCTTAGGCGATCTTCCTGTCTCAGTCTTCCAAGTAGCTGGAACTACAGGTACGTGCCACCACATCTGGCCAATTTTTTATTTTTTGTAGAGATGGGGGTCTCACTGTGTTGCGTAGGCTGGTCTTGAACTCCTGAGCTTAAGCAATCCTCCTGCCTTGGCCTCCCAAAGTGCTAGGATTATAGGCATGAGCTACCACATCCAGCCTGATTATATACTTAAAAATGGTTAAATTTATGTTGTGTAAATTTCACCTCAATTTTAAAAACATCCACACAGGGGCTGGGTGCGGCGGCTAACGCCTACAATCCTAGCACTTTGGGAAGCCAAGGCAGGAGGATTCCTTGAGCCCAGGAGTGTGAGACCAGCCTGGGCAACATAGGGAGACCCTGTCTCTATTAAGAAAAAGAGAAAAAAAAGAGGAAAGAAATACACACAGGTCCACAAGTGTGCAAAGATATGATCTTGCCTTGCAGGTACCCACATACACGTGTGTGTGTATGCACACATACACACTCACCTCGATTTCTTTGAAAATTCAGAAAATTCTTGCAGAATTACCCTGCAAGAAATCCTTGGAGGCCAAGAGTTGATGTGTTGACAATCAACTTCACAATATGCATTCATCACCACTGAGCACAGCTTATCCTCCTTGCACGGGTTTGATGCCCTCCCCTCCCCCTGCCTGTTCTGTATTACTTCCCTTTATCTTCTTCCCACCAGCTCTGGCCCTTTTATACTACAGACGGTTCCCCCTGGGGCTCTTCCCAGCCTATCACAAAACAAATAGCCTCACCACATTACTACAGCCTATGTAACTTCCCAGCCCAGAAGACTGCCTGCTCATGCTTTCACAGCAACCCAGGCTACCCACTGGGTCTTCACCGTCAGCCTAGGAGATAGGTCAGCTGCCACCACACTGATGAGGAAATAGGATCAAAGAAGCTCACCACCCGTCCAGAGTCACAGGGAGACTCTGGACGGGAGACTCTGGGTAGGAATGAAGCGGGAATGCAATTCTCCTAACAACGAGTGTAGGACCCTCTCCCACACACCACCTCTTTGTTTCAACCAGGTAGTCTATCATGGGTTTCAGACACAGACCTCCGGAGTCTCTGAGTCAGGCTTCCTAGCTGTCTGGCCCTGGGCAAGTTACTTACCTTTTCTGTTTCTTTTATCTATAAAATGGACTACTAATGGAGCCTTCTCTTAAATGCTGGGAAAAGAAATGAGCTAAGGTACGAAAGGCACTTAATACATGTGCCGGCTGCTAATTTATAACCATGTCCACCGAGTAGTGTTCCTTTTCCGTTCAGTTTCAGCAGATTTGGGGCAGAGTAATAAACAGGCAGAAAATGAGAACTGAATGTGAAATTAACTTCAGAACAAACACACTGAGAAATTTTGCTGGTTTAAATAAGTGTGTATGTTTACATGGCAGGCAAGGACTAAAGTTGGGTATTTTATGAAAATACTGAGAAAATAGCTAAACTGATATATCTCAAATACGTTTTTCAGAAAAAATCAATGGCTACTAAGACCTGGGAAGGGAAAAGAGTCAAATGCACATGGACTTTGATGTGGCCATGGAGTCCTCTCAGCCCATTTTGCACACAGCAGGCAGGTTTCAGTGGCTTCCTGTACAATAATGCACACATGTCTACACTAGCATCCTCTGGGTTTCAAGAAGTTCAGACAATCTAGCAGCTCAACTTGATTTCCTACTCTAAAGGACCTAGCTAGGGAAGCGTGCCATTTCTGAAGCAAAGCAAGAGCCAGTGAGACAAAATCAAAGAGAAGCAACAGTACAGATAGAGGAGGAAACTAGCAACAATAAAACTTTATAAGAAAATCACCAGATAAACTGTCACTCATTCGTTTCAAGTATCTATTCTCTTTTGTGTATTCTCATAAAAGCCTTAGAGTCAGCAATGCGACAGGTGGTATCATTTCTCTCTTTCTCCAGGGCAGTGAGGGCAGCAGCTGAGCCCAGGCTCTAGGTGAAGTGGTGAGAACTATCACTGGAGCAGTTGGGCTGGCAGCAGTGGGAGTCAGGGAGTTTCAAACGTAAGAGGTGTGGACCCTGTAGTCTGGTGAAATTGCATAGGAACCTGCTAGGTCCCTGTTCTTATCCCTACCCTGTGTGGCCAGTAAGTGAGTCTTGTCAGAGTCTGTGCTCCATTGCTTGGGCCTGTGTTATGTGCTGCCTGGAAAATCAAATCGTGTGAGTCTCCCTTCAAAGAGTCACTGGCTTAGTAAAGCAACCAGTGAGACACTGGCAGCAACGGGATGTCACGAGAACAGTGGAATGCAGATCTGGAGTCAGAGGGCCTGGCCCGAGGTCCAGGGCAGCCTCTCACTGGCCATGTATGTAATCTCGTTCAAGTCATTTCCCTGTCTCTGACCCTATTTCTTCATCCACTAAAAAAGGGGGGTGCAGAGGGAGGAGTAGACAGTATGACCTACCTCTTTAATGTCATTGTTACGGTCAAATAGGATAAATGGGTCCAAGGAAGCCTCAAATGTAGGCACAGATGAACACAAGAGCCAAGAGCCATTGATGCTAAGTGCCACAGGGATTCAGAGTGGAGAGAATACATCTGCCCTTGACTAACAGAAAAGGCTACGTGGAAAAATAGGTATTACTGGATGTTCTCTGTTAATCTCTCCAACAAGGCACCCATCTTCAGAAGACTATGCCCTTTAGAAGTTCACACTATTTAGCTCAGAGTTCAAGACTGGCCATGCAGTCATCAAACTCCTCTTCCCACCTTAGATTTAATGGCTTCTCCAATGAACGACTAATCTGTAGCCGGAATGAACGTAGGCTGCTCCCGCACCTCCCCGTCCACCCCAGACTCTCCCACGTGCCTCTTTCTGTGTTCTTTTCTTGGCCTGGAATACTCTGTCTTGCCTGGGCCCCTTCCCACCCCAAAACATACACACATACCAACTATTCACTTAGGAAAACTGTCCAGACCCTCCCCCACCGTCCCCAGAGCTGGACGTACTCTTTCCTGCCTGGTCAATGTCTTTGATACCTGTATCAAAGGTATATATACATATGTACATATACACATACATATACACACACATATATCAAAGGTGTATATATATACACACACGTATGTATATATATACACATACATATAAATGTGTGCACACACACATACCTGTATATACATATATATCTAATATATCTATAATAATACATATTATATATTAGATATATATATATAGGGTTTTTTTGTGTGCGTGTGTCTGTGTGTGTGTATGGGGTCTATAGTAGGACACTCTGCTCATTTGAGATAGGGCTACATTTTGAAAATTAAGTTAATGAAAATCAATTTGTAATAGTTATTAGTCATCTGTAATATGGTTTATATTCAGATGACTGAGACACTTGAAAACACCCAAATCTAATCAAGGTGACTGCAATGTAACTAAAGAAAGCTATAATCTAATAGAGTATGTTTTGGCCTATCTGAAAAATATGTTAACTGAAAAGCCATCATCTATACAGACTCTACACAGAGTCTAGCAAAGTAGAAATTGCATAATGATAATATTAGTGTCCACCCACCTCTGTCCAACAGTAAGATAGCGGATGCTGGAGCTAGTGGACACAACAGATCCTGGCCGCTAGAAAGTCATGCTCTCGTATGGAAAGAAAACATGATCACGTGGCCCCTGGACCTGGATGAAACAGAAATCTCCTCCCAGAAATCCAACTCGTTTTGCTCCAAAACCTGTATGCCAAGCAACTTCTTTATGAATTCATCAGGAGCCTGGCCCTGAACAGAATATCCACCACTGTAACTTTGTTCTTCATATTTATGTTTCTAACTATAAAAAAAGAGAAGACTTCAGTTAAATCCCAGCCAACTAAACACATGCATTTATCTTGGACCGCTCTAAAATCCTTTAACATGTACAGTAATTATTTTAAAAAAACATAAAGCCACAAGGACAAAACAAATAGGAAAAGAAATAACAACAACAAAATTTAGAAGCTAAAAGGCAAAAACAAAAACAAAAACAAAAACAAGTGGAACTGACTTAACAGGCCCAGGGAGCCAAATTTGGAGCCAGCAATGAGATGCCAGTTAAGAAACACTGGACTGCATGGCAGACCTCCCTGAGGATCTGAAGGTATGGGAACTGGAAGAGCGCCTGCTTTTGCAGCTGGACTGAACGCGGAGCCACAGGCGAGAGGGTGGAACAAGTTTGCTTTTTAATATCTTATCCCCTTCCCTGTCATGGTAAATGCTCCCAAACCCTGGTGAAAGGCAGATGATACTTATCCTCTGGTAAGGGCAGAACTAGGGCTCCCCAAATGGAAGACACAAAGCCCAGTCGAAGCACACAAGGCCACGGTGGTACACAAAGAAAATTGAGACCCCCCTCCAACACCCTGCTTCTTTCACTTGCCTCCCAGGATGAACCCCTCAGGCAGAAGAGTAGAAGATTCTTTCCTGGATTATATGACCAGCCCAAGGGGGAAGACCAACACCTGCTAATACTATAGGTTCCCCAATAAAAGGCCCCAACAGATCACCCTACAACAGTGGTTCTCAACTGGGGGTGGGGTGAGTGAGGACTGGTGTTGCCCCAGGAGAACATCTGGCAATATCTGGAGACATTTCTGATTGCCATCAATGAAGGAGGGATGCTGCTGGCATCTAGGGGGAAGAGGCTGGGGATGCTGCTAAACAGTGCACAAGACAGCCCCCCACAACAAACAATCCAGCCCCCAATGTCAACAGTACTGAAGCTGAGAAACCCTGACCTACAGGGAAGCTGAGAGTCAACCAGCCCTGCCCGTACATGGTTTCTCATGTGCTCAGTGCCACGCTTGTAAACACAAATAGACATTTGAGAACTACCTGAAAGAGATCAAAATTAGAGACTACACAGAGAGACAAAAACTTTGAAATACTATCATTAATATCCTCAGATAAATTAAAGATGATATACCATCAAAAAACAAACTAGCCAGGCACAGTGGCTCATGCCTGTAATTCCAAAACTTTGAGAGGCCAAGGCAGGTGGATCACTTCAGCACAGGAGTTCAAGACCAGCTTGGATAACATGGCAAAACTTCCTCTCTACCATTAAAAAAAAAAAAGAAACAAACCAAAAACTAGCCAGAAGTGGTGGCATGCACCTGTAGTCCCAGCTACTCAGGAGGCTGAGGTGGGAGGATCACTTGAACCTGGGAGGCAGAGGTTGCAATAAGCCAAGATCATACCACCGCATCATTCTAGCCTGGGCAACAGAGTGACAGCCTGTCAAAAAAAAAAAAAAAAAAAAAAAAAAACACACACACACACACACACAAAACAACTCCAAACCACTTAGAAGATGCTAAAGGAAAAAAGAAGAACATCCAGAGAACAGGAAAAGGCACTGTAAAATTAAAAATAGAATAACATTTCTAAAACACAATAGAAGGGGTAGATGATAAACTTGAGGAAGTTTCTATTTCTCCCCAAAATAAAGAAAAAAGACAGAAAGGAAATATAAGACAATTAGAGGATCATTCCTGCAACTCCAGCATCTAAACAGTAGAAGTCCCAGGGTAACAGGGGAGACTGACAAACTGAAGAAACCAAAGAAATAATCCAAGAAAATTTGTTAGAACTGGAAGATATGAGTTCCCAGATTGTGGGTAGCCAGTCAGGCCCTACCCCAAAGCCTATGATTGTGAAATTTCAGGAGGTTAAAATGGCACATCCTAACTTTCAGAGAGGAAAAATGGGTTCCTGACAATGGATCAGGGATCAGGTTGGCATGGGACTTCTAAACAACTTAAATAGAAGCTGAAAGACATTGGAACAATGCCTTAAAAATTCCAAAGGGGGAAAAATATATAGTCTATTTTCAAAGTATCAATCAGGTATAAAGGAAAGAAAAACATTTTCAAACATACTGGTATCCCAAAAGTTGCCTACAATGACTCTTAGGAAACTAATAAAATATACATTCCACCAAAGTGAGGAAATAAACCACTAAGACCTGAGATCCTGGAAACGGCGATCTAATACAAGAGATAGAGGCAAAGAGAATCCTAATAAACATGAAGGGAAATCCCAGGATAACAGCTGTGCAGCAGGCAAGAGGCACCAGCCCAGCTAGAGCAGGTTAGAAGGCTCAGGAGGAATCGCTGCAAAGAAGAAACTGACAGAATACTTGATATGTCTGACTGCATGGGAGGGTGAGTTTTGCATGAAACAGCTGAGACATACAGTGAAAACTAAGTAAGGGAAGCAACAAGATAATTGTTCACTTGAGAAACAGAAAGTGATACAAGAAGAAAAATACAGTCATAGTACACTACATGGCTCAGCTGTGACTAGTCATAAAAATATAAACACTGATCAGTGGTCAAACTGAAATTACAATATAGCTCCTGGAGAAAGGTGGATAGGAAGTGGAAGATATGTGTGAAAGGGAGCTAAGGCCTCATCAGTCATCATGTGAATTCAATAGAGAATAATTGTTATCAAAATAAACAGCAGAGAGTTGAAAGTGGTTGTCTCAGGGTAGTGGGAAATGTCTTTTCCGTAGGAGAAGTAAAAAGGAATATTTTATTTCTTCATAATAAGTCCTTCCAGAACTGCTGACTCTTTAAACCATCTGCATATATAAGTTTGATAAAAATAAAATGACTTTTTTTTAAAAATTGGGGAACACAATAAAGTATAAAGAAGTAAATTTCTAAAATTATTCATTATCACCACCTAGAACCAATCACTTTAACATTTTGACTATTTTGTTCTGATTTTTCCTCTGCATATTATACATGTGCATTTTCTTTAAAGTTTTAATCATACTATACATATATTTATATATGGTTTTGATTCCTGCTTTTTCACACTTAACATATCATTAGCCTTTTCACATTTCTTTAAATGTCTGTTGAAGGCAGTTTTTAATGGCTGTGATTATTCCAATATAAATCGTTCTGTGATTTAGCAACTCCCGTTTTACTACGCATCAATGTGTTTATAATTTATCACTATTATAAATAACACTGTGAAGAATATCATTTTATGTAACTCTCTGGGTACTCTGAATGTTTTCTAGGCATAAATTCATAAAATCAGATCACTGCAAATTAAAGAGTCTTTGGCAAATTAACTTCCAAACTGGTTGTTTCAGTTTTCATTCCCAAAAAATGGGGCAGAGAGTATTTACTTTCCTTTCTCCTTTTCAACTTGATAGGCTGAAAAACAAAGTTTTTATTCACATGTCTTTACAGAGTATATTTTCATTGGCTATTTGTTTTTCTTCTCTTGTGAGCTATTGGTTTATGTCTTGTCCATTTTTCTGCTGGGGATACATGGTAGATTAACTCTTTGGCAACCTCATTTATATGCTGATCTCTTATGAGTTAACATAAACCAGACCCAGGTACCTGATGATCCTTGAAAGCCCCAATAAAATCGTTTCTGAATCTAAATGGCCCCACAGAAACCTTGCCTTTCTGGGAGGCTCAGGTCAAACAGCCCGTAGTCGGGCACCTTTGTAACACTCCTCACTCACAGTTCATGATTTATATGCATGTCCCATTTTCTACTTGCATTCTGGCCAGCTCTAGTCATCTTCTCTTCCAACTGGACTGTAAACTCCTACGGGGGAAGAACCCGATCTGATGGAATTTTGTGTTCCTCACCTCACTCTTATGTTTAATGGATACTCATATATTTGATAAGTAAAGCTATTAGGGTGTGGTTGGGGTGGGAGAGAATATGAACAGAGGCACAGAGAAAACAAGAACACCGGAAGCTCCAGACCCAAGCATTAAAAGGAACAAAAAAGTAAATTAAAAAAAAAATTTTAAGAAAAAGAATATCACAAGGGTAGAGAAGAGATCAGCCCTTGCCTCTACCTGAGCCTAGGGGCGAAGGCAGCACCACAAGTGCACAACTAGCAGAACTTCACTTTTTACCTTGAAACCCTGAAAATAGTCCCCACAGCCTGGGAAAGAATGGCCATGGAAGAACGACTGAAAAAAGGAACAAAACGTAAAGAGAAGGATCAAAGAGCCATAAAAAGGAATGGAATGTTGATACCTTCTACAACATGGAGGAACCTTAGAAAACGTTATGCTAAGTGAAAGAAGTCAGACACAAAGGGCAAACATTGCAGGATTCCATTAATATGAAATGTCCAGAATAGGTAAATCCATAGAAACAGAAAGACAGATTCGTGGTTGCCAGGAGATGGGGGAGGAGGAATAGTGGGGAGCGACTGTCGGTGGGTATGGGGTTTTGTTCTGGGGTGTTGAAAGTGTTCTCTGAATTGTGTCTCAAAAAATAAAACAAAGGAAAGAGGAGGAAACTTACATATGAAGCAGTTTGATACAAGAGCAATTTCTCTGAGTAATTACTTTCTTCTTAAAACTAGCTTGCCTAGATGCTGATACTTCCATACTACCTTGTTCAGACAATAGGAGGCATTTGGGTCTCCCTTCCGGTCAAGACACAAGTGAGCAGGTCAGCATCCTCACCGTGTCCCCCTCATCCAACTTGTCACAGAGGGCCACAGGCCACTGTGGAAGCACACCTGACATAAAACCCAGTGAAGGACTCCTACAGGTCTAGACTTGCTGGAGAACAGTACATGCCCATGGCCAGTATTTCATCCAAACAGACCTGGCAGCCTGTCTGCTAATGAGCTTCGTGAGTCCAGAAATGAGTCCTGCTTTCCTTAAATGGTCAATGCATTCAAATCGCCACCTATAACCTGCTTTAAAGCCACTCAGTAATGTCCGGACAGGTCAGAATCCCCTCTCAAATGAGCTGACAGGAAAGCCAATATGGAGATGATATAAAGTCATGGGAAAGGTTCTTTCCATATAATCTTACCACCAGACCCCCCTAAATTTAACACACACCTAGTTCCTACTGGGGCCCCCAACACTTGTGCAAAGTGCTATGTGCTACATGCAGTCCTGCAGGGACAGGAAGGGGAAGAGTTTACAATCTGCATGGGGAGCAAAGATTTACACATGAATAAAACCAAATGCTAGAGTGCAGCCTGGAGACAATTCACTTAGTAGAAATTCTAAGGAGGGACTCACCTCTAGAGGGCTGGAGTCAGAGGTGAGGAGGTCACAGGGTGCCTCAGCCTCAGTTGGACTTCTCACTTTCCGCAGTGGATGAATAACCAAAGCTCTCGCCTGTTGGACAAAGTCCCTGTCCGAAGGAAGCAGAGCCCCCATCTCCCTGCTCTGTCCCTCCTTGTGTCCAGTCCCTTCCCCATTCCTCCAGGGCTGAGGAGGCTGCTAGAAACACCTCCGATTAATCAGCTCACTGGGGAAGACAACCCTGTGAAAAGTAAGCTGGATCAAATGGAATTTTAATTGAACTGGACGCTCAAAATGAAATGCTCTCTCAGTGGCAGCTCCTAGAGGGGGCACACTTTGAGCCAACTCATTTATAATCCCAATCATTATGTCATTTGAAAGAGGATGGGTTTTCTAGATTGGAACAAATTTGAAAAAAAAGAAAGAAAGAAAGAAAAAAAAAATGTGAAAGAGGGGGGCAGGAGAATAACGGGAGGGGAGGACACTTGCACAGAAAGCAGAGGTCAGCCAGGAAAGAAGTAATTACTGGCAAGATGGGTGTTTGAGTAACACAGCCCTTCCTCTCCCTCCAGCCACTCCTTGTGACTCGCCTGGGGAGTGTTAACACAAAAAGGACGTCATTGCCCATCTGATGCTTTGGAACTAATTTAGCACAGACCAAGCTGCCATCCTTCTAAGGGACAGGGTCTGTCACCACCCAGAGGAGTGCTAACCTCAGCCACAATGAACAGAGCCCTGTCCAGGCGTCCTGTCTATCGAGTCCCTTAATATGCGGGAGAGAAATAGCTTGGTGTTTAGACCTCATCAAGAAATACCTGCAGAGCCTACTGGGCACACACCCCTAGCCACACAGCACACTAATGGAGCCAAGGTACCCCACAAAATTCTGCTTCCATTTTTTTTTCTCCTGATAGCACTGTGGCCCTTCTCCACCAGGTGAACTGGGTAGGCAGCACCCATGGCTGAATCATTCAATTCATTCCAGTAACTACGGAGAATCTCAACCATGTGTAAAGAACTAGAAATGAGGGTGTATCGGGGTGTGTTTTGTGGGGGTGGGGGTTTAAAAATTTATAAATTAAAAAAAAACACAATGAGGGCCTGTCATTTGCAATAACATGGATAGAACTGGAGATCATTTTGTTAAGTAAAACAAGCCAGCAACAGAAAGACAAACATCGTGTGTTCTCACTTATTTGTAGGATCTTAAAAATCAAAACAATTGAACTCATGGACATAGGGAGTAGAAGGATGGGTACAGAGGCTGGGATGTGGAGCTGGGGGCTTGGTGGGAGGTGGGGATGGTTAATGGGTACAAAAAAATAGGTAGGGCCAGGCATGGTGGCTCACGCCTGTAATCCCAGCACTTTGGGAGGCTGAGGTGGGTGGATCACAAGGTCAGAAGTTCGGCAACAGACTGACCAATATGGTGAAACCCTGTCTCTACCAAAAATACCAAAATTAGCTGGGCATGGTGGCAGGCACCTTTAGTCCCAGCTATTTGGAAGGCTGAGGCAGGAGAATTGCTTGAACCCAGGAGGTGCAGGTTGCAGTGAGCCAAGACCGTGCCACTGCACTCCAGCCTGGGTGACAGAGCAAGACTCCATCTCAAAAAAAAAAAAAAAAAGTTAGAAAAAAACATGACACTATTTGATGGCATAACAGGGTGACTATAGTCAATAATAATGCAATTGTACATTTAAAAAATCACTCAAAGAGTGTAATTGGATTGTTTGTAGCACAAAGGATAACTGCTTGAGGGGATGGATCCCCCATTCTGCATGAGGTGCTGGTTTCACATTGCATGCCGGTATCAAAACATCTCACGTGGCCCACAAATGTGTACACCTACTATACACCCACAACATTTTTTTAAAAATTGAAAAAATAAAAAAAAGAATAAAATAACTCACGTTCCCTGCACTCCAGGGACAGTGTGTATGTAAGACAGGGGTGGATGTGGTACGGAGGGCAGGGGGCAGGGGGTGGAGGCGGGTTGCAAAGAGCAGGTACAGAAGTGTACAGTCATTAATTCAGTGGCTCTGACATTTCAGCCTGCATAAGAATCACCTGAAGGGCTTTTACAAAAGAGATTTCTTAGAATTTTTCAGTCAGAGGGTTTGGGGTAAAGCCTAAGAATTTGGATGTCTAACAAGTTCCCAGGAAATCCATGTTGGTTTGAGGATCACACTTTGAGAACCAGTGCCACCATTCAAGGCCTTGCTGAGCATCTAGCACATGTAAGAATCCAAACTGATCACGTTCTCCAGCTAAAAAACAACTTTCGTGGAAACAACCTTACTCAACTTAACTCTTACTAGCATTGCACCTCCTTGGAAGGATAAGCCTTGCTCCTCTGTGCCCCCAGTAAATAGGCCCCCCTGCCCTCCCATCACTCATGGTTGACCTACCCTTCAAAGCACTGTGCCTCTGGGGGCTGGGCCTGCCTGACGGATCTTCTAACACCTGCCCCTGGCCCAGATCTGGTGCTTAGTAAATGTACGTTGACTGACTGGATGAATGTTCTCTTTTAGGCTTGCCAGCCACCACAGGAAACAGCCGGGCAGGATTTGGGAGCCCATGCAGAGGTGGTGGCAATGGGGATGGCCCAAGAGGGCAAACAATATGAGCAGCAGGTGGCAGAGGAAGTTTTGTGCCATATTCAGAGACTATTCAGATAAGAGAGGGACAAACAGATTTGAAGAGGTAGGCTTCCCCTGAATAAGGAAATCCTTGAAGGGAGAAAAGAAAGGCCTGAGGTAGCCCCCATGGGACAGAAACGACACCTGTCATTTGCAGGCTAAAGCTGGCCTCCTGACAGTCCCCCAGACAGCATTCCCCTGTTCCTCTCTTCTGGGAAGAGGCCACAGCTTTAGGCAAATGGCATGAGCTTCTTCCACACATGCATCAGCAGTGGGGCCATTGACGCCACCTCAGGCCTGCTCCTTTTTGAGGAAGCATGGTGGTTTAGGGACAAACTGATAAAACACCCGTAACGTCACATGGGGCAGAAGTTTTTGTAGGAGCCGTTTTAGCAGCAATCCTTACGTGTTCCATCTATACACAATGTTCCACCAACTCTTCTATCTAGAAAAGCGATATGCTTGGAATGTACCTTTTACATGAAACGCTGAACAACAGAGTGCGTGTGATAAAAAAAGAGGCCTTTAACGTGGGCCAGATGATTAGGGAGAGTAACTTAACATCAAGAACCCAGGGCTTAAAGTCCGACAGCCTGCTTGGTGATCTTGGCTTTGCCTTTTACCAACTGTGTGGCCTGGAGCGAGTCATTTAACCTCCCCACACCTGCAAAATGAGACAGCCACCACTGGCTTCCTTTACTCACAGAGCAGGTGAGGGAACTCAAGGTGGTACCAGGGGCAACATGCTTTATGTGCTGTAAAAATGTCACTTGATGATGAGTCTGCCACTTTTAAGCCATTCAGTCTACCCTGAGCCTCGGTAGAGCAGGAAAATCTAGGGATCTGGAGAGGTGGCTGCTTCAGTGCTCCCACCATTCACTCAAAAAGGAACAGTGACAGCAATAAAGACCCCTTCCCCCACTTTTTTTTCTTTCTATTAAAATCAACAAGCAACACAGCACCAGATTAATATCTCTTTAATTACCAAGTTGTCAGTCACCAGGTGAAAAACCATAATTTAGTTATCAACCCTGCTCACATGTTGACACTGATAGCAGGGATCTGGGGTCCATAAAAAGACGCGTTAGGGTCACCCCCTCTGCTGTTCCTCTCTGCACTGCTCTTCCCACTCAGAATATGAGCTCTCCACACCCCTCTGCCTGCTGGAACTCATTTAGGTCAATGCTTCCCAAATCTTCACTTCATGGCACACAGAGAAAATGAGATGATGTGTTCAGCACACATCGGGTGGGGTAGGAGAGCCACTGCTGCGTGCCTGAGGTAAGGCTGCTCAAGGTAGGACAACCTGAGCCCTGGCTTGTCCCAGGCCCTACCCAGCTGCCCTGAGGGCTGAGGAAATCCCTTATCTGGGAGCTGGGAAACTCCGACATATCAAACAATCCCACAAGGAGGTACTATCATAATCTCCATTTTACAGATAAGGAAACAGGTTTCCGAAGGTTAAGCCCCTTGCTGGGAAGCGGCAGAGCTGAAGTTGGGTCCTGGCAGTCCGATGTAGGGGTCCACACGGGCAACCAGTACTCTACTGGCCTCCATCTCTTCCTGTAAGCCTAGATCTTCCACAAAGCTCCTCCCTGTCACCTCTTCCTGTGTGGGAGCCTGCAGCACTCAATTTCACACGATGAACGTGCCCAGCTGTGTAGTGGACCTTTCTGTGGCCCGATCCCCCACCTTCTCCCATGGAAGGTGGGAGCACACACCAGGCACTGAATCAACACCAACCGAACTGAGCCAGTGTGGAGCCCCCAAAGCTAGCTGGGCCCGCACTCTCAGCACCAAGCCCTGTGGGGTAACTACATACATCGTTTCTAATCCTTACAGTTACGCTGCAGGGTAGAAATTTCTCCTCACTTCACACAGAAGGAAAAGAGGCTCACAGAAGCCAGCCGGCTGGCCAACGGTCTCACAGCTACAAAGAGGTAGAGCTAGGATTCGAAGTTCATCTGGAGGCTCCAAAACCCACACTCTTTCCACTGCCCCTGTCTCCTCCTCAGGGGATCTGGGAGCAAGAGGTCTCAGGAAATATGCAAAGGCTGGAGTCTAAGAAAGTGCTGGGGGACAGACAGCCCTACTGGTGATCACTAAGGCCCCAGGGCCTGTGGAAAGACAAAACTGGTGGCCTGTCCCATACCTACGTGCCTGTTTCTCCTTTGAACCTTGGAGACTTCTACTGTATTAGCAAAGCTTTCCTAGGAAAGGGGTTGTGCTGATGCTATTATTTAGCAGGTACGACTTTAGTCCTTGGTTAACCTTTTAGCAGAAACAAGCTGACAGTCAAATGAGAATCAATTCTTCTTTTTTTTTTTTTTTTTTTTTTTTTTTTAAATAAACACAGTCTCGCTCTGTTGCCTAGGCTGGAGTGCAATGGAGCTTTGTATCATAGCTCACTGCAGCTTTGAATTCCCGCACTCAAGTGATCCTCCCACCTCAGCCTCCTAAGTAGCTGGGACTACAGAGGCAAGCACCACCACATCTGGTTAATTAAAAAAAAAAAAATTTAGTAGAGGTGGGGGTCTTGCTGTGTTGTCCAAGCTGGTCTTGAACTCCTGACCTCAAATGATCCTCCTGCCTTGGCCTCCCAAAGTACTGAGATTACAGACAAGAACATGCCACCCTGCCTGGCCAAGAATCGCCTTATTTTAAGACGTATTTGTTGCATGCCTACAAAGTACCAGGCACCGGGCTGAGCACTGCAACATGGTAGAGAAAGACACTGTCCTTGAAGAGACCAAGAACGCATCCAGGAGGTCCTGGCAGGCAGCGGGCCGGAGAGGGTTCTACCCAGGGAGCCGGGGGACCCCTGAGAGCTCAGACGGTCCGGCCTCCATACATGCAAAGCAGCTGTGGTCAGAAACTAAAAGAGGAATGGCAAATTGCTGAGGGCAAGGAAAGCCGCTCTCTGACCCAAGTGTGCCAAATTAGGGCAAAGCCAAGTCTGTCAGAGAGAAAGGAAATTCAGCTGAGAGTCAGGAATTTTAATTTTTAAGAGCCACACGTGGGCTTCCGTCTTGTTTCTTTGTAACTGCGTCCGTCTCCTCCCGAAGCATTGCTGTTGTGTCTGAGGCCTCTGGAGCACCCACAGCTGCCAATACATGTGCCCTTTCTGGAAACCGACACCCCCATGGAGAGCTGCTTTGTTGGCTTTGTTTTCATACCATTAGATCTCATCTCTTGAAACCCCAAATTCCACAACAAAATCGCAAAAGCCCAATTCTCCATGAGGTCTCTGACCCTGAGGGGCTTAAAGCAATGCTTCCCACCTTTTTCACATCACAGCACCCACAGCAACTGACAATACATGCTCAACCCCCTTAGGCTGTCACTCCCCCGGCCCCTCAAAGATGAGAGCTTGGCATCTCAGCACACCTGTAACACTCATGCCTGAGATACCTGCGGGGAAGCTTTCGTTCAAAGCGTGGGAAAGTCACCAAACCTCAGGAGAATCATGATGGAGCGAAACAGATCAAAGGTCCAGGATGAGGATAGGGCACAGATTATGTGCCCGATTATGAGGCATAATCGGAGACCAACCAGAGCTGGTGGGGACTGCCCCCACCCTAAGGTCCTTGCCTGCCAGCCCACAGTCTAAGCTGGCATAACCCAAACCCACATCAGAGTCCCAAGGAGGGGAACACAGGGCATTCAGAAATGGCAAAGGCTTTGGAGTCAACAAAGACTATCCACCTTCCCAACGCAGAGGAGGAAGCCAGCACTCCCATGTGATACGGTGCGGGTTGGAGATATAAATAGCTTCTAAAAAGGTTAGCAAAATGCACAGATGACAAATCTACAGTAGGTTACTAAGGGAAACCAGGATGCTCAGTGCCAGCATCTCACCTGTTGCAGCTGATGCCTGGAAGGAACCCTGGGGTTCCACCCAGGCTCTGCTCACCGGGCTGAGCAAGGATGGAACACGGGGCTACAAGGACCCAGAGTCTGGTGTTGTGAGTGGCATTTCCTAAACCCTACTCATGTTCCCCGCAGGCCTTCTCCAAAGTAGGAAAACCTTTTTCCTAATCACATCTCTGTCTGCTTCCCATAAACCCACTTGTTCCCAGTTTCCTCACCTGGCAGAAGTCTACCTTGAAGGGTGTTGTGAGGATGCCCTGCCTGGAGGTAGGAGGAGCCTGGTGAGTGGTGATCCCATGGCCGTTTCTCCTTCCCCTTTCTCATCATGCCAGGCCCTTCTGCTGAAATGCAGAAGGTGGGGCATGCCAAGCCTGCCTCCGGTGGAGATTCCCTTCTGTAGGGGAAGTGCCTTGTGGGCACCCAGAGGGCATGCAGGGCAGTCACAGCTGCTGGGTTATGTCAAGTGAAAACAAATCTCACTTGTCATTGAAAAAGCAACACCAGGGGACACAGAGTAAAAGATATTTATAGCTGTCATGGACACATCCCTGAACTTGTGTGTTGAAGTTAACAGACATAGAAACAATACATCCCAAAGCACACAAATGGACTTCCACACACTGAGACAGCGGCTAAATCTGGAACTCTAGGGATCCCAAGCTCACCCTCAACACACATCCTCCTGGGTGTGGATATTCTCGGACCTGAATAAACTGGGCTTCAGTCCTTCCCTCTCCAGAGTATCAAGTTCTGACTTCCTGCCAAGGATTAAGAGATCAGCCTGGAGCCCACAGCTAGAGAGCAGCTTGCCAGGCAGCTCCCCACTGGCCTGTCTGGACAGAGAGCGAGAGCTCCTTCCACTTCCCATCGCTCCAAACAGTGCAGTGGCGGGAGGGAAAATCCCAGCTCTCCAGTCCCTACCTGAGCAGACACTGGGGTTGCTACAGAGCCTACACTGAAGTCCTGAAGGCTGGGCAAGAAAGGAGAAGCTCCACAGAGGTCCAGGCAGGAAGCCAACCCCTCACCCCCAACACACACGCAAGGCCCCCAGTGAGAAGGAAGATGCCTCGGTCAACTTCCACTCCAAAATGCTTGGCAGTCAAAATGTCACAGCTGCTCCTACACCACCCATGGGCTTGGCCAACAGAAGGGAAACCTTCCCTTTGGCAGTGATGCTCTGAGTGTGCTGGGATGTCCCCAGGCAGAGCACATGATGGGGACTGAAGTCCAATACACTCTCTCTCCCATTCTCTCTCTCTGTCTGCTAATAGCAGCAGAGGTCAAGTGGAAAGCAGCCTGCTCTAGAAGGCCAAAGGTCATCTACAACAATCACCCTTTGACTGGTAGATTCTCTAATATGTCAATCGGGCAAATGATGCTTGATTTGAACTTGACTGGGGTTAAGGCAGGGACCATGAGTGAGCAAGTGGACTAGAGGTTCCAAACTGAGGGAGGCACTGTTGCTGTTATTCAAATACAATGAGTGCCCACATGCATGAGTGAACATTTTAGAGAGAAGGTAACTGACCTGTAGTGCCATGAGCTGCCTCATTCCATCTTAACTCTCTGAAAGTAGAACCAGCTGAAGGCTACATACCCTACTTGTTTGTCAAATTCTGCACAGAACTCTAAGCTATTTCTCTTCCATCAACGGGGATACGGGCTCCGCTTAAGACAGAAAACCATCTGATACAACAGGGCATCTATGGCAGGGAGCACTGGGCTTGGAACCATGGATCCCATAATGGAGACTATGGGAGTGATAATGTGCAAAGCTGTTCCACACCTCTGTTGAAAAGGTTCTAGGATCTGGCATTCTAGTGGAATTTCTATCAACTCCAGGCACAATACACTGTTCTCTTCCACTCTGTGAACATTTGCCCACAAAACTGCCATAGTAGAATACAATAATTTCCTGTACTATTTGTCACTCACACACTATGCACAAAGTATCAGTTGCTTTTAAATATGTTAAAGAGTTAAAGCCAGCCTATAACCTTGCAATGCAGATTCTAATTATCCACGTTTTTACTAGATCACAAAAGTAAGTAATTTAGCTAGAATCACATGACTAGCTAAGGTGGAGATCTGAGCCCAAGCCTGTTTTGTTCCAAAGCCCATGGACCATTTTCTGCTGCCCACTAGGCTTAAGGATGTGTGTGTGTGTGTGTGTGTGTGTATATGGATACATATATATACAAATCCTTGATGTTATTTTTTATTTACATGTTTATTTATTATTATTATTGTAAGATGAATCTGATATGCATCCCTAGAAGCCTGAGGTTTTAATGACCAAGTACAACATAGAAACCTTCTACCTAACACATGAACAGAGACCTGAGACAGACATTTCTCCCTATGCTGACATCAGCCGTGGTAGATCGCCATTTTAAATTCATTCCTTTGAACTCCTCAGGTGTAAAAGTACCTGGACATAGTACCAGGTACACAGCAGGCACTTACCATGTGGTCTCATCATTGCTAAGTTGCTTCTTAGTAATAAACCCTCAAATGCTGGGAGATGAAATATTACTAGCTTTGACGCAAAAACAAAAGTCTAGACACTGGGAGAAACACCAATGGGGCCCAACATACATCTTGGCCAACAGAGTAGGTGTCCCACCACTGGGTGAAAACAGTAGTATTTGAGCCTTACTAATATGTTCATCCTGTTTGGTCTATATCTTATGATCCTCCACTGGAAAGAGTAATTATGGCAATATATGGAAAGCCCTGGTTTTGTAAGTGGGGTCAACTTCAAGTGACTCTGGATCTAAGTTTTCTCCTCTGTAGAGGTGCCATCCATCACCCACTCAGAGAATGGCTGTGAAGATTATAGGTACCACATGTATGGATGGGCAAACAACCCAATCAACCCTGTGGCATCTCAGCATTCCCATGGTGTCCTGTGTGTATAACTACTTCAAATTGGAGCAGATTCAGACCCCTTCCCAATCCTAGCAACACCCCTCAGTAGCTGTGTGACCTCAGGCAAGCAACCTAGCTTCTCTGAGCCTGTCTCCTCACCGCAAAAATGGAATACCACGTATCTCATGGGGTTGTTGTATAGACTAAATAAAGTAATATTTGCATGTGGCTGCCCCTGGCCCGTTATGTAGGAAAAAACTCAGGAAATACTAGTAGGGTTTAAATGTGCTTAGAACAGCTCTGACTACACACATCCTGTTGAACAGGGAGTGCGGTCAAAAATTATCATGGTCACAAGTAAAGGAGATAAGAGAAAGGAAAGTAGTGAGAAGTTCAAATTAGAGGCGATTTTTTAAAAACCTTCCTCTTTTCAACCAATAAGGTCAACTTCTTGTTTATCAATAACACGACTTAAAAGTCAGTCTTAGTTGATTGAGCAAGCTCTGCCCCTTGCCCTCCACATCCTTCAATGAAGGTAGAAGGAATAATGACTACAGGGCAGGCAACCAAAGGGGGCCTGGGAGAGCTGAGAACTGGCTGTACTGACCTGGGCCATTTTGGTGAAAGGGGGTGGCCTCAGGCACCTTGAACTGCCAGCAGTTCTCTATCTTCAGACCTTCCTCTAACAGTTTAGAAATGAGAGGTCGCATCAAGGCACTCCCCTTAACAATGCATGTTTCAGAATCTAACCCAAACTCTAATCACAGTTCTGAAATCCCAATCTAGACAAGCTTCAAAGAACAGCACTATTGAGCACACAGTGTGTGCCAGATGCTAAACATTTGCCATACAATAGCTGCACAAGGGGATCATCTTATTTTTTTAATCCCATTTTGCTGATAAGGAAATTCTACTACTGGACTTCCCCCAAAGACATTCTCTAAGACTTTCAGCTGCTCCTATGTTCTCAAGGACGTAAGTCTGTATGACATATGGAAACTTCTGCCAGAGTCTTCAACTCTAATGATAGTGCTGGATTCTACAAAATTCATCACACATAATCAGCTTAGCCCCAGAGCAAACGTGGGTTTGAGAAGAGGCTGAAGCTGGGACAGGGAGACAGAGAGAAGACCTTAGTCCTTTAGAAGCACAGCCTGGCCACCTCTGATTTGCAAACACTGGCCAGAGGCTGCAGGGCAAAGTGTGCATCTTCTTTCTGCACAATTAATCTCTCCCAAAGAAAACCCAGACAAAGTCACCTGGCCCTTCTGAAGTAGGGCCGGGGGGAACCCCTCCTCCTCCAAGACTCACACTGAACTTCTATCCCTTCGTCCCCGCCCCAGGGAGTGGCTAGATGGCTGTTGTTTCTTTTCTTTTTTCCCTGTGGTCCTTCGGTAACACCACAAATTACGTTTTCAGGGACTGGAGTCCCAGAGTGCAATGATGTTGTAATAAACATAACCAGGACCAAATGCCTTCCCATCATATTAGATGATGCCATTTCCCACCAATCAAGCTCCTTGGGCAGGCAGACCACTCACCAATGAGGGACCAGACAGAGGCTGTGGGGGGGGAGACCTGGTCATCTGCAACTAAAAATAAGGGCGCTTCATGATTGGCTGCTGCCACTTTGCAACAGGAGTTGGGACCCACACACCAGGCGCCACACAGAACGACCCACACAGGCAAAAACTTTCACAGCCCAGGGGCTCACATGGGTGGGCTGATCTGGGTCTGTTTGTTTTGTTTGTTTTCCTAATTTGCTGACTTGATACAAGAAATAAAGACCTAATCCAGGGGGAGCCCCTCGCAGACACACCCTCCCACCTAGACACCTCGGTTTCCAAAGGCCCTTCGCAGCCACAAAGAACTGGGGAACAGGATGGGGGCGTCGGCCAGAGGCCAAGACACTCACCTGTCCGGCCGTGTCATAGAGTCCTAGGAGGTACTGCTTGCCCCCCACGGTGACGCTGACTGCAAGGACAGAAGTGGGGGCGGGGAGAGAAGCTCACAATGACCTGGGCTCTGGGGCAATTTCGCTCCCCACCCGGACCCTCCTCTCCCAACCCAGCTAGAGGCGTGGGGGCGCTCCCCGCGAGATGTCACCCCCTTTTTCCGTGCGCCCGGCTCACTGTGAACCGGCAAGGGGCCGGGGTGTGATGTGGTCCCCAGCCGTCCACCCCTTCTCCCAAGTCCCGTAGACACGTCTCGCCCGGTCCCCTCGAATGTTTCCCCTGGGGCCTCGGAGCAGTAAGAAAGGGGATGTGGGAAGGTCAAGGAGGACGGCCCGGGGCGGCGAGGGGTAGGAAGTGCGGGGAGCAGGGGCCGCTTGGGGGGCGGGTGGGAGAGGGGGTGGATCAGCGGGCGAGGGGTTGCCAGGAGCGAAGCTTCGGGGGTGGGGCCGGCCGCCTGGCAGAGGGTGCGGCGGGGGAGGGGAGAGGAGCGCGCTCGGGGGAGGCGGCGAGGGGGCTCCGCCAAAGTTGCTCCAAAGTTCCCGGCCCGGGGAGCGGCCCCTTAGTCAGCAGTTCCGAGGCTTACCTGCGTAGTGGTCGAAGACGGTGGGCACGTACTCCTCCGGGAAGGCGTCGTTGGCATAGCTCATGAGTAGGCACGTCTTGCCCACCGCCCCGTCGCCGACCACCACGCACTTGAGCATCAGCGCGCCGGGCCCGTGAGCCATGCTGCGGCCGGCCGGCCTCCGGGCATGGTCCCCCCGGAGCCCCCGCCCCGGCCCCGGGCTCAGCCCCAGCCCGCCTGGGGGGTCCGCCGCCGTCGCCGCCGCGCCGCGCCGCAGGGCCGCCCCCCCGGCCCCATGCAGCGGCCCCTGCCGGAGGGCGGCGGCCCGGCGCCGCCGCCGCGCTCGCCGCCCGGATCCCCGCCCCGGCCCCTGTCGCCGCGCCCGCCCGCTGCCCCCGCCACTCGGCGCCCGCGCCCTCTCCCCGGCCCGGTCTCCCCAGGAGGATCCGCCGGATCATAAGACCGGCCGGCCCCGGGGGAGACGGCAACTTTGGGGAGGGCGGCGGAGGGGAGGGGCCAGGAGGCTCTCTCCGCCCCGCGCCAGCCCGGGCCCCTCCCGCGGCGCCCCGGAGGAGGGCGGGCCCAGGCGCCTCCCGGAGCGCGGCCCTCGCCCCGCGCCCCCGCCCGCCACCGCCGCGCGGCCCAGCCGGCGCACCCGAGCCTCACTACCCGCGAGGGCCGCGCGGAGGGGCGCGCAGGAGGAGGAGGAGCCGAGGACCGCGGAGGGGAGGAGGGGAGTAGGGGAGCCACGCTGGGAAGCCGAGGGTTCCTCGCGCAAGTGCCCGCAGCGCCCGGAAGCGTCCAAAGGCCCAGATGCTGGGAGATGTGGAGGCCTCTCGGGGAACCAGGACCACTTCCACGATGACGCAATAGTCATGCCAAATTATACATGTATATTTCACCTCCACCCGGCAGGCCAGAGCCATCCTCTCGGCCTCTAAGTGCACAACGGAACTAGAAATCAAGGAAGAGAGACCAAAAGGGTAAAAAAAAAAAAAATTTAAGGCGCGTGGGGTGGTGGAGGTCCTTGAGCTGGAAAGCAGAGACCCTGGCTTATTGCGTGGTTCCCCCACCACCACCACCATCCCCCTCCCCACGCCTTCCGTAGCACGAGCTTGAATCATTTACTATGAAACCGGTGACTAAGGGAGATACAGCGTGTTGAACCACTGAAGCACGCCCCCCCCCCACACACCAGCCAGAAAAGGGATACCCCGTCGGCTCTGGACCTGGCAAATGTACCTGGGCTCCCCCTGGAGGCCACATTCTCCGAGGTCCCCTTTCGGTCCCCAGTGTCCCTCAGGTATTCCGTTGTAATCCCGGAGAACTGATACACCCTAGTGCTCTGAAACTTGGCCTGTGCTCGAGGCGGCAACCCCTGCCCCTCTGCCTGGCGACGCTTGAACACATCCGTCTGGCCAGGTCCCGTTCACTGGCCAAGAGTGTAGCATTGAACATGGGGCACTGGGGCGGGGGTGCACTCCACGCTGACACCACACCCCACCCCTTAACTTGCTGACCAAGGATAATCGCTTCCTTTCATCGATTCACAGCGTTAGAAAAATGCAGCGTTGAGAGGCAACGCGGAGGTCAACTGGACCATCATCCTTAGGTTGCAGGGAAGAAAACTGAGACCTAGAAAGATGAAGCGGTTGTCCCAAAGGCTGCTCCCAGTACTCAAGGACTTGGAGCACACTTGGGGAGATTCTCACTGTTGTATTCCCATTCCTCACTTTTCAGGAGGCCTGAACTCTCAAACTCCGAATCTGATTTCCACTCTCCCAGGAAGGCTACGGAAATAACGGAAAGTTCCTTGCAGATTCTCACTGAGCCTCTCCCCAGGCCCCACCCTTTGGCCCTGTGTGTCTGCGAGTAGGAATGCGCATTGCTAGCTACTTTCGATGCAATGAACCTGGAAGATATTTTGTATGGACTGAATCACAAGTTGAGGAAGGCAGAATAGTGCCTTCAGGTCAGTTCCTGGTTCAAGACCGGCCTCTGCCACTTGCTCTTAGAGGTAAAGAGAGCAGGGCCTGCCCCGTTCTTCGCTTGCAGGACCATTTGTTCAGGCAGCATTTGCAGGGACTCGTATTCCGAAAGGAGGGTCTATCCAGGAGCTTGAGAAGGAGAGCACTCAGCCACGAGAGGTGAGTTTGGTCCCAGCTCTGACCCTGGTTAGCAGTGTTACCTTGAGCATGTCACTTCCTTTCTCTGGGCCTCCATTTTCTCATCTATAAATGTGAACTAAGAGTAGGAGAAGCTCTGGGAATGTCATAGCACTCCAAGTGGGGAACTGATGTCCGATGAATCATGCAGTGGTGACTTCATTGGTGACAGTGACCTCATTCTTTTGGCCCACAGAGATGCCGAAACTGACTGCCAGGAATACTTAGAGCTCTGGGGCTGATCCCACTTGGTGTGTATGTGGGATGGGGAGGGGGGCTATCCAGAATGCCCCGCTGTCAGCCCATGAATGCCTTAGCTGGAAGCACCAATCAGACCTCAACAGAAACCTCATTTTCCCATGAGCAAAGAAGATAATGTCCAAGTGGTTAAAAAAAAAAAAAAAAAAAAGAGGTTAAAGAAAAAGCTCTCAAATTTCAGGGATTGGAGACAGAAAGCACTTTGTTTCTGAATGTCCCATAGGCTGTCTGCTTGCTTCTCTCCTTTTATTTGTGCAAATGTTGAAACAGACACAGGTCTGTGTGAGAACAGCGAAATTTCTTTTTTTCTTTCTTTTTTTTTCCTCTTTTTTTTTTTTTTTTTTTTTTTGGAGACAAGGTCTTGCTCTGTCGCTCAGGCTGGAGTCTGGAGTGCAAAGGCTTGATCTTGGCTCACTGCAACCTCTGCCTCCCTGGTTCAAGTGATTCTCCAGCCTCAGCCTCCAAGTAACTGGGATTACAGGCATGTGCCACCACGCTCGGCTAATTTTTGTATTTTTTTGTAGAGCGGGGTTTCGCCATGTTGCCCAGGCTAGTCTCGAACTCCTGAGCTCAAGGTGATCCGCCTGCCTCAGCCTCCCAAAGTTCTGGGCTTACAGGTCACTGCACCTGGCTGAGAACAGTGAAATTCCTAATTAGCCTTCTCTTACTCTTTTTCCTCTACTCCCTCCTTCCTCCCCTACTTAATTCATTCCATATTTCAATTAACAAGCATTTACTGAGGTCTGTTAGATGCCAGATTTTATTCCTGGGCAGGGGACAAAGAGCTGGAAAGCCACAGTCACTTCTAGCTAAAGCATTCAAGGAACTTATTAGCAAACAGGCAAGCACTCTATATAGTGTGAGCAATGCTGTGCTAGAGAATAGAGAATAGGCTTCTGGAGGTGCAGAGGAGGCAGTTAGTACATAGCTCCGGGTGTGCTGAGCAAGGATTTGCAGAAGTGATGTCATTGACCTGGGGCTTAAAAGTCTAATGGGAGTGAGGTAAGAATGCCTGGGAAAGGCCAAGAGCCCTGCATCAAAGCAAGAAGGAACAGTACACAACTTTCTGGGAATGGTGAGGCGTGTAAGGTGGACAGAGTGCATGATTAGTGGTGCTGGGGAATTGGTTTGTATTTAATTGGGAACCATATAATGCAGGCAGTCCATGAGCTTCTGAAAGACATATAAAGAAGAATGCAGGGTCTGGCATGGGCTAGGCAGTCTCCACTGTCCAAAGGCCAAAGGCCAGGACCAACGGGGCCACTGAGGAAGAAATATGGTCCACACGCTTACTACAAAGGCATGGCCCCAGCTCAAACCTGTGTTCATTGCAAGAAGGGCACTTTTTTCTTGTCATAGATATGACTTCTGTTTGTCAAACCCTGTGCCCATTGGAGTGTATCCACTCAGAGGGGAACCTTGGTCTATGTAGCAAAAGATGAAGGCACTGTCTAGGCAAGCAGTGGTTCTGGGATCAAGGATGTAATGAAGGGAATAAACACAAATTTCTAGAGCATCTGCTGTATACTTTATCCACTTATGGTCCCAGGTATTTGGTGCTCATTGATATAGGACATCTTATTTCATCTCCCAAACAACCTTGTAAACTTTGTAGAGAGTATCTATTGGTTTTTGTCTATCCAGAACAGCACCATTTGCTTCTGCTAAATGTTTTTATAATGGAATCTCTGTAATCATGTGGTTTAAATGGAAGCTGCCATCTTCTTATACATCCTGACCCTGGTACCTGTTGAGCCCTAGGTGGACACCTGATTCAAGATGGGACAATTAGAAATTAGAACTGTTTCCTGAATTTTTTTTTTTTTTTTTTGAGACAGAGTCTCACTCTGTCTCCCAGGCTGGAATGCAGCGATGCAGTCTTGGCTTACTGTAGCATCAACCTTCCAGGTTCAAGCAGTCCTCTCACCTCAGCCACCCAAGAAGCTGGGATTATAGGCATGAGCCACCAAGCCTTGCTTAAGAATTTTGAATTTGGGATTCACAGCAGGAGTTTCTCCTCTTTTGCTAACTGAACTGGGCAATGTGAGGCTGGAAGCTGTAGGCCGTTCATGTTTCAGCCATTCACAAAGTAGCCAATACAAGGAAATGTAGCTAAAGTGCAGAGAGAAGCAAAGATAGAGAGAGAACACCACCACCACTACCACCACCACCACCACCACTACTCCCCCATCAAAAAGGGCAGAGAGGAAACAGGCCATGTGTGAGTGACTGATTTGCATTATCCCCGGGATCCTGTTGCACAACTGTTCTCCAGTTGGTCAGTTGAGTTAATAAATCTTCCCCTTTTTTTTACCCAGTGAGTAGGGGTTAGTTTTCTGTAACTGGTAACCAAAGGAATCCTATTACAATATTATAACTATAGTTCAGATAGATGATGAGATTAAGAAGCTTGCCCCAAATCACACAGCTGGTAAGTGGCAGAGCTAGGTTTCAAAATCACCTGTCTTCAGAGCTCATGCATTTGCCATATTTCGTATTGACAAGGTATCAAACGTTTTTGAGTAAAAATATGACAAGCTTAGACCTGTCATTTGAGAAGGTCACTCTGGGACTCATAGAAAATGGATTTGGAAAGGATAAGGGTGAAGGTAGAAAGAGCCAGGAGGAGACAGATCACAACAGCCTGACCCAAGCATGGGAGTAAACATGAAGAAGAAGCAGTGGGTTTCAGGGAGATTTGGAGGATAGAATCACAGGGCTTGTTAGCAGTGTGGGGATGACAGAGGAGGCGAGAGAGAACAAGGTTTTTACGATAACTCTGAGGCATCTACATTATGATTTCATCTACTTTTTTTTTTTTTTTTTTTCTTTTTAATGTCCTCTGTTGTTATCTTCCCACTTCTTCTTTGGACTTCTTCCTCGTTTTTTAAGCCTTTCCATCTCCAATTGTTTCCTAACCACGCAACTGACTGTCTAAATCAAGCTGAGATTAGAACTCTAGAGGACAGTATGTTCTAAAACACATTCATTTGCATCATTTTGTGTGTTCCCTCATGTCTGCTTAGGAAATGGAAAAATGGACTCCAAGGGATCATTTGGTGTTGTGGCTAGGATGCTTTAGGTTGCAAGTCATAGAAAATTCAACTCGAACCAGCTTCAGCAATGAGGGAAGTATATAGACTTCTGTTATGGAAAAATCCATAAGTAGTCCAAGCTTCAGGAATGAATTGATCAGAACTCTCTCTCTCTCTCTTTTTTTTTTTTTTCCTGCACATCTCTCAGTTTTTCTTCTTCTCTATGGGTCAACTTTCTACTTAGCATACCTTCTTTCCTGGAAGCAAAATGGTTGCACCAAGTCCAGGCATCACCATCCATATACCATGTTTCCCAGAAGGAAAGAGAGCTTCTCTTGACCCACTCGTTAAACAAAGTCTTAGACTTCTTCTGATTAGCTCAACTTAGTTCATCCCTGAACCAATCATGGTACGTAGTAAACTGTCAGGTGACTGTTGCCTTAGGCCTGGGCTACTGTCCATCCCTAAAACCATCACTGTGGCATGGAGTTGGGACTATCCTAATTGGGCCTATCAGCCCTGCCCCCACAGGGGCTGGGGTTTCACACCTACCCAGGTTCTATGGTTTCTGCACAGTGGGTGACAAGTTTGGGGAAATGCATGCTGAGAAGGCAACCAGCAATATACATCTACATTGTTGCTTAAGGGTCAAAGTTCCTAGGCCTTCCCCTGGCTACACTGGAAAAAAAGAATTTTAGGAGAGGCCAGGCACGGTGGCTTATACCTGTAATCCCAGCACTTTGGGAGGCTGAGGTGGGAGGATCAGTTGAGGTCAGGAGTTTAAGACCAGCCTGGCCAACATGGTGAAACCCCATCTCCACTAAAAATAGAAACATTAGCCAGGTGTGGTGGCGGGCGCCTGTAATCCCAGCTACTCAGGAGGCTTGAAATGGGAGACAGAAGTTGCAATGGGCTGAGATGGTGCCACTGCACGCCAGCCTGGGAGCCAGAGCAAGACTCTGTCTCAAAAAAAAAAAAAAAAAAAAAAAAAGAAGTTTAGGAGAGAGGCAAATGTTAAGAGGAGAGGAAGGTGAGAAGGCTCCAAATCAAATCTGTGATTTGTTCCAAATTTCAGGTGGATTGTCAATACAGGAGTCCATACTGACTCTGAATCCCTAATTTTGGCCTGTATTCTTCTTCCTCTCTGAACCATCTTCTTAGAAGTCACTGGTAAGGAGATAAAATGATGGTCATTCTTTAACACTTCTTCCCACCACAATGCCCAGAATCCTCACAATGCAGCCTCTTCACTCCCCAGGGTGCCTATTGGCCTTCCCTACAGCATCCTGCCACATGCCCTACCTATCCCTATCCCTATTTTTCTCCCTGCCACTAAAACCTCCCATTGGCACCCTCTTCTCTTAGTGCTCCAGTGTATGTACACTGCACAATATTCTGAGCTAAGGTATTAATGACTTAAACACCAGAGCAATTTCTTAAAGGTCACTGGTTCCTAATGATCAGGCTGATAAATAAACCCAGTAGGATTGGTTTGCCTGGTTTTCATTCCCAGTTAGAATGTACATAGATCTCTTTTTCTAGTTCATTACATACCAGAAACTCAGAAGTATGGCCCAGCCTCTGAGAACTTCGGCTCAAGCACTGTTAATGTTTTGCCATTTTCATTTCTAACTGTTTTCTGCCAAAACCTAAGTTCAGGAGATTAGTCATTATTACTGATGGTATCATCACCCATTGCCGAACTATAGCAAAGGACATTTCCTTACAGGTTGCTGGTATGGAATACTCATAAGATTCAGGAGTGGTCTCCTCTCATAGGCTCCAAAGGAGGCTAGATCACAGATCCCTCCTCCAAAAATGAAATTAATGATTTTATTTTGTGTTTCAGCATCGAGAGTGCCAGAAAAACATCCCAAGACTCACACAGGGTTGTGCCTCATAGTGGATGTTTTGGCCACTGGACATCAGAACCACATTTTGAGTTTGAAGCATCTTCTACATGGTGAGCCTTGGTGGGAAGAAAAGAATATCCCTTCCTTATAGAAGCTGAAATTACAGACTCTTGCTTTCCTTGTCAGACTTAAAAGCTAGTGTAGCTAGAGTTAAATACAGGGCACATTGTCTCTGGAGACTGCAGCTTTAGTGGTGGGTACACAATTCAGTTCCTGACCCAGGAAGTGGCACATTAGGGCAGGCAGTGATGTTGGTTGTGGTATAATTGAGTTCCTGGTTCAGAAGTGACAACTGTACACATAGGATGTCTAGGGTTTGGTGAAAGCAATGGTATTGAAAGTGGTTTTCTCATCAAATTAGTTCCTGAGTCATGTGTTGGACACTGTTTCTATCTTGAGCAGCTTCTCTAGCCTTTCTACAATCCTGTGACCTGCCTGTGATCCTTTTAAGATTTCTTTTCTGTTTAATCAGCCACAAACAGCTTCTGTTGCTTGCAACCCAGGCTCCTGAGAAGGGACTGGAGAAGCAGATCACTTTATTGATGTGCTTCAAGTAGAGAGAGTAGAGATTTCCACCTCCACCATACCCAAATAACTGGTACTAGACGTACCTTTCTAATATGAGCAACTTTAAAATTGAACAGAATATATGAAACCTCTCTTTTCAAACATTGAACAGCATGTAGCACAGGACTGTGATTCCTGAAAGTAGCGAACAAATGGGGCAAACCCTACTATCACTCTAACTTTCTGCTGAACATGCTCTCTGGATTGTAGCACAATGAGGGGGAACCCAAGCAGAGCATAGTGGTCTTGCCGAGTTGAGGAGATAGTTGAGCAGACTTTTCAAGGCAGAGTATCAGAGAGGAGAGAATATAACAGCAAAAAAGTCTCCTGGGATCCCTTTGAATCTGTTGCTGAATACTAAGCTGCACATGCGTAAGGTGAAACTTCACAGTGCTAGGCAAAGAACTACCACGGAGCTGTGAGCTGATTGGTTCCCAGGGCTCACTGGGCAATGTTTGAGTTTCAGCTCGCCAATGTGAAGAAACCTTGCTGACTGTCCAGGAAATTCAATAGAAATCTCGAAAGGGGAAGGCATTAGTAGAAGGGCTAACTAAGCCGAAAAGTAGAGGTAACTCTAGACCCTCCAATAAGGTTTAGAAAGCAGCCTCAAAAAGAGGAAGTTCATCCACTACTACCATAACTGCCAGCCAAAACAAATTTTACCATTTTTAAAGCCACAACAAAATACAGACATTTAACAACATTAAATTCAGAATGTTAAAAATACTAGATATGCAAATAAGTAGGGAAATAGAGCCCCAAATCAGGAGAAAAATCATGTAATAGAAACAAACCCCAAAATGACAGAGATAATAACGTTAGCAGACAAGGACTTAAAAAATTAAAATAAACACAACGATTTAAAGGAAAACATGAACATAGTGAAGAAAAACCTGGAAGATATAGAAAATAACCAAATGGAACTTGTGGAGCTAAAAAATACAACACCTGTAATGAATAATTCAGTGGCTGAGCTTAACAGTAGATTAGACATTGTGGAATGAAGTATCTGTGACACTGAAGACATAGCAGTAGAAACTATCCAAACTAAAGCAGAGAACAAGGAAACCAAAGAAACATGGAAACACAGAGCCTCAATCACCTTAAGATGATATTAAATGATTTAATGTACACACATAACTGGAGTCCTCGAAAGGGATTAAGGGTGGTGATTTGAAGACATAAGGCCAAAAAGTCCCAAATTTAATGAAAACTATAAACATATAGATCCAAGAAGCTCAACAAATCCGAAGTAGGATAAGAACAAAGCAAACCATATCAAGCGAGGCACTTCATAATTAAATCACTGAAGACCAGTAATAAGTAGGAAAAAATTAACAGCAGAGAGAAAAAAAGACACATTTTATACAGGGAACAAAGACAGATATAATTGCAGACTTCTCTTCAGAAATAATGCAAACTAGAACTTAATGAAATCGCATCTTTAAAGTGATAAAAGAAAAAGAAAGCACTGTCAATCTAGAATTCTATATCCACCAGAAATATTCTTTAAAATTGAAGGTAAGATAAATGTTTGTCAGACAATAAAAGGCTTGAAGTTTTTTTTTAAACCAGAAGATCTTCAATACAAGAAATACGAAATAAAGTTCCTGAGGCAGAAAGAACATGGTACCAGATGAAACCACTGGCCTACACAAAGAAATGAAGAGCACAAGAAATGGTAAATATATGGGTAAATATGAGACATTTCTTTCTCTGTTAAAAAATTCCTTTAAAACATAATTGATCTTGGCCGGGTATGATGGCTCACACCTGTAATCCCAGCACTTCTGGAGGCTGAGGCAGGTATATTGCTTGAGCCCGAGAGTTTAAGACCAACCTAGGCAACATGGCAAAACCCTATCTCTACAAAAAATACAAAAATATAGCTGGGTGTGGTAGCACACTCCTATAGTCCCAGCTACTCAGGTGGCTGAGATGTAATGATCACTTGAGCTCAGGAGGTCAAGGCTGCATGAGCTGAGATCATGCCACTGCACTCCAGTCGGGGTGATAGACCCAGACCATTTCTCAAAAAAAAAACCAAAACCCAAACTATTTTTTTTATATATATATATGCATATACACACACACACACTATATATATGATATAACATCATATATAATGTTAGATATATAACATTAGATATATAATATAATTAAAAATAAAAAAACACAATTGACCATCTAAAGCAAAACTAATAGCCGTATATTACATGGTTTATAACATGTAGAAATAAAACCTATAAAAATAATAACAAAAGGGATAGAAAAACAGAAATAGAACTATATTCTTATAAAATTCTTACATTGCACATTAAGTGGTATAGTATTATCTGAAGGTTATCTTAGTCTCTTCCTGCTGTCATAGCAATCTACCATAGACTGGGTCATTCATAAATAGTAAAAATTCATTTCTCATAGTTCTAGAGGCTGGGAAGCCTAAGATCAAGGAATCAGCAGATTTGGCATCTGGTGAGGGCTCACTCTCTGCTTCCAAGATGGCATTTTGTTGCCGCATGCTCCAGAGGGAAAGGAACAAACACTATGGCCTCACGTGGTAGAAGGGAAAAGGGGGTTAAAACAAACAACAAAAAACTCTCTTAAGCCCTTTTATAAGGGCACTAATCCCATCCATGAGGGCTCTCCACTTCCAAATTACCTCCCAAAGTTCCCACCTCTTAATACCATCACCTTGGGGTTTAAGTTCCAACATACATTTTGGAAGGATACATACATTCAAACTATAACAAAGGTAGACTAAGAAAAATTAAAGATGCATGTCGTAAAACCTAGAGCAATCCCTGTAAATAAATAAATAAATAAATAAATAAATAAATAAAACAAAGAGGTATTTCTAATAAGCCAACAGTAAAGATAAAGTGGAATACCCCAAAAAAAAAAAAAAAAAAAAAAATCAAAAAGAAAGTCAGGAGGATGCCAAGATCATTCAATGGTCTTAGGAAAAGAGTAGTCTCTTTAATAAATGGTGATTAGACAAACTAGATATCCACATGCAAAAGAATGAATCTGGATCCTTCCCTCTCAACATATACAAACATTTACTCAAAATGAATTGACAACCAAAAGATATGAGCTAAGACCATAAACTTTTAGGAGAAAACCTAGGGATAGATCAGCAGTTTCTTATATATGATGTCAAAAGCATAACAACAAAAGCAAAACCAAAACTGGACTTCATAAAAATTAACAAAACTTTTTTGCATCAAAGGACAGTATCAAGAAAGTGAAAAGACAACATACATAATGAGAGAAAATACTTAAAAATCAAATACCTCATAAGACTCTAGCATCCAGAATGTATAAAGTTATCTTATCATTCAACAATAAAATGACAAATAATTTATTTTTTAAAGGGGCAAAAGACTTGAACAGACATTTCTCCAAACAAGATATAAATCACCAACAAGCACACGAAAAGGTATGCAACATCATTAGTAGTTAGTCATTAGGTAAATGTAAATAAAAACCTCAATGAGGTACCCCTTTACACCCACTAGGATGGCTATAATTAGGGCTAGGGGAAGGAAAATAAGTGTTGGTGAAGATATGAAGAAATTGGAACCCTGTTCATTGCTAGTGGGAACGTAAAATGGTTCAACCTCTGGAAAACAGTTCAGAGGTTCTTGAAAAAGTTAATTATAGAATTACAAAAAGACCCAGCAATTCTAGAGCTAGGTATGTATCCAAAATAATTGAAAACAGGTCCTCAAATAAATACATATGCATACCATGTTCACAGTGGCACTATTCCCAGTAGCCAAAAGGTGAAGACAGCTCAAATGTTTATCAATTGGTGAATGGATAAATTGTGGTATATTGATACAGTGGAATATTATTAAGCTATAAAAAGTAATGAAGTGCTGATACCTGCTACAATGTGGATGAACCTCAAAAACATTATGCTACGTGAAAGTAGCCAGACACAAAACGCTATATGTTGTATGTTTCCATTTACATGAAATATCCAGAACTGGTAAATTCATAGACAGAATGCACGTTGGTGGTTGCTATGGGCTGGGGATGGTAGGGTTTGAAGGGAAAATGAGGAGCAACTGCTTAATGTATATGAGGTTTCTTTCTGGAGTGATAAAAGTGTTTTGAAACTAGATAGAGGCAATAGTTATACAACTTTGTGAATGTAATAAATGCTACTGAAATATTCACTTTAAATTCACCTCAATTTCAAAAAATGTATCCACCAACCAAGAGAAAAAAAAGTCAGGTAATATGGTTTGGCTGTGTCCTCACCCAAATCTCATCTTGAATTGTAGCTCCCATAGTTCCCACGTGCCATGGGAGGGGCCCGGTAGGAAGTAACTGAATCATGGGCTCGGGTCTTTCCTGTGCTGTTCTCGTGCTAGTGAATAAGTCTCACGAAATCTGATGGTTTTACAAAGGGGAGTTCCCTGTACAAGCTTTCTCTTGCCTGCTGCCATGTAAGACGTGTCTTGCTTCCCCTTTGCTTTCTGCCATGATTGTAAGGCCTCCCCAGGCATGCTGAACTGTGAGTCAATTAAACCTCTTTCCTTTATATATTACCCAGTCCTGGGTATGTCTTTATTAGCAATGTGAGAACAAACTGATACATCAGGAAAAGAGGAAAAAAGGAAGAAAGAATAGCTGTTTAAAATGGAAAATAAATAGCAAGATAAAAGACTTAAATACAACCATACTGATAATTATATCATATATAGTAACACTTGGGGAGAGTGCAGGGCAAGTGGCCAGGGAAAGCAGGTAATAATGAGAATCTTTGTGTTTGAAGACGTAAATGACAAACTGTTTGACCTCTGAAATGAGTATTAGAGAAAGGAGGAGGGTGATGGTTCTTGGTTCCTGAAAGTTGGATTGCCTGACCTACCCTGAGATAGTGGCAGAGTTGGGGGCATGACCACCCCACCCACCAGCACCATCCCTTTACTGTGCACAGGCCTGAACCTCTTCTTGGCTTCTGTTCAGCCCAGTGCTTCTCTCCTGGAGCCACCCTGATCTCTCACATGCTGTAGGGACCAGGGAATCCTGGGGCTGGAAGAGGAGAGGGCTCTGTATGTAGGTGGTAGGAGACCGAGCGGCATTCTGGAGAGGTGCAGCTGTGGCCTGAACTGAGTGATCCTGAGACCTTCAGTTAAAGGTGGGAATTTCCAGCAGATGCCATACAGTCAGGGATATCCTCCAACCCCCTTTGCAACAATATAACAGGACAGGTTATAAATATATTGAAATAATTTCTTTCTGGTTTAAAAACATTTCCTGCCCTGAGCTCCCTGAGAGCCCTGATCAGGCCACTGCATCACCTTCACGTTCATCATCTTTGTACCCCTCTCTCCTTCAACTCAAAGAAAGTTGCAAATTCCTAAGATTGTTGAGAGTCTATTGGGGAGACTACTTCCTCACCACCCACCCATTAATCCATGGGTTCAATACATTATTATTATTATCATCATCATCATTATTAAAGACGGGTGTCACTCTGTTGCCCAGGCTGGAGTGCAGTGGCACAATCACGGCTCACTGCAGCCTCAAACGCTGGGCTCTAGTGATCCTCCCGCCTCAGCCTCCTGAGTAGCTGAGACCATAGGTGCACACCACCATGCCTAGCTCATTTTAAAAATTTTCTGTAGAGATGGGGTTTTACTACGTTTCCCAGGCTGGTCTCAAACTCCTGGCCTCAAGCAATCCTCCTGCCTTGGCCTTCCAAAGCACTGGGATTACAGGCATGAGCCACCACACCCAGTCAAATCATTATTGTTAAGCTACTGCTATGTACTAGACTCTGTGGGCGGTGTTGAGATGAGTGCAGAGTGGGTCAGAAATAGTCCTCTTCCCAAGAAGATCACTGAGGAAGCCCCCAGGCATGGTGAGGGACAGCATTGAATGGGTACAGTCTCTTCCTTGCAAACCAGTACCTTCCCTGCATTAGGTTGAGCTGTGTCTAACAGCAAACGTGAGGCTAGCCAGGACTTGTCATGGTGAGAATCAAGTCAGTATCAAAGCAGTGTTGGGCATCTGAATGTGTAACTCGAGGCTGAGGACTAGTAGAAACTGCTTCTGGTGTTCCTGCCCTCCCTCTTGGGGCTGTCCCTACCCACGACTTCCAGGTTAGAGGCCTGGGCAGCCAGCTGCCTTTGAAGGGCTATTTCCCAGGGTTCCTTGCTGACTTCATACCTACCCTCGGCCCCTCTGGAGGCTTCCTGGGGCTCTGACCTCCAGCCTGGGTCAACTTCTCCATAGGCAGCTCTAGGAGTATGGTTCAAGGAAGGGCAGAATGAGGAGCTCTGGGAGCCCATGGGCAGGGAAGTGGTGATTTGTAAATGACAGCATCTGATATTTCTCCCTCACTTTACAAAGCTTGTTTGCTTCTTCCACTATTTGGCCTTCTCAGCTCCACCGTGAGGGCAACAGGACTCCTCATCAACATCCTGGTTTTACAGAAGTAGTTTTGTGTCTCTGGGTGAATTCAAGCAGATTGTCAGCCTTTATCCAGATTGCCCAGCCTGTGAGTGGCATCAGGACTGGGGTCTGAACCTCTGATGCCCAGTCCCGGATGCATCTTGTGACACCAAGATGCTGCCCATGGAGCCTCCAAGGGAGAGGGAGACCTCCTGTTCCAGGGTCAGCCTGGCTTCCACCCTCATGAAGTGGGAGAAGGGAGTCCTGCCCCGGAGGAGTCACCATCCTGTGATGCCTCGTGTCTACACAGCACGTGGGGCATGCCCACTATTAGCCATATAGACTGCTTATATGCCATGCAGCCAGACTCTCAGATCACTGCCACCACCCCGTTCCCACCTTCAAAGAGGGCTATTTCGGGGGGTGAATACTTTGACAAGTGGATTGAATGGGTACATGAGACCTTCCAAGATCATCTTAAGTAACAACAGATGGTTGCTTCACTGCTTTCTAAGAAGGGTGAATTTATTTAACTTGTAGTGCAGTGTTTCTCAAAAATCTTGTCCTGCAAATTGCAGTAACAAATACATTTTTCATTGTGAACTGGAATACATTCACATACATATATTATGTTTGTGTGTGTGCACATATATCTATACATATAACAAAAGGTTTGATATAACAATACTTAACCTTACCACCTGTAATGAATTCTGGATTTTTGATTCTATTTGGTTTCATTTTTTTTTTTATTCAGTGATGACCTACTAAATGATTTCACAGCCCACCAGAGGGTCACGGTCCACACCTGGAGACACTCCAATGCAGGTCTCTGCTGGCTGAGTGCACTGGCTTGTGGCTGGAGGTGAGTGCTCAGGACCACAGAGGGATGGAACCTCTATAACTCAACAACAAAAAAAAACCAAACAACCTGATTTTAAAAATGGGCAAAGAACTTGAGTAGACAGTTTCCAAAGAAGATAAGCAAATGGCCAATAAGCACATGAAAAGATGCTTCGTATCACTTATCATTAGGGAAATGCAAATCAAAACCACAATGGTACCACAATGGGTAATTTCATATCCATTAGGATGGCTATTATTTAAAACAACAACAACAACAAAACCAGGACCAGGCATGGTGGCTCACACCTGTAATCCCAGCACTTTGGGAGGCTAAGGGGGAGGATCACTTGAGGCCAAGAGTTCAAGACCAGCCTGGGCAACAAAGTGAGACTCCTTCCTCTACAAAAAAATTTAAAAATTAGTTGGACTGGCTGGGCACAGTGGCTCACGCCTGTAATCCCAGCACTTTGGGAGGCCAAGGCGGGTGGATCACAAGGTCAGGAGATCATGACCATCCTGGCTAACACAGTGAAACCCTGTCTCTACTAAAAATACAAAAAATTAGCCGGGCATGGTGGCAGGCGCCTGTAGTCCCAGCTACTCGGGAGGCTGAGGCAGGAGAATGGTGTGAATCCGGGAGGCGGAGCTTGCAGTGAGCCGAGATCGAGCCACTGCACTCCAGCCTGGGCGACAAAGCGAGACTCCATCTGAAAAAAAAAAAAATTAGTGGGACATGGTGGTGTGCACCTGTAGTCCCAGCTACTCAGGAGGCTGAAGTGGGAAGATTGCTTGAGCCAGGAGTTTGAGGCTGCAGTGAACTATGATTATGCCACTACACTCCAACCTGGGCAACAGAGCCAAGACACACAAAAAAGAAAAAAACAGAAACAAAACCAGAAAACAGCAAGTATTGGCAAAGTTGTGGAAGCATTGGAACCCATGTGCATTGCTGTGAACTGTAAAATAGTGCGGCTGCTGGGGAAAAGGGTGTGGACATTCCTCAAAACACTGAGCTTAGAACTACTATGTGATCCAGCAATTCCACTTCTAGGCATATACCCCAAAGAAGTGAAAGCAGGTCTTTGAACAGATATTTATATACGCATGTTCATAGCAGCATTATTCACAATGGCCAAGAAGGGAGAGCAACCCAAGTCTCTATGAGTGGATGAGTAGACAAAATGTGGTATATACACACAATGAAACATTCAGCCACAAAAAGGAAGGAAATTCTGACCAGTGCTACAATATGGGGAATCCTGAAGACATCATACTATGTGAAATAAGCCAGCAAAGGAAGGACAAATATTATGATTCTATTTATATGAGGTACCTGGAGTACTCAAATTCATAGAGACAGGAAGTAGAATGGTGGTTGCCAACAGTTACTTGGGGAAGAGTATGTGGGATTAGTGTTTAATGGATACACAGTTTAAATTTGGGAAGATGAAAAAGTTCTGGAGATAGATGGTGGTGATAGTTGCAAAACCATGTGAATATTCTTAATGCTACATAAATGTACACTTAAAAAGGCAGGGTGCGGTGGCTCACACCTGTAATCCCAGCACTTTGGGAGGTTGAGGCAGGTGGATCACTGGAGGTCAGGAGTTCAAGACCAGTCTGGCCAACATGGTGAAAACTCGTCTCTACTAAAAATACATAATTAGCCAAGCGTGGTGATGCACGCCTGTAGTCCCAGCTACTCGGGAGGTTGAGGCACAAGAATTACTTGAACCCAGGAGGCAGAGGTTGTAGTGAGCCGAGATCGCACCACCGCACTCCAGCCTGGGCAACAAGAGTGAAACTCTGTCTCAAAATAATAATAATAATAAATAATGTACACTTAAAAATGGTTAAATGGCAAAATTTGTTATATACATTTTACCACAATAGAACAAAAAAGATACGTTTCACTTTTAAAATAGGATTTCCAACTTCTCTAAAAAATCAGATCTTATGACATCCTAGTCCACATTTTCTAAGGCAGCAGACCAGGGAGGTACTTGCCCCTTTAGACGGGGATGGAAATGAAGGGCTTTTCTTTTTGGAGAAACTGCCACTGGAAACTTCTAGATATGCAGCTTTGAAGCAAATGACTCTTGGGGAGAACCTGACTGCTTTGAAGTAACCTGCCTGCAGATGTTTTAGAAGGAGAAATTCAGTTGTGAATTCTTCATGTAAATTATTTTGGGAGAAAGGTTTCTTCCCCTGCCTGTAGGCATTAGCTTTCTCCAGTCCTGACCAAAGCCTGCTTTGCCAATGTGAGTGGAGTTCTTGGAACAAAACTCTATGTGGCCCCTTACTTGTCAGCAACTGAAGCAGAGATGAAGCTTTTCAGGCCCTTCTGATTTCCTCTCCAGGTGTCTCCTGTTACTTCCAGAGCAAATGAACTCTCTCACCCTTGCCTTGTCTCCCAAGCTTGCCCGCGAGGGAGCAGAGTGCCTGTCCCTGCTTTCTCACACCCTCACCCCAAACTGAGCTGCTCTGTTCTGTGTAGCCAGAGGCCGAATCCTCAGACCTGACACCCAACAGCCCATGGGCCATATCTCTTCCTTCTACTCGCGATGCCTTGTCTTGTGTCCTGGTCCTCACTGTGTACAGGCTCCCTCTGGCTTTTGGCATAGAGTCCAAGACTCCTGCCGCCACTAACCCCAGGCTGATCTTCCTGAGCCCGGGTTTGGCGAAGGTACAGCCATGCTAAGAAGCCTTTGACGGGCTCTTTTGCGTAATGCGCCAAATCTCAGGTGGACATTTCCACCCTTCCCCAGCCGCACCCCAGTGTCTTTCTAGACATTGTCCTCAGCAAGTCTCTTGGCTACTGCCAAACCCACCTGCTCTCCACACCCAGACCTCAGACCCCTTTCCACCAGCAGGCCTTTGCCCGCAGTGTTCTCCCCATCCAGAATGTCTTTCTTTCTGCTTATGATGACAGTCCATCTCTCAGTACCCACCATTACTACTCCGTCCCTGACTGGCGCCTTGCCCACAGGGCTGCTCCCTCAGCTGAAGTCTGCAGTCACTCCGGCTGTGTCCTTTCCTGCCCCTTATCCCATCCCATTTTGAGTGCCAGATACTTTTCTGCTATTTTAAACCAGGGCCCTCTCTGAAACCACAAGACATTGCTTGAAGTTGTGTCTCCATAAAGATGTGATTGATTTTTATTTATTTGGATAAATTCTCCTTAATAAATAATACAACTTTCTACATTTTCCAGGTGACTTGCCTCCAAGTTAAGGTACTACGTTGATGTGCCCTGAAACCTCATTTTCTTGTCTGAGTTTTCCTAAATTGGCTTATGTTCTTTCATTTATCTTCATCTCCTTCCCTCCCTATTGGTGTTCTGTTATTACCCATGGAAGGTCTCAAACCATCCCCTACCTTGTTTAAACATCTTCAGGTCAACTACACATTATAAAGGGTATTCACATAGGAAGAGAGGAAGTCAAGTTGCCTCTGTTTGCAGATGACATGATTTTATATTTACAAAACTCCATCATCTCAGCCCAAAATCTTCTTGAACTGATAAGCAACTTCAGCAGAGTCTCAGGATACAAAATCAGTGTGCAAAAATCACAAGTATTCCTTTACACCAACAATAGGCAAGCAGAGAGCCAAATCATGAATGAACTCCCATTCACAATCACTACAAAGAGAATAAAATACCTAGGAACACAGCTAACAAGGGATGTGAAGGTTCTCTTCAAGGAGAACTACAAACCACTGTTCAAGGAAATAAGAGAGGACACAAACAAAAGGAAAAACTCCATCCTCATGGATAGGAAGAACTAATATCATGAAAATAGCCATACTGACCAAAGTAATTTATAGATTCAATGCATTCCCATTAAACTACCATTGACATTCTTCACAGAATTAAAAAAAAAAAAACCTATTTTAAATTTCATATGGAATCAAAGAAGACCCCATATAGCCAAGACAATCCTAAACAAAAAGAACCAAGCTGGAGGCATCACACTACCTGACTTCAAACTATACTACAAGGCTACAGTAACCAAAACAGCATGGTACTGGTACCAAAACAGACATATAGAGCAATGGAGCAGAGACCTCAGAAATAACATCGCACATCTACAACCATCTGATCTTTGAAAAACCTGACAAAAGCAATGGGGAAAGGATCTCCTATTCAGTAAGTGATACTGGGAAAACTGACTAGCCATATGCAGAAAACTGAAACTGAACCCCTTCCTTACACCTTATGTAAAAATTAACTTGAGATGGATTAAAGACTTAAATGTAAAACCCCAAACCATAAAAACCCTAGAAGAAACCTAGGCAATACAATTTAGGACATAGGAATGGGCAAAGACTTCATGACAAAAATGCCAAAAGCAATTGCAATAAAAGCCAAAATTCACAAATGGGATCTAATTAAACTAAAGAGCTTCTGCACAGTGAAAGAAACTATCATCAGAGTGAACAGGCAACCTACAGAATGGGAGAAAATTTTTGCAATCTACTCATCTGACAAATGCCTAATATCCAGAATTTACGAGGAACTTAAACATACTTACAATTAAAAAAAAAAAAAAACATCAAAAAGTGGGGAAAGGATATGAACAGACATTTCTCAAAAGAAGACATTTACGTGGCCAACGAACATATGAAAAAAAGCTGAATATCACTGATCTTCAAATAAGTGCAGATCAAAACCACAATGAGATACCATCTCATGCCAGTCAGAATGGCAATTATTAAAAAGTCAGGAAACGATAGATGCTGGTGAGGCCATAGAGAAATAGGAACACTTTTACGCTGTTGGTGGGAATGTCAGTTAGTTCAACCATTGTAAGAAGATAGTGTGGCAATTCCTCAAGGATCTAGAATCAGAAATAGCATTTGACCCAGCAATCCAATTACTGGGTATATACCCAAAAGATTATAAATCATTCTACTATAAAGACACATGCACACGTATGTTTATTGCAGCACTATTTATAAAGCAAAGGCTTGGAACCAACCCAAATGCCCATCAATGATAGATTGGATAAAGAAAATGTAGTACATACACACCATGGAATACTCTGCAGCCATAAAAAGGAATGCGATCATGTCCTTTGCAGGGACATGGATGAAGCTGGAAGCCATCATCCTCAGCAAAGTAACGCAGGAATAGAAAACCAAACACTGCATGTTCTCACTCATAAGTAGGAGTTGAACATTGAGAACACATGGACACAGGGAGGGGAATATAACACACCAGGGCCTTTTGGGGATTGGGGGCGAGGGGAGGAAACTTAGAGGATGAGTCAATAAGTGCAGCAGACCACCATGGCACACATATCCTATGTAACAAACCTGCACGTTCTGCCATTATCCTGTTATTTATTTATTTATTTATTTTTTTGAGTTAGAGTCTCGGTCTGTCACCCAGGCTGGAGTGCAATGGTGCAATCTTGGTGCACTGCAACCTCCGCTTCCCGAGTTCAAGCCATTCTCCTACCTCAGCCTCCTAAGTAGCTGGGACTACGGCCGCCCACCACCACGCCCAGCTAATTTTTGTATTTTTAGTAGAGATGCGGTTTTGCCATGATGGCCAGGCTGGTCTTGAACTCCTGACCTCAAATCTGAGGTCACTCCTGATCTGCCTGCCTCGGCCTCCCAAAGTGCTAGGATTATAGGCATGAGCCTCTGTGCCTGGCCCTGTTTTTGTTTTTGTTTTTAGCAGAAGTAAAGAAAAAAAAACCCAATATATTATAAAAGAGCCCATGATGAGCTTGGAAGGAAGGCTTAGGGATGGGATTCCTTCATTCTCGGCTTTCTTGGAAGTGTCAGTTCCTAAACACCCTACTTTAGTGTGATTACCTGCCCACGGTTCCTCTCCCCCATTCCTCATGGGCTTGGGAGGCAGAGCTGGTGTCTGTTGTGTTCTCTGCTCTATCTCTGGTGTCTGCCCAGTGCTTGACACATAGTAGGTATTCAGTAAGTACTTTTTTTTTTTGAGACAGGATCTCACACTGTTGACCAGGTTGGAGTGCAGTAGGCACAATCCCAGCTCACTGCAGCCTCGACCTCTCAAGCAATCCTCCCACTTCAGCCTCCCAAGTAGCTAGGACAGCTTCCCAAGTAGCTAGGCGCACACCATCATTCCTGGCTAATTAAAAAAAAAGCACAATTGTAGAGATGGGGTCCCATTATGATGCCCAGGCTGGTCTTGAACTCCTGAGCTCAAGCAGTCCTCTACCTCTGCCTCCCAAAGTGTTGGAATTACAGGCATGAGCCACCTCACTCAGCCAAAAAATACTTTTTGAAAGACAGGGCTGGGCACAGTGGCTCACACCTGTAATCCCAGCACTTGGGGAGGCCAAGGCGGATGGATCACGAGGTCAGGAGATCGAATCATCCTGGCTAGCACGGTGAAACTCCGCCTCTACTAAAAATACAAAAAATTAGCCAGGCGTGGTGGTACGCGCCTGTAGTCCCAGATACTTGGGAGGCTGAGGCAGGAGAATTGCTTGAACCCAGGAGGCGGAGGTTGCAGTGAGCCAAGATCGCACCACTGCACTCCAGTCTGGGCAACAGAGTGAGACTCTGTCTCAAAAATAAATAAATAAATAATAAAAGAAAGAAAGACAGAAGAGGGGATGCCCCACTTCCCATATACTCAATATTTAAAATCCCCCAAAGGAGTCATTACTCCTCTACATTTTCTCACCCACTTCCTGGGCCCTGTAAGTGGCCCTGTGCTCCCAGCTCTGGAAAGCCCCTTCTCCTCCTTCCTCAGTCTGCAATCTCTAAGTGTCTGGAGGCCCACGTTTGGTCCTGCTTCCCTTTTGCCTAGGGGTAGGAAGCACAACCCAGACACATCTGACCTCAGATTTGCTTACAAATCCTAGCTGGAATGAAGAACAGTTGCTTCAGGGTCTGAGCAGGGCTCCAGGTTGACAGACACATTTTGCCCACCAAGCACTCCCTGCGGTTGCCTCCTCCATCTCATGGTGCTGTGGATTTGGCACTTCCCCAAGATGCTCACACGCTCGTGCAGGCATGGGCCCGAGAAGAGATTTCCCAGCTCACACTTCCTCTAAAGATCCTTCCCAGGCCAGGCAAGGTAGCCCATGGCCATAATCCCAGCGCTTTGGGAGGCCGAGGTGGGAGGATTGCTTGAGCCCAAGAATTTGATGTCAGCCTCAGCATAATGGTGAGACCCATTTCTAAAAATGAAATAAAGACCTTTCCCACGCCCACGAATATACAATCACCAGTTTGGAAATGTCTGCTTCCCAAAGGTCATATGGAGAGGCTTCCGGGATGCTGGCAATGTTCTCTTGATCTGGATGGTGGTTAAAGGATATTTGCCTCGTAATACTCATTAAGCCAGACATTGCTGTTTTATGTACTTGTCTGACTGCATTTTGTATTTCGCAATTTTTAAAAAGGCAAAAAAAAAAAAAAAAAAAAAAATCCTCCCATCCCCAAGCCTTTAATCCAATCAATCCATGTTAAAGGAGCATGTATCTGCACTCAGTCCCTGCTAGGGAAGGAGATTCTCATTTTCAAAGAAGTTTCCTAAAGGAAGCAAAAATAACTGGAAAAACAAACACTGAATCCAGCTCTGAATTGTATCTGGAAAACAGACCATGCTGTCATTTGGAGGAGGAGTCCAGAGATCAAGGAGTGGTGGGGCTTAAACTGGGCCTGAATATATGGATAGGATTTATTAAGTGGAGGGAAACATAGCCAAGACAGCAGCATAAGCCAAAGCTGTTAAGTGGAACTGAGGCTGTGTTTAGGGGGAGGCCCCAGTAGTGAAGGGTTCACGAGAGCCAAGTCTGGCTTGGAGGGCCCTTTCTGCTGTCCCCAGCACAGGCAGAGTGGATGCCACTTACAGTATCCGCCTGCTTCAGCGGTGTAGAAGTGTCTGAGCCCTCGTGCAAGAACAGACATGTGTGTTTCACATTTCTTGGTTTGTTTTGTTGTTTTGCTTAAGTCACAGGCCCATGTGGGCTCATAATCTCTATCCCAGACAGACCGGAAGTTACATCTGCCAGACACATTACATGGGCACATGTGTTCCTGCAGAGGCACTTGCTCAATCCCTGCTTTTTAACTCTGCCCCACCCTGCAGCTGCCTTCATGTGCCAGCACTAATGAGCTATTTAGAAGTGGGGGTGCAGGGAGGGGACACGAGAACTCAGGACTGCAGATTCAGGTGCAAAGGTGTGTGACAGACTGTGAGATGACTTCCACCTCATCCCGTGGAATTCAGGAACTTCCCCCACCATCACAAAGGATATGGCTGGCCACCTGAGACTGTGGGCAAAGGTACCATGAAGTGTTGTGGAGAGGAGGGTCACTAACTCCAGGCAGGGCTGCTAAGTTTGTTACAAAGAGGCAAGACTAGAATATGTTTCCACTTTAGTGAGTGGAAACCTAATCATTCATAGGTATCCTGTACACACAGAACAACTGTGATGAAGAGTGAGGCCTAAATCAGAGGAGACGAGGACAATAATAGTAGTAGTAGTGGTCATGATGATAATAATAACTACCAGACATGAAGATTAACCACGCCTAGCATTGTGCTAAACATCTCACTTCTTTCATTTAATCCTTACAATAATCCAATGATGTGGCTGCTATTATTTTTATTATACAGATGAGGAAACTGAGGCCTTGAGAGGTATACTGCTTTGCCAAAGTCATACAAATGGTAAGTGCAGAATCAGGATCTGAATTCTGGCAGTCTGACTGCAGAGCCCACGCCGACGCTGTGGAAGCTGGCGATGCCCATTAGGCCCTATCTGGGCATGAAGAGGATGTCCTCCCTCATGAGCTGGAACACAGCATCCCCTGTTGTGGGTGTGGCTCTCTTAAAGACCATCTGGTGAATTTTGCTTGTGCTGGTTTCTTATTCAACAACGTTCAGATTTGGCTTCACGTGCAACTCACATAGAAGGAAAGGAGGCCATGATCCACCAACACGACAGCTGTATTTTTCATGAGTAAATTAGCAAACTGGCTGCCTGGGTCCCCATGCGTACCTGTTAAGGTGAGCCCACCCCAGAGCTAAAGGCTACCATGTGCCAACTTAACTGAGATTCTGAGTGTGCAAGGATAACCCCGGTCATGGCCCCGGGTGCCAAGGAAATCCCTTTTAGCCTCCTCTTGGCAAACTTGGCCAGCCTTCCCCAGTGACAGCCTGGCTGTTTGGATTCAAGCTGCCCGGTCAGACTGCAAGGGTCATCTGTGTGAAGAAGGAATCAACAGTGCCAGGTTCCAGTGTGCATTCCAAGTTCCACATTCTGTATGCAGACTCCCAGCGCCAGAGCAAAGGCAGGCCCCTGGCAGGAGACTTGTAAGGCTTCACCTAGTGTATTTCTTCCTATATACATGTAACCTGGGGCTTCCTGGACCTTGTACTCTCTCTGCTTTCATTGACAGTGGTTCCTAAAGCTGGTCAGCATCAGGGTTACCCAGGGAGCCTTAAAACACACACACACACACACACACACACACACACACACACACACTATTGACTTGTCTTATTTAGGCACAGAAAATACTTTTGCTACAGTTACAAAAATGCAGGGTTTTTTTTTTTTAAAAAAAGTGAATCCTAAAGTAATGAATGGAGTGGATGGGCTAAATAAATTTTCTTTCTGACTTCCAATAACGTTTTGTAAGGTTGAACCCAAGGGCTCGGTCTTTGTCACAAACACTGGATGGTTTTTTTTCCACCAAGCTCGGTAAGTGGTACAGCTTTCTGGGATAGCGTGTGTGTGTGTGTGTGTGTGTGTGTGTGTGTGTGTTTGTACAACAAATGTTTAAGAGTATGGTACAGTACTGTTAACTGTATGCGCATTACCGTACAGCAGGTCTCTAGAACTTTTTCATCTTGCATCACAAAAACTACATCCATTGAACAGAACCCCATTTCCCCTACACCCACCCCTGGAAACTGTCATTCTATTAATATTTCCTGTTTCCATGAGTTTGACTACTTTAAATATCCCATAAGTGGAATCATGCAGTATTTAATCTTCTATGATGGGCTTATTTTACTTAGAATTATGTCCTCAAAGTCCATCTATGTTGTGACATGTGACAGGATTTTCTTCCTTTTTAAGGCTTTGTAATATTCCACTTTATGTATACACCACATTTTCTTTATCCATCCATCAATAAGCATGTAGATTGTTTCCACTAGGTTATTTTGAATAATGCTTCCCTGAACATTGGTGTGCAAACATTTCTTCAAGATTCTATTTTCAGTTCTTTTGAATAAATACCCAGAAGTGGGATTGCTGGATTATATGGTAATTCTATTTTTAACTTGTTGAATAACCACTATACTGTGTTCCATAGCAGCTGCATCATTTTACATTCCCACCAACCCAGTGCACAGGAGTTCCAGTTTCTGCACATCCTTGCCAACACTTGTTATTTTCTTTTTCTTTCTTCTTTTTAAAAAAATAATGACCATCCTATCAGGAGTAAAGTTATATCTCATTGTGCTTTTGCTTGGCATTTCCTTGATGATTGATGTTCAGCATGTGTTTTCCTATGCCTGTTGGCCTTTGTATGTCTTCTTTGGAGAAATGTCTACTCAGGTGTTTTGCGCATTTTAAAATCAAGTTTGTTGTTGTTGCTTTTGCTTTGAGTTGTAAGAGTTCCTTATGTATTCTGGATATTAACTTCTTATGAGATGTACGGTTTGCAAATATTTTTCCCATTCCATTGGTTACCTTTTCACTCTGTGGATTGTTTGATTTGCTGCACAGACACTTTTAAATGTTACGCAATCTCATTTGTCTATTTTTGCTTTTGTTGTCTGTGCTGTGTCATATGTAAGAAATCATCATCAAGACCAATGTTATGAAGCTTTTCCCACATGTTTCTTTCTAGGAATTTTACTGTTTCGGGCCTTATGTTTAAGTCTTCAATCAATTTTTAGTTGATTTTTGTGTATGCTTAAAATAAGGGTCCCATTTCATTCTTTTGCATATGGACATCTAGTTTTCCCAACATCATTTATTGAAGAGACTATCCTTCCCCCATTATGTAGTCTTGGCACCCTTATTGATGATCATTTGATTGTAAATGTGGGGTTTATTTCTGGGCTCTTCATTCTTTTCCATTGGTCTATATATCTAGCTTTATGCCAGTACCATACTGTTTTAATTACTTTAACTTTGTAGTATATTTTGAAGTCAGGAAGTGTGAGACCTCTAGCTTTGTTGTTCTTTCTCAAGATTGTTTTTGGCTATTTGGGGTCCTTTGTGATTCCATATGAATTTTAGAATTCTCCCACCCTATTTCTGCAAAAAATACCATCAGGATTTTGATGGGGATTGCACAGAATCTGTAGATCATTTCATTAGTATGGACATTTTAACAATATTAATTCTTCCAACATATGAACATGGGATGTCTTTCCATTTATTTGTGTTTTTAACTTCTTTAAGCAATGTTTTATAGTTTTCAGTAAACAAGTATTCTAGTTCCTTGAGATGTGAAGTTAGGTAACTTATTTGAGAGTTTTTTTTTTTTTTTAATATAGATGTTACTACTATAAACATTCCTCTTAGAATTGCTTTTGCTGCATCTCATAAGCTTTGGTATGTTGTATTTTCATTTTCATTTGTTCTCAAGATATCTTCTAGTTTTCTTTTTGACTTATTCTTTTTAAAAAATTGTTTTTAGAGACAGGGTCTCATTCTGTTGCCCAGACTGGAGTGCAGTGGCACTTCATTAGCTTATTACAGCCTCGCACTCCCAGGTTCAAGCGATTCCTGCCTCAGCCTCCCAAAGTGTTGGGATTATAGGCATGAGCCACTGCACATGGTCTGACTTATTCTTTAACCCTTGGTTGTTCAAAAATGTGTTGTTTGATTTCCACATATGTGTGAGTTTTCTAATTTTCCTTTGGCTATTGATTTCCAGTTTCATTCCATACAGTTGGAAAAGATACCTGGTGTGATTTCAATCTTCTTAAATTTATTGAGATTTGTTTTATAACCTAACATGTGATCTGTCCTAAAGACTGTTCCATGTGCACTTGAGAAGAATGTGTATTGTGCTTCTGTTGGGTGGAATGCTCTGCATATATGTCTTTAAGGTCCATTTGGTCTGTGGTGTTGTTCAAGTTCTCTGTTTCTTTACTGATTTTCTGTCTGGATATTCTCTCCATTTTGACAGTAGGGTATTGAAATCTCCTACTATTATTGTATTGCTGTCTATTTCTTCCTTTGGTTCTGGCAATGCTTGCTTCATATATTTGCGTGCTCCGATGTTGGATACATATATAAATGTTCTATCCTCCAGGTGAATTGACCCTTTTATCATTATATAATGTCTTTGTCTCTTATGACAGTTCTTGACTTAAAGTCTATTTTGTCTGACATAAGTATGGCCACCCCTGCCCTCTCTTGTTACTTTTGCATGGAATATATTTTTCCGTCTTTCACCTTCAGCCTGTATGTGTCCTTAATTTCTTTTTTTTTTCTTGAGATGGAGTCTCACTCTGTCACCCAGGCTGGAGTGCAGTGGCACGATCTTGGCTCACTGCAAGCTCTGCCTCCCCGGTTCACACCATTCTCCTGCCTCAGCCTCCTGAATAGCTGGGACTACAGGTGCCCACCACCATGCCTGGCTAATTTTTCTGTATTTTTAGTGTTAGTCAGGATGGTCTCAATCTCCTGACCTCATGATCTGCCCACCTTGGCCTCCCAAAGTGCTGGGATTACAGGCGTGAGCCACCACGCCCGGTCTGTGTGTCCTTAATTTCTAAAATTAGTCTCGTGTAGACAGCAAATAGTAAGCTCTTATTTTGTTAATCCATTCAACCACTCTATATCTTTTGATTGGAACATTTAATCCATTTATATTTAAAGTAATTACTGATAGAGAAAGACTGTTGCCATTTGTTAACTGTTTTTTTGTCTCATGGCTTTTTGACTCTCTTTTCCTCTCTTGCTATCTTCCTTGTGTTTGACTCTCCCACACCTGCCCCCAACCCCCGGTGGCAACATGCTTCAATTCTTTTCACATTTTATTTTGTGTAACCTCCATAAGTATTTTCTTTATGGTAGCTGTGGGCTAACATGAAACATGTTATAATTTTAACCGTCTATTTTAAGCTGATGAATTAACTTCAATCACAAGCAAAAACTCTTTTTTTACCCCCCAACATTGTTATTGATATCACAAATTACATCTTTTTATATTATGTATCCATTAACAAATTTTTATAGTTATAGTTACTTTTTATAGTTTTGCCTTTTAACTTTTTTTAACAAAAAAGTATTAATTAATTAATTTTGCCTTTTTAAAATTTTATTTTTATGAATGGTAACTATTGCCAGTGCTATAGCTATCTAATAAGAGCATTTTACATTTAATATGAGTCACATGAAAGGCCTATATCTATTTTACAAAAAAATTAATTATGAATAGCTGTTTGATACAGCTTTAGCTCAAGCTAAGAAAACAGCGTTCTTTTTTTTTTTATTATTATACTTTAAGTTCTAGAGTACATGTGCACAATATGCAGGTTTGTTACATATGTATACAGGTGCCATGTTGGTGTGCTGCACCCATTAACTTGTCATTTACATTAGGTATATCTCCTAATGCTATCCCTCCCTCCTCCCCCTTCCCCACAATAGGCCCCGGTGTGTGATGTTCCCCTTCCTGTGTCCAAGTGATCTCATTGTTCAGTTCCCACCTATGAGTGAGAACATCGGTGTTTGGTTTTCTTGCGATAGTTTGCTGAGAATGATGGTTTCCAGCTACATCCATGTCCCTACAAAGGACACGAACTCATCCTTTTTATGGCTGCATAGTATTCCATGGTGTATATGTGCCACATTTTCTTAATCCAGTCTGTCACTGATGGACATTTGGGTTGATTCCAAGTCTTTGCTATTGTGAATAGTGCCACAATAAACATACGTGTGCATGTGTCCTTACAGCAGCATGATTTATAATCCTTTGGTATATACCCAGTAATGGGATGGCTGGGTCAAATGGTATTTCTAGTTCTAGATCCTCGAGGAATCGCCACACTGTTTTGCACAATGGTTGAACTAGTTTACAGTCCAACCAACAGGGTAAAAGTGTTCCTATTTCTCCACATCCTCTCCAGCACCTGTTGTTTCCTGACTTTTTAATGATTGCCATTCTAACTGGTGTGAGATGGTATCTCATTGTGGTTTTGATTTGCATTTCTCTGATGGTGAGTGATGATGAGCATTTTTTCATGTGCCTGTTGGCTGTATAAATGTCTTCTTTTGAGAAGTGTCTGGTCATATCCTTTGCCCAATTTTTGATGGGGTTGTTTTTTTCTTGTAAATTTGTTTGAGTTCTTTGTAGGTTCTGGATATTAGCCCTTTGTCAGATGAGTAGATTGCAAAATTTTTCTCCCATTCTGTAGGTTGCCTGTTCACTCTGATGGTAGTTTCTTTTGCTGTGCAGAAGTTCTTTAGTTTAATTAGATCCCATTTTTCAATTTTGGCTTTTGTTGCCATTGCTTTTGGTGTTTTAGACATGAAGTCCTTGCCCATGCCTATGTCCTGAATGGTATTACCTAGGTTTTCTTCTAGGGTTTTTATGGTTTTAGGTCTAACATTTAAGTCTTTAATCCATCTTGAATTAATTTTCGTATGAGGAGTAAGGAAAAGATCCAGTTTCAGCTTGCTACTTATGGCTAGCCAATTTTCCCAGTACCATTTATTAAATAGGGAATCCTTTCCCCATTTCTTGTTTTTGTCAGGTTTGTCAAAGATCAGATGGTTGTAGATGTGTGGTATTATTTCTGAGGGCTCTGTGCTGTTCCATTGGTCTATATCTCTGTTTTGGTACCAGTACCATGCTGTTTTGGTTACTATAGCCTTGTAATATAGTTTGAAGTCAGGTAGCGTGATGCCTCCAGCTTTGTTCTTTTGGCTTAGTATTGTCTTGGCAATGCAGGCTCTTTTTTGGTTCCATATGAACTTTAAAGTATTTTTTTCCAATTCTGTGAAGAAAGTCATTGGTAGCTTGATGGGGATGGCATTGAATCTATAAATTACCTTGGGCAGTATGGCCATTTTCACAATATAGATTCTTCCTATCCATGAGCATGGTATGTTCTTCCATTTGTTTGTGTCCTCTTTTGTTTCACTGAGCAGTGGTTTGTAGTTCTCCTTGAAGAGGTCCTTCTCATCCCTTGTAAGTTGGATTCCTAGGTATTTTATTATCTTTGAAGCAATTGTGAATGGGAGTTCACTCATGATTTGGCTCTCTGTCTGTTATTGGTGTATAAGAATGCTTGTGATTTTTGCACATTGATTTTGTATCCTGAGACTTTGCTGAAGTTGCTTATCAGCTCAAGGAGATTTTGGGCTGAGATGATGGGGTTTTCTAAATATACAATCATGTCATCTGCAAATAGGGACAATTTGACTTCTTCTTTTCCTAACTGAATACGCCCTAGCCAGAACTTCCAACACTATCTATGTTGAATAGGAGTGGTGAGAGAGGGCATCCCTGTCTTGTGCCAGTTTTCAAAGGGACTGCTTCTAGTTTTTTCCCATTCAGTATGATGTTGGCTGTGGGTTTGTCATAAATAGCTCTTATTATTTTGAGATACGTTCCATCAATACCGAATTTACTGAGAGTTTTTAGCATGAAGAGCTGTTGAATTTTGTCAACGGCCTTTTCTGGATCTATTGATATAATCATGTCGTTTTTGTCTTTGGTTCTGTTTATATGCTGGATTACGTTTATTGATTTGTATATGTTGAACCAGCCTTGCATCCCAGGGATGAAGCCCACTTGATCATGGTGGATAAGCTTTTTGATGTTCTGCTGGATTTGGTTTGCCAGTATTTTATTGAGGATTTTTGCATCAATGTTCATCAGGGATGTTGGTCTAAAATTCTCTTTTTTTGTTGTGTCTCTGCCAGGCTTTGGTATCGGGATGATGTTGGCCTCATAAAATGAGTTAGGGAGGATTCCCTCTTTTTCTATTGATTGGAATAGTTTCAGAAGGAATGGTACCAGCTCCTTCTTGTACCTCTGGTAGAATTCGACTGTGAATCTGTCTGGTCCTGGGCTTTTTTTGGTTGGTAGGCTATTGATTATTGCCTGAATTTCAGAGCCTGCTATTGGTCTATTCAGGGATTCAACTTCTTCCTGGTTTAGTCTTGGGAGAGTGTATATGTCCAGGAATTTATCCATTTCTTCTAGGTTTTCTAGTTTATTTGCGTCGAGGTGTTTATAGTTTTCTCTGATGGTAGTTTGTATTTCTGTGGGGTCAGTGGTGATATTCCCTTTATCATTTTTTATTGCGTCTATTTGATTCTTCTCTCTTTTCTTCTTTATTAGTCTTGCTAGCAGTCTATCAATTTTGTTGATCTTTTAAAAAAACCAGCTCCTGGATTCATTAATTTTTTGAAGGGTTTTTTATGTGTCTATCTCCTTCAGATCTGCTCTGATCTTAGTTATTTCTTGCCTTCTGCCAGCTTTTGAATGTGTTTGCTCTTGCTTCTCTAGTTCTTTTAATTGTGATGTTAAGGTGTCAATTTTAGATCTTTCCTGCTTTCTCTTGTGGGCATTTAGTGCTATAAATTTCCCTCTACATGCTGCTTTAAATGTGTCCCAGAGATTCTGGTATGTTGTATCTTTGTTCTCATTGGTTTCAAAGAACATCTTTATTTCTGCCTTCATTTTGTTACGTACCCAGTAGTCATTCAGGAGCAGGTTGTTCAGTTTCCATGTAGTTGAGTGGTTTTGACTGAGTTTCTTAGTCCTGAGTTCTAGTTTGATTGCACTGTAGTCTGAGAGACAGTTTGTTATAATTTCTGTTCTTTTACATTTGCTGAGGAGTGCTTTACTTCCAACTATGTGGTCAATTTTGGAATAAGTGTGATGTGGTGCTGAGAATAATGTATATTCTGTTGATTTGAGGTGGAGAGTTCTGTAGATGTCTAATAGGTCCACTTGGTACAGAGTTGAGTTCAATTCCTGGATATCCTTGTTAACTTTCTGTCTCATTGTTCTTTCTAATGTTGACAGTGGAGTGTTAAAGTTTCCCATTATTATTGTGTGGGAGTCTAAGTCTCTTTGTAAGTCTCTAAGGACTTGCTTTATGAATCTGGGTGCTCCTGTATTGGGTGCATATATATTTAGGATAGTTAGCTCTTCTTGTTGAATTGATCCCTTTACCATTATGTAATGGCCTTCTTTGTCTCTTTTGATCTTTGTTGGTTTAAAGTCTGTTTTATCAGAGACTAGGATTGCAACCCCTGCCTTTTTTTGTTTTCCATTTGCTTGGTAGATCTTCCTCCATCCCTTTATTTTGAGCCTATGTGTGTCTCTGCACGTGAGATGGGTCTCCTGAATACAGCAAACTGATGGGTCTTGACTGTTTATCCAGTTTGTCAGTCTTTGTCTTTTAATTGGACCATTTAGTACATTTACATTTAAGGTTAATATTGTTATGTGTGAATTTGATCCTGTCATTATGATATTAGCTTGTTGTTTTGCTTGTTAGTTGGTGCAGTTTCTTCCTAGCATTGATGGTCTTTACATTTTGGCATATGTTTGCAATGGCTGGTACCAGTTGTTCCTTTCCATTTTGGCATATTTTCCCAATGGCTGGTACCGGTTGTTCCTTTCCGTGCTTCCTTCAGGATCTCTTGTAGGGCAGGCCTGTTGGTGACAAAATCTCTCAGCATTTGCTTGTCTGTAAAGAATTTTATTTCTCCTTCACTTATGAAACTTAGTTTGGCTGGATATGCTATTCTGGGTTGAAACTTCTCTTCTTTTTTTTTTTTTTTTTTGAGATGGAGTCTCGCGCTGTGTCACCCAGGCTGGAGTGCAGTGGCGCGATCTCAGCTCACTGCAAGCTCCGCCTCCCGGGTTCACGCCATTCTCCTGCCTCAGCCTCCGAGTAGCTGGGACTACAGGCGCCCACCACCACGCCCGGCTAGTTTTTTGTATTTTTAGTAGAGACGGGGTTTCACCATGTTAGCCAGGATGGTCTCGATCTCCTGACCTCGTGATCCACCCGCCTCGGCCTCCCAAAGTGCTGGGATTACAGGCTTGAGCCACCGCGCCCGGCCGAAACTTCTCTTCTTTAAGAATGTTGAATATTGGCCTCCACTCTCTTCTGGCTTGTAGAGTTTCTGCTGAGAGATCTGCTGTTAGTGTGAAGGGCTTCCCTTTGTGGGTAACCCGACCTTTCTCTCTGACTGCCCTTAACATTTTTTCCTTCATTCCAACTTTGGTGAATCTGACAATTATGTGTCTTGGAGTTGCTCTTCTCGAGGAGTATATTTGTGGTGTTCTCTGTATTTCCTGAATTTGAATGTTGGCCTGCCTTGCTAGGTTGGGGAAGTTCTCCTGCATAATATCCTGCAGAGTGTTTTCCAACTTGGTTCCATTCTCCCTGTCACTTTCAGGTACACCAATCAGACGTAGATTTGGTCTTTTCACATAGTCCCATATTTCTTGGAGGCTTTGTTCATTTCTTTTTACTCTTTTCTCTCTAAGCTTCTCTTCTTGCTTCATTTCATTCATTTGATCTTCAGTCATTGATACTCTTTCTTCCAGTTGATCGAGTTGGTTACTGAAGCTTGTGCATTTGTCACGTAGTTCTTGTGTCATGGTTTTCATCTCTATCAGTTCGTTTATGGACTTTTCTGCATTGGTTATTCTTGTTATCCATTCTTCCATTCTTTTTTCAAGGTTTTTAGTTTCTTTGCACTGGGTATGTAGTTCTTCCTTTAGCTCTGAGAAGTTTGATCGACTGAAGCCTTCTTCGCTCAGCTCGTCAAAGTCATTTTGCGTCTAGCTTTGTTCCGTTGCTGGCAATGAGCTGGGTTCCTTTGGAGGGGGAGATGTGCTCTCGTTTTTTGAATTTCCAGCTTTTCTGCACTGCTTTTTCCCCATCTTTGTGGTTTTATCTGCCTTTGGTCTTTGATGATGGTGACTTACTGATGGGGTTTTGGTGTGGGTGTCCTTTCTCTTTGTTAGTTTTCCTTCTAACAGTCAGGACCCTCAGGTGCAGGTCTGTTGGAGTTTGCTTGAGGTCCACTCCAGACCCTGTTTGCCTGGGTATCAGCAGCAGAGGCTTCAGAAGATAGAATATTGCTGAACAGCAAGTGCTGCTGTCTGATTCTTGCTCTGGAAGCTTTGTCTTAGAGGAGTACCCAGCCGTGTGAGGTGTGAGGCGTCAGTCTGCACCTAGTGGGGGATGTCTCCCAGTTAGGCTACTCAGGGGTCAGGGACCCACTTGAGCAGGCAGTCTGTCCTTTCTCAGATCTAAATCTCTGTGCTGGGAGAACCACTGCTCTCTTCAAAGCTGTCAGACAGGGACATTTACATCTAAAGAGGTTTCTGCTGCTTTTTGTTTAGCTATGCCCTGTCCCCAGAGGTGGAGTCTACAGAGGCAGGCAGGCCTCCTTGAGCTGTGGTGGGCTCCACCCAATTCAAGCTTCCCAGTGGTTTTGTTTACCTACTTAAGCCTCAGCAATGGCAGGTGCCCCTCCCCCAGCCTTGCTGCCACCTTGCAGTTAGATCTCAGACTGCTGTGATAGCAATGAGGGAGGCTCCATGGGCGTGGGACCCTCCGGGCCAGGCGTGGGATATAATCTCCTGGTGTGCCATTTGCTAAGACCCTTGGTAAAGCACAGTATTAGGGTGGGAGTTACCCGATTTTCCAGGTGTTGTGTGTCTCAGTTTTCCTTGGCTAGGAAAAGGAATTCCCTTCCCCGTTGTGCTTCCCAGGTGAGGCAATGCTTCGCCCTGCTTCAGCTCTCGCTGGTTGGGCTGCACCCATTGACTAGCACTGACTGTCTGACACACCCCAGTGAGATGAACCCAGTACCTCAGTTGAAAATGCAGAAATCACCCGTCTTCTGTGTCACTCACACTGGGAGCTGGAGGCTGGAGCTGTTCCTATTCAGCCATCTTGGGCGCCCCCCCCCCACCTTTTAACTTCTATACCAGAATTAAAAGTGATTTACATACCACCATTACAGTATTACAGTGTTCTGTATTTGCCAGTATCTTTATCTTTACTAGTGATCTTTATACTTTCATATGCTGTCTAGTGGCCTTTCGTTTCAAATAGAAGGGTTCCCTTTAGTATATCTTGTAAGGTAGGTCTAGTGGTGATGAACTTCCTCAGCTTTTGTTTATCTAGCAAAATCTTTAGTTTTCTTTCATTTTCGAAGGACAGTTTTTCCAAATATAGTATTCTTGATTAGCAGGGGTTTTTTTTCCAGCCCTTTGAATATATCATCTTACTCTTTCCTGTACTACAAGATATCTACTGAGAAATCTACTGGTAGTCTTATGGAAGCTCCCTTATATGTGATGAGACTCTTTTCTCTTTCTGCTTTCAAAATTATCTCTGTCTTTGACTTTTGACAATTTGACTATAATGTGTCTTGATAAGGACTTTTTTGGGTTTATCATAGTTCAAGTCCGTTAGACTTCTTGAATGTGGATAGACATTTCCCTCCCCACATTTGAGAAGTTTTTGGCCATTATTTCTTTAAAAACTTTCTATCCTTTTTTCCCAGCCTTCTTTTGAGACTCCCATAATGCATATATTGGTCTGCTTGATGGTGTCCCACAAGTCTCTTAGGCTTTCTTTACTCTCTCTCATTCTTTTTTTTTTTTTTGCTCCTTTGACTGGATAATTTCAAATGTTGTATCTTCAAGCTCGCTGATCTTTTCCTGTTGAACTCTTCTAGTGAGTTTTTTCAGTTCAGTTATTGTATTCTTCAGCTCCAAAATTTGTTTGGTTCTTTTTCATATTTTCTATATCTTTTTTGATATTCTCATTTTGTTCATACATCCTTTTCTTGGGCTTGTTGAACATCCCAGGAGCCTTTCAAAGATATGGATTCCCAGACCTTACTGGCAGAGATTCTGATTCAGTAGATATAGTGTTGGGGCCTTAAAAGCTATATTTTCTTTTTCTTTTTATTTATTTATTTATTTATTGAGACAGAATCTCACTCTTGTCGCCCAGGCTGGACTGCAACAGCGCAAGCTCAGCTCACTGGAACCTCCACCTCCCAGGTTCAAGTGATTCTCCTGCCTCAGCTCCCTGAGTAGCCGGGATTACAGGCAGCCACCACCACGCCCAGCTAATTTTTGTATTTTTAGTAGAGATGGGATTTCACCATGTTGGCCAGGTTGGTCTTGAACTATTGGCCTCAGGTGATCCACCCAGCTCGGCCTCCCAAAGTGCTGGGATTACAGGCGTGAGTCACCACGCTAAAAGCTATGTTTCTTAAAGATCCTCCAAGTGGTTCAGATATACATCCAGGTTTGGAAATCACTTCCAGTAAAAAGACCACCTTCAATCTCTCCCCCTTCCCTTATATGAGCTCTAGGGAAGTGGGGAGGTCTAGACTTATATAAAGTTTTGTTTTGTTTTGTTTTGTTTTGTTTTTTGAAATGGAGTCTTGCTCTGTCACCAGGCTGGAGTGCAGTGGCATGATCTCAGCTCACTGCAACCTCTGCCTCCTGAGTTCAGGCAGTTCCCCTCCCTCAGCCTCCTGAGTAGCTGGGACTACAGGCACGCGCCACCATGCCTGGCTAATTTTTTTTGTATTTTAGTAGAGATGGGGTTTCACCATGTTGGCCAGGATGGTCTCTATCTCCTGACCTCATGATCCACCTGCCTTGGCCTCCCAAAGTGCTGGGATCACAGGCATGAGCCACTGTGCCCAGCCATAAAGTTTTTAAATATAAGCTTCTGGGAAGTGAATAGATAATGGATAGAATATGCAGACAGAAAATCAGTAAAGAAACAGAGAACTTGAACAACACTATAGACCAAATGGACCTTACAGCCATATATGCAGAACATTCCACCCAACGGCAGCACAATACACATTCTCCTCAAGTGCACATGGAACATTCTTTAGGATGGATCTCATGCTAGGTTACAAAGCAAATCTCATCTCTCCAAGGTGCCATTTTCTGCTTAGTAGTATTCATTTTCTCTGTATCATTTGAAGGTTCTTACAATCCTCCTACCTCCAGGCAGCCTTTCTGGATTAAATCCTGGCTGACCACGAGTTTCTTAAGAGTTTCCCCAACCCTTCTGACCCCAAAATGTGGATATGCTTTCCATTTATGTATTAATTTGGTATTTCCATTCTGTTGGCTTGCTATCTGAGTCTCAGGCCACTGCTCCGTAGAGAGCTTCTGGACTAGGTCTGCCCTAACTGCCTCATTATTATTTGATGACAATGATAGTGAGTGTAGCAGGGATGGAATTCTGGAGGCCTAGGTTCAAGTCTCTGTTCTTCTAGAGTATAAACTTGGATAAATTGTGTTCCCTCTCTGAACCTCAGTTTCCTCATCTGTGAAGTGAGGGGTATATATACAGTCTCTGCAATCCTCCTCTAAAGCCTCTGACTTTCTCTTTCATCCTCTTGTTCACTGGTATAGCTGAGAAAGTGGAATTCCAGAGACACTCCTGAAATTGTCCTAAGTTAAAGGAGCCAGTGTGCCAGCTCCCTCTCTGCCATCGCCTCTGAGAGCAGCCATGGCCCTGAGTGATGTCGATGTGAAAAAGCAGATTAAGCACATGATGGCTTTCATTGAGCAGGAAGCCAATGAGAAAGCAGAGGAAATCGATGCCAAGGCTGAGGAAGAGTTTAACATTGAGAAAGGACGCCTTGTGCAAACCCAACGACTGAAGATTATGGAGTATTATGAGAAAAAGGAGAAGCAGATAGAGCAGCAGAAGAAAATCCAGATGTCCACCATGAGGAATCAGGCAAGGCTGAAAGTCCTGAGAGCCCGAGATGACCTCATCTCGGATTTGCTCAGTGAGGCGAAGCTGAGACTCAGCCGGATTGTGGAGAACCCAGAGGTCTACCAGGGGCTTCTGGATAAACTGGTGCTCCAGGGTCTGCTCCGACTGCTGGAACCTGTGATGATTGTGCGCTGCCGGCCACAGGACCTCCTCCTGGTGGAGGCTGCTGTGCAAAAAGCCATCCCCGAATACATGACAATTTCCCAAAAACATGTGGAGGTCCAGATTGATCAAGAGGCATACCTGGCTGTGAATGCAGCTGGAGGTGTGGAGGTCTACAGTGGCAATCAGAGAATAAAGGTTTCAAATACCTTGGAAAGCCGACTGGATCTCTCAGCGAAGGAAAAGATGCCAGAAATACGAATGGCCTTGTTTGGTGCTAACGCCAACAGAAAGTTCTTTATATAAGCCTCTGGGAAGTGAAGCTAGTGTTGAACCACTAAACCACGAAAGTTTAAGTTTTGGGGGGAAAAGAAACTAGTAGTGTTTCCTCCTCTTTGATGCTCTGATATTGTTCTGTTTTTCTTCATGAAATACCCCTTGGATGGCTAAAGTGTTAACTTTGAAATAAAGCCCAAATTAATGCTCAGAATTCAAATTCCAATTCATCCATCCATGCCACAGCTTCTGGTCCATTCTGCAGTCTGGGATGAAGGGAGTGATGACATCTGCTCTTCAGCTTGGCCTCAGGTGGTGAATATGTGAGATGTGAATAGTGTTCTCGGCCTGTGGATCTGGGTGCTCTAGTTTAATATGCATATGAAGTGTGTTTTTCTTCCTTTGTTTCAGCTTCAGTACCCAAACTGATGTTATTTAATGAGGTCTAGAGGTTTTCCTCACATGTCCAGAATCAACTTAATGGGCATCCAACCAGCACAGTCACACAGGGACCCATGCTCCGAAGGGCCCAGCACCTGGGGTTTAGTGATCTGTATTTGCTGCCCTGAAATTCCTAATTTCATCTTTGAATGTGTGTTTTGTAAGTGACATTGATGGAACATTGGGGCATGTGCCAGGGGTTTGGAGCCTTGGCTCACGCATGGTACTGACTCCCAAAGTCTACCTACCTTCTTTGGATGGGTTGTTGGCTAACCATTTCCCAGTCCTCTGGTGCCCTGAGGCCCAGCCTTCCTCCACCTCACCCAGTGAGCATTGCTTCCCTCGGCCCCTAGCGGGGGCCTGGTGTACATGCAGGGAGGGTCAGAATGGGGTTTCATGCTCTGTGGAGTTTCAGGGCCAGAAATCCCTGCCCAAGGCTGGCAGCTCCGTGGCATATTCAGTAGACAACTTGGGGGAAGGGGGGGTGAGTCTCTTACCCACCAGATACTGAGCCCGTCCTGGTGTAGAGGTTTAAAGACCCTAGGAGTTACTGTCCGCTATAGGGCAGCCTGCCCACTGGAAGGAGAGATGCCAGCTCAGCTTCCCTGATCCTGACCCAGGCCCACACTGGTGGCTAGTGGGAAGGGGGACCCAACCACTGCCAAACTTGCCGCACCAGAGTCTTAGGGCAGGACCCTCAGGAGCTTGTAAATGTCTGCACTTGGCCTGCAAAGTATCCCTGTGCCTGGCAGCGTCCTCCCTTGGACAGTTCAGTGCCTGGGGGAACTTGGATGCATCTTTTCTGGCCAGTGTGAGGCACTTTCTGGGAGGAGCCAAGAAATACAGATTATATAATTTTTGTGACTTGGCATGTAGGCATTGCACAATAGAAAAGTAAATGGTAGAATTCATGCTAATAATTTAAACTTGAAATGGTAGAATTCATGCTAATAATTTAAATTTTCTTCACTTAAAAAGACATTAAATAGCAAATAAACACTATGAAAAGTCAAGAAGAGACTACAGAAGAAAGAAAAAAGCTTTATACTTTAGTGCCGTTCATGGCACTTCTTTCCTGCTTTTTGAACAAAGAATCTCACCTTTTCTTTCTTTTTCTTCTTTCTTCTTTCTTCCTTTCTTCTTCTTCTGTCTTCTTCTCCTTCTCCTTCTCTTTCTCCTTCTTCTTCTTCTTTTTTGAGATGGAGTTTCTCTCCTGTTGCCCAGGCTAGAGTGCAATGGCACAATAGTGGCTCACTGCAAACTCCGCCTCTTGGGTTCAAGTGATTCTCCTGCCTCAGTCTTACAGGCTCATGCCACTATACCCGGCTAATTTTGTATTTTCAATAGACACGGGGTTTCACTATATTGGCCAGGCTGGTCTTGAACTCCTGACCTCAGGTGATCCACCTGCCTCGCCTCCCAAAGTGTGGAATTACAGGCGTAAGCCACCGTGCCTAGCCAGAGCTCACATTTTCATTTTGCACTGGGCTCTGCAGATTACATAGCGGGTTCTGCATACGTATGTGTGATTTAAGGTCTAGTCCATACCTGATGTTGCTTTATTTATTAAAATAGAATTTTTTTGAAGAAAAAAAATCCCAAGATGCTCTGCTGAGGGCAAAGGTTGGCCTGTGTGGTTAGGACTCTGCAAGGAACAGAAACTTCATGAAACTCAAACACAAAGTAAGGGACAGGCTACTAGTACGTGGGGGTGTCTCACAGAACCCAGAACAGGAATCCTTTGTGATCTCAGGAGAGGGCTGGAACTGGGACTCAGAAAGCCATCTGAAATCCTTTATGTGGCCATTTTTCTTTCTTTAAGGAGTGACTTTCTCTGTTACCCAGTTTAAATGGTAGAGTATGCATGCTCCACCATTCCAAAGTTGACATGTTATAGTTCCAGAAACAAACTTGCTTCTCTTGAAGTCCATTCCACTTTCCCAGAGGGAATCTATTTGGCCAAACTGGGGTCAGGTGTCTGTCTATGGTCCAGTTGGTGTCTGGGGCAGTTCCCAGAGTAAGAAGGGTCTTTGTCAGCTGGACAGACTCCCCACAGGGTGTCTTCTCTGTGGGCCCTTTTGAGTTTCAAATTTAGTCATTCAATGAGAATTTTTTTTTTTTTTTTTTTTTTTGAGACGGAGTCTAGCTCTGTCGCCCAGGCTGTAGTGTAATGCTGCAATCTTGGCTCACTGCAACCTCCGCCTTCTGGGTTCAAGTGATTCTTCTGCCTCAGCCTCCCAAGTAGCTGGGACTGCAGGCGTGTGCCACCACACCTGGCTAATTTTTGTATTTTTAGTAGAGATGGGGTTTTACCATATTGGTCAGGCTGGTCTCGAACTCGTGACCTCATGATCTGTCCGCCTCAGCCTCCCAAAGTGCTGGGATTACAGATGCGAGCCACTGCACCCGGCCTCAGTGAACATTTTCTAAATGCCAGTGATGAGCCAGGCACTGTGCCGGGTGCTGGGCTGCAAAGAAGAATATGATCTGGTTCTGTTCTTTAAGGAGTCACAGACACATAAACAGATGATGATCATGATAATGATACAATGTGGCAAGTGCCAGCCTAGTGCTGATGTGAAACCCTGTGGGAAGATGGTGGCAGGAAGGGAGGGTAACAGAAGGGTTCCTGGGTGCTGGCAGTTGAGCTGGGGAAAGCCCTCCAGGCAAAGGAAGGAAAGCATGTGCCAAGGCCCTGAGGTGTGAAAATGCAGGGCACATTAGAGGAGCTTTGTGTAGTTTGGGGTGATGGAATGTGAGGGGTGAGGAGGAAGAGACCATGGATGAAGGTGGAAAGATGGGCCTCATTACAGGGTGTTGCTCTGGAGGTTGGGGGGGGGGGTTTGTTTGTTTGTTTTTGTTTCTGTGTGTGTGTGTGTGTGTGTGTGTTTGTTTTGTTTTGTTTGTTTTTGAGACAAGATCTTGCTCTGTTGCCCAGACTGAAGGGCAGTTGTGTGATCTTGGCTCACTGCAACCTCAAGCTCCTAGGCTCAAGCGCTCCTCCCACCTCAGCAGGTTACAGCAGGAAGTGGGAGCCAAATTTCCAGAAGGGGATAGACTGGGGGCTTGGTCCCCAGCCCTGAGTAGCTGGGACTACAGGCATGCACCACCACACCTGGCCAATTTTTTAATTCTTTGTAGAGACGGGTCTCACTCTGTTGGCCAGGCTGGTCTTGACCTCCTGGGCTCAGGCAATCCTCCTGCCTTGGCCTCCCAAAGTGTTAGAATTATAGGCGTGAGCCACCACACCTGGCCTGCTCAGGCATTTTGACTTAATTCTGGTGGGTGAGTGATAAGGAGGTCATTGAGGGACTTTAAGAGTGAATGAAACAATGACAGCTAGACTTTCAGAAAGATTATTTCAGTGTCGCTGTGGGTGGAGGACACATTAATGCGGGGGAGAGACTGGAGGCAGGGGGCTCCCCGTGAGAGCACGGGGGCTATTTATCAGCCTGAGTGAGAGGTGATAAATAACCTTACCCGCTCTTTCGTGAGGCAGGTGAACTTCATGATACAAAAGTGGAAGAGATTAGAATCAGTGACTTCTGTCCTATGCCTCCTCCCTTCCCCCACCCCAATATATTTTTTTCACTTGTCCAGGCTTGAGGCTTTATTACAGTTTCATATCATCTTACAGTTTTTTCTTATGGGAGTCTCCCTACCCTCTGAGCTTTCCCCCCTCTCTCCTCACCATCATTCCAGGCCCAGCAAAGCACCCACTTCCCAGCTCATCAAGCCCCCAGCCCCTCCCCTTCCGGGAAGTCAGCCCCCACTTCCTGCTGTAACCCTGGAGTGTCTGAACCCCCTCGGCCTACCCTAGCTCTGGCCCCCTGAGCCACCCTCAATCTGTTAGCTGCCCCCAACATCAATTCACCTCCCCCAAAAATGGGCAGTCGTAGGTTTTATGAAAGGTTTTGTGGGAAGTTGAGGAGAGCATTGCATCGTACCTATGGGACAAACTTTCCCCTAAGTCGCATTTAAGCATCTCTATGTTTTCCAGCTTTTCTCTCTGCTGGAGCTGCCACACATTAGCTCTTTCTCCCCCAGCATTCTCCCTCAACCCCGTGGGTTCCAGCCTTTTCCTCACCATATCCCCTCAGCCACACAAAAACCTTGGCCTCCCGCAGTCTCTGGATGTAGGGACTGTGTCTCTCATTGAGGACTTTTCACGCACTGCTTTTCTTTACTGTCAGCAACTTTATCTACTGTGTCTCATCTTTTTAGACACACCTCCTTATGGACAGAGACTGTGTCTTTTCTCTTTTTTGCATCCCCTGCTGCTGTGTTACTTCAGTGCCTAATACAGTAGGTTCTGAACAAGTGTTGATCATTGTTACATTCTTCTCTCCAGGCCTAGCTCTGGGTTATGGATGGAGGACTCCAGAGCCTCTCTCCTCTCCTAGTCCATAGATTTGGCCATAAAAAAAGGGCAAGGATGTGAGATGGTGGTCAGGGGAAAGGTGGTGCATTGTATTCCAAGGATCCTTCTGGACAAGAAAATCCCCTATTGCTCCCAGGGAAAGACTGTGGATGGGAACAGCTTGAAACTCAGGCAGGATGTGCCCCCTGCCTCACTTCAGTCCAGTGATTAGTTACTCCTGGGCTTGCCTGAGGGTTTATTGAGTCCCATCCCTCCATGGGAAACAGATGGAAGGGGCTTTGCTTTGGACCCGGGTGCAGAGGCAGGAGGCTCTGGAGGGACTGGGCCTGGTCTGTGTCCTCCATGGGGGCCTCAGCCGTGGGAGAGGCACATCTTAGCCTTCATGTCTATGTGGCCATCAAGGCTAGACTTGACCTTTGGGGTGGGCTACTTGTCACCATCCTGTTCAGCTCCGACAACTATGGCCCTGTAGAGGTCTTTACCTTAGAAAGGTTTGCACTGGGTGCATTCTCTTAGTTGAGTGAACGGTACAAACTAACATGCAGGCTTTATTGGCATTAACATTCTCCCCTCTAGAAGGCATGTTCCTTGTGTAAGCTCCTCGGTCCCGTGAGCCAAAAGGAGCAAACTGTTAAAACGGCAGGCAGGCACAACCCTTCCCCACACCTCTCCTCATTAACACTTCCTCCCCAGGCGCAAGAGAAGCTGTCTGCTACTGATGCAGAAGCTTTGCTTATGGTGATGGGACTGCTGTAGACTCACTCCCTGCTGGGGAAGAGCTGGAGGAACCGAACACACAGCAAGGAGGTCCTGCCCCACGTGCTAGGAGGCCAGCTGCCTCCTGAGGATGGTAGGCAGAGTAACTTAGTGAAGGGAGAGTGTGGATTTGGTTCTGATCCTGAGCTGCCTGGAGAGCCAGAGATGGAGGGGATGCTTTGACTGTGTGGCAGGACCTCAGAGAAGGCAGTGGAACCAACAGAAAATGCTGCAGGGCTTCATCTCTGACCCTGGGCTCATAGGGCCCCTGGAAGTGGGTCAGCAGATCAACTCTGGGCCCAACCACACACACCCCCCATCACCTCTAGGGAGCAACTGCAGCCCCTTCCTGGGCTCCCCAGGAACATTGCTCAAGTCTTTGCCCCCATCCTATGCTCTCCCCAGTCCACCCAGACACCCCTTCCAATTCACGAGTTCATCTCTGAAATCACACCTGGTACTGACAGCACTGGGAAAGGACTCTAGTCTCACCTCCCACCCCCACCTTCCTATGCGCAGTCCTAAAGCACGATAAACCCTCACCTTTCCTGGCGCCCCCTGCTTTCCTGCACAATCACACAGCTCACCCGGTGGTCTTGCCTTACAGAACAGCAATATGTCAACCTAAAAGGTAGAAGCAGAGACAAAATTAATATAAGTAGAGAGTTTATTTGGGTCAAGTTTGAGGACTGCAACCTGTGAGCATAGATTCAAGTTGCCCTAAATATACACTCTGATTAGCTGAAGTTACAAGCGGATTTTTAAAGGCAAAAGCAGAACATAGGGCATGGGTTGATATAAAGTTGTTTGTCAGGAATTCTCATTGGTTTACATAAATAACATTGATTTGATTGGCTGTATATTGTTAAGCTATAGAGCGTGGGTTATAGCGCCTGGTAGGGCATTATTAGGTTGATCTGTAGCTACTGTGGTGATAGCAAGCAGCTTCAAGAGACGAACACATTGTTCAGAGCGGGGCAGTTGGACATGATTGCTGTCTCGTTTTAGTGTCTCTCTGGGCCTGATCATTAAAAGGACTTGTATTCCTCAGATAAAGTTTCTTTTCTTAACTCCTTTCATTGGGAGTTGAGTTACTCTGCTTCCTGCTGTGGATGCAGCAAAAGGGGATCAGTCCAGATAGGCCCTGAGCCCGGTTCCCCACACCCTCCAGCACATCCTTGGAGTGAGAGCACCTAGCACGTGCTTTCATCTCTGGGAAATGAGCCTTTAGAGGATGATGTTTGACTCACCCTAGTTCCTACCAAACCTGAGTGGATTCATGTCCTGGAGATTACAGAAGGTTTAGAGCATGAAGGGATCTTGAGAGCCAAATGTTTGTCTGAATCCAAAGTCCAGAGGAAGCCAGGAAGTAGTCCAGGGTCATCACCAGCTAAGAAGCCTCCTGGGACTGCAAACAGAAAGCCTGAAAAGACTAAGTTGTCATCATTCATTTTACAAAAAACTTGCTGTACAGAAGCTTAAGAACTTTGGCTTCCAGCAGGACAGAGAGGACAGAAAGTGCGTGGCCACAGCTGGGAACTTGGAAAATCCTTCATTTCTCCTTCCCAGGGTATTGTGACCTCAGGGCTCAGTGAAAATGAAGGCCCACAGAGAAGGGGTGCCTGTGGGTGACTGCACAAGGGATGTGACTTGAGGGGCCCAGGGAAAGACTGGAAGGAAGAAAGAAAGGAAGGGAGAGAGGGAAGGAAGTGGAGGGGAGGGAGTAGAAACAAAATGGGTTGGGGTTCAACTGGTAGAAGGAGAACAATAGGGAGGGTTTGAAGATTTTTTTCTTTGCTTGTTTGGAAATTGAACCCTGGGTTTTCATTCAGTTAAATTCAAATCAGTAGACCTCTTATTCATTCATTTCATTTGACAAATATTTATTGAGTAGTTACCAAGTGTCAGGCACTCTGCCAGGCACTGTATCCCTTGCAATGAACAAGACAGTTAAGGCCCAGCCTTCACAAAGGAACATTCTAATATGAATGAAGTGGGGAGGGGTGGGTACAGTGGGAGGGGTCAGGTAAACCCTAAACAAGTCGGCAGGCAGGCGATGACTTGGGATTGGTTTAAGTGTTAATGAGAAGTAAAGGGTTATGGGCAGCATGGCCTTCCATGACCCTGGCTCAAGGAAGGCCTCTTCCTAAATCTACCTTGCACCTAAAGGAAGGGAAGGAGCCAGCCACAAAAACAGAAGAAGGGGAGGAGGGAACTGGGGAGATAGAAAGGGCGTTCATTCTAAGCAGAGGGAATGGCGAGCACGTCACATCTGTCTTGGATTGTTTGGGCTGTTATAAGAAAATACCTTAGACTGGGCAATTTATAAAGAAGACAAATTCATTGCTCACAGTCTGGAGGCTGGGAAGTCCAAGATCAAGGCACCTAATCTCATTCATGAGGAGCAGAGCCCTCCCGGTCTAAATCACCTCCCAGAGGCCCCACTTCTTGACACTATCACATTGGGGATTAAGTGTCAACATATGAATTTTAGGGGGACATCGACATGCAGACCATAGCAACACTTGAACTATAGGGGCACCAAGGCGAAAACAGCTCTGCTGGTGTAAGGAGCAGGAAGGAGACCAATGGGGCTTCACTGTGTGTGGAGGAGAAAGAGAAAGGATAGGGCTTTTGTGGGTCTTGTGGGTGGCATTTAAGGAATTTGGATTTATCCTAACTAGAGTGGGAAGCCACTGGGAGCTCCAAAGTATGTAAGGGGCACGGCCTCATTTTACTGTGTGCCAATTCTTGCACTTGCCTCTCCCCTTCCTTGCTCAAAATAACTCTCAACAACTCCACAGAAGTAGGAAAGCCAACACCCCGTCGTCAGCCAGCTCCAACCAATGCACACTTCAAACATTTTTTTCTGGAAAGCCCCCTGTAAATAGCCTTTGGGGCCAATGATATCCCTTTTCCTCGCAAAGAGTACCATTCGCTTCACCTATGTCTTTAGTAGCAGAAATGACTAACATTATGATAATCGCACCCCAAGGCAGGAACAAACACACATACTATTTACAGAAATCCTTCAGGCCAGCTGAGGAAGCATCACCTGATCCACACACTGTCACCTCCCTTTCTCCTTACTGGGGATGCTCATCTGCCAGCAGGACTGCTAAACCTAGGCTTAGCTCCCCCTTCTAAATGTTTGTGCCATTACCACACCTCCATACCTTTCCGTTTTCTCTTAGTTCTTTAAAGTATGCTTAAATGTCTCGACGAGTTGAGAGGCACCTCTTCCTGCCTCCTTCTACCTTCCAGAAACATTCCCACTGTGCTGTGGAATCCTTAGACTCGGACATCTCCTGGACTCTCAGCCCACTGGTTTGTTTCACGTTCTTTGGAGTTTGGGTTTGTTGCCCTGGAGAGATGACCACCCCTTTACCTGTGACTTCCCAGATTTTTCCCACTTTGAGCCATGAGGTTCACCAGCCCCACCAAGGGACTGGGGAGTAGGGTGAGGGCTAGGGTACTGGCTCTGGCCCCATAAAAATCAGAAAGATATGGTAAGCAAGAAGGGTACTGGGTATATGTTGAATGAATGAATAGAGCCTGGCTTTGTGGAATTGTGGCTCTGCTGTCTTTGATGGATTCCTTTGAGCTTTAGATTGGACTCACTCCCCTTTTTCTCTAGCTGTTGTGTGACCCTGGCAAGTCACATCTCTATTAAGTGAGGGACCAGGGGCCCATAACCAACTTTCCTGGGGCTCTCCAGGCCCCCAATCCCCACCCCAGTGCTGGCTTCACCAGCTGTCACTGATCCTTGACCTCTTCTCTTCTCTCTTTCCAGGTTTATTTCAGTGATACCAGCCTGGTTTGCAACTGGTGTTTGGCACATTCTGGCCTTGGGGATCTTTGCTTCTCTTACAGGGATTGTGGGCAAGGTTGTGCCTTAAACTGCAAGAAGAGGATAAAGTACAAATCTACTGGCCTCTCTCTCCATCCAAGAGCAGAGCATGTTCCCAGGGAGACTGCTTTTGGGGGCAAGCGTGGCTGCGTGTGTATGGTTGCGGGGAAGTGGGTGTGTGGATGAGTATGGAGAGTGCAGGAGAATGCTTTACGCCTTTGACTTCCCACTCTGAAGACAAAGAACATTAATAGGCATGTTTCCTGCCTCCAGGCTTACCCGCTAGAGAGAACCTACACTTGGATCTTGGCTTTGGGGTCTTTTTTTTTTTTATGATTATAGCTTTTCTTTATTTTTTTATTTATTTGTTTTTTATTATACTTTAAGTTCCAGGGTACATGTGCACAACCTGCAGGTTTGTTACATATGTATACATGTGCCATGTTGGTGTGCTGCACCCATTAACTCGTCATTTACATTAGGTGTATCTCCTAATGTTATCCCTCCCTCCTCCCCCGACCCCATGACAGGCCCCAGTGTGTGATGTTCCCCTTCCTGTGTCCAAGTGATCTCATTGTTCAATTCCCACCTATGAGTGAGAACATGCAGTGTTTGGTTTTCTGTCCTTGCGATAGTTTGCTCAGAATGATGGTTTCCAGCTGCATCCGTGTCCCTACAAAGGATATGAACTCATCCTTTTTTATGGCTGCATAGTGTTCCACGGTGTATGTGTGCCACATTTTCTTAATTCAGTCTGTCATTGATGGACATTTGGGTTGGTTCCAAGTCTTTGCTATTGTGAATAGTGCCACAATAAACATACGTGTGCATGTGTCTTTATAGCAGCATGATTTATAATTCTTTGGTATATACCCAGTAATGGGATGGCTGGGTCAAATGGTATTTCCAGTGCTAGATCCTTGAGGAATCGCCACACTGTCTTCCACAATGGTTGAACTAGTTTGCAGTCCCATCAACAGTGTAAAAGTGTTCCTATTTCTCCACATCCTCTCCAGCACCTGTTGCTTCCTGACTTTTTAATGATTGCCATTCTAACTGGTGTGAGATGGTATCTCATTGTGGTTTTGATTTGCATTTCTCTGATGGCGAGTGATGATGAGCATTTTTTTAATGTGTCTGTTGGCTGTATAAATGTCTTCTTTTGAGAAGTGTCTGTTCATATCCTTCGCCCACTTTTTGATGGGGTTGTTTGGTTTTTTTCTTGAAAATTTGTTTGAGTTCTTTGTAGGTTCTGGATATTAGCCCTTTGTCAGATGAGTAGATTGCAAAATTTTTCTCCCATTCTGTAGGTTGCCTGTTCACTCTGATGGTAGTTTCTTTTGCTGTGCAGAAGCTCTTTAGTTTAATTAGATCCCATTTTTCAATTTTGGCTTTTGTTGCCATTGCTTTTGGCGTTTTAGACATGAAGTCCTTGCCCATGCCTATGTCCTGAGTGGTATTACCCAGGTTTTCTTCTAGGGTTTTTATGGTTTTAGGTCTAACATTTAAGTCCATAATCCATCTTGAATTAATTTTTGTATAAGGTGTAAGGAAGGGATCCAGTTTCAGCTTTCTACATATGGCTAGCCAGTTTTCCCAGCACCATTTATTAAATAGGGACTCCTTTCCCCATTTCTTGTTTTTGTCAGGTTTATCAAAGATCAGATGGTTGTAGATGTGTGGTATTATTTCTGAGGGCTCTGTTCTGTTTCATTGGTCTATATCTCTTGTTTTGGTACCAGTACCATGCTGTTTTAGTTACCGTAGCCTTGTAGTATAGTTTGAAGTCAGGTAGCGTGATGCCTCCAGCTTTGTTCTTTTGGCTTAAGATTGTCTTGGCAATGCGGGCTGTTTTTTGGTTCCATATGAACTTTAAAGTATTTTTTTCCAATTCTGTGAAGAAAGTCATTGGTAGCTTAATGGGGATGGCATTGAATGTATAAATTACTCTGGGCGGTATGGCCATTTTCACGATATTGATTCTTCCCATCCTTGAGCATGGAACGTTCTTCCATTTGTTTGTGTCCTCTCTTATTTATTGAGCAGTGGTTTGTAGTTCTCCTTGAAGAGGTCCTTCACATGCCTTGTAAGTTGGAGTCCTAGGTATTTTATTCTATTTGAAGCAATTGTGAATGGGAGTTCACTCATGATTTGGCTCTCTGTTTGTCTGTTATGGTTTGGGGTCTTAATAATGGCAGTTTGTATTGTCTAAGCAGGGCTTTGCAGCCTTCTCTGTGAGAGAATCAATGTGCTTTTATAGGCCAGAGCCTTGGGGCGGGAGCTTGCAAGCCTAGGGTTCTAGTGTAGGGTTGTCATTCATTGCTAGTTTACATCAAGCAACTTGCTCACTTTTTCTTGGCTGTAACTGTCCTATCATTAACGTGGGAGAGAAAATGCCTATTTGCATTGGGATGTTTTGGCAATAAAATGAGATAAAACAGAAAGCATTCTAAAAGGCAAAAGAAATATCTATATGTTCCATGCTAATTTTGATACTAAACCTTAAATCAATGAAACTAGTTTTATTACTAAACAAGAAATAGAAAAATGTTGTAGAAGTTCAAAAAAATTCTTTTAATTAAATTTAATTTTACCATCCTGTTGCAGTTACCATTTCCTCTCTCCTTATAGATTTTACAATGATATCCTCAAATAATTATGCATAGTATGCCTAGCATTTTTTATTTTCACATAATGGTATCACTTGGTCTTTGTAATCTTCATTTTCAATGCCTGCAAACTATTGCAATAGATATATATTTTATAATTCACTTAACGAATCCAATAATAATTGATATTTGAGCTACTTTCAAGTTTTTATTACAATGAATACTGCTGTAATCAGCACCTGGCTTTTTAGTGAAATCGATCTGTACATAACATTTTGTCTAACTGTTAAATTAATACACACACATTATAGAAAATTTAAAAGAATCTAAATCACTGGTGATTGTACCACTGAGAGATACCATAGTGAAAATGTGGGAGTCTGTCTTCCCATCCTTTTCCTCTGCATACATTGTGTGTAGTGGCAAATGTATACACATATATACACATCACTGGCCTGATGGTGTATATGCAATGTTGTATTCTTATTTCTTACTCGTTACTATTGTGGCAGACAGTTCAGAGTGTGGAGGCTAAGAGGCTGGGCTCTAGACTCAAATTAACCTAGATCAGAGTTCATCGCTTTGGATAAACCGTAACCCTCAATTTTTCACACTTTATTAGCTAGTCGACCTTAGGCATTTTTTTTTTTTTTTTTTTTTTTGGGTCTAGGCCAGTTTTTCGAAGAAGAAGCAGCAGCAGCAGTGGCTCTCATCTGTAACCCCAACACTTTGGGAGGCCAAGGTGGGCAGATTGCTTGAGTTTAGGAGTTAGAGACCAGTCCAGGCAACATAATGAGACCCCATCTCTACAAAAAATTTAAAAAATAGCTGGGCGTGTTGGCGAGTGCCTGTAGTCCCAGCTACTTGGGAAGCTGGGTTGGAGAATTGCTTGAGCCAGGGAAATCGAGGCCATACGAGCCATGATTGCGCCTCTCTAGTCTGTGGGACAGAGTAAGACCCCATCTTAAAAACAAAAAAACAAACAAAAAAAAAAAAACAAAAAAAAAAAAAGAGAAAGAAAGAAAAGGAAAAAGAAAGAAAGAATTAGATGATCTGTCTCTTAAGGTTGTAAGAGTCAATCCATATAAAGCATTTAGCAGAACGTTTGGCACACGACAAATACTTGCTATTGTCATTTTTTGGGTGCATGTTCCATGTCATGAAAAATTCTTAAAAATCAGCATTTTAAGTGACTTCCTTATATTGTTCTTTTATACCTTGATTTATTCATTATCATCATATATAGTTGGTTTAATAATAAGGGAGTGAATTTTGTGTACCTAAACCTTTGCTCTAGTTTGGACTATTTCCATATGCAAGCATCCTAGAACAGGAATTAATAAGTTAAAGAGTATGACGATTTCTAAAAGGCTCTTAATACATATGCCCACTTGCTTTGGCAGAAAGGATTTTAAAGAACGGGGCTTAAGCATGGTTTCAAACGGCAGCAACGAGAAGTGCAATCTTGGACTTTTTTCCTCCCTCTTTCTCCTTTCTTAAATTGTAGCATTTGGAGCCTAGACTTTTGAGACGGTGCCTTGGTGTGAAAAGAGCCGGCGCACCCGAGAGGGAGGAGGAGGAGGAGAGGGCAGGTTTGAATGTCATAGGCGCCCCGACAGTCTAGTAATTGTATCACAGTTGACAGATGCGGCAGCGGTCACATGACCCGCGTATGACCTCATAGCTCCGAGGCTCGTGCGTTCAGAGCCCGACCCAGCGGCGGCGGGAGGAGGGGAGTGCGTTTTCATCACCCCAAGTTGGCAAGCTACTCAAAGGAAACCCGAGGGTTTGGGAACTCTCCTTAGTTTCCTGGGCACTGGGAAGCCCAGGCTTTTCTAATCGCTGGGAAGCGAGACGATTTAGCCTCACAATTAGCAAACGTTTGCTAAATGCAACTAGGTGTCCTGTTCTGGCTGCAGGCCAAGCTCCGTGCCAGGTTTCATCTTACTTCATTCTGATTATCGACATCTCACTGCCGAGGAAACAGACTTGCAGACACCGATGAGAAAACTTAGGAACCAGCTGGGGAGGGAGGACTGGCCCAAAGTCACAGTCAATGGGAGGAAGCGGCGCATGCCTAGCTAGCAAAACCGTGTTGGACTCGGGGAGCCAGAACTGGGCCGGTGTGGGGTGTGGGCGCGGCTGGCTGGGAGGCTTTCCCTGATGAAAGGAAGCGTTTAGGCAGGATGGAAAAACGCAGAACAGAACGCACCCTAACTTGGCAGAGTATCTGTAGTGGAGATAATGGGATTTTAGAGGAACGCTGAAAATAAAACAAGAAAACAAAAGACCAGAGGAACGGATTGCTAGGATGAAGGGGGAGGGCCCAACCCAGCCCCAGTGAGAGTTTACCCTCTAACTTTGAGGATGCCCTCCCATCCCCAAAGCCCTTGGTTTTGCGTGTAAGTACACTCCTCTTGCAGGGAAGCGCCAGTTCCGTGACCCTGGTTCTCTAAACATTTTCCTTGCAGACTCCTAAAAGAATTTTGAAAATCTGTGTACCCCTTGCACATTTTTAGGTGCAAACATTTAAATTTTTTTCATAAGTTTAAATAATTACATAGAGTCTACTTTCTGGTGTATTGCAAATATTTGACATTTTAAAATGAAACTGTCACAGTACTCTGAAAAATGTTTCTAAATGTAATGCTGTTGTGATTGGATACCACCATCATCCCTTTTAAAAATACATGAACAAGTTGAACAAATTTCATTTTTTTCTCCTTGAACTTATATTTCTCTTCTACTTCCCCTATAGAATTTTAGCAGAATATATTTTTATGATTCAGTCTTTTATGTATCATCCTTCACTCTATCATATTTCTTCCCAACAAAACTATGCGTATAAAACAATTTATTTGTAAATTTTTGTGTGACCATATACTCAGCGTTAAAGAACATTTTGCCTTTATTTGTACTAGGATGACTAGTACACAATCAAAACAAATGCTTTACAAATTGTAATAGGTAATAAGAAAGCATAAAGAATAATTAACTGGAAATGCATCCTTTAAGGAAATGAAGCTTCCTTCCTCATCCCAGTTAGTTCCTGTATTCATGGGTGAATAATCCTTATTGCTAGAAAGGGTCAGAGTTCAGCATTAATTCTATTCCTGTTTTTCTTTTTACAAATTGATGCTCAGCTCAGAAACCTTTTTCACATAAGGACAAAGGAATGCAAGGACTTTGGTGGTAGTAGTGTCACTCAACTGTATAAACTGCTTTCGAGTTATATGCCAAAAATCATATGGGCAGATCATTAAAAATCTATCAGCTGACAGCTAGAATTGATTCTCCTTCACTTTGAATGAAGGCAGGGAATTGAAAGCTAGTTGATTTGCTTGGTCATTAGAATTGCTCCTGTTCATTTTCTCAACGTGGATACCAGGATTTAGATTCTCCCTTCATTGCACTGGACATTTTCCCTGGTCAATGCATCATGGTAAGATGTGGGGTAGATAAGAGGTATGCTCTTTTTTTCTTGGGGAAATGGGAGAAAGGGGAGGCAAGAGGGAGAACCAGCAGCAGCAACATCTGCCGGCCTGTGCTCAGACAGGTCACCTGGAGAAGACAGCCAAGCAGAAGTTGAAGATTTGGTCCTGCGAGTCTCTTTAAATGACCCACACCAAAATGTGTATCCTTTGGAAAGTCTTCATATCCTTAAGAGTACCTGCCTCTTAGTTTGTACTGGCCCATTCCTGAATGGGTGAGCAAAGGAAAGAAAGGCGATGGGGTGAGGGGTTCCTGCAAGTTCTGAAGGTTTATTTGCAGGAGAGAAGGTACTTTCCCAAAGGCTGACCTCCCTGAGCGGTGACCTTCTTTCTGCAGAGCCTTTCTTGGGAGGAGGCAAAAGCAAAACTGATCTGAACCCCAGGCCTGCCAGCTGCTGTCTCTCCAGACCAAGACTCTTCTCTCAGAGCCTTCCTTCTCTTTTTGGTTCAACTTGATTTGAGCTCTTGAAAGAACCTACTTCTCATTCCTCCATGGGGTACCTCTCAAGGGCAGGGTGGTGTCTGCCACAGACCCATCAGAGTAGAGGGTAGCATTGTGGGGTCAGCCAAGGTGAGGGAGAGCTAGAGTCCTGTCGGACCCGGACATAGCACTGACCTCCTTTGCTAGCTTCTCTCTCCTCACCAACCAGGGCATGCTCATTCATGGTGCCTTTGTGTCCTTAGAAAAAGACCCTCTTTTGGGCAGATGTAGCACCATGAGCCCATGGGGTGGGGAGGACAGGACACCTTTGTACTAAGAAAAAAGCTCCCCTTCTTCTCAACTGATGCAGCCCTAGTGCCAAGGGGCGTGACTTGGCCAGGGGAGGGTGGGCTGAATTTCAGCTTCCACATGTCCCCGCAGCTGGGCACCTTTTGGCATTGCACAGCTGCCTAACCAGGGGGATTTGGGGACATTCAGGATAGATGTAGAAGGATGAACGGATACTCCGGCCTGCCCCCATCCCTGCTCTGAGATGTTTCTCATATGCTTCTGCTGGAATTCCCTGCCAAATGGACTCTATTACATTATACCTTAAAAAAACAAAGTAAAGAGAGCCAGACCAACATGGAATTCCTTAGCATGGCTCATAGAACTACCCCAGTCTCCAGCCTCAGCACATGCCTCAATCCTTGGGCTCAGCTGAGAAGATGTCGTTGAGAGAAATCATTAAACTTCAAGGTTGCAGGCAGCCATGTGTTATCTATTTTTTTTTTTTTAAGCCTGGAGCAAGGAGTCTATGAATTGCATTTCCCAAATCCATAAATGCACCCTGAGAAAACCCCACACTGCAATTCACTATAAAGAAAAGCTCTGATAGATTTCTGTCTTAAATACAGCACCCCCCAGCAAGTCAGTGCCTAACATTTGTGGGGACCTAGGACAAGAGGACAAAAGGAGATCCACAAACCTTGTGTTGATATATGTTTAACTATCATCTCGTAATAGCAAACTGTCAAATGCTGTAGCCCCCTATCTTGACAAACCTTCATAATGACCTGGAAGGTCAAGTCTGAATTAGAATCTCATTGTCCTGAGATAGCCATGCTGGAACATTGTGGTTATGGGGACAGCTGGCTGCAGGCCTTCCCCATCCCTGACCCTGGACCCTGCAACTCACAGTCCATGGCCTGCCCTCCTCCTGTCACACTGTGCTCTGCCTCAATCTTTGGGGAGTCTGATATGGGCATTCCAGACTCCATATCCAAGTTCCAATCATACCTCTTATGGCCTACAGTTTCCTTTTTTCTTTTTTTTTTTTTTTTTGAGATGGTGTCTCGCTCTTGTCGCCCAGGCTGGAGTGCAGTGGCGCGATCTTGTCTCACTGCAACCTCCGCCTCCCGGGTTCAAGCGATTTTCTTGCCTCAGTCTCTCAAGTAGCTGGGACTACAGGCACCCACCACCACTCCTGGAGGGATTTCACCATGTTGGCAGGGCTGGTCTCGAACTCCTGACCTCTGGTGATCTGCCTGCCTCCGTCTCCCAAAGTGGTGGGATTACAGGTATGAGCCACTGAGCCTGGCCATGGCCTGCAGTTTCTAGAGACAGATCTGGGGCCTTTTGGGCAAGTAACTCCAGGGTCCTGTATACCCAAAGTATGGTCTAGGAAGAAGGAAGTATGAGCATGCGTGGAGACAGCCACTGGGTCCTGGAGACTCCTTACCCCACAGAGAAGAGTCAAGCCAGAGGAGAGCCAGAGTAGAGGCCTCTTAAAAGTGCCCGCCCAGAGCAATGTCCCTCTTGTCCAGGTCTGAGGGCAGTACTGCCCAGAGTGACAGCAGCTATGTGATATGCCCTTGCCTTCTGGAGGCCAATCCCCTGCTCTCACCCCCATCACACCCCAACTGGGCAGATATCTCAAAAACCTTGTTTTTATTGGTAACCATTTTACTGAGATAATTCACGTACCATGCAATTCACCCTCTAAAGTATATGATTCAATGGTTTTTACTGTGTTCATAGAGCTGAACAACCAACCACTAGCACAATCTCTTTACCCCAAAAGAAACCCTGTACCTTTTAGTTGTCACTGCCAAATCCCTCTGTTTCTCAAGCCCTAGGCAACCAAGAATCTACTTTCTGTCTATAGACTTGCCTATTCTGGACATTCCATGTAAGTGAAATCATACATGTGACTCTTTGTGACTAGCTTCTTAGCATAACATATTTAAGGCTCATCCATGTTGTAGCAGGAATCTGTAATTCATCCCTTTTTATTGCCAAATATTGTATGGATAGCCCACATTTTATTTATCTACCCACTGGTTGATTGACACCTGGGCTGCTTCCAGACCTTTCATGGACCATCATCCTGCAAGCGCAGTGCTCTGTACATACAGCATATGCTTGTCTGTGGAGTTTCCCGCTGGACATCCCCTCTCAGCCAGGCCCTGCTTCCACTTCCTTTGGCACCGTCATCAAGCCCTTCGTGGTGCTAGAGCAGGGCTGTTTTCTCTCAAGAAGTGGTGAAATGGCTCCTTCCCTGCAGACGGGCACACGTGCTTACATATGTTCCAGTGGCTCTGCTTCTCTACAGCTCCTTCAGACTCCCTTGGTTAGGTTCATGAACACATCTTTCTTTATAGAACAGGCTGGGAACAGATGCCATGGTATCTCCTATGTTAGCTGTTGCTGAGCCTGGGTGCCAACTCATATGAGAAAGCCCTTGCAGGATTCCGAACTCTTGGGTGTAAGTGAGAGAAACCCAATTCAAATCAGTTAAAGCAAAAATGGAAGTCGAAAGGTCTAGGGATATCTCTTATCTCAGGTGGATCCAGGGACCCAAATCATGTCATCAAGAAATCACTTTCTCTCTCCCTCCTTCTCCATCTGTATTCCCATATCTTGGCTCTGCTTTTCTCTATATCGGTTTTATTCTCAGGTAGGCCTTCCCCAAGTGGAACAATATAACCAACAGCATCTCTGGACACACAGTCTACCAGCTTAGTAGCCAATGGCATAGGAGCTCATCTTTCCAAGAGTTTCAGCAAAACATCCAGGTTTGAAACTCATTGGTCAGGCTTGGGTCATGTGTCCGCATATGAACCAATCATTTTGGCCAGAAGATGGAATGCCCTGGTTGGCCAGATCTGGGTCCTGGGCCTACCCCTTGACTAGAAGTCAGTTTACCTGAACTTCATGGACTAAGATTGAGGAAGAGGGAGTGGCCCAAAAGAAAATCAAGGGGAAATAACTGCTGGACACACGCAGCAGATGTTACTGGACCCGTCCTATGAACTGTCCTGTCTGGGGTCTGCCCCACCAGTTTATCACGCATATCCAGATAGGCCTGAGCCCTAGTAGTGGACATTCTTAGGCTGAAGCCGAGATCCCGTTAGATACGTTATCGTTACATACATGTCATTACATGTAATAAATCAATTCCTCATAAGACCCTAGAAATTGATAGCCAAGATATTCCCCCTCTTAATAAGGGTTTATCATTGAACACGAACAAAGCCTTAGTATAAGCAATGTTGCCCTAATGGTGGAATCATGGACTTTATGGAAGCACATTGGAGAAAATATTTTGATTCCAAGAGGCCTTTTGGAGACCCAGAGACTCAATAAGTAGTTACCCATTCATCCATCACATCCATGTTTAGGATCTGAATATCCTTAATTTCACAGTAATTTATTCATGCCAGGAATGAGCAGAGAATCTGGATGGGGGAAGTAGCAGAGGGGCCAAGAAATCACAGACAAGGGTACCCCGGTAAAGAAGACCTTGTTGTAGGCAGCAGCACAACATAGCTCTTCTCTGACATCCCCCTCACTCTTTCTTCCCATCCCTGTTCCTTTGTCACCATGGCAACCAATGATGCTCCCTCCTCCTCTTCCCCTCTCTGCTCACTCTGGTCCCCAGGCCCCACTGCTCTTTGTCTGACTGGCTTCACACCGCGGCTGCCAGCTTCTCTGCAAACACTCAGCCTGGGCATGCAGCTTCACCTTCTTTTCACCCTCCACCCCACCACCCTCTCCCGCCTCATTTTCCTGCTCCCAGGCTTCTGCTTCATGCCTTCCTTAATCTTGATCCAGGCTTTAGTGAAATTACCATCTTTCTTCAAGAAGTTGGATGAAAATTAGATTTTTGCCACTCTAACCTGATTTGAAATGCATTAAGAGATCTGTCTCTTGAAACACCTCAAGGTGAGGCAATTTGTGAAGGGAAGAAGCATCCCTTACTGCGGCTTCTGTGCTTAAACATTGTTAGAGAGTGAATCACATTCTATTTTTGTACTAGGAGTGTCTTCTGTTTAACAAAATCCCCCAGCGTGTCTCTGAGTGAAACAGAGACTTTATCATAAAGGAACTAACACTTCAAGTTCAGAGATTGTGAGCTGTTGGCCCCATGGACTTTTGTTAGGTCTGTAGAGTGGCTAAAGAAAATTGAAGAAACATTTGAAAATCAGCAGGTATCACAAAAGTCTGGATTTCTGGCTGCCCTTGAGTTGGACATGGGGCGTGTATCTCCACATGGTGAAGATGGGAAGGAGGGAAGAAGGAGTAGAGGCTTCCTGCTTTATGGGTTCTTCCTCTCCTGTCAGCTATGCCTGGCCAGTTTCCCACTTTCACCTGGCCCACCTGGGTCCTCCTGGCATCTGAGCTTCTGACCCTGGCCCTAATTGATGTTTTTTGTTTGTTTGTTTGTTTGTGTTTGTTTTTGAGATGGAGTCTTTCTCTGTCGCCCCGGCTGGAGTGCAGCGGCACAATCTCGGCTCACTGCAACCTCCACCTCCCAGGTTCAAGCAATTCTCCTGCCCCAGCCTCCCAAGTAGCTGGGATTACAGGTGCACGCCAGCATGCCAGGCCAATTTTGTATTTTTAGTAGAGACAAGGTTTTGCCATGTTGGTCAGGCTGGTCTTGATCTCCTGATCTCAGGTGATCCGCCCGCCCTGGCCTCCCGAAGTGCTGGGATTACAGGCATGAGCCACCATGCCTGGCCTCCTAACTGATCTGTTTTGAGAACCAGGATTCTCCCACAGTGCGTGGAGTTTGCTTAGGGGCAGTCATCTGGAGTTCCTTTGAAGTTAGCCTGATACCTGAGAGCAGGTGAGCTTTCTACCAACTACTGTGCTTCCAGAGTCTTCCAATCATTGTTTTCTCGGAACCCACTCAGGCTAGCTCAAATATTATGGGCTTTGTGTATGTGAGGCAGTGGAAATTGCTCAGAAGTGAAGTCAGGCATGGTGAACTGTGTAGGGTTTCTCTGTTAGCCCAACCACCTCCCTCTTCTTTCATATACCTACTCCTGTCTCAGAGTGGACGTACCAGCCTGGTCTTCAGAAAAAGAGCCAGGCAGAGCAGATTCAAGAGGAAGGACCCCAGGCTGCCAGTAACAGACTCACTCTCCCGTCTTGGGGGACCTAGGAGAGGACATGGGGTGGGGTGCAGAGGGAGCTACCCAGGCCTTTGAGTATAGATCTGCTGCCACTCATGGAATGGCAGGTGTGTGGGTCAGGTGGGCCCATGAGTGAGGCCTTACATCTGTCCCCTCTCAAAGACATTTTCCCCCTTAGTGCTTGGCGAGAGAAGTGTGGGAACACAGGACGGCAAGGCTGCAGTGAACTGAGATTGTGCCACTGCACTCCAGCTCCGGCAATAGAGTGAGACCCTGTCTCAGAAAAACAGAACAAAACAAACAAAAAAGAAACATGGGAACGGTTAGAATAAAAGGGTAGATTCATAAGCAGGAAAACTTTGGAGCCACTACCCCCAGTTACACATGTCTAGAGAGAGATACAGGGGGCCACACAATGCCATCTGAAATGGAGTAGCAGTTCTCTTCCCATGTTATCAAACCAGCTCGGCACCGTTGTTCACAAACCTAAATGAACAAGACACAGGATGGTTCTTTGTTTTCTTCCAATTATCTTTCAGCTCCTTGCCACACTTGGTCTCTGCCGCCTCCTGGCTGAGCAAGCTTGGGCCATTCCTGAACCTCTCGGAGTCTGATTTCTCATCTGCGAAGTGGATGTCATAGGCTGAATTCTCTCCCCTCAGAATTCACATGTTGAAGTCCTAACCCCCAATACCTCAGAATGTCATCTTATATGGAGATGGGGCTTTAGACTACATACTGGGTACAGTGTACACTGCTCGGGTGATGGGTGCACCCAGATCTCAGAGATCACCACTATAGAATTTATCCCTGTGATCAAAAACCACCTGTACCCCCAAAACTATTGAAATTAAAAAAAGAAGTCATGGTGTTAAAATGAGGGCTTAATCCAATCTGACTGGTGTCCTTAGAAGAGGAAATTTGGGCTTTCAGAGAGACACCAGCGATGCACACAGAGAGTAAAGACCACACGGGGACGCAGGGAGAAGGCAGCAGCCATCTGCAAGCCGAGAGAGGCCCTAGAGGAAACCAAACCTGCCAACACCTTGATCTTGGACTTTCAGCTTCCAGAACTATGGGCAAATGAGCATCTGTTGTTAAAGCCACCCAGTCTGTGGTGTTTTGTTAGAGCAGCCTGGGCAGATTAATCTAGTGCGTACCAGTGCTCCTTCATGAAGGGCTGTGGGATAAAATAGATGACATGAAGTGCGATGGACAGGGTACAATACATCCTAGGTGTTCAGTAAGGGTGAGCTTCCTTTTCAAGAAGCAGTCACAGAATGCTTTAGCTCGCAGAGCCTTTCTCAGATTGTCTCTTACACTCCTTCTGTTTATTTGATTGATGAATCATTGTTCCTTAATTGCTGATTGAGCTCTGTGGTCTGGTTGTTGGTCCCTGGCAACGGGTGGTCAGTGCAGCCACACCGTTTGCTGATCTTGCACTTCCAAGACCTGAAGCTAGAGCTGGGGCTCAGAGAAGAGCTGCCCCGTGGTAGCAAGTCTGTCACTGACTCTTTCTGGGGCAGACGGAAGCTCCCGAAACCCTGCTCTCCCCACCGCCTCCACCAAGGGTCCCTCTGCTCAGCACTTTCTGCACGGCTTCCTGGTGGCTGTCTTCCAAGGCCTGCTTTCTGCCCCAGGACCTTACAAAGGCTGCTTTGATGAAAAGTTTGAGGCAAAGTGACTGTGTCATTTGATACAAGAGGCTCAAGGGGGTAAAAAGTGTCGCTTTCTTCTATTTTTGGATTTTCTAGCCCAAAGGAGAATGATCAGCTGAATGGGGCTGGGGCGGAAGCCAGGAGCAGAGAGAGGAAACGCCCCCAAGCTGGAGAGCCCCTGTGATTAGCAGCTGGAAGCCTAGAGCGTGACCTGCTTGTGAAGAGGCACCTCAGCAGCCAGACTCTGTGCCAAGAGCTGGAAGGCATGCAGGGGCCACTTGCCCTGGGGGCTACCAGACTCGCTTCCTCCAATGGCCTGCTCCAACGGTCCCTGCCCCTGCAAAATGCAAAGAGCCTGCTCCCTCCCTCTCTCCTGTTGATGGGAGTACAGGCCAAGGATAGTCACTCTCTGGGTGAGATTTGAGAGGCACCACAAAAGCCCCTTACCCCTGGGGTCTCCATCATCCACCGCCAGGGCAGTGGCACAGGGCTGCACACTCAGCGGGGGCTCTGCACATGGCTTAATGCTCTGCTGTCACCGTTGTGGAATTCCTGATGTTTTTGAATAAGGGAAACTGCACTGTCCTCTTGCACTGGGCCCACAAATTCAGGAGCCCGACCTCCCCACCTCTCCCAGTTCTTGACATTCTGGTTAGCGGTCACTTCCCTTCCCTGCTCTGGCTGATACCTCTCATCTGTGTAGCTTCTCATTCCCCACCAGCCTCCACCTCATTATCTCACTAATTGTCACTATAACCCTGTGACACCTGTGAGGGGTCACCGGTGAGGGGCTGTGAGGGGCTGACACCTCTCTGACTCGTGGCCCTTTGTAGGATTTGCCCCATGAGCCCAGGCCTTTTGATGCCACCCCTTTGCTCTCTTTGAGGAACAAAAATGCCTACCTCCTGGCTATCTGTAATCCCCTCCTACTTAAGTGTAAGAAATTTGCAAGTCTGAAACCCATCCTCCACTTCACTCTTAAGAGCCTACAAAGCCCCCTGAGGGTGCTTAATAAATACTGACTAATGAACTTGCAGCTGCTGCTCCTTTGGCTAATTAAATCTAAGTAAGTCACAGACTTTGAATTATGCAACAAGGCTTGGCCAAAACAGCTTAAAAATGTGGGAGCCCTAGCTTTTCTGCTGTGCCCTGTGGAAAAATCCCATCTTTTAATCATGCTTAACCTTCCTGAAGAACAGCGGCAACCTTTAAATAATGAATGAATGTATATTAGCAAGATTTCCCCAAAGCTACACATGGGAGTCAGATCAAAAAAGGGACAGAGGCAGACACAGGCCTGGGGGGGATTTTGGAACTTTCTGTTGAGTCCTGGCCTGCAGGGTGAAGTCATTTGGTTCTCCAGAAGCTCAGAGCATGAACTGGTGAAAGGAGGGAGGGGCAGATATGCTACCCACAGGCGCAGCTTCCTGATGTGGCACAGCAAGCTCCTGCCACCCCTAGCCTGCGGCAGAGGTTAATGGAGACCCCATAGCACTTCTGAAGGGCCATGCACTCAGTTGTTCTCCCTCTCATTCCCCCTAGAAGACCCTTCTGGCCAACAGCATTGTCTTCAAAAAGAGAACCGATTTTTTTTTTTTTTTTTTTTTTCTGATAGGGTCTTGCTCTGTCCCCCAGGCTGGAGTGCAGTGGCACAATCACAGCTCACTGTAGCCTCAACCTTCCAGGCTCACATCTCAGCCTCCTGAGTAGCTGGGACAACACAGCAGGTGCATGCCACCGGACCTGGCTTTTTTTTTTTTTTTTTTTGAGAGATGGGATCTCCCTATGTTGCCTTCGCTGGTCTTGAGCTCTTGGGCTTCTGCCTCAGCCTCCCAAATTGCCGAGATTACAGACGTGAGCCACCGCACTAGCCCAGGACAGACCAGGACAGATTAAATTGAGTCTCAGCACCTATAGCAGGCTTTCCAGATTTTAAGATGCATATGAATTGCTGGGGGCTGGGGGATACTGTCAAACCGCATCTGCTTCAGTGGGTCTGGGGCAGGGTCTGGGATGCTGCATTTCTAACACGCAGATGCTGCCGATCCACAGATCACATGTTGAAGGGCAAGGATTTAGGTCTTTCAACCCTGATTGCATATTAGAATCAACTGGGGCACTTGTAAGGCTGACAAATCACCTCTGGATGCCATCTCAGATCAATTAAATCAGAATTTCTCAAACAATCTCTAGACTTTGGTCCTTCTTTTTTCTGAGTTAGAGTCTAAATAATTTAGAGGTCACCCAAATGAAGTCTAGAAAACTTAACTGACTTGCTTACAGTCATCTGCTAACTTGTGACTAGAAATATATATGGCAGGAAAGTGGCCTTTGGAATCAAGCTTTAACCCTCCAACCTGAGTCTCTCCAACTGTAGTCCTTGGGCTCAGGGTGGCAACCTACAATATTCCATTTAGGGAGCAGGAAAGATTCGCCCATCTTTTTCTCCCTAAGCCTGCTTGAAACTTTACTATTAGTGCTTCATTATTTAGGCTGAAGCTTAGTGGTCCTTTGCAATGAGTGCAATCTCTTATACATAGACTTTAGCAGCTTAGTGTCCGTGGGCTGACCATAGTCCCCTGACTGGCTCCAGGCTCTGTTCTGTGGGATCTGGGATCAGGAAGGGGAAGGGCTCTGGAGTCCAACTTGCCTCCCCTTGCAGCTTTGCTGAGGGCACCCGGCACAGAGAGGAGTGCCCTTCCCAGTCTGCTGCCCTGGTTGTGTCAGGTCATGGGGCCTCAGGCAGCGGTCAGGAAGATGAAGGCAGAGTGGCTCCAGGTGTGTGGCCAGGGAAACCCATGACCTCCCTGTTGTGGTATGCAGTACTCTTCCTTAAAGCCGAGTGCAGCAGTGGCCAGGCCCAGATTGGCTACGGCTGTGCTCCACCCGATGGTTTCAACCCAACCAAGGCTTTCTGGCTCAGCGGCTCAGGAAGGGAGTGGGAGCTGGGCCTAAGGAATTAGGGATGATACACCAGTTATTTGCTTAATTCAGTGTCTCCCCCCTCCACTCATACTATCAGAATTCTAATTTTGTTTGAGGCTGCAAGAGTGTCCACGCAAAAAACTTACTACCTCAGACACCCTACAGCTAGGTGCAGCCACGTGACCTTAGTTTGGCCAATGGCATGTAAGCAGAAATCTCTGGGTGGGGCTTCCTCGGAAGCTTTTAAAAGGCAGCTCCTTTTCTGACCTGGAGTAGTGGATCCGGCACCTGGAGCTGCTTCGGCCAGCTTGACACTACGAGGCTGGACGCCATGGGCTGAGGATAAGAGCCCTGTGGTGGTGGAGGAAGGCGCCACCTGGGTACTCTGTGACTTCGAGAGCAGTTTCACCAGCCGTGGACGGCCTACCTGGGACTTCCTGGTATGTGAGCAACATAAACCTCTATTTGGTGAAGCCATTGTGGCTGGATTTATTTTACAGCTGAATGTAATCCTCAAACTCAGGACCTCAGAAAGTTTCTGGTCTGGAAACGGGAAGGTCCAGGCAAGAAGGTGGTCCCCAGGAATTAAAGGAGAAGGAGAAAGGCTTTTATTTATCTGTTTTGAATTACTATTCCACTCTATAATCTTTAGTGTATTCCCTATTTCCCAAGGGATTAAGTTTATATTCCTCAGACCAATGTTCAAGGCTCTCTAAAACTTAGCCCCAAACCAATTTTCCAGGCCTGTTACCTTTCACACCATTCCCTGGAGCAAGTGTGACCCTTCTCTCCTGGATACACGTTACACACTCCCAGCCTCATCTTCAGTTGTGTGAGGCATCCCACCTGATTTCCACCTGTTCGGACTTACCTAGCCTTACGAGCTCGTCTTTCAAGAAGACTTCCTCTATCACCCTGGGCTCCACGGAGCTCCTCTATGACCTCATTTATAGCTGAGGTCTGTATACTGATAGCTGCTTTACATTTTCACGTGTGTTAAACTCATCTCCCCAGCAAGGTTGTGAGATCCTCCCAAGGCAGGATCTTGGGAGCAGGGTAACCTAGAAAGAACATGTGCCCTGGGATGATCTCGGTTAAGTCTAACCTCTCTGAACCTCGGTATCCTTGGCTGTGAAGCAGAGATGATATACATTTCTACCTACAGGGTTTTGGTGATGATAGCCTCCTTAGGGACTTAGGGCGCAAGACGTGTTCGCATTGGTGCTGAAGAGGCGCTTGTACATTGGCTTGTTACCCGGCTGGTAACTGCTTAGCTGGGCCTTTTTCCTATCCTTTGCCACCCTCTCTCTTCTGATTTTCTGCTTTGCATTTGAACCAGAAGATCTGTTTTAAGTTTGGGGAGTGACCCATGAGTAGTTCTCATTTTCCTAGAGGGCAGATCTAAGGCTAGTGGCTTCAGTATTCAAACACAATAGGGAAGAGTAGATTTCATGCCTGTGGCTAAAGAGGTGGGATGAGATGCTCACTTAACTGCTCAGGGGAGTTTACTTTCTCTGAAGATTAAGAAAATTGAATGTATTTAAGTCTAGTTTTACCTGGCAACAGATGGATGGATTAAATGACCTTATAGCACTTGTGTTTTTTTGGTTTGTGCGTGTGTGTGTGTTTTATAAATGCCCAGTTCTGTCTGCTCTAAGAAGGTAAACAGGTGGACCTTAAACTTTTTGCTATCCTTATCTCCATCTCTCTCACCTCAACCCCATGGGGCAGAAACCCAGATCAAATAAAATCGGAAGAAGTGACCCACACCACAATGGCCCATCCTTGAAAGTTTAATGAGAAATGACACTTCTGTCACTTCCAAATTAAGTGCCTGTCACATGCAGCTGTCAATGGGGATGGATATATGGCGCCGGGTGGGAAATGAGAAGTCACCATGGACTTAAACGGCATGATAATGTGTACTGACACTGAAGTCCCAAGGCATTTTTTCACGTGATTTTACTGAGAGTCGCTCAAGAGCCAATGAGACAGAAACTTATTCTCTTGTCCCTCTGAGGGCAGAGCCCTATGCCAGAGGAGACAAGGGGTCAATAAAGACTTGATTAATTGCACAGCTGTGTCCAGCCTTGTCAGTTTGCCACATTATCACTAAAGTATCCTGTGGCACAGCCAGCCATCGTGGCTGGGCTGCTGGGCTCAGAGCAGCTGACAGTCTGCAAGGAGTGTTTGTGTGTTGAAGGGCTGAGAGGCTGGGGACTGGGGGAGTTGAACCCTTTTCTTTGTTGCGGACATGTGGGGCAGCTTCACTTTGTGCCTGACCGTGAGCCCTCTGGTGTTCAGAGTCTATTCCTTCGGGTGGTTGTCTGTTTGAGGGGCTGTGAACCTCTCTACTGTGGACAACTGTATGCTTGTTTTGTATCTCTGTATCAGTGTATTTGTTCCTTGGTTAGCTTTTCTGCATTTTTGTGAGTCTGTGTGCTTGGATTAGTAGGTGGGTACAGGGGTGGGAGTGTGTGCCAACTTTTTTTTTTTCCTCATGTCCAGCTTTCCAATAGAGTAGAATTAATGACGTCCTCTGGGTCTAATCAGGCATTTAATTCCTCCTTCCTTATGTCCCCTAGGAGTATGCCCTTATTTTGCCACATGCCTCATCCAGGGGACACATAGCTCAGTGACAGGGATACTCCTTGTCCACCAGGTTCAGCTAGGCCTGTGCCGGGCTCCCTGGAGCTTCACTGCCTCTCCTTTTTAACCATATGCTGTCTGAAGGCCAGCTGTGTACAAGTCTGCTCAGGCCCAGTGCTAAATGAGGCCTGGCCAGTGGCCTGGTGATGGTATCCTGCCATGTTGGCACAGCTGGAGGGAGCTTGGGAGTCTTGGCTCCTGTATTAGTTTCCTGTGGCTGCTGTAACAAACTGCTACAAACTTAATGACTTAAAATAACACAGACTTACTCTCTTACAGTTCTGGAGGTCAGGAGCCTAACATGGGGTGGCAGCGCTGGGCTCCCTCCAGAGGCTCTAGCAGAGAATCCTTCTATTGCCTTTTCTGGTTTCTAGAGGCTTCCCACATTTCCTGACCCACAGCCCCGAGTCATTCCGGCCCCTGCTTCCACGGTCACGTCTCCTTTCTGACTGACACCCTCCTGCCTCCCTTTTACAAGGGCCCTTGTGACTACCACGGGCCGACCTGGATAATCTGGGATCATTTCCCCACTGCAAGGTCCTTAACGCAATCACATCTCAGCCTCTTTTGCCATATGAACTATTCATGGGGATTAGGACATGGACATCTTTGCAGAAGATGGGGGCGGGGGCCGCTCCCAAGCCGATCACAGGCTTCCCACCCCTCAGAGGTCTATGAACACGAGCAGATGTGCTGAAACCCAAGCCAGCTTGGTCATGATGTACTTCTAGGGTTCTGGAAAGGTGTTCTAAACACTCCTTCCCTGCAGATACCTCCCTGACCTGCTAACATCTGATATCTTCCTCTTGGGATAAAGCATCGTGTCCACAGTGAGAACTCAGGCTCTGTATAAGGGGGCAGGAACATGTTTCTTCACTCTCGGGTGTAAATGACTGACAGCAGGGCTCTTCCTAAGAGTGGATTCTGACTGAACAGAGGCACAAAGTGAACAAATGCGATGCCCGGGAGGCTGGGATCATGCACTGATAACACTCTAGCATGGCAGGGGCGAGGGTTCCCAGTGATGGAGAGAGCAAAAGCACTTGGAAGTATGACCAGAAAGTTTTAATCAAACAGAGCAAAATGGCTGCGATGCAGAACAGGTAGTGCTTGGCGAAGAGAAAGAAGACCATCTCCTTGGTGACATAGATGATATGAATGAAGATGAAGCAGTACAGGAACATGGCAAACTGGTTCTGGGGCAGCAGGAGGTTCTGGAGCCCTCCTGAAAACTGTGGGGGAGAGAAGACAGTGGAGATGGTGATGCCACTGTTGGCGCCAGGCAGATCTAGGTTCAGTCCTGCTCTGTCCCTGCCTGTATGTGACCTCAGGTCATCATCTTCACCTAAGGAAGGGGTAATAGTGCCTATTTCCAAAATCATGAGGGCTGGGCAAGGTGGCTCATACCTATAATCCCAGTACTTGGGGAGGCCAAGGTGGGAGGATTGCTTGAAGCCAGGAGTTTGAGACCAGCCTGGGCAATGTAGTGAGACCCCTGTCTCTATAAAAAAATTTAAAAATTAGCCAAATGTGGTGATGTGTGCCTATAGTCCCAGCTATTGGGAGGCTGAGGTGGAAGGATCACTTGAGCCCAAGAATTCAGGGTTATAGTGAGCTAAGCTCATGCCACTAACTTCAGCCTAGGTGAGACAGCAAGATCCTATTTCTAAAAAAAAAATAAATAAAAGATCACAGGAGGAAAACTGAGATAATGAAACATTCCTAGTCAGGCAACTAGCACACAGAAGGAACTCATCATTTTTCACTTTTTGAGCTGCCCTTATCCCTCCTGACTGGGGCACCAGGCCACCACCTTCCTTTCTCTTTATGGTCTGTACTGCCCATTGGAGCCACACATGTGGGCCTTCTCTCTCTGACTCCAAGAGCCTCACATCTGGATCTTGGATCTTGGGTCTTGGGAGTGTTCTCTCACAGTGCCTTGACATTCAACCTAGTTTCCTGGACAGTGGCCCAATAACACAGTGTCCGTTGCATATAAATGACCGTTTCCGACTCCCTGGGTCCTGACACATATCACGTGCGTCAGTCCATGGTCATTCAGTCCAGAGTTTGGTCTTTCCTGGAGGCAGGTGCTGAGAGATTGGTGATGGGGTCTCCCTAAACCCTCAGAATATTTGGGCTGGGGGAAAGCAGCTTGAGTTGTCTGGCTAATTCTGCCTGCGGGTTGCTCTTTTCTTGAATCTATATAATTGGGGCCCAACAGTCTTCATTTTAACCGTAGAAAGCGTCAATGTATAAGTAAGGCAAAAGCTGATACTATGTTGATCCATAGTTAAGAGGGCATAACCCATGCATTATTTTAAAAAATATTTGTAAAAATCATGCCATATTTTTTGGAAAGCACCAGGTGGCAGGGAGCGAGATGCCCTAAACTAGCTAGAAACACACTCAAAGATGTATTTTTAATTCAATAAACTCTGTCTGTCCATCTATTTACCCTCCCAGAAAAAGAGAAGAGGGGAAGCTTCAACATCAAGTCAACTCTCCAATTTTTAGTAAATGCACAAAAAGTAAACACTTTTGTAAACTATTGCCAAAGGCTGGGGGATGAGGACACATTACTATTGAAACAGCTACATAAAATGTGAGGGCAACTAGACCAAACTGAGGGGACAGAAAATGACTCTGGTGATGCTGCCTCTAAAATCAATAGCTAGGAAAGTTGGAGACCAGAGAAAGCAATCCAGTGTTCTAATGGGAGTGGAGGGCGGGGCTGACCCGACGGTTCTCTGCAGGCTCAGTATGGCTCTGGATCCCTGGACTTTGCCACCTCTCTGCAGTCTGCGCGTGTTTCAGTCTGAAATGCTGATAGGTGATCATTATGACTTTCATTTAAAAAATGTGCTTGTGAAACCCTTTAGACTTTTCAAAATACTTTCAATGTTCTATTTTTTGAGCAGAAGAGAGATAGAGATAGGACTATATACCAAAGATTTTCATCTCATCCCGGGAGGAGAAAGATTTTCAAACTAAAAAGGGGGGAAAATAAATATGGTTGGAAGGAGACACAGGCCAAAGGCATAGTTACAATATCATATCTGCTTTAAATAGTTTCAGGCTCCACTTTGTGACAGATTTTATCCCAGGCTACTGAGAAAAGTCACAAGTTTGGAAATGGAACTTAGAATTCAAGAATATTAGGAAGTGCGCTAAAGTCCAAGCAATAGGCAAATATTTTCTAGACTTTTCAAAAAGGGGGTGGGGGCAGGGGAAGATTCTGGAAATCCCAGTTCGGTAAGCTTGACTGAGTTCAGTGAAATCATTTCACGTATAATGAAGCAGGTATTTTGTGAACAGAAAAAAAGATAATTGTTTAGGAAGCCAGCATGTGTTCATTGAGAACAAATGATGCAAAACCAACCTTACTTCTTAAAAAAACAAAAACGGGACTAGTCAATTGGGGAAATGCTATAGGTGATATAATATCTTAATTTTGGGAAACCATTTGACAGTGCGTCTCCGTTTTTTGGATAAGGTGGAGAAATGTTAGCAGGATAAAATGTAACTCAAGGGTGATGATTGATGAGACATTGCCAACCTATAGAGAGACATTTAGTGGTATTTACTTTAGGTCATATCCTCCTCAACAATTACAGCAGTGACTGACTTGGATAAAGGCAGAAGGCACGTTCTCAGAACTGAGGATGACTCAGAGCTGGGAAGCACAGCTAATACATCACATCCCAATAAAACTGAAAAATGATAAATGTATGTTGTTGCATTTGGGTCAAGAAGTGAATTGCATGAGTACATAAAAATGGTAATAGCTAACATTTATTGAGTGCTTACTTAATGTGCTGGGCTAATTGCAAAGTGCCTTGCATGTGTTCTCTTATTGAATCCTCACAACAACCCTATGAAGTAGGTACTACTTCATGAATGAGCAAGCCAAAGCTAAAAGAAATCAGTAATTTGCCCAATGTCAGGGAGTTTATACCTGGTATTTTAACCCAGGACTTTCTGTCTTTAAAGCCCAGGAAACACTGCTTTAAACATCTTCCACTATTGAATGCTTACGATAGCCTAACCACTGTGCTAAGCTCTTCACGTCCCATTTAATCTCAAGTCGGGCATTCTTATCCCCCTTTAATACAGATTAGGGAAGAGTGGTGTACTTCTTGTGAAAAGATGGCTGTTTCAGTTGACTACAAGGCAGTATGATCCAACAGAATAAACATAGCCCTGATCGGGGAGGTGATGGTTCTGTCAAAATCCACTGGCCAGGCTGCAGTGGGGATTCTAGATCTAGCCTCCAGGCACCAAATTTTAAGAGATGCAGAGAGGACTTGTGAGCGGTGGAAGAGGGAGGAAACGTTGAAGACTTTTCCTTGAAGCTACCAAAAATGCTGTTGGGTGGGCGATGTGGTTCGGGGGCCCCTCCCAGCCTCAGCTCTCCTTAGAGAATCACATCTCAGCTTCCTGTGGACGCTCTGTTTAACAGAACTGGCCAGGTAGAGTAGTGAGCTTTAAGTCAGTGAGCCGACATCTCTGGAAGTAAGCCAAGACAGAGAGGGCTGGAGACCGCCCTTGTGGATGCTCAGCCCCTTTCAGCCGAGATCCAGGATCTGCAGGGTGGGATGCCGTGCAAACCAGGGAAGGTGGGCGCCTGCTCTAGGCCCCACGGGACCGCAGCTCCAGGCCTCCCTCCTCCCAGTGCCCCATTCCTTGTCACCCACCAGGCGGGGTGCTGCCTCTTGCTGCAGCTGCTCCATCACCACCTCGTGCTGCCGCTCCCTCTGCAGCTGCCCCATCACCACCTCGTGCTGCCGCTGCCGCTCGTTCTCCTCATGCAGGTACTTGAGCCGTGTGAGCTCAAACTCCATGCGCACCTTCTCCAGCTCCATCTCGGGATTGCGCTCAGTCCCAGGGGCCGGGGGCAGCTCTGCGGGTTTGGGTCCGTCGCCTGCCTGGCCTTTGGTGGCAGGGCAGGACTTGGGGGACAGCGATTTAAGCGGCCCTTGGCAGCCGCCGTCCTCACAAGCTTCCATCTCTTCCAAGTAGTCATAGGAGGAGTCTGGCTTCTGGGACTCTGCCTCCTGGGGCAGGGGAAGCAGGGAGGGGAGGTACTATGAGGAGTCAGGATGGGGCTGTCCCCGACCCCATGGAACTCCCGCAGCCCCAGGAATTGAAAAGATCTAGGCTGAATTCTTATTAGAAGTGCTCTTACCCGGAGTTGTCAGGACCTGAGGGTCAAGAAGGAGAGGACAAACTAGCACCAAGTAATGGTGCCCTAAAGTTGCAAGTGGAGGCACTGGGAGTTGAGTAGATGGATGTCCATTTTCCTAGTGATTTTTCAGATCACCAAAGAGGCAACTTCCGGGCCCATCCTCAACTCTACCTGACTTTGAGATCAGTCAGAGGGAGAAAGAAACCTAGAGTCTGAGTTGAGAGAACCTAAATATTTGGGGACCAGGAAGAGGGCTATGGTGGGGAGCCAGGTCCTATCCACCCAGCAAGGGGAGGGCCCCAAGTGGGGAGGTAGATGGAGGAGACCAAAGCCATCTTCATGTGACTTCACAATCTTATGGAGGGCTACCTAGTCCCTGGTGACAGCTGGGTGCCAGTTACAGGGGTGGGGTACCTGTCACCTGATGTTCTTGGCAGCTGTCTGGAACCTCAAAGTACTCAGCTCCTATCATGTGTTCCTACAGTATTCTTGCTCCCCCTGACGGAATAGGCGGGGTCAGTGAGACACAGCAGCCCCCTTACCAGACAAGCCCTTGGCCTCCCTTCAGACTTGGAGTCACCAGGCACCATCTTGGGGAAGGTTGGGCAACTTTCTCCCGCACCCCGGGCTTCCATCATCTCCCTGTCCTCTGCTGCCATCCAGAAAACCAGAACGCTGCCAGGTGGGGTCACAAGACATCATTTGAGGTGCTGACATTTGGCCTCACCAGATTCCACAGCCTGGCCACCATCACAATCCCGTGTCCTCATAATAACCTACATTCTACAAGTTGCTAGGGCCCCTTTGGTGGAGGGTGTGACACTTTTGAGGTGCTAACATGCTAACATTAAGAACTGCAGGATGGGCCTTTCCTGCCCATAAGGATTGCTTTAAAAACTAGAGTTCCACCTTGTGAAACTCAGAATTCCACCATTTGAAATCTGTTCCCTTGGGTTCCTTTTTAAAATGAAGATTGTGTTGGGATAAGTCTCAGCTCCACAAACCCTGTTATGGGCTAAACCAGGTCCCCCTCTTTTCCCAAAATTCCTATGTTGAAGTCCTAACTCCCAGCCCCCAGTACCTCAGAATGTGACCTTATTTGGAGACAGGGTCTTTATAGAGGTGATTAAGTGAAATTGAGATCATTAGGATGGGATCCTAATCCAGTATGACTGGTGTCCCTGTAAGAAGATGATGATGTGAAGACAAGGGAGAAAATGGCCATCTACAAACCAAGGAGAGACGCATTGTATTAGGGTCCTTCAAAGAAACAGAACACAAAATGACATTTGTTACACAGAATTGGCTCATGCAATTATGGAGGCTGAGGAGTTTTATGATCTCCCATCTGCAAGCTGGTGCCCCCAGAAAGCGGGTGGTATAAATTCCAGTGAGTGCAAAGGCCTGAGAATCAGGAACACTGATGGTGGAAGTCCCAGTCCAAGGGCAGGAGGAGACTGACGAATCACCTCTTGTAGTCAGGCAATTGAATTGAGAGCACCAATTCAACAGCAGTCTGCCTTATTCTGTTTAGGCCCTCCATGGATTGGATGATGCCCACCCACACTGAGGAGGGCAGACTGCTTTAGCAGACTGCTTTACTCAGTCCACCAATTCAAATGTTAATCTCTTCCAGAAACACCCAGAAATAACATTTAATCAAAGATCTGGCCATCCAATGGCTCAGTGACGTCGACACATAAAATTAACCATCACGGACCTGGAACAGATCATTCTCTCCCAGTGCTCAGAAGGAACCAACCCTGCTGGCACCTTGATCTCTGATGTTGAGTCTCCAAGATTGTGAGAAAATAAATTTCTGTCACTTATACCAACCAGTCTGTGGTTCTTTGTTACAGCAAACCTAGGACACTAATACAACCTGTCATTCATACTCCCACGTGGGTAGAATGGAGGGCTGGGGAATATATTTTGTCATCTTCCATTTTGTGAAAACAGCAGCAAAACATCTTTGGTAGCTGAAAGCAGGATTGCAATATGGAAAGATAAAGGGCTGCATTTGAATTCCGGCTCTGCTACTTTCTCCAGCTGTGTGACCAAGGGAAAGTGTAGTCATTTGTAAATGGCTAAAAAGATTTAGCCACTTCCCTAGGTTGCAGCACCGATGTGAAAATTACATAGGGTAGGAGGCGGGGGGTTCCAAGATGGCCAAATAGGAACAGCTCCAGTCTACAGCTCCCAGCGTGAGTGATGCAGAAGACAGGTGATTTCTGCATTTCCAGCTGAGGTACTGGGTTCATCTCACTGGGGCTTGTCAGACAGTGGGTACAGCCCACGGGGCGTGAGCCGAAGCAGGGCGGGGCATCACCTCACCCGGGAAGTGCAAGGGGTTGGGGAATTCCCTTTCCTAGCCAAGGGAAGCTGTGACAGACGGTACCTGGAAAATCGGAACACTCCCACCCTAATACTGCACTTTTCCAATGGTCTTAGCAAATGGCACACCAGGAGATTATATCCTGCACCCACGGAGCCTTGCTCATGGCTAGCACAGCAGTCTGAGATCGAATTGCAAGGTGGCAGCGAGGCTGGGGAAGGGGTGTCCGCCATTGCTAAGGCTTGAGTAGGTAAACAAAGCAGCTAGGAAGCTCAGATTGGGTGGAGCCCACTGCAGCTCAAGGAGGCCTGCCTGCCTCTGTAGACTCCACATCTGGGGGCAGGGCATAGCTGAACAAAAGGCAGCAGAAACTTCTGCAGACTTAAACGTCCCTGTCTGACAGCTTTGAAGAGAGTAGTGGTTCTACCAGCGTGGAGTTTGAGATCTGAGAATGGACAGATTGCCTCCTCAACTGGGTCCCTGACTCCTGAGTAGTGTAACTGGGAGGTACCTCCCAGTAGGGGCCGACTGACACCTCATACGCCGGGTGCTCCTCTGAGACTAAGCTTCCAGAGGAAGGATCGGGCTGGAGTGAACCTCCAGCAAACTCCAACAGACCTGTAGCTGAGGGTCCTGACTGTTAGAAGGAAAACTAACAAACAGGAAGGACATCCACACCAAAACCCCATCTGTATGTCACCATCATCAAAGACCAAAGGTAGATAAAACCACAAAGATGGGGAGAAACCAGAGCAGAAAAGCTGAAAATTCTAAAAATCAGAGCACGTTGTCTCCAAAGGAATGCAGCCTCTCGCCAGCAATGGAACAAAGCTGGATGGAGAATGACTTTGACGTGTTGAGAGAAGAAGGATTCAGATGATCAAACTTCTCCAAGCTAAAGGAAGATGTTCGAACCCATCACAAGCTAAAAACCTTGAAAAAGGATTGGACGAGTGGCTAAATACGATAACCAGTGTAGCAAACTATCACAAGAACAGAAAACCAAACACTGCATGTTCTCACTCATAGGTGGGAATTGAACAATGAGAACACTTGGACTCAGAGTGGGGAACATCACACACTGGGGCCTGTCGTGGGGTGGGGGGAGGGGGGATGGATATCATTAGGAGATATACCTAATGTAAATGACGAGTTATTGGGTACAGCACACCAACATGGCACATGTATACATATGTAACAAACCTGCACGTTGTGCGCATGTACCCTAGAACTTAAAGTATAATAAAAATTAGATAGGGTGTTTAGCCCACGCACTGCCCATACAGGGACTAGGCAAAAGATAACCATGATCGCCATTATTATGCAGAGTAGATTTGCCACTGGGGAGAGGAGCATGCTCAAGGTTCACTTTCTGTCTTTGCAAATCTTTAACTGAACCATGGCTTTCCCCTCCCAACATTATGGTGGTGACCATGTAAATGATCTCACAGCTGTTGTGTAAGATATCTATACTGTCTCAAGCACTCCTGGGAGTAGGATTACCAGATAAATACAGGATTCCCAGTTAAATTTGAATTTTAGATAAATAATTTTTAGTATAAATATGTTCTAAAAATTGCACAGGACACATTTCTACTAAAAAATTATGTGTCTGAATAACCTATTTAACTGGGCATCCTGTATCTTTATTTGTGAAACCTGGCAATCTTAACCAGGAGAGATCTGCTCAAAGACACAATGACATATGTGGAAATGCACAATAAGTACTATGGGTAGTTGTCAGCTATAGATCAAACAACTCTAAATGGTCAGTGGCCTACAACAATAAACATTTCCTTAGCTCAGACATTTAAAGGTGGGCTGATTTAGGCTGGATTCAACTGGGGGAGCTTGGCCAAGGCAGCTTTGTTTCATGTATCTCTTATCTTCCTCTTGGGAATAGTGGGGTAGCCTGGGCATACCCTTCGCTCGGGGATGGAAGAAGTACAAGAGGCCTTGGAGCTGGCACACCATCACTTCCATCTTATGTTATTGGAGAAAGCCAGTTGTATGGACAAACTCAAAGTCAAAGGATGGTGAAATGTACTCTGCCCAGTTAGTGGGAGGAACCATAAAGAAAGACAAAAGGTCTGGATATAGGGGATGAAGAATTGGGGCCAATCGGGCAATGTACCATAGGAGTTAAGAGGTCAGGGGTCAGGGTCTCATGCCTGTAATCCCAGTACTTTGTGAGGCTGAGTCTAGAAGATCACTTGAGCCCAGGAGTTCAAGACCAGCCTGGGCAGCAGTGGGAATCCATCTCTACCACACGCGCGCACACACGCACACACAAAATTAGCTGGGAATGGTAGCATGTATCTAGGGTCCTAGCTACTTGAAAGGCAGAGGTGCGAGGATCACTTGAGCCCACTTAAGTGAGCCGTGATCTTGCCACTGCAGTTCATCCTGGGTGACAGAGTCGGACTGACTCAAAAAAAAAAAAAAAAAAAAAAAAAAAAGGATCAGTGCTGATGTGGTTGGAGTAGCTGAGAAAGGTTTGGTGGAAGAGGGAACATGAAGGGTGGGTGGGATTTGGGTGAGAGGAAAGGATCAGCATGAGCAAAGTGTCAGTTGATCCTCATCATCTGTTGCCTTCTGTTTCTGCTCTCTGCCCTTCCCCTAGGAGGCAGACCTCCATGAAAGTGCACTAATTCATTAAGCAAAGCAATGTATTCCAAAGCAACACACAGTCTAGCATTCTCATTTCCCTGTCTCTAGACCCCTGTCCTTTAGGGAACTTCCCAGCAGTTGAGGAAACAGGTCTTATGAGCCTTGGGTCAGTTTGGCACTGGTGACAGTGTGAAAAGAGTTTCTGCTTCCTCTGTTGAGCTCAGAGAAAGGAATTGTATAGTAAAGCCATATGCAAGGGTAAAGGAGACAAGAACACGTGGGAGCCCAGCAACAGGGATGAGGGATGAGCTGGCTTAGCAGGGACTGTGCTGGATTCGGGGCAATTTTGGGACCAGCAGCCAGAGTTGGTGCACCTTCACATGTGCCTTGTCATTGGTATAACTTGCCTGATTCCGGTGTTTCTGCTTCTCCGTATCCCCTCACTTCCCACCAACAGCCTTCCTCACCCCTGCCCTGCCAACCCCCAACCTCCAACCTCCTGCTTCACTGTAGGCAAGGTTCCTGCTTCCTCCTGACTTCAGCTTACTCATAACTTCAGCTTCTAATGGCTCTTCATAGCCCCAACTGTATGGCCTCTCTGTATGCCTTCCGTGTTGCTTGTCCTACGTGAGTCACTCATGATTTCCTGGTAGACCTTTCCAAGGGCAGGAATCGGAATAACCTGGCTGTATCTCTACTGGGGCAGAGCTTTTCATTCTAGGGCAGCCTGTTGCTGGGCTACCATGTGATCCTGTCTCCCTTACCCCTGCAAATGGCTTTACTATAAACCTTTCTCTGAGCTCAGCAGAGGAGGCGGAGGCTCTTTTCACACTGTCACCAGTGCCAAATCAACCCAAGGCTCACGCAACCAGTCTTCTCAACTTCTGGGAAATTCCCTAAAGGAGTGGTATCTAGAGACAGGGAAATGGGAATGCTAGACTCTGTGTTGCTTTGCATTGCTTTGCTTAATGAATTAATGCAGTTTCATGGAGGTCTGCCTCCTAGAGGAAGGGCACAGAGGAAAAGTAGAGGCAGCAGATGATGAGGATCATTATCAGATGGGGAAGGTGCCCAGCCCAATTCAGTCTGGGGAAGTCGAAGGATGGAGAGGGCAGGGTGATAGGGCACAGTGCAGAGCAGCCTCGGATTGTCTATCAGCAGGAGCTGCAGACGGCTAGTTTCCCTCAGAAGGGGCAGTGGGTATAGCAGGCACCATGTTGAAGATTGATGGGCACATTCACAGAGCAATATATCAATTCTAGGTTTGACAACCAGATGAGAGACGTGTATTAGTACAGCACACCCAGGCTTTCATGTACATTATCTCATTTGATTCTCAGAATGCCCTTGTGAGGCCATTTAAAGCAGGTACAGTGATGCTGCCTGATAAACAAGAAAATGGAGTCACTCGGACAGATGAGGTGATGCGTGTCTGCATGTAAAGGATGTTAGTGGCTGAGCATTCCAGGACTGGAATGCAGGCTTCCCATCTCCTTCTCCTGTGTCTTTATACAAGATTACGAAGATGGTCTTTGGGGCCTGTAGGTCTTAAGAGGTGAGAGGATTTTCTGCCTCATAAAAATTAGCATATCCATAGAGGTGTATTACAGCATTATTTATAACAGCAAGACTGGAAACAAATTTCCACCAGAAGGGATCTCGTTAAACAATTAGTGCTGCATCCTTATCAATACCATACAGATGCTAAAAAGAAGACGACGAAAGAAAAAATGAGAATACAGTAGCTTCATCAGTGCAAATGCCTTGTTCTTCAGGATTTTTTCTTTTTTTCAAGACGGTCTCACTCCATCACTTAGGCTGGAGTGCAGTGGCACCATCATGGCTTAATTGCCACCTTGACCTCCTGGGCTCAAGAGATCCTCCTGCCTCAGCCTTCCAAACTGCTGGAATTAAGATGTAAGCCACTGTGCTCGGCCCCAAGATATGTTATTTACTAGGAAAGCAAGAACAGTTCTCCCATATGTATTAAAATATGAAAATATAGTAGAATATGTCTGAAAAGATACAAGAAACTGCTTCATGGTGGCTGTCTGTGGTCGGATTGCTGAGGGGTTGGGGGTGGGAAGGAGACTGATTCTTAACTATAATACCATTTTGTACTCTTTGACTTTTTTTAACCATGTGCATAATATACACATATATAATTTATATGCATCATATATATGCATATATATTTTATATATATAATTTTTTTTGAGACAGTCTCCCTCTGTCACCCAGGCTGGAGTGCAGTGGTGAGATTATGGCTCACTGTAGCTTTGACCTCTCCCAGTCCAAGCAATCATCCAATCTCAGCCTCCCAAGTAGCTGCGTCTACAGGCGCATGCCATCATGCCTGGCTAATTTTTGATTTTTGATCCAAGAGATGGGATCTGGCTGTGTTGCCCAGGCTGGTCTCCAACTCCTGGATGCAAGTCATCCTCCCAACTCAGCCTCCCAAAGTGCTGGGATTTATAAGTGTAAGCCACTGCATCTGGCCTATGTTTTCAACTAAAAACGTAAAAAGACGTCTGGAGGAGAGACCTTTGCTCAGCATAGGTGAAGAAAGTTTAGTATGTATAGCTTGTTCAAGTTGAGGACAGGCAGGTATCTTTGAGCCACTTGGTCATATCCTTGCCACCTCCCGCTACCTCCAATCCAGGGTAGTCTTACTTCAACCAGAGATGGACATCTTACTGCAAAAATGTCCTCTTCCTTTTCTAACTGCCTCAGCCTCAGACTCTGTTGTGGCTTTGAACACTTTCCTCAGATGTCTTCAAGTGTTTAGAAGATTATAATAGTAACAGTAATACTAGCTTACATTTACTGGGCACTAACCACGTACCAGGCACTGAGAATTTTTCCTGGATTATTTTACTTAATTTTCAGAGCAAACTATGAGTTAGGTACCATTCTTACTTTTATCTTTAGAGAAGTGGAAACTGAGTTGCAGAGAGAAGTTACCTGCCCACAGTTACACGGCTAGGAAGAGGTGAAGCTAGGATTTCGGTACTAAAGTCCCCATATTCAGTCCTTTCCTGCTTGAAATACTTAGTGTGGATTCTGTTTTCCTGGCTGAACCCTGGCTGACATAAGTACTATCCAAGAGAAAGAGTTGACTCAAGGTGCTCCAAGGATTCACTGGAGAAATCAGACTGAGGAGGGAGCGGGGAGTATGCAGGGATGTGGGTGAATGCACGTGTATAAGTGTTGTATCAGTCAGGGCCTAGTCAGGAGACAGAAACCACACAATTATTCCAACAGGGAAGGTAGAATATAAATAATTATTAACTAGGAACAGGGGATTGGCTACTACTTAGAGGGTAAAAGAGAACTCTAATATATCTAGACTAGAATAAACTTAGAAGAGATGCCCCTCTTTGGAGACCGTGTGGCTGAGGCACTGAATGGCATAAAAGTGTGCTGAGGTCAAGGTCAAACAGGTCAACCCTGGTAAGTGCCAGGTGTGAACAAAACTCATTGGGAAGCTTCCTGCCATTGAATCTGCCAGGAAGTTACTGAAGAGAACCTTAGCTGGGAAACTTTTTGGGGAGCTGCCCCAAGGTGCTACTGAAGTTTTCTGGGGGTGACAGTCACTAGGTGTTCTACATGTGGGCCAAGCATTAGAGCTTTGCCAGAGTAGGAAAAAGGGAGGCGCTCCAGAACCAGGAAGAGAAGCCCCTTCCTCCAGTGACCTCTCTCCAGCGCTATCTACTGACAAAGCTTAATATCGTGCCAGCTAACAAGGGAAATGTTAATAGGTTCAGCTTCAGTTATCACAAGCAGGGAAATTAAGTGAGGATGTACAGCAGAGAGGCAATACATGGCAAACTGGCATAGTGTGTACTTACTAGCAAGTCAGTTTCCTTTCAACACACATGCCTCATTGCCCTGGGGAAATGTCCTGACTTGAGAAGTTCACCCAAAAACAGTACTTTGCAAGCCCCTTCCACGTTCATGACCCTGTGCTAGGCACTCTGAGGAAACACCAAGGATCATCATATGCAATTCCTTCCTTTCTGGAATTTATAATCAAGTTGGAGAGAGGGAATACATCTTAATGTTCTCTAAATACACCCTATGCTTGCCTGCCTTCCTGTCTTTGCTGGCAGTTTCCTTGGCCTAAAAAACCCTCTTATTTCCACCTGTGAACATACTCCCCAGTCTCCAGCTACTACCACCCGTGCTTCACGTCTCTGGCTGCCTGGTGATAAAATGGTCTGGCCTTGTGTCATCTCTCCCACTAGATTAGAGGCTGGCTGAGGATGGAGCATACTACCTTGCTCACTGTAGGTGCCATTAAAGATTCAGTTTAGCCAATGGCCCCGGCCAGGAGGGAGTGGCTCCCTTCTGATGGGCGAGTATGAAAAAGGCTGGCGGACCAGAGGATCAAAGAGTTATACCTTCTCTCTCTCTCTCTCTTTTTTTTTTTTTTTGTGATGGAGTCTGTCACCCAGGCTGGAGTGTGGTGGCACGATCTCAGCTCACTGTAACCTCTGCCTCCTGGGTTCAAGTGATTCTTCTGCCTCAGCCTCCTGAGTAGCTGGGACTAAAAGTGTATGCCACCATGCCCAGCTGATTTTTGTATTTTTAGTAGAGACAGGGTTTCACCATATTGGCCAGGCTGGTCTCAAACTCCTGACCTTGTGATCTGCCTGCCTTGGCCTCCCAAAGTGCTGGGACTACAGGCGTGAGCCACCGTGCCTGGCCACCTTCTCCTTTTTGTGTTCACACACACCCAGCAGAACCAGAAGCCTTACTTCCTGACCACTTTCCTTTTATTTCTTTACCTTGATGTGGGTGGATCAGCAGTAGATGAATTCCCACAAGGTTGGATGTAAATCAAAGTCTTATAAGTTCAATTCTATTTTAAATGCTTGGGTAGCAGGGTGACAGGTGTGGGAACTATGCTGTCTAAAAGAACTTCATGCATAATTGAACAAACTGCTTTCCCTCCGTTTATAATTCATGGGAACCCAATAGTCATTCATGTACTAGGTTTGGTAAATCAAAGCCCACTTATGGTGACCTCAGATAAACCTGAATAAAGGTGTTCTTGGACTCTTAAGCAGTTTGGAGCTGCAGAAGAAAGGAATGTTCCAAGGAAGTCTGTGTTAGGCTGAAATCTGGGGGCTTTCATTATTCAGAGCTGGAAGGGGCCCTGGAAACCATCCAGCCTGGGCCCATGGTAGCTATCAGTAACAGCTTACTGATTGATTCATTTGGGATCAGAGGAGAGACCCGGTGGAGTGTAGTGGAAGACGTTCTGCGGGGGCAACAGGAGTCCTGGGGTTCTGGCCCCAGCTCTGCCATTAGCCAAGCCAAGACCTTGGCAAGTTATTGAAATCCTCTGGGGGTGCAGCTGCTGCATCTAAAAATGAGGGCAATGTTGCCTGTTCTGCCTTTCATGGGGCTGTTATTGTTTCCATCTTACAACATGTGGGCTTGGAGCGTAGCCATGCACCTACTGTTGGTGCTGCTCCCAAGCGGCCCTTTAGAATTTGCTTTCCTTTCTTAATTACCGGAGCACAAACTGGCTCAGCTGAAAGATAGTAGAGGGTCTCCCTTATGACATCATTGGAGTCTCCCTCAATAAAGCCTCCTTGAATGTTTCATCTGACACCCTTTTTTCATTTTGCATAAATTAACACAAAATAAGCTTATTCCTCTAAAGAACTGTCCTGTTTGCACTGCCCTATCCTCCTCCCACTCCCCTCAGCAACAATAAGAGGGTAACCCGCGTGTAGCTCTGTGAATCAAGCATTGACCAATGCTGCCCCCTTGTGGTCCCCGCTTAACCTTGGTGGGAGGCTTTCAGCTTAGTTTGTCCGGGGATTCCTGCTCCTGCCCCATTGCAGAATTATCAGGTCACCTCAGAAAAGCTGAACCAACAAGACCCTTGTGAGGGGTTTCAGCTTCAGAGAATGGCCGGTGGCAACCCAGTCAGTAGCACTGGCTTTGTGGAGGTCTGTGTTCCAGGGAGGAGATGAAGGTGGGAGGTGGATGTCATAAACAAAAGAATACCTGGGAGCTGGACCCAGACAGAACCGTGGGAATGACACGGACCATGGAAGGAGCCAGAAGTAGGGGGGCATTCGGCGTTCGGGACGCCTAGCAGGAGGCAGTAAGCAGCCATCCCAGCAGGCAGATGCAGCATGGCCTGAGGTTCCTTCCAGCAGGCAGGAGGCATGGGCAAAGCTGTGGCAGTAAGGAGCTGGGTTCGTCCTGTGGCTTGGGGTAGGACTGGGCGCGGAAGGGATGTTGGGTTAAGAGCTGGGGACCTGGTGCGACGGGTGAAGGCGAGGGTGGGGTGGTGGGGTGGAAGCGAAGTGGGGCAGAGAGAAGTGCAGAAGGAGGGACAGAAGATTGAAGTAGAGGGTGAAGAAGTGAGAGGCAGGGAGTCTCAGCAGGGATCAAATTCAAGGCTGAGGAAATAAGGTGGCAGGGGCTGAGCTAGGCAGATCTAGGGCGCTGCAGTAGTGGGTGGGACTCAGTTACCAGATTTGGGGGTTAGGTTAGGGCAGGTGTGGTCCAAGGCTGGCCTGCACCATAGGCACTGGGTATTTCCTCAGGTGACTGAGAGGCCCCTGGGTTGACCAGAGTCCCCAGAGGTGAGCCAGACCTATGGGAAAGGAGTCAGTGCCCCGGCTGCATGTGATGGATGGTCACTCCAAACCCGTGTTTAGATCTTTATAAGATTCCGTATGAGATCTGAGTTTGGCAAATTCTGGAACACTTGGCTTGTTTCTTCTCTGCCAACCCCAGCAGAGCCTGCACCCACCCCAGACAGCTCAGGCCCTGCCCCTTCCCTAACCTGGCACTGCTAGAGCCTGATCTGAGCCCCAGTGTAACTTCCTTGCCAGGAAATCGGAGCTGCGACTCTGAGAGGAATCCCATCTATGGACTCAAGCTAACTCGTTGTGACGGGTCACACGTGGTGACGTGCCACTCTTCCCAGGCATATTTGCCTTTGTATCGAGGCCTCTTCACCCAACGATGAAGTTTTAGGTGTAGAGGCAGATTAATGAGAGAGATGGCTGGGAGTTAGGGGAAGGCTTCTCAGACCCCTTTCTTGTGCCACAAGATGATGAATACCTATCAGCTTAAAACACAAGTACTTAATGTAGGTCCCTCCTTAAAAACTCAAACACAGGCTGTGGCTGTGACTGTGTTGGCTGTCTGCTGCTGGCAGGTTCAAAAATGGCTCGTTTTACAGGGACTGAATCAGCACCTGGGTTTCGTCTGAGGTTTAGGGGAGTTTTGAACATGGTTTTGCTTTCAGAGGTCAACAATTTGGGCAGTGTTTCCCAGAGAGTATTTCTCAGGAAGCCAGTCCCAAGGGATGGACCATGAAGATCAAGTTTCCACGACTGGGAAGTTTGGGAAGTTCTGTACACCATACCCGCCTGCTAGAAATTCATGATTCACATGGTTGTGATGAAGCGTCTTGAGACATCTGGCATTGAAGGGAACCGCTGTACTTTTGTTTAATGCAGACTTTCCCAAGTTTATTTGAGTCTAGGCTCATTACCCCTGGTGTGCTCTGTGTTTCCATTCCTTCAGAACTAGTTTCCCACAGAACTCATGGGGAACCTGCTTTAGTGATACAAGAGAGCGGATCCAATGAAACTTTGACCTAGCTGACAGAAAGCCCCTGACCTTGGTGTGCACTACCTGCAACTTCAAAGGGGCTTCCATGACAGCCCCAATCCACTCCTGTAATCTCCCTTGACTGCCTTGGGTCATATACCTGCAACATGAGATTGGAAGTAGGATTGCCAGAGTTAGCAGCTAAAAATAGAGGAGGACCAGCTACATTTCAGATAAATAACGTTTTCATGTAAGTATATCCCAGGCGGGATCTGGCAAACTTATGTGAAAGATGCCTGAGAGGTATGGGGAAGCCTCTGGGAACAGGTGGACCCTGAGAGGTCTAGGGGAGAACTGTGCTGGGCCCTTGGCATCGTGCCCTAATGCTACCACCAGTCATTTATGAGGGCACGTACGTGTCAGGCCTTGGGCTAGGGGTCCACATGAACAGCTTTGTTTCATTCCTTTCTTGGGGTATTGTGATTATCACCTCTATTTATGTGTGAAGAAACTGTGGTTCAGAAACATTAAGCAATTTGCTCATGCATATCACACAACTCTTAAGCAGTAAAGTTGAGATCCAAACCCAGGTTCGTTTTACTCCAGAGTCTGTCTTGTTTTCCTTCTTCTTGGACTTGGTACCATCACACACATGTGGACTGATATATAGGCCCCCACAAACTGCCTTGAAAAAGATCCCATAACCCTTTACCTCTCCCCCTTTAAGGCACCCTGCAAGCTTACACGTGACCAGTATCCTACTAACAACACTGCTGACTCAGGGATGAAGAAAGTGGTGGAAGTTTCGATTTGACAACACTTAATTGAAACTTCTCTGCCCTCAATTTTTGATTTTTGCTGCTCGTCATTGGTCAGATGTTACCTTCCGTTCCCCTTGGACCATTTCCCTTTTTTTGTCCCAAGCAGACTTCCTATTTGGGAGCCTTGCAGCCTGTGGTACATTTCTTTAATGCACCACTCACGTTCACATGCTTCTATTGGCTCACATGTTTCTGTACTTCCAGACTGCAGGCTTTTCTGGGACAGGGACTGTTTGATTCATGTCTACCCGAGTGCCTAGCATGGCACCTAAGACACAGTAGGTGCTCACCTGCATACTTGTTGGATGATAAGTGAGATAAGACATGCTGGAAATGGCAAAGAAGTGCATCTTGGCTGGAGAAAGTGAAACCTATCATTATTGATTTCTTGCCATTCAAGAGTAATTTTCTTCATGGCCCTCCCCTGGTTGATTTTCAAGTCTGCTCTAGAAACTTGAGCTCAAGATCATCTCTCTGGCAGCAGTACTGCCTTTGTCCACGAGATGGCAGGCGAGGCCAGCAGGAAGGTGGCAGTCAGCAGCCAGAGACAGGTCAGAGCAGGTCACTAATATGTTTCACAAAATGCAGGAACCTCTTTGTAACCTTGTAAATGCACATTGAGAGTAAGAGGTGGGCTTGGAGGAAGGTTCTCTGGCTGACCCCAGTGAAAAGGAGTCTCTTCGAAAGGATGTTTGAAGAGAAGTTGTAACAGCAAGTCGTGAAGAGGCTGCTTTTCATAAACCCCCTTTGAGTAGTGTCCCTTGAAACACCAAGCAGAAGGAAGTCAATAGGAAGCCCTCACACTCCAAATGATCCAGGACAACCTCCTCCTTGCCTGGCAACGCTCCTTTGCTTTGGAAATCGCTCCTCGCTCTGTGGCCCTGAGGGATCCTCCTCCCCATTCCCCAGGTGTATGGAAGTTTCCAAAGGAGCCACATCCCTCTGTGCACAGGTCTGTGCTCGCCCCGAGGTCAGTAAAGACTTTCTGACTTGAGCTGACGGGAAAGAGGTGACAGCTTGATAAAAATGGCCTGGGGCCTTTCCAGCAGACAGGAATTTGCCAGATAGCTCTCTCGCGGGGCCCACCAAGACTTTCCCCCCAAAGCCAGTAGTAATGACGAAGGTAAGGCCAGCCTTTCCCACCCCCTGGCCTGGGGGGCATAGGTGTGGCCGTGGGAAGAGGTAAAACGCCTAGCTCTTGTGCTGAAACAGATTCTAAGGCTGCAGCCGCCCCCACCCCTCCCGTTTTTCTTCTGACCTAAATCCTCCCCTGAAGCTGAGCTGGGCTCCCAGCCAGAGTGTCAGTAGTGGACAAAGGCGCCCTGTTTTGAAGGCCTGGCTACTGTGTCTTCCTGCACCATCTGACAAATGGTGTTGGACTCCCCCGAGTCAACGTGATAACAGAAATATACAACGATGGCAGTTGCCTCAGTCTGACCTTCCAGGAAACACTGCCCCTCAAGTTTCCAGGAACACTGTTCCAGAAACACTGCCCCTCAAGTTTCTACCACATGGCAGTGGGGTTGCTTATAGGAGGAGCCACTCCTCCGCCTCAAGTCTGGCTGACCACGTGGTGGGAGCTGGGCTGAATCCTTCCTCAAGCTGAGCTTGTCCTATTTTTTCTGGCTGACTGGGGAGCCAAGTACTACTCACTGCTTTTCCTCAGGGTCTTTGGACCGTGAGTGAGTGACGTCCTCAACGATGGCCTGTTGTCCCCTCCCCCTGCTGCTGCCACCTCCTCCTCTCCAGCCCTGGCTCTTCTGCCTCTGGCATTGAAGAAAGAATGAGAAATGACTGGGCTGGGCTGGATACCATGGCGAGTCCTGCTGAAGCTACCCATTGCTGTGCCACCGTGGGGAGACAGATCTTTCGGCTCCCGAGGCATGGTTTCTGCTTCTGTAAAATGGGGATAGTAACACATGCCCCATCTAACTTACCAGTCATCTGGAGGCCATGCTCACACACATGGTGCAGATGACAAATGGGGTGTGCATTCAAGGTGGACAGGACTCTCTGTGGGCCTGGAAGGTGGAAGGAGGGGGTGGGGGGTGGAAAGGACAGGAGGGATTTAGACATGTCACATTATGGGGGAGACTGTGCCAAGTGGAGAAATGGTGAGAACAACAGCACAATGACAGGAATCCACAGAACATTTCTAAGGGACAGTGGATACATCACTCTGGCTTAATCAAAAGCTGTGAATGTGTACACACATGCATAAGTGCACTCGTAATGGGGACATGAGCCTGGAAACTTGGTAAAAGATCCAATTATACAAGGCCTTGAAGTCCCAGCTCATTATTTTGTGGAACATTGCAAAGTTATGAGGATCGATCACATGCAAAGTCGCGTTAGGAAGATTACTGTGGCTTTTGTGTATGTCAGGCTGCAGGGGCCCGTTTAGGAGATGGTTGTAAGTTCTGGGCCAGAGAGGAAGATGTGTGAGACTGAGATGGTGCCCAGGGGACAGATGTAAAACCCTCCTGTAGAAGAATCAACAGGGCTTGCCTGACTTCAGGCCTCAGAGACTAGGGGCATGGTGGTACCATGGAGAATCGGGGAAGACCACAGCAGGCGGCCAGGTCTGGGCAGAAAGTTTAGCTTCAAAAGTACTCGACATGGGGTGACTGTGTTCATTTGGCCACACATAAGCAGTGACAGGTGGGAAGGAGAGTGGAGCCCACAGTCAGATAGGAATCCTCCGACAAATGCTCCTCACCATTCTGGTCTCCTCGTGCTCTCAGAAGGCGGTCTTCACCCTGACCCTGCATCCCGACTCAGCCTCTAGCTGTCGATCAGTTTCATAAATGGGCCAGCTGGCCTGGCTCTCTGCTGAGCTCTGACCCTGGCCTATGTAGAAAGATCCCTGGCCAGAATGAGCTGTGTCTTTGGCTGGATTTTGCTTCACTAGGGGCTGCCATTCTTCTCCCTGCAAAGCCAGGACTCAGCTGTTTTGAGGGTAGGTCGAGAACTTAGCCCCATTTGGCAGGCTTCATTTGGGGAGTAGAGACCAGAAATTCTGCTCAAGGAGGAGGGGAGACAGAAAACAAAGACGGTAGGAAATTTTCTGGGAAGAACAAAAGGCAGCAAGTTTCTTCCCTTCAGTTCGGGCCTTTCAGACAGCTGCTCCTGTGATCGATGGAGATATTTATTTGCTGGAATCACCAATCTCTCGTCAGTGCTCAGCACCCCTCAGGAGAACACTGCTGGCATTATGAGGTGTGCATTTGAATTCTAAGGGAGTTGCAGGTGCAGGCGAGATGTTGATTACATATGGAACTGGCAAGAGAAGATAGGTATAAGAGCCTACAGAAGAGTTGGGAGTCGGGGAGAGGTCCCAGCTCTGCTGCTGAGTCCCCTGCTCCCTCCAGACTTCAGTTTTCTCACCTGTGAAATGAAAATACTGGGCCAGAGGATCTCTAAGCTTCTTTTGTATCCTGGCATTCTGATTGATTTTGTGCCATGGTCCCAGCCTGGAGCTGGGTTTTGTGGGATATGGTGGAGAAAAAAAGCACAGAATTTGCTGTCTGGACAAGGCAGCCGTAGAACTGGCTATTTTGAGCCACTCATAAGTTTTTAGATCAGTCTGGATCAGCTGAACAGAATTCTGATCTTGTAGGCCAGTGTAGAACCTCACACTGTTCTGTAGCTCCTACCAGGTTTCATGCTGGCCTACCAGGCCGACCAGAGCTAGTTTTAATAAATGACTTAGGCCAGGTACAGTGGCTCACACCTGTAATCCCATTACTTTGGGAGGCTGAGCAGGGAGGATCGTTTGAGGCCAGAAGTTGAAGACCAGCCTGGGAAATGGTAGTGAGATTCTGTCTCTACCAAAAAAAAAAAAAAGACTTTTAAGAGCATAATCTCCACATGCTGCCATGGGATCTTATATCAAAAAAGAGAGATGGTCAAATAATTTTCAAATATTTTGAAAGGCAATGAAGCCCTGTTTTTAAAAGGAAAATTTATGTGGACTTCAGATAAAACAGATATAGCTCTGGCTGTTTTGGTAGAAGGGGCCTAGAGGACGGCTCAGCATGCCCTCTTCTCACCTGCCCAACCCCCACGCTCCCTCATGGAGCCCACAGACTCTAAGCGGCGCAGTTTGAACATGACCAACCCAGGAGTCAGACTAATGGCAGATATGGGGACAAGTGAGATCCCTGATTCCAGGTCCATATTATGCTGTTGCCTTTGTAAAAGTCACTTCAAGAACCAGTGTGCGAATTCTCCTTCTGCTATGAAACTTACGTTGAAGATAAACAATGGGTGTTTCATTGAGTGTTACACAATGTCCACTATGGAAGGTCCTCCGCACCTCCGTAAGAAATTTTTCAGCAATTCATATTAGGAAAATCTTTATCTTTTCCCCAGGAACTGAAATGTCTCTTAGCTCTTTGTTCTAAAACAATACATAAAACTTTTGCCTTCTGCTAGGGGTATGTTGCCATGGTAAGATGCACGTCACTTAGGGTATTTCCATCTTGTGCTGCATGGGACTGCTGTGGACCCACACTTGGCATCCATTTCAAGCTCTTATGTCTTCTTGTATCTGAGAGGCTAGAAAATTGAAAACAGCATTTCCTAGATTCCCTTGCTCCTAGTATTCTGGATTTAAATCAATTTCCACCAACAGATGCACCAATGAGATCTCTAGAAGGTGGGCTTGGAGCAGAGGCCATCTTCATGCTATGCTGGCTCTTGATGGTGGCCAGCACAGCTCTGAGGTATGAACGATGTTGCAGTGGCGATTCCATGTCCAGCCGTTAGCTTCATAGGTGTCATGGCACATCAACAGGGGTGGAATGCCTCCCTGACCCTGGGATTGGAAATTTAGCAGTGTGTTCTTGATTTCAAATTCTGTGTGCTGAGCTTTGATTCTCTGCCTTCTTGATTATGGCAAAGGGCATCTCCGCTGGTGGGTGAGTTAGGTGGCACCGTTCTGAATGTCACTTCTGACGGCCCAGTCTAGAGCCCTCTTCTCCTGCCATGTTCATAACTCATTCTGTAGGCATCAAATTCTCTGTTATGGCCTTTTAGCTTAAAAAGTCAACAAACAAGAGTAGATTCTACTTTCTGAACTTGAACCCTGACTGTGATACTCCTTAGTCACCAGGATGCTTAGGTCCAAGTCTTGCTTCTTGTTCCTGGCTTCTTGTTGAAGTTGCATAGGGTCTCTGAGCCTCAATTTCCATATCTATCGCTTCATAAAAGTAATAACCTCATTATAATTGTTTCTTTGTATGTCTCCCTATTGGTTCCTGCTTCCCTCACTGACAAACATCTGTTTGAGGTTTTACAGCTTATGAAGCCCTTTTCCTTATTAATACTTGACCATCACAGCCAACATGGGGAGCCAATAGAGAAGGTTTATTAAAATTAGAAGACCACATGGTCGTTGCCATGGTGGAGGTATGCACAAAATGTGGTGGGCGCCTAGGTGGGATGCTTCGGGTGACTTGAAAAAGTTGGACGTGGCTTTAGAGGACATGGCATCTGAGCTTTGAAGGGTGAGATATGTAGAGACAAACGGGCACTGAAGGGACTTGACCATCAGAGGGAGAAGCACCCACAAGGGCATGGAGGCACCCTCAGGAGAGAGGGCACATGGTCCAGGACTCTTGGAGGAGGAAGGGCAGTGGCTGGAGATGAGGCTGACCTAGAGGGCCTGTTTGAAGGGCCTGGCATCCCTGCCCAAGGGGAGTTTAGATTTTCCCTGTAGATGACTGAGAGGCAAGGGAGTTGAAACACCTGTAGGACGGCCTTCAAGGGTGAGATCAGAAGCAGAGAAACTGGAGGAGGCTGTGATGGCAGTTCAGATAAAAGGTGATCAGGAGGTGGCAGTGATGAGGGGATTGGTGATCAACCAGATGTGGAGGGTCAGAGAGAGGAAATGGCCGAGGACCACTCCTGGGTTTCTGGCTTGGCCAACTGGGTGAACGGTGCTCGCTGAAAAAGCAAGCTCTGGACGAGGAGCTGGCTTGGCTATGTTAAATTTGCGATTGTCTGGTAATCAGCTGGTTGGCTAGGTCTGACACTTGAGAGAGGTCTGTGTGGAGGCATCTATTTTAGAGTTGCTCAGTGTTCAGGTGGCAATGACACCTTGGGTATGGGTTTTTTTTTTTTTTGTCTTTTTGTTGTTGTTGTTGTGTTTTGTTTTTAGAATGTGAAGAACAAGGGAGGATTTAAGATGTAGCTGACGGTACTCAATACTTAAAGAGACCTACAAAAGAGACAAGGGAGGAGTGTCCTGAGACAGAGAAAGAAAATTAAAGGAGGAGAGAAGTTCAAGGAAGATGCAGTGGTTAGCAGTGTCAGAATTGCAGGGATATCCAGTAAGGTGAGGACTGGAAAGTTTCTTTTGGGTTCAGCAGGTCACTGGGGACCTTGGCAATTTGATTTATTTTCCATATATATATATAGTATGTATATATGAGTGCCTACTATATAAAGTGCCTACTATATGCATATATAATATATACTATACACAGCACATATATATATATAAGTGCTATATATATATCTACTATATGCCAGGCACTGTTCTTGGAGCTTAGGCTATTGAAGTGAATAATTCCATTCTAGAGGGGGAAGATAGCTAACAAAGAATGAATGCAACAAACAAGTATACGTATAGCATGTTAGATGCACATTTATACTATATTTATCTATAGGTAAGAGCTACAGATTAAAAAATGTAGAACACACTCGAGGGAAATCAGGAATGTTGGGCAGGGGTTTCAATTTTAAATATGGTGGTCATGAGGTTACATTTGAGCAAATACTTGAAAATGGTGAGGGACTGACCATGTAAATATCTGGAAAAAGCATTTTAGAGAAAGCATAGCCATTAAAAAGGCCTTAAGGTGAGCTATGCCTGGCATGTTCTAAAAACTCTACAGAGGAAGCCAGCTGGGGTGGAGTGAGCGAGGGAGAGTAGCAGGAGATAAACTCAGGGAGGTAAGGGCAAAGTAGAGGCAAATATTCCAGGACCTGGTAGGCTATGGAAGGTATTTGGCTTTGGGGGGCCTCTGGAGAGTTTTGAGTCAAGGAATGACATGGTCTAAATTATGGTCTGGCTACTGTGTTGAAAATAGGCTGTAGGGGGAGGGTGGGGTCACACAGGGAGACCTGCTGCTGTAGGAATCCAGGCAGCTTGGGTCAGGGTGGTGGCAGGGAGGTGGCCAAATTTGATTTCAGCAACTCTGTGTGCTGAGCACATAGAAGTGGTCAAATTTTGGCTATACTTTGAAGGCAGAGCCATAAGAATTCCTGATAGATTGGGATGGGGAGGGCCAAAAAAAAAAGAAGAAAAGTATTATTTTGTCTTGCTTAGCATGAGCAACTAGAAGGATGGCTTTGTCCTCAACGAAAGTGGTGAAGACTATGGGTGAAAAAGGTTTGGGTTCAAAGATCAGAAGTTTAGATTTGGACATGTTGAGTTTGAGCCATCCATTAGACATCTAAATGTAGATGTGGACCAGGCACTTTTGGTAGCTGAGAGAGGTAGAAGCTGCATTGGTGGTGCTCACCTTGGGGAGGAAATGTAGGTGAGAAAGTGGAGGCTGAAACTGTAGACCATGTGTCCCATGAGCTTGGCTGTGAAAGAAGGGTGTGCTCTATGGTGACAGCAGGAAAAGACGGTGGGTTGAAGGAGACCTTTTTTTTTCTTTTTTTTTTTTTTTGGGCAGGGGCAGGGTCTCACTCCATTACCCAGGCTGCAGTGTAGTGGTACAATAATAGGTCACTGCAGCCTTAACCTCCTGGGCTCATATGATCCTCCCACCTCAGCCTCCTGAGTAGCTGAGACTACAGGCATGCACCACCACACCTGGCAAATATTTGTATTTTTTTTTTGTAGAGATGGGGTTTCATCATGTTGCTCAGGCTGGTCTCAAATTCCTGGGCTCATGCAATCCTCCTGTCTTGGCCTCTCAAAATGCTGGGATTACAGACATTGGGCTACTGTGCCTGGCCAAGACTTTTTAAAGAAAGAAGAGGCATGAGCTTGTTTATAGGAAGAAGTGAATAATCCAGTGGGAATCCAGAGGTTGACAGTCATTGAAGAGAACTTGTTCCTGAGGGAGCCAGGTCCTTGAGGAGTCAGTGACAACAGATACATCTGAACATCCAGATGTCCCTTCCTCTGAGGAGGGGTACGTTGAAGGACATATGGAGTTAAGATTTCTAGGGGGTGGGTGGTGGAGGGGCAGGGAGTTGGGAGATTTTTATTTACGTTTCTGTAAAGTAAGAATTAGGGACAACTAAGAGAAGGGAAATTGGGTTGGGAAACTTGAGGAAAAACATAATGTTTAGAAGAGTCCCTGAGGAGACAATTGAGGAGCAGCCAGGAGTGTTGATGGTACAGCTGATGCCATAAATTCTGTGGGACATCATTCTTCCCTGTGGTGAAATTTTCTCCAGCAGCCAAAAAGTGGGAGGGAGGATATTTAGATCAATCCAGGATTCGGAGTTTATTGGGGGTAGATATGATAGAAAGACAAGAAGATGACAGTGCCAAGGTGGCTGCCAATAGAACAATTAAAGTGAAACTCGGTAGGGTCTTGGCTGGATGAGGAAGTGAGGTCAGGATGTGCAGGTAAATATGGAGAGCCAGGTAGAGTCAGGAGCTCAGAGGTCAAGGTGTGAGGCCAGAGACTAAATCTAGTGGGAGGACATGAGTGAGAGCTGAAGGGATGAGAGGCTCTGATCTGGTGTGCAATTGAGGTGAAGACTTGAATGATGGGGTAGTTCTTGTTGGTGTTGAGATAGAAGGTATGACCAGGAGGATGGGCAGCCCAGTATAGTAAAGGCAGGAGTCACTGGAGTTGAGACTGTTAAGAACCTGGAGACTAGGATGTTCAGTATCATTTACATGATAAACAATTCTCCCAAAATGGTGCCAGGAATTAGGGTGAAAAAGAAGTCCGTTGGTCTGGATAATAAACCCGTCAATCTAAGTTTGGAAAGTCTAGGCAGTCCCTAAAGAAAAGTGACAATGAAGAGTCGAGGACAATGTGATGCTTGGTTTTGCCACCAAGGAAAGAGGGGTTTTGCCCAAAAACTGAAGAGGAATGGTCTGGTAAGTTTGTTTCTCTTTCTGAAGCCCCTCTGTGTATTTTTTTGCATCTCTGACAGTCTGTATTCTATTTGACCTCCTACTATTACTGACTTTTTTACTAGTTTCTTTCTTCTATAATACTGTTAGGTCCTTCAGGACAGGTACACTATGCTCTCACGCTGTAAATACCTAATGAACATTGGTTTACAAATGGAAGGTGGGCCGGATTGTGATTTACTTTGGGTACATTGCCTGAAACCAAATGGGCAAGAGCTTTATTTTTTCTCTACCAATTTGCATCTTCAACAGAAGCACCCCATTCCCAATGCTCAAGGTCTGAGGATTTCTGGCCTTGCATGGAAAACAAGAGAGATGTAAGAGTCCCTTCTTTGTCACCTCCTGAGACCTTGATCTAGAAGTTTTCAAGAAACCTGAGTTTGCTCAGGCTCCTGGTGACCTGACAACTGAGGGGGAAACACAAGAAACTGGAGAATATGCCAAGCCCAGAAATGGCCGCTGGAAACCAAAGATTCTAACAGAAGATTACTTGTACAATGAACAGCAAACCGAATGCAAAGGCAAATATTTAATTTTAGGTGGAGCTTTATTTTCCTTATATCAGAATAACAGAGACCTTGGATCAAAGCCTCTGGGACTAATGACCAAAAAATTAAATTAAGTGTAATTATATGCCACTCAAAGACTCCTGGGAAGCCATTCAAATATGCAAGGGTCCTTTGTGAGAGGTAGAGTTCGTTCTCCCTGATTAAGAAAGGCAAACTGAGGAAAAGGTGGGCTGAGTGGAGGTAATTGTATTTGATAAACTCAATTACTACTTCTCAGCAACTGGGATGTGTCCTGCTAATACAATGGAAAAATGATTATGTGTTCTATCCCTTTGATGATCCAAGTGAACAAAAGTAGAAATAACAAAGTTTCTAGAAGCTGGCAACTTCAAGGCAAGACCAGATCCTAAATTATGGAAGATACTTCAGAACTCATTAATACAGATTGGACTGACCTACTTAGCCTGCTTGTGGATGGTAGATACCTGAATGCCAGGAACAAAGGGATGTTGGTAGTCCCTTGAAGGCAGGTACTAGGTCTCTCTTTGGTCTCCTCTTGCACATAGCATAGGCATTGCCCACAGTTGGTTTGGGGAATGCTCTGTTTCTGTCCCCTGAGTAATGAGGCCTTGCTGCTTTTTGGATACAGTTGTATATACAGTAGTTGCCTCTGGTGTTTTCTCTTTGGTGTGTTTGTAAAAGGCAGCTTTAGTTCACACATTGATTCCATGTTAGCCGTTAGAGACTTAGATATGTAAAAATTAGCAAACAAATCCAAAACCAAATCTTACCTTTAGCCAAAAACTAGTTATGGCTTGAATTGGATTAACAACATTCTTTTCATAGTGCTATGAGTGCCAATACATATTTTGCCTCTCCAGTTTTTGAAAACCAATCTTTGTCCTAACCTTCAGACTCCCATGTCTAGCTGCTCCCTGACTGCTTCTGCAGGCACTCAGATTCAACCCCCAACCCTCCTCCTCCTAAACCTTCCCCTTCTCTCCACCTAAGCCCCCACTGCCCTCTGCAGGGCCCCCACCCAACTCCCTGGAGTAACCTAGAGTCGCGGTTCTCTCTCAGCTAGTCTAATGGCCACCTCCCAAATAGCCCTCTCCCAACTTTCTTATCAGGCCTGTCCTCTTTCTCCAACTCCAGCAATAGCCATAGACCATGCCCTTCTTACATCATCACATGGACAGGGCCACTGTTCCCACCTGGTCTCCTGGCTCTATCTTCTCATCAATCCATCCTCTATGTTGTTGCTGTAATACTCTTTGAAAACAAAGTGAAAAAAACGAAATGCAGAGGGATTACACTGCACATGGCATAGTGACTAAGAGCATGGACTTCGTGAACTCCAAGAAGTTCATGGAGTGAACTTCGCTTTAAGTGAACTAAGGCTTTGCCACGACCTGGCTGGGAGCCTTAGTTGCTTCACTGGTAAAACTAGGACTAAAACTAATCCCTGCGGCAGAGAGCTGTTGTGATAATTCAGTGAGCAAATCTGCAAACGACAGTGCCTGGTTCAGAGTTACCTTTCAGTGACTGACCACAGCTTAGAGCAATCGGTTTCACATTGTGCTTAGAGGCCTGGGACTCTTTCTGTCAGTGAGCAGTTTTTGGTATTCTGAGGAAAGCAGGGGAGCACTGACATATAAAAGACTATTCAGGTTCTACTTTCGTTTTAAATTTTATGTGAATGTTTTAAATTGAAAACTAATTTTCCCTTAAGCTTTTCAAAAGTTACACATCCTTTAAAAATTATTTATTAATATGTATTTTTAGAGATGGGGGTCTCACTATGTTGCCCATGCTGGCCTCCAACTCCTGTGCTCAGGTGGTCCTCCCACCTCAGCCTCCCAAGTAGCTGGAGGGGCAGGGAGCTGGACTACAGGTGCACACTACTGCATATGGCTTAAGCTTTTAAGTTTAACCCGCAGATTTCATTCTATTTTTTAATCTAGCGAATATTTAGAATCATGTTAAAGGGGCCCCTAAAATGTACAAACTGCCTTTGAAATTCCATGTATCCTAATTTTTATTTTTTAAGAGTTCCAACTGTGTAATTAATCAACATTATCTTCTAAACTATTTCATAATTTTCAAAAATATATGAAACATATATTTGTGTGTATATATGTATATGTATGTATGTGTGTGTGTGTGTGTGTGTGTGTGTGTATAGAGAGAGAGAGAAACTTTCAGTATTCTTTTGTTGTTCTTTTTTTTGTTTTGAGACAGAGTCTTGCCCTGTCACCTAGGCTGGAGTATAGTGGTGCAATCACATTTCATTGCAGCCTCAACCCCCTGGGCTCAAGTGGTCTTCCTACCTCAGCCTCCTGAGTAGCTGGGACCATGCTCAGCTAACTTTTTAAAAAAATGGTTTTTTTAGAGACGTGGTCTTGTGATGTTGCCCAAGTTGGTCTTGAACTGCTGGGCTCAAGCAATCTTCTTGCCTCGGACTCCCAAAATGCTGGGATTAAAGGTGTGAGACACCACACTTGGCCAGCTTTCAGTATTCTTTGTAAACCTAAAGGCTATTGTAATTTTTTTTTTTTTTTTTTGAGACGGAGTCTTGCTCTGTCGCCCAGGCTGGAGTGCAGTGGCCGGATCTCAGCTCACTGCAAGCTCCGCCCCTCCAGGTTTAAGCAATTCTCTGCCTCAGCCTCCAGAGTAGCTGGGACTACAGGCTCATGCCACCACTCCCAGCTAATTGTTTTTGTATTTTTAGTAGAGACGGGATTTCACCATCTTCGCCAGGCTCCTGGCCTCGTGATCCACCTGCCTTGGCCTCCCAAAGTGCTGGGATTACAGGTGTAAGCCACCACTCCCAGCCTGTAATTTTTAATTTAAAAGTATAAGACTAAAAGTAATAGAAATCCTAGATTAGAACCACAAGTCTAATTTGTTTGTCTAATTTGAAAAATCTCTTAAACATGATATGGGTTCAAATATTAAATTTATATGTATTCTTAAAATTTAACATGTTACTTTTAGATAGATTTATCATTTCTATACTTAAATGTAAATCTCTTAGGATTAGAAAGGGACTTATTCAATAAGAAAACAACTGTGTCGTCTCAACTTGAGTGACTTGGGACTTTTGACAAAAATGTTCTGAATTTATTAACTAGGAAGATCCTGGCCAGGGCACAAAGCCTGACTCTTGCCCAAGACACTGCAGCAGGCTCAGGTCTCTGACCTCCAAATAGGCACTGTAAGCCCCACTTCTATAGTCAGTATTAGGTTACACATTGCCTGAATTTTGGTAACTGTCTATTATCTCACCAATATTACAACAAACTCTGCTACTCTTTCAGTTAAAGTTTCTATTTCTTTGACTTTCTAAGGTATTAATATTTACATGTATTTTGCTCCTGGCTCTTTATACCCTTACAAATCAATTTTATCATCTGATTAAGGAGCAAATAAAATCTTGTTTTATTTCTCCTCTATATTTTTCACTCTGGTATGGCTACCACTATCACAGATATTAAAATGATATCAATAGTCCTGACTTCCGCTTCTGCTCAATATGAAATAACAGGGACTGAACTGATCGATCCTCTTACCTGAAACAACACCACCACCACCACACACAAAGAAACAGACAAAGTGTATGAAACAATGGCTCTCAAGACTTTGGGTATGAGGCAACAAAGGAAAGTAATCCCTGAAAGACAAAAAAAAGCAAGAGGAGTCCTACAGTTTCCATACTTTACTGTCTGGAGAGAAATTTCAGGCTGCGGATTAGGAAGGGGGAGCTCAGGAACTGACCACAAGTCTTCCTGAGTGAAGTAGGTGGAGTTAGGAGTCTGGGGAAGCTAAGATGGCTGGACTTTGCAGAATGGAGAATGGAAGAGGAGACAGTTATACAGACAGAACTCTAGATATCCACAGAGGGTCATCCTCAAGTGTTCTACTAAGTACTGCTCAGTGCATGCACGTGAGAAACTACTACCCAAGGCACCTGAAAGGACAAGAGGGAACCGTGGCCCGAGATCACACAGAGATGAGCAAAGTGCTCAATCCCAATACCAGCCTGGAAGTCCTCAAAACATGCAAAGTATTGGGTAGACTGAGAAGGGTCTTTCCTTGCTAATGGGGAAAATGAACCCCAGACTAAATGCTGCTCTTACGTATAAAAGCAAGATCTGGAAGAATCAGGGTTTCCAAATAATGGTATTCAAAAAAAAAGAAAAAAGAAAAATGCTTAAGGATACTTATAGAAATGTAAAAATATTCAGCACTCAACAAAAGAAAATTCACAATGTCTGGCATCCATTCAAAATTCCAAGGCATGTAAAGAAACAAAAATACAACCCAAATGAGGAGAAAGGTCAGACAATTGAAACTAACCAAGAAATCACTGAGATGATAATTAGAAGACAAAGGTTAAAACAATTACTGTAACTATATCTCATATGTTCAAAAGGCTGGAGGAAAGATTGAGCATAATAAGTAGAGAAATGGAAGACCTAAGTTGAACTTATAGAAGTAAAAACTATAATGTCTGAAAAAAAAAAAAAAACTAGATGGAAATAATGGCAAATTGTAAATTGCAGCAGAACAGATTAATGAACTTCTGAGGCACAGTAATAGAAACAATTTAAAATGAAACAGAGAGCGAGCACAGTACCGGTAGTCCCAGCTACTAGGGAGGCTGAGGTGGGAGGATCACTTGAGCCCAGGAGTTCTGGGCTACACTATGCCAACTCGGTGTTTGCACTAAGATTGGCATTGATATGGTAACCTCCCAGAAGTGGGGGACCATTAGTTTGCCTAAGAAGGGGTGAAGTGGCCCAGGTTGGAAATGGAGAAGGTCAAGACTCCTATGCTAATGAGTAGTGGCACCATACCTGTGAATAACCACTACACTCCAGCCTGGGCAACATGGTGAGACCCTGTTTCTCAAAAAAAAAAAAAAAAAAAAAAGAAACAGGAAAAATGAACAGAGCACCAGTGAACTTGAGACAACTTCAAGTGATCAATTATACATGCTTTTGGTATCCCAAAGGAGAGGAGAGAGGGAGGAACATAAAAAATAAAAGACATTATAACTAAAAAATTTCCAAATTTGATAAAAACTATAAATCCACTGAAACCCAATGAACAAAGAACAACAAACACAAAACTAAGCCAATGCTCATTATAATAAAATTGCTTAACACTCCTGATAAAGGGAAAATCAACTGGGCAACCAGGGAAAAAAGATAAAGATAAGAATAACAGAATGCTCATTGAAAACAACGTAAATGAGAAGACAGTGGAGCAACATCTTTAAAGTAATGAAAAAAAAAATGCGGACCTATAACCTACAACTCTTTACCCAGTAACAATATTCTTCAAAAAAACTTGCAAAATAAAGATATTATCAGACCTCAAAAAGATGAAAAAATTCATCAACATACCTGCACTGTAAGAAATGTTAAAAGGAAATTCTTCAAGCAGGATGTAAATGATACCAGAGTAATCCTGGATCTACAGAAAGGAATAAAGAGTGGCAGAAACAGTAACTACATGGGTAAACGTATAGACTTTTTCTTTCTTTCTTAGATTTCTTTGAAAGGCAGTAGACTTTTAAAGCAAAAATTAAGTATAGTGTGTTTTATAACATCCGTAGACGTGAAATGCATGTCAATAGCACAAAGGACAGGAGGGAGGAAGGGAAGAAATATAAGTATGCTGTTGTAGGGTTCTTTTACTATATGTGAAGTAGTATATCAACCCTTGAAAGTGAAGAAGCATACTGCATAGTAAAAACAAATGTTTCCTTCTGTATAGTCATAACACTTCTAACACCAGATGTGTGTGTGTATGGGTTTCTGCCCACAAGAAACCCATTTTAATCACATGCCACACCAGGCATTTCTCCAATTCCCCTTGGACACCAACTGGCTGTCTTATAATTCAATTAAATTATGACAGTGTCTGCCTGAAGTTAGAGGTCTCAATCCCACAATGCTGCCTCTGACTTCAGATGCCCATCACAAGTAGTGGGTCCCAGGTTACTCACAACTTCTGTCTGGCTTGGCTACAGACAGAAGGGATATTCCCATGATCCCCTCCTCAGGTTTTATCATTTGCTAGGATGACTCACAGAACTCAGGAAAATACATTTATAAATGTGTACGAAGGGCATTGCAACAGATACAGAAGAACAGCCAGATGAAGAGATACATAAGGCGAGGTCTGGAAGGGTCACAAGTGAAGGAGTTTCTGTCTCTGTGGGGTTGGGGTGTGCCACTCTTCTAGCAAGTGGATATGTTCACTATTCCAGAACTCTCCAAAGCCTGTACTTTATATGAAGGCTTCATCACATAGGCATGATTAATTATTCACTCAATCTTCAACTCTTCTCCCCTCCCTGAGGATGGGGGATGGGGCTGAAAGTTCCAGGTTTCTAATCTTGGTGTGGTCTTTCTGGTGACCAACCCCCATCCAGGAGCCCACCAAGGGTCACCTCATTAGAACAAAAGATGCCCCTATTGCCCAGGAAATTCCAAGGGATTTAGGATCTCTGTGTCAGGAACCTGGGTCAAAGACCAAATATTAGAACAAAAGATGCTCTTAGCACTCCTATTGCTTAAGACATTACAAGGGTTTTAGGAGTTCCCACATCAGAAACCAGGGTCAGAGACTAATATGTACATATTTCTTTTTATTTCATACATACTATAAACTCTAACCACCATGGAGTCTAGCAAAAAAGCCATCAAAGGAGATAACATAAATAATCCAAAAGAAGACAGAAAAAGAAAACAGATGGGATGAATAGAAAATATCATGACAGTAGCTTTAAACTCAATCATATCAATAATCACATTAAGTGGAAATGGTGTAAGCTCCCAAATAAAAAGACAGATATTGTCACATTGCATAAAAACGGAAAACTCAACTAACTACATACTGCCCACAAGAAACCCATTTTAACCACAAATATTTAATCTGCATATTTAAAGACTGATATAAATATTTTAAATATAAAGATATGAATGGGTTTAAAAGGATGAAAAAAATATACCAACTTTAGGACTAATATTGTCAAACATAGATTTCAGAATAATGAATATTACCAGAGATAGTCATTTCATAGTAATGGAGTCAATTCATCAAGAAGACAACATTCCTAAACATTTATGTATCTAATAACAGCACTTCGAAATATATGAGGCAAAAACTGATAGAACTTCAAGGAGGAATAGAAGAATCCAAACAAATAGAAAACCAGTAAGAATATAGAAGACTTGGACAACAGTATAAACCAACTTGACCAAATTGATACTTTATAGGTCATTCCACCCAACAACAACTGAATGCACATTTTTGTCAAGTTCATGTAGAAAATTTATGAAGATAGAACACATTCTGGGCCATAAAACAAGTCTCAATATATTTAGGTGGATTCAAGTCCTACAAAGTATGTTCTCTGACCACAATGGAATTAAGTTAAAAATCCATAAAGAGATCTGGAAAATCTTCAAAAATATATATATATTTGGAAACTATATAATACACTTTTAAATAATACATAGGTCAAAGAAAAAATATATTAGAAAGTACTTAAAACAGAAAATGATAATATAGGATTTGCTTTGCAGCTAAAGCTGTACTTAGGGGAAAATTTACAGCAGGAAAGATGCCTGTATTAGAAAAGATCTCCAATCATGACTTCAGCTTTCACCTTAAAAAAGCAGAATAAAAGGCCGGGCGCGGTGGCTCACGCCTGTAATCCCAGCACTTTGGGAGGCCGAGGCGGGCGGATCACAAGGTCAGGAGATCGAGACCACGGTGAAACCTCGTCTCTACTAAAAATACAAAAAATTAGCCGGGCGCGGTTGTGGGCGCCTGTAGTCCCAGCTACTCGGGAGGCTGAGGCAGGAGAATGCCGGGAACCCGGGAGGCGGAGCTTGCAGTGAGCTGAGATCCGGCCACTGCACTCCAGCCTGGGCGACAGAGCGAGACTCCGTCTCAAAAAAAAAAAAAAAAAAAAAAAAAAGCAGAATAAAAAGAGCAAATAAAACCCAAAAATGTGAGAAGAATGGAAATTATAAAGATCACAGTGAAAATTTGTGGGAAAAAAATACATAGAACCAATAAATAGAAAAAATCAAAAGCTGGTTGTGAGAGGTCAAGAAAAATGATAAACCTCTTGCCAAACTTAAAACATAATCAGTATCAGGTATGAGAGAGGTGATATCACTATTAAGGGGATAATAAGGGATATTATAAACAAATTTATGTCAGTAAATTTGGCAATTTAGAAGAATGCGACAAACTTGTTGAAAGATACATACCACCGAATATTAAGTAGACTGAATTTGAATATTAAGTAGACCTGAAGAAATTGGAATTACATTTTTTTTTAATAGACAAGGTCTTGCTCTGTCACCCAGGCTTGAGTGCAATGGCACAATCATAGCTCACCGTAGCCATGAATTCCTGGGCACAAGCGATCCTCCCACATAGCTGGGACTACTAGCGCATGCCACCATGCCTGGTGAAGTTTCGTCTTTTTTTTGTAGGGATGGTGTCTTGCTATGTTGCCTAGGCTGACCTTGAACTTCTGGCCTCAAGCAATCCTTCCACCTTAGCCTTCCAAAGTGCTGGAATTACAGTCATGAGCCATCATGATGGCCTTGATTTACATTTTTAACAGTATGCAGATTTTCTTTGGGCTGTCTTTCCTCCCAGTTTTTCAAATGAGTGTGTACCTTCATGTTTGTGTATTCACATGCAGAAAACTTCAGACATATTTTTCTGCAACTGAATTAGCTTTCAAGTTTCTGAAGAAAACTTCTTTTCAGGAATGCTAAGTTCTTGAGGGGAAAAGTTGTCCTTTCAGGCTGAGGTGCAGAGAGGAGGTTTCCAAGGAATGAGTGTCCATCTGGAGATATTCAAGCCTGACTCTCTGGATTTCCTTTGTTTAGAAATACGTGCTTCCCAGGTATTTGCAAAGATGGGAGTGGGCTGCTGTGAGTGCCCGCATTGTGGGGGGCCCTTCAAGGCACATGACAAGGGTGGAGCCAAAGTCACCTGAGTGACTGGGAGGCCCCACGCTTCCCTGGGTCTCCATCCCCACTTCTGCACCCAGGAAGGGGTTCAGAGCTGAGGGATGAGCCTCTAGTGTAATGCACATGGGGCAGTTTCCCCCAGAATCTTGAACAACTTGAATTTAGGACATCTTAGTCTGTCCCACTTTAATTAGGGGAAAATCAACTTAAGGGTCTCCTCAGTTCTATATGGTCATTTGTTGGAATGTGGAGGGAGGCTGGGATGAGTTCTTACCTCTTTTGCTCAGAAATATGTAAGCAAGAAAACATGGCCATGGTTGGAGGAAGAGGCCCGAAAGGAGACTCAAGGGGTCATTGGCTATTAAAGCAGCAGGAGACCTGGAGACACTGGGATGAGCTGGGGAGACATGAGAGTGGCCTTCAGGAAGTGTGTGCCTCTGGGATTATGTGGGCTCAACTGGCAGTAGGTGCCCAGGAGCTGTGGGTAACTGGAGGGCAGAGGCAGAGCCAACATGTGCTATATAATATTTTCAACTTTCAACATTCCTCTGTGGTTAGAGGACTTGTACTATATTTCAGATATGCATAGAAGATCTGGCAGAGGGGACTATGCCTACCAGCCACATTTCAGAAGCCAGTAATTGGAAGACACTGCAAATTACTTGAATTGGGTGTTCCATGTGAGTTCAGGGATGACATTCCTATTAGACTATTCAGGGCTTTCGGAGTGTTTGGTAATGTCTCTGTTCCAGTTTCATTCCACAAGTCCCTGGTGAGTACCTGCTATGTGCCCCTATCCAGTGCCTGTTTCTCTGGTCCTTGACCCAGGCCCTCCCAAAAGGAGCTTTCAGTTTAGTAAAGGGGAGACAGCAAGGCTAATTAGAGACAAATCAGAGACTTAGGGCTGCTGCTCAGAGAGTGACCCACAGGAAGCAGACATGTGCAGAGGCAGAACCAGTGTGGGTGGGAGTTTGGGGAAGGACCAATCTTAGGCTGAGTAGAGCTGGGACAGGTATCAGAGGGCCAGTATTAGTCTGGATGGTCTATTAGGCCAACACGAGGTGGCTTTTTTCATATAACAAAATGTTCAACAACTCTAGTAAAATTGATACGATGTATAAACCAGGTGAATTAAAGTTAATGTTTAAGGTTTAGGATTTAAGGGACTAGAAAGGCCTTTGTGGCTCCATCTGGAAAAAGCTTTTGGGAACACCAAACAGGTGGCATCGGGCCTGCGGGGGATGCGCACAGCCTGGGGCCCCTGCACGTGTATTTCTAGGCACTGTTTTCTCCAGGGAGGTCGGGGAGAGGGAGGTATGCCCTGGCCTTGATCTGCAATATTGAGGTCATTGGTAAAAGTTCTTTAGGTTTCCTTAAAGGTGTTACCAACAGTCATATTGTGGGGTGAGTTAGGGGGACAATAACTTAGGAACACTGTTGAGGAGGAGTGCTGTCTTGAAGGCCGCCTATGGCCATGTGCCTGCTTGTTAGAATCGTGGACACCAGAAGACAGGGATGGGGTCTAGGGAGCTTGACTCTAACTGGAACTCAGCTGGGCACATGGCAATTGGGAGTCCCATTCCAGGCGCAGAACTGGGGTGCAGGGTCTGCTGGATGTGAAGGTCTGAATAGGAAACAGAACACTAGCTATATCCCAAAGGAAGCCTAAGCTCACAGCACTGCGAGAGTGGGGGTGCGGTGCACCAGTATTTTTTGGTGAATGCTAATGTTGGTTTAAGTACCTGGGCTGGCATGCCCCTTCCTGTTATGGGAAGGGTTTAGATCCTTTCTTGGCTAAGAAAATGAAGCAGTAGGCTGACTGTCATTTTATTATGAAGTTTCTCCCATGTATGTAACCTTCAGAGTGAACAGGCTGTGGCAACTTCAAATAAAAATCAGATGAACCAAACCATCCCCAGTTTACACATGAGTGTGTTCTGGGGGAAGGAAACCAGCTTCTAAAAGGTAATGCTGGCCAAAAAAAAAAAAAAAACAAAAAACAAAACCAAAAAGCAAAAAACGTAATGCAGAAGTAATCAAATATTTGTTTAAATTATTACTTGCTATGCAAACAATTTTAAGAATTTAATGGAAATTTAAAATAGATGTCTGTGGGGAGAAAGGGAAGGTGTCCTTCAAATAAGTTTCCCCTAATATTGTTTTAACTATTTGTCTTTAAAATGTTTTTCCTTTTATGTATTTGTACACATGTATGCATATCTTATGGGGTCACAACCCTATAATATGCATAGTTCTCTTTCCATTTTCACCTTGGCATTTTTATATAGTAGCTTCATGGATTGATTATCTACTTATTTATTTGAGACAGAGTCTTGCTCTGTCACCCAGGCTGGAGTGCAGTGGCGCAATCTCAGCTCACTGTAGCCTTGACCTCCTAAGCTCAAGTGCTTCACCTACCTCAGCCTCCCACATAGCTGGGACTACAGGTGCATGCCACCAGGCCTGGCTAATTATTTATTTTTTTGTAGAGATGGAGTCTTGCTATGTTGCCCAGGCTGGTCTCAAATGTCTGGGCTCAAGCAATCCTCCCACGTCAGCCTCCCGAAATGCTAGGATTAGAAATGTGAGCCACCACATCAGGCTGGATTTTATTGTTTTAACTGCAAGTTGACAATGGTATAATTTTATGGGGAATAAGATGATGTTATGATTTATGAATACAATGTGGAATAATTAAACTAGTCAGCATATCCAGCACCTCAATGCTTAATATATTTTGTGGTGAAAACATAAGAAGCTTCATGGATTTTTAAATGAGCCTTGTTCACAGTTGCATAATGTGTGAGCAGTTCAGAGTTGGATAAAATACTCCTCTTCGGAGAGCTAGGTTGTTTCTGTTCATTTCCTATTAGAAACAGTATTTTCATGTTAAATTTAATGATTTCTTGAAGAGAAATGTTGTGGGTACAAATTAGGGAACAATGTAAGGAAGAAAAGCCAGGATTTAAGGGACTCAGAAAGTGGGCAAAGAAACTTGAAACCGTTAAAACGGGCCACTGTGAGTTGTTCCCCACCTCCTGGATGTCTCACCTGAGGTCACGTGTGCTTCTGGAGGCTTTGAAGATGGTTCTGCGTCACTTTCACTGCCCTGTGTTAGGTCCACTCAGATGCTATGGAAAGGTGACTGTGTTTTACTCTTCTCTGTATAGTAAGAGGAGGGTGGGCTCCTCTCTATAATACTCTGATCAGAAAAATCCAAAGTTGCACTTTTCACTTTGCAAAGCCAGTAATGGGCTTCACAGAACTTTGGAATAATGATCATGTCATGCCTGAAGTGGTTTATTCCTGATCACACTGGTGGGACTTCCGCTTGGGAGAGGAGACAGAAACTACGGGAACTTTAAACCAAAGGTTTTGATGTCCCTGCTCCCTTGAAGATCCATGGAAAAGCAGTAACATACAGTCACACATCACGGGATTCAGTTTACAATAACTTAGGCAAGTTGCAACAAAACAAAGTAAAATGACCAACATTTGCCAAGTTTCACAGTCCACTCTGAGGTGGAATCCTAGAATCTTGGCCTTGGAAAGGATACTTCGATCCCTTGTCCTGCTGACTGTATACTTTCTGAGGTCTCCTGGCAGATGGGCATGGAGCCTGTTGACCTAGAACCTTTCCTGAGACAGGGAGGTCACTGCCCCATGAGCTACGTTGGTTGCTCTAATTGTGGGCAAGTTTTTCTAGTGGCAGTGTCATCTGCTGTTCTGGAGATTCCTCTGGTGGCCCTCCTTCTGCCTGTGGAGTAACACCAAACATACTGATTTTTCTCTGCCCATGCTTCAGCTGCTTATAGCCGAGGCTGGGCTTCTCCCAAGCCTGTTCCTGCCTAGCCTGAACATCTTATTTTCTAATTTATTTCTCATTAGACAAAATTCTCAAACCTTTGCCATTCTGGCTAGTCTTCTCTGGACGAAGTCTGGTTTGTCAATGTCTGGCTTAAAGTGTGGTGCTCATAATGATGTTTCTGGGGTTAGAACTTGAGAAATTCCACTTAAGCTTGGGAGAGTGAAAATAACAGAAAAAAAAAAAAAATAGACCTACTGATTCAACCCAAATTTATCCATTGCCTTCTGAATGATGGGGCCAGCTGCTTCTCTGGGTTATTGGGGTGGGGTGGGAGGAGGATAATAGAGCCCCAGAAGAGTTGGGCTTGACTTGCCTTTTCCTAGCAAAGAAAATAGCGTCTCTTTTACTTGCAGTCCTAGAATACCCGGCAAGATTCTTAGAGATCACACATCTATCAACTTTCTGACGTCACAACCTGCCCAAGATCACAGAGAGATTTAATGACAGGGTCCTAAGTTGGAGTCCAGATCTGTATGGTTGTTTCTATCAATTTCTGCTGCTCCCCTCTTCTGCCTGCTCTGTCTCTCCCTCTGCATTTCCCCTGAAACCCCTACTCCTAAGTCCCTTTTACTATTCTTACCTGAAAGCTTCCTTTTGAAAACACAAGCACCAAAGTCATAAGATACCTTGGCACCTTTTTTTTTTTTTTTTCTCATGAGAATCTTTTACACTGTGGTTTGTGAAGGAAGCTGACTTTAACAATCTAGGTGATATGGTGGTTATAAAGAAAGAACAGTGGCCGTTAAGATAATACGTGTCTAAATATGTCAGGAGGTGCAAGAGCTATCTTGTCCCACTGGGGCTACAGGAAATGTATTCACCAAAATGTGCAGGTCATAGATAGGTTAAAGAGATAGCACAGTACAGTACAGGGGTCAAACCAGCCACAGTGTGATTTCTACAATGTGATCTAAGATTACTGGAACAGAAATGCCCATCTTTAGAAAATACCTTAGTGTTCATATGGGCACTCATAGAAAATTCATTTAAACAAAATTTCTGCAACATCAAGGACTATCTTTAATTTTATACTCTGGTCTACATACTGCCTCTAGACTATTTCTTAGGTATTCGAATTTGTTCTTTTGTTTCTGTATGCTTTCATTCACTCACTCATTTAATAACTATTTTTGAGTGCCTCCATTATGACAGTGACTCTCTTCCCTGCCTCCTCTTTCTGAATTCTCTGAATCCTTTAAGATTTGGCTGGAGTCTCAAATCTTTTGGGATGCCTTTGTTGTTCATTCCAGCCCACAGACTTCTTCCTCTGCTCTTTACACTTCCTGTACTCTTCATCTCCTTTGGATATTTAATGCTTTCATGTGTAGACTTTGCCAACTGGCCTTAACCAATTGGATAAACAAACTGAACATCTCTTTAGCCATTTGCAGCCAACCAAGTTCATGTGCATTTTCTGATTTCATCCCCACAGCATTCAGGTTAGTATTATCATTCTCATTGCAAAAGTAAGAAAGCTGAGAGCTCAGAGCTTAAGAGACTTGCTTGTCACACAACTGAAGGTAATGATGCAAGACTCAAAACTCAGATTGCTTCACCTGACTCTCAATCTTCTGCTTTTTCTCTTTCCCCACACTATACTTGTCTAAACTTCCTTTTATTCTCTATTGGGTTTTACACATTATTGGCACTCGACTACATTCTCATCAATTGAATTGCTCTGAAACTTTCTGCTTTAGTTTGAAGGCTATTGAAGGGCAAATTCACTTGGAAATCATCAAGGAAATATGGAAACGTCAGATTGTATTATGGCCATTTTTGTTTCTAGTGTTATCTTAGTTGCTTGGGCTGAGCCTTCCAGAAGACAAGGAAGAAGATAAAATCAATACATTGCCATTATAAAGCAGCTTACTACTACACAACTTCAGCTATCATGTCATGTCCCCCTCGTATACCCAGAAGAGAAATCAATATTTGGGGTGACTGAGGAGTGGGGAGAGTGCAATCAAATTGCCCTAAACACAACAGATAGATCCCTGACATCTAGCACAATTCTGTCCATTCTACCCAGGTGCCTCAGCATCCACATCAACTCAGCTCAAGGTTGCTATTTAAATTGGGAGTTTGGCTTTGTTTACTTGTTGGTTTGTTTTTCATTTTTTTAATGTGGGCTCTGGCAGGTCTCTACACCAGCATGAGCTTAAGGAATTATTAGTTCCACACACTATCCTATACTCGGTGCCATATTGATCTATTTACATTACATCTGTGAATAAAGCAGTTTCATTTCTTCCCTTCCTATTTGTATACCCTTTATTTCCTTATCTTATTACAGTAGGTAGGACTTCCAGTACGATGTTGAAAAACAGTGATGAGATTGAACATCCTTGCCTTATTCCTGATCTTAGGAGAAAACATCCAGTGTCTCACTATTAAATATGATATTAGCTGTAGGTTCTTTGAGGATGTTCTTCATGAAGTTGATGATGTTTCCCTCTATTTCTAATTTGCTGAGAGTTTTATCATGAATGGGTGTTGGATTTTGTCAACTGCTTTTTTTTTTTTTTTTAATCAATTGATATCATCATATGACTTTTTTTTTCTTTCGCTTATTGATGCCTTGGATTACACTGATTTTTCAAATGTTGAACCAGCCTTGCATACCTGGGATAAATTCCACTTGGTTATGGTGTATAATTCTTTTTATATATCATTGGATTCTATTTGTTAATATTTTATTAAAGATTCAGATTGATCTACTTAAGCCACAGCCATGAACAAACCACTCTCTTGTTCTAAAGTCTCAGTGGTTTCCAATGCAATCAACTAAAATCCAGATTTTTTAGTCATTCAAAGTCCTCGATAGCCTGGCTTCAATTTACCTTTCAGTGCTTCCCTTCCACTACATTCTGTGAAGTACCTTTATTTCTCTAAACTTTTTCTATAGTTTCTCACCTTCCTGTGTTTGAATACCCCTATTCCCTTCATCTGCTACTAGGTATAACTTTCCATTTTTTTCTACCCCAATTTTCTAAAAGCTTATTTCTCTTCAATATCTAGCTTAAATAATAATAATTCTCCCACACTGGTAACTGTGTCTTTTCTTTTGTCTCTGTCTTCTGAAACATACTATCTCATATATGAGGCACTTAATGGGCATTTTCTGAAATGAAAGGAACCTGGAATTTAACTTTGGCCTTGTTGATCAGAATATGACTCCAGTCTTTGCTTTTTTATTTTAGATATTGAGATCATCTAGTCCAGTTTTTCAATCAGAGTAGTGATCCTATCTATAATATCTCAGACAGAAAGATGTTTCTGTGATGGTATTCACTACTTCAAGATCCATACTGTTGCTGGACTTTGTTAGGTAGTTTATGTGATATATTTGGAAGTCATTGACCCACCTATGACTTCCATCATTGATACAGTGGTCACTGGAGGAATGAAATGTTTATAGGGAGGCAGCCTATAGAGTAGAAAGAGTTTAGGTTTTGTCACCGTTCAGTCTTTGGATCAAAGTTTACTCCGCTACTTACTAGCTGTATTGTCTTAGATGAGTCAATGCATTTGCCAGAGCCTCCATTTCTCCATCTTAAAAATGGGGATAATACCTTTCTAGGAGAGTTAGAATGAATGACAAAATGTATGCATGAAACAATTATGTAGAGCTTCAGGTACAGCTCCTGGAATAAAGAAAGTGTTTGACAAATGGTAGCAACTATTGTTAAGCTCCTTTAGTGTATGCAGTACTCTATTATGTGTCATGGGGGAATTTATAAACTAATTTATAAGACTAATCCTTCCCACTTAAGGACCTTAAGGCTAATTTGAATTTTGTCCCAGATTTGTTGCTTGAGATGAATAAGAGGAGAAATGTTCCTTCACTTGCCTATGGGATGAGTCCAGGTTGGCAGGTGAAGGTTGTAACTTCCAATGGAGGCAATGTCACAGTTTCTTGGGATCAGAGCTGGTCTTCTAGAGTTGACTGATATATGACCAGTTCAGCTGAAGTTTCCAGTGGTGGGTTGGGAAGGCCAGACTGTTACTGTGATGTTCGTGTGGGAAGGAAAAAGGGAAACAGACCCTCAGGGTTCAATGAGCAAGCTGAGTGAGCTATAGACAGTGGGGCAAAAAGGAAAAAAACAAATGAGAATTCCTTAGAACTTTCTTTTCACATCATCAGAAGACTTTGTGGGGATGAGTAACTATTTTCAATGATAACAATTCATAGTGATATCCAAACCTTTTAAAAATATCAGTACAGTCTTCCCCCTTCTCTCTCACAATAGCACTCTCATTTTATGACTTATGAAGGTAATCATGTGTAGCTCATTTTGGTTAGGCCATACAATATTTTTTAGCTGTGAACTGGTATTAGGATTCGAATGTCCTGGGTGCTTTATTAAATGTTTTGTGGTCTTAGTGGGCAATTGGTAATAGCTACTTTGAACATTTTCTAGGCTAACATGCTAGAGGGTGATCTCTATGACATACAGCATTTGGAACTTTGCCACAGGTTGGAATAGATGCATAACTAGCTCCTGTGGGAATCATCGCTGCTCTTGTTGGCCCCCTTCTTGGTGGAGGTTCAGTGAATTTTCATGCTGGTTCCAATCCTGATTAGACTCCTTAAACTGGCAAAAGAGGACATTAGCCCCCACCCTCTACTTGGCTTATGGCCAAAGCATATCCAGTCTTCCTTTGACAAGAACAATACATTGTGTGAATCTCCAGTTTTTGCCTGATAGTGTAACTTCAAACTCTGCAGCTCTATTCTTATCAGAAGCTCATTTTTTAAAAAAGAAATAATTATTCATAGAAGATTGCTTGAAGGATAAGCCGTTCATTTCTTTTTCCATATGCTACATGCTATCCTTGGGTCAAGAGGTACCATCAGATGGTGGCAGACTGGACTGAATTGCCTAGGTCTTTCAAATAGTTCATTTGATTAACGGAATTTTGGGAACTTTGACGTTTGTTGTTAGTCTACACTGAGGAACTGAAACCTGCTATTGTATTCACTGAGGGTCATTACGGAAGGTGGAAGGCATTCCAACCTTCTACATTGGGGTGGGGGAAAATTCTCCCTGGTTTCAATAACAGGAAAACTTGGCATCTGCTGTTATCTTTTAGAAACCAGAAAACTTGTAATCAATATTACCCTCTGTGGATTTGCCACAGGAAGCACGCTGTAACATTTGTGGTCCGCCCTCTCCTTAGTATTGTGTCTTATGCCTTGTTTTATCTCTTTTGCCCACTTTATTTTTCCTTTGGCCTAATTTTCTCATTGAAACAAAACTATAATTGAACTTCAAGGAGATCTGCAGCTGCCATGAATTCCTTTATGAACAAGTTAGGGCAAGGCAGAATTTTTAAGAGCCTACTGTCCCTTGGTGAAGGTCAGCACAGTTTATGGGAAATTCCAGAGGAGAGAGCAAAGAGGGGAATATTTGCCTAAGAGAACAAAGGTCAGTATCTGTTTGCATCTCAGCTCTGCAAAACCCTCTTCTAACCCTTACTGGTCACATGCAATATGCTCAAACCACGAAGTTTGGTTTTTTAAGGAAATTACAGAGGTGTTCCAGAAATGGAAATTCTGTACTTAGTCTCCAGAAATCCAGTCAGACTTTGTGGGTGATTGGGGTCAGAAAGCCAAACACGCCCTCTGTCAAGACTCCACAGCCCAGTTAGCTGTACATCTGGGGGAACTAGCAGCTGCTCTGAGCACCCCTCTCCCCTTGCATGGCAGTCTCATGCATCTCCGGCTCAGCTCACATGTGCAGGTCTCCAATTGATTAACTTTATTTCATCCACCAAAAAGACAGGTGGGCCTTCGGTCTTGATAGATTTCTGACAAAGAGGTAGAGGTTCTTGGGATGACTCTCAGAAGTCATGGCATCCTCAAGCCAAGAATATCTTTGGCTGTGGCCTCTCCCCTTGCCTTCCCCGACTCCCCCGCCCTCTGTGCTCTGTGCTCAGCCTACAGTGACCTCCCCTCTTTTTGAACGTTCAAGTGGTATATGCGTCCTTCAATGCTCAGTTCCAGTCCTTTCAGTTCTCTCTACCCCTCTAACAGTTACCCTCTATAGCTAGAATTTCTGCAGCCTTTGGTCTGGAGCATGCTTAGCCCTTAAATTCTGCTATCCCTGTGACTAGGACATTTTATTTGTGGTTCCTCTCCAACTAGATTTTAATCTTCTAAATAGGAACATACATATCCTAGCCTTGGTCTTTTATTTTTCACAGACGCTAACATGATTCTAAGCAGCAATAGTTACTAAAAGTCTCCTTCTCTTCCTCTTCTTCATCATCTTTCTCCTTTCCCTCTTTCTTGCCCCCTCCTCCTGTTGCTCTACACTATCATCTTCCTATTCCTCCTGCTTTTCCTTATTAGCTGTATGTGGGACTCGGTATTAATCAGCTTTGCTGTGGTGACAAGTAACCCTCATACTTCAGTGGCTCAACAAACAGATTTGTTTCTGTTTCATGAATACGCTAGATTAGCTGGGGCCCTGTTCTGTGTCTTCTCATCTGGGACCTAGCTGAAGGAGAAGCCCAGATTCAAGACAAGTGATGACCAAGGGAAATTGTAAGAGAACTGGAAAAAACTTGCATTGTCCCTCATGCTTTTCTCTGTCATTTCCATTTACGTCGTATTGGCTCCACTGAGTCTCGTGGCTGAGTCTGACATGGGCAGGGAAGTATACCCTACTTACAGGAACATACTCAAGTCACTTGGTCATAAGCATCTTGCAATCATCTCTCAAGAAAGGGAGCCAAGAGTTGGGAACAATGGAAACATTTACTACAGACGATTTCTAGTTGCCTGGCTCTGCTTGGTGCATTACATGAGGCAATGAATGTTCAGTTCCAGGTACAGAAATTTTATGACACATTTTAGGTCTATTCTAGTCCCATTTGAGCCCTATTTTGTAATGAGGAAATGGAAACTTAGATAATTTAGGCAGCTTTTGAATGAATGTTTGCATTTCTTTCAGCTTTTCTTGTTGACTGCAAATGCCCAGGTCCCACCATCATTTCTCTTCTCAAACTAGTGCTCCCTCCCAGTACCACTCTTACAGTTTTCCACTGTGATCCTATAGAAAAAGAGCCCTCAGTAGGTCTTAGATGATTATTTATTAACTCTGAGATGAAGAGAGTTATATCATAAAAAAACTCTGGGCAGTGGCTCACAGCTTTAATTCCAGCACTTTGGGAGGCCAACAAATTCTAGAAATGCAGGGTCTCAGAATTTTACCTCCCATGTATCTTTTACCAGGAATGTACTGGAGCATGTGCTCCATCAAAACATTTGTGTCTCCTCTGTTCCCAGTGAGAAAGCAGTATGCAATAGAGGATGAGGGCCACACTCGGAGAACGAATGTAGTGGGTAGTCTGAGAGTGAAAGAGAGCAAAGGCACAGGGCATACCAAGCAGCAGATAGCACTGTTTCTGCTCTCGGGTCCATATGACTTGATGTCAGACATTTTCCCCCCAGTCACATGAACCAATATGTCTTTTCTTGTGTAAGCTAGTTCCAGTTTGATCTGTGTTCCTTGCACCAGAAGGAGTCTTGACCAACATAATGGATATGACAGTTGCATGGCTTTCTAAAAATACCACTTTTGATCTGGATATGTTCACATAACTTTTGCAAAACAAACAAAATTCCTTCTTTCCTTTCAGAGAATCAATTGAGCACAAAAATGTGCTGTGTACAATGTTTCATCTGGCTAACAACGACGACAATGGATATCTATAGCAAGTTGTATTTCAATTTTTTTTCCAAATTTTGCTGAGAGTAAAAAATAACATCATTAAATAAAACTTTTCAAAGAATAAGACTTATCTCTACTTCCATCAATGTATATTTTTGCAGTTTCCTGTGTTTTCATCTGCTGTTTCTTCATGTGCAAGATAAGGTTTTCCATGGTTGTAATCATGGTGTGCCCCAAATTTGGAACTCTACTTTTTCTCTATTAAATCATAAAATCTTCATTCATCATATTTAATGTCTGTATAATAGGGTTTTTCAATCTCAGCATTATTGACATTTGGGGAGACTGTCCTATACACTGCAGTATCCTTGGTCACTCCTCATCAAGTGCCAATAGAACTCACCCTCCCCCCAGGCTGGGACAACCAAAAATGTTTTCAGACATTGTCAAATGTCTCTTGCGGGGCCAAGTTTTGGTCTGTAAGTGTTAGTAGTGTGATATTCAGTGAGCCTGTGTTATTGTAAGTGTATATTAGTATATATTCACGGAGAAGCATTACTGTATAGTACTCCTTTGACACCATAGTTTTTTTTTTTTTTTAAAACAAGTCCCCAATTTAAATTACTTCGAATTTATTGCTTTTACAAATGATGCAGAACTAAAAGTTCTAGGTATACACCTTTTTATAATTCAAAATTGCTGTCTTGAGAATAAATTCAATATGATCAAGAGGTAGAAACACTTTTGTAGATTTTGATACTCATTACTAATTTGCTTTTCAAAAGAATCCCACCAATCTTGGTATCAGGAACAATGAAAGAATGTAATAGTTTTCCTGCCATCTTGCCAGTGCATCATCTAATATGTTGCAATTTCAGCATCATGTGGTGAAAGGAATCTAGAATTTGAAGTCAAACTGGCCTGGATCAAAACCCCACATAAGCACTGATAGCAAATTGGCCTCAGGTAGTTACTTTATCTCTCAGCTCTGATGTTTGTAAGAGTGTTTGAACATCTCTACCTTGCAAGGTGGTTGTTCTTTAAAACAACTGTTATTAACTGTCATTATGCATTGCTGTCCTGGATATTCAAAATACCTCTGCCCGTAAGGCAGGCAGTGGAAAATATAATTTCTGTTTTACAAAGGCCGGAGAGGGGAAGGAATTTATCAGAGTCACACAGGAGACCTGGGCTTCCACAGAGCCTGGAGGTTTATTGCGCCAGAGAGGCTGTTTCATTCTAGCCATCTGTATGTGCCTCTACCAGGTGCCTGCCCTGCTGCAGGCTGTGGGAGTTGCCAGAGGAAGGGGTGGCAGAGATGACTGTCTGATGCGTGAAATTACAGGAGCTCCGTGTCTGGTACTGCTAAAGATTCCCAGATTCTAGGGATTCTTCTCTGTCCTTCACTCCCAGGACAGCCCTATGCCTGACATATGTCCTGATTCCCTTTACTCTCCCCAGTCGGCTCCTAACTGGTACCTTGCTTCTGCTGTCACCCTCCATGGTGCAGTTCGGTACCTCCATGGTACTGTTTAAGGCCTCAGCCTTAAACAGTAAATTAGATTATGTCACACCTCTCCTTGACCCCTATAATGCCTTCCCATTGCACTTAGAATAAATACTAGCTACATAACCAGGGTCAGTAACTTACCCCAGTGGCTCTCAACCTTATGCTTTAGAGTCACCTGGAATTTTTTTTTTTTTTTTTTTTTTTTTACAGATTTTTAAAAATAACTTCACTTTTTAAAAGCTAATGTGTGCATTATAGGAAACTGAAAACCACTAGAAGCAAAGAACAAAGTCATCCACAATCACAAGCAATTTAGTTTCACATGTCCTTCTAAGTCCTATTTGTGTAGATACAACATCCAATTTTATGGACTTGAGATCATATGTTATGTATCATGCCTTTTCACACATCATGAATATTTACCAATTCAAAATCTTAAAGCTATATGAGTATTCTGATAACCAGCAACACATTACACCAACTCCATCTGCTAGAAAAAATATAATCCTCCCTTTCTTAGGACTAAAATTTCATAGAAGGCCCAAATGATAACATGCCTCTAGACAAAAGCATTAGCAGAGTTCTGATTAAAACACTGTATTTTCTTAATGCTCAATTTAAAATGAAACATAAAGCAGCAGAATACACTATGTATAATGTTTCTAAGATAATTTATATCTATACCATTAAAATATTAGCAAGAAGGTATGTTTCCATCGAATTACTTACTGTATTCCTATAGTACAGCCAAAAGAGTTGCACATATATCAATGGCTAGTGTCAAAATGTAAACATGGACACATTTGCATACATCTCTCCCTTTATACTTCATTCTGCCCCTCTGCTGCCAACCTAATGAACAAGTTCTGACATACACTGCTCAGACGTGGTTTAACGATTCCATGTCCAAGATGCATCTTTTCTATCAATTATAACAAAAAAAATTAATAAATTGCCTAATTCACTAGCTCTACTTTTTAACATACATTGTCACCCCAGGACTTTCATAAAGCTCAGATGTTGCAAAACAATAAGACTTGTCCACAACAAACACAGGCACTTTACTGAAAATGCTCATATAGATCTACGGTTATGATTTTAAACCATCTTCTAGATATGGAGATACTAGCAAAGAGACCTTTCCTTCATCCTTCCTCTTCTCCCTCTACTCCCTCTCCCACCATCCCAATGACTAAGTATACTACTGTGTCTAGCTCCAAGGGGTGGATTACCAAACTCAATCCCAGAAGACAGGACTTCCTATAAACAAACAAAAGGACATTTATAAAGGGATTGTTTTACGTTAGTCAACTTATATACAGTAGTGAGCATTAATAAAATGTACACAAAACCACGGTTAGATTAGAACATGAAAATCTCTTCAGATATGACCAGACTGGCCTAGAACTTCCTTCTCAGGTCTTCTGTTCTATGTCCTTTAACTCACTGAACAAACATGGAAGCTTTGCTTCCAGAGGTGGTCTATCCATTTCAAAGTCACCTCCAGAAGACATTTATTTTTGTAATTTTTTTTTTTTTTTTTTTGATACGGAGTCTTGCTCTGCCACCCAGGCTGGAGTGCAATGGCGCAATCTCCGCTCACTGCAACCTCTACATCCGCCTCCTGGGTTCACGCGATTCTCCTGCCTCAGCCTCCCGAGTAGGTGGGATTACAGACGCCCACTACCACTCCCGGCTAATTTTTGTATTTTTAGTAGAGACGGGGTTTCACCATATTGGTCAGACTGGTTTCCATCTGACCTTGTGATCTGCCCGCCTTGCCTCCCAAAGTGCTGGGATTACAGGCGTGAGCCACCGCGCCCGACCAAAGATTTCTTTTTAAACAAATGAGAATTTACAAGATGTGTGATTTTCTCACTGTCATTCGTCGGCAACCTCTTCACATCTAGAAAGCCTAGATGTGGAAAATGTTTTCTTTTAAAAGGTTGGAGGGAAGTTGAGAGCAACTTTTTCATGTTATATACACACAAGCTTTCTATAAACGGTCAATAAACCTTCCCAAAGGGTGGTGGGCATGTCCAGCAGGCCAGCTGTGCCCTGTCATCCTACCATTTCTCTTGCGACATAGAGGTCTGGTAGAACGATCACCAACCCGCGATGGCCACTCATCCTTCTACTCACCCTCCTCCAGGACTTGGCTCACCTTCTGTGCCGTTAACGCCTCTGTCGGTTGTCCTCAGGACTCAGTAGGTCTCGTTCAACTGGGACTGAGCGGTCACTGCAGGTCTACCCTCTACGTGGCTCTGTGGCCTAAGGAGGCCTCCGTAGACCCGCCCCTCCACACCCTAGCGACCTCCCTGTCGCTGCCATGCTTCCGGCCAGCCACGGCAGCTGCCACTCAAAGGCTCTGCATCCGGACGGCTTGGCAGGGGTCTCCTCTGGAGATCCAGCAGTCGGCGGGGTCGTCTGGGAGAGGCTGCCGCCACCATCAGGTCACAGAGGTAGGTTGAGGAATATGATCGATGCTCCTTCAAGGCCTGGGTGTGGCCAGTGGGAGCCACAGCAAGGGCTCTGGGTTGTCTGCAGGGTGGGGACCCCAGTCTGTCCCGGGGCTCCCCCAACTCACTCGTTGGCCCAGGGTTGGAGGGCCCCAGGGTAGCTAGCCGCGGAGCTCAGCGTCTCACTGTGATCTCTGCCCGAACTCTGGAAGGCTTTTAAGAAATACCGATACCTGGACTTCCTACAGACTAATTAAACCAGGCATGTTGGTTTGTCCAGACTTTGTTAGCTCTTTGAGCCATTTTAGCATCCAGGGGTTCTTGGGGGTATTTGCCAAGACTGGTATTGAAATCCTTACTTTGTCAGGCTGAGTGGATTTCTGTCCTAGGTCTATGAAAAACCAGGAAATAAGCCCATGCATTCATTAATGTTCACATTCGTTCGTTCATTTGTATAGGAAATTCTCATTTATGTTCATCAGTAAGATTGGTCTGTAATTTTACTTCCTTAAAATGTACTAGTCAGGTTTTGATATCAAGATAATACCAATCTTATAAAATCAGTTTTGAAGCTTGCCGTCTCTTTTGGTTTTATGGAAAGTTTATGTAAGACTGACAAAATATCTTCATGAAGTCTTGGGTAAAGTTTACTTATGAGCATCTGGGCCAAGAACTTCTTTGTGGGAAGGTTTATATATTAAATTTTTTGAAATTATAATACTGTTTAGATTTTCTATTTCTTTTGGCAGTTTTGGTGAATTTTATTTTTAAACAAATTTGTCTATTTCATCCAAATTTTAAAATTTATTTGTTTTAAGTTATTCAGAATATCTCTTATGAGATATAATTATGACATAATCATGAGATATCAATGTCTGTTGGGTCTGTAACGATGCCCCTGTTTTTATTCATAATATCGATATTTGAGTTTTCTTTTTTTATTTGAACAGTCTCATCAAGATTTATCAATTTTATTAGTCTTTTTAAAGAACTATCTTTTGACGATATTTATCTTCTCTAGTATAAAGGCTTGCCCTAAAATATGTAGAGTCTAGGGCAAGAGTATTGATGAAGGAGTACATATATATCATACTATATATAAAAATATATATATTTAAAGCCATAAATTAAGAAACCGTTAACTTTCTCCTACCATGACAAAGCTATATAACTACAAAATTGAAAGATATGTAAAAGCTGTGGTTTTATATATGGCTAAAACTAGTGAAACATCAGGGATAACTGAATTTTATTTTTATTGAGAATATCTGGCTATTCTGGTTATGGAATGATAATGTTTCAGTGAAAATTTTATTTTTCTATATTTTAAATAAAATTAATTATTTTAATTGAGTTTTTCACAAAATTTATGTTGATTGACTGTAATGTCAAATTAGACAGCCTTTCCTTAGTCTTTGTAGTTATTTTAAAAATTCATTTTAATTGGAAAAACTTCTTTCTGCAGGGGCAGTAGCCACTGAAATTGTCAATAAAATACTTAAAGCATTACTTTGATTAGGAAATGAAACAAAAATTTTACATGTAAGTACAAACTTTGTAATGTGGTTGCATGACAAATTATTACTGCTGAAATACAACAAAATATTTTGACTTCATCAAAAAATCCTTATCACCATCAATTTATAGCAATATCTAGATCTGTACAGTAAGTTCTTTTTTCACACTTTTCAATGCTTAGATATTATAAAAACTGAAGGCAGAATTCCACAATTTTTTCAAAACTCCTTCAATCAAGACTGTACCTTGATCCATAATTGTCAAAAAATAGACTATACAAATTATTTGGGGGCTTATTTGAATGTGAATCCTTTCCTTCATATTCATACAAATGTTTTTGTTTTCTTTTTCTAATTTTCTCATCTTACTGGTCACTTTATGGTATATTTCTCATGTGGTTTCTTTTGGACTTTGAAAAATTATTTCCTCTAAAGTTGTTTTTTAAGTTTGTAATCCTTTTAAAAAATACAGTAGTCAAATGCAGACCTGCTTGGGTTTTTTGGTAAGTTTTAAAATATTATAGCAAGCAAAAGTTCATACCAAACTGTATTTTCAAATTAAAAATATCATTTTTAATATTAAGAATCAATTCTTTTTTCTTTTTTTAAGACAGAGTCTTGCTTTGTTGCCTGGGCTGGAGTACAGTGGTACAGTCTCGGCTCACTGCAACCTCTGCCTCCCAGGCTCAAGTGATTCCCCTACCTCAGCCTCCTGAGTAGCTGGGATTATAGGTACCTGCTACCATGCCTGGCTGATGTTTGTATTTTTATTGGAGACAGGATTTCACCATGTTGGCCAGGCTGGTCTCGAACTCCTGACTTCAGGTGATCTGCCTGCCTTGGCCTTCTAAAGTGCTGGGATTACAGGTGTGAGCCACCGCGCCCAGCCAAGATTCAGTTCTTAATATCAAAGACCACAGACCACAAGGCACTTTACTTGACAATTGTCTGTTGTTTTGCTTAGCTCATCTAATGCGTTTTATATCTTGTCCAGATCAAATCTACTTATTCTAAAAACATTTGGTCAGTGTTTCCATCATGTATCTCAGGGTATCTGTGAGGTCAAATTTGATATGTGTTTCACCAAGACACTCCATATATAATCTTAAAATTATATATGAACATACTTTGAGTATCATTCGCTTTTGACATGAGCCTGCGTCTCCTAGAAACAAATTCAAACTGCGGTCCTGTATAGTGCTAATAATGCTTTTAAGTAGTGCTTGGCCACAATTCTGGCTCATTAATGTTTTTTAATTTACCAACCATATTGGTACTTTTGTTAAAGGCTTACACTAGACCGTCTTTTAAATCAATTCCTTTATTGAAAGTAGTTTCTGTAGATTTTGCTTAAGGCAAAACTTGTACTTTTTATAGCAGGTGAAGAATTCATCAATTCCTAGTTTCCCTCTTCTAGTAGTTCATCAGTACAAATTAGGGATATTGTTAAATGTAACTTTTGTTCCTGTTATAATCTAGTTGAACAAAGTAATATTCACTTTTATTTTATGCATTTATGTATGATTTCACTACTTTATTACCTATTAAGTTAATCATTATCTCATTTATTTCTCCATCTTAGATGGTAACCAAAGTTTCTTAAAAAAAAAAAAAAAAGTTTCACTTCTATATCTTGTCACTGTAGCACTGTTTCAAAATGATTTCCTCTAAACCTATACCTTGTCTTTATTTTTTAAAAAAATATTACGTGATTAGTGCCCTAAAGAACTTCAACTTGCTTGGCTAAAATAATGAGACATAATTTTATTCTTTTCAGAGGATCAAAACAAGTTTTTTGTTTGTTTGCTTTGTTTTGTGTTTGTTTTTGTTTTGAGACGGAATCTCCCTTTGCTGCCCAGGCTGGAGTGCAGTGGCACAGTCTCGGTTCACTGCAACCTGCACCTCCTGGGTTCAAGCGATTCTCCTGCCTCAGCCTCCTGAGTAGCTGGGATTACAGGGGCCTGCCACCACACCCGGCTAATTTTTGTGTTTTTGGTAGAGACAGGGTTTTCAGTGTTCACTTACCTTAGTTGAGTACTATCACAGGTTTGCTGATAATTCAGTCTTTTTTTTTTTTTTTTTATCTTTTAGTATAATAGTTGCATGCATGTCTTTTGTGTGCAAGTAATGTTTTCCATTAACCAAGAACCTAGGTCTCTCCAGTCACAGGTATTTTATTTTCATGATCAATGCTAATTTTGAATATTGATTATAAAACACAGCAATAGTTACAAAATTCTTCGACTACATTTCTACATTTGAAATAGTTTTGGTGTAAAATGAAGTGTTAAATGTTCTTGCATGTTCATCCAATGGAAAGTTGTAAACATTAGTTCATATCAGACTGCGTTTGAGATACATTCTCTTGCTGTGTGAGACGTGACTGCGCTTTCCTACAATCATTGTCCAATAAGCAGAGTAAAGCCATGGAGGTTTCTTTCTTTTACATGAAATGTACCAGTTCTAAAACATGAGTTTCTTTTTGTAATAGAAAGGCCAGAGTATAAATTTTTAATTCTGAGTTGTGCATTAGATCAATTGTTTTCACTGTCACTTTGGTATGAAGTTGTACGAGCTTCATCTGATTTGTTCACATTGCAGATTTGACAAAAATAATTTTCTTGCTTGTTTTTATTTTGATAAACAATTATGTTTCATTGAGCTACGATTTTCTAATGTATTTTTCTCACATTCTGTTTTGGGTCATGTTTGACAGAGGTCTGTTTACTTTCATTGTTTCCAGTATTAAAAAACTTAACAGATCACCACTTGGGATATTTTTCTGTTACTTTTTTCTATCATTTTTTTCTTTCCTGAGTTCTGCCTTGCCATTTTTTATCTCTAGTATATCTTTATTTTTACATCTCAAACATCTAAAGCATTTTTTAAAAAGTTTTTAATGTGCTCAGGTATATGAAATTTGAATAAATCTTCATTAAAGAGTCTAGCTAATATGAAAAATTAAAAATTGTGTTTCTGGCTCACGCCTGTAATCCCAGCACTTTGGGAGGCCAAGGCAGGCGGATCACGAGTTCAGGAGTTCGAGACCATCCTGGTTAACATGGTGAAATCCTGTCTCTACTAAAAAATACAAAAAATTAGCCGGGTGTGGTGGCGGGTGCTTGTAGTCCCAGCTACGCGGGAGGCTGAGGCAGGAGAATGGCATGAACCCGGGAGGCGGAGCTTGCAGTGAGCCGAGATTGCGCCGCTGCACTCCTGCCTGGGAGACAGTGAGACTCCATCTCAAAAAAAAAAAAAATTCATGAGTGTTTCAAAAATTGTATTTTTTCTAAACTGTGTAAAATTACTTACTGAAATAAAATACAAGCTATAATTGAACTATCAAAATTCTAAGTAAAAATAATTTAAATCTGAAACATGCTGGGTGTAGTGACTCGTGCCTATAATCCCAGCACTTTGGGAGGCTAAGGCGGGTAGATCACTTGAGCCCAAGAGTTTGAGACCAGCCTGGACAACATGACAAAAACCCCTCTCTACGAAAAAAAAAAATTAAAAAATTAGCTGGATGTGGTGGTGCACATCTGTAGTGTCAGCTACTTGGGAGACTGAGGAGGGAATATAACTTGAGCTTGGGAGTTCAAGGCTGCAGTGAGCTGGGATTGTGCCACTGCACTCCAGCCTGGGCGACAGAGTGAGAGCTTGTCTCAAAAATAAAAATTAAAATTTTAAAAAATCTGAAACATTTAAGTTTTTTTATTAATTATTTAATGCATATTGTTTTTATAAATATAAGCTTCATGATTCTAGCATCCAGTGTCCATCTAGTTGCCAAGATGAAGAATCAGAATTACATTTCATGCATATTACATCTAGACACACATATATACAAATTTAAGAGTAATATGGCTTAATATTGCAAAATGCTCCTCAGCCCATGAGCAAGTATTGTGAAATTGGCAGTAATTTGTGAGTACCTGTGGAACCATTAATTGGAACATAAAAGGAGCAAGAAAATGAATACCTAACACTACTGGGAAGTAATTTTTTTTTTTTCATGTGAGAATCTACTGAATTCATGCTGAGACTTAGGATTTGGAAAGTTAATTTGTCTTGTTTTTTTTACCTAAGTGCTTTGTCACTTAAATCCTTTCCACATTCTAAGGAAGTGTCCATTTCTGTTGTTGGCAGTGGCAAAACCCATAAATCTTTCTGGCCTGATGGGTAGAAGAGATTCCCTGGGGGTTTGAATGCCATTGTTCATGGGTGTATTTAGATTATGAATTGTGTTGTGACAGGGCTGAGAACCAGATCCTAAGTGATGGAAGTTACCATATGTTCCTTAATAAATTGTGTGTGGGTGTGATGCAAGGTATGGATGGGGATTCACATTTTCTGCACGTGGATATCGAATTGTTCCAGCACCATTTATTGAAAGGACTATCCCTTTTTATCACTGAATTACTTTTGCATTTTTGTCAAAAATCAATTGACCATATCTGTATATGTCCATTTATGGACTCTATTTTATTCCATTGATCTGTTTTTCTATTCTTACACTGTATTATTATTTTTTTTTACAATGTCTATATTGTAGCTTAATAATGTCTTGAAATTGGTTTGTATAAGTGCTCCAACTTTGTTTCTAGTTTTCAAGGTCATTTGTGTTATTTGAATTTTAGAATCACCTTACTAATTTCTACAAGAAAGCAAGCAGGAATTTTAATTGGGATTGCATCGAATCTATAGATCAGTTTGGGAGAATTGGCATCTAACCAATACTGAGCCTTCTAATTTATGAACACAGTACATTTAAGTTTTTTAATTTTTTTGTCAGCATGTTGTTTAGTCATCAGTGTATAGGTCATGAATGTCTTTTGTCAAATGTCTTATTTCTTATTTTGATACTATATATATGTACACACACACATAGATGTGTATATGTGTATATATATATAGAGAGAGAGAGAGAGAAAGGAAAGAAACAAACAAACAAGCAAGCAAACAGGGTCTTTGTCACCCAGGCTGGAGTGCAGTGGCACCTCATGGCCAACTGAAGCCTTAACCTCCTGGGTTCGAGTGGTCTTCCCATCCCAGCCTCCTGAGTATCTGGGACCACAGATGTGTACCACCATACCCAGCTAATTTTTACATTTTTTTTAGAGATGGGGTCTCATGTTGCCCAGGCTGGTCTCAAACTCCTGGGCTCAAGTGATCCATCTCAGCTTCCCAAAGTACTGAGATTACAGGCGTGAGCCACTGTGTCCAGCCACGTACAATATTTTTTAAACTTTATAATTGTTTATGGCTAGTATATTAAAATAGAAGTTATTTTGTATAGTGATTTTATATCCTACAATCTTGCTGAATTTGCTTATTAGTATTACTTGCTTTTTTGTAGATTCTGTAGGATTTTCTAGAAAGATATTCATGTCATTTGTAAATACAGATAATTTACGTCCTCCTTTCCTATTTGGATGCCTTTTATTTCTTTTTGTTGCCTTATTACAGTGGCTAAAATCTCCCAGTATCACGTTGACTAGAAGTGGTAAGAATAGTCATCTTTGCATTGTTCATAATCTTGGGGGAAAGGCATTCAGTCTTTGCCATTAAGTAAGATGTCACCATAGGTTTTTTTATAGATGCTCTTTATCAATTTAAGGAAGTTCTCTTCTTCTGTCTGCTGAGAGTTTTTTAAAAATCAGAAATAGGTGGTTAATTTGACAAAAAGCTTTTTCTGTGTCTTGATATGGTTGTATGGATTTTCCTTTTTAATATATTAAAATGAATTAAATAATTAACTTTCAAGTGTGTAACCAACCTTGTATTCTTGGGATAAACATCACTTTGTCATTATCTATTATCCGTTACGTATGCTATTAGATTCAATTTGATGAAAGTTTTTAAAAAGGATTTTTGCTGATACGTTTTTTGAGGAATATTGTTTTTTGTTTTTTGTATTTATTTATTTATTTTTACTTAGATATCTTTGCCTGTTTTTGATATTAGGAGAATGCTAGATTGCAATAATGAATTGGGAAGATTTTTCTTCTCTTTTTGGAAGAGTATATGTAGAACTAATGTTTATTTCTTAAATGTTTGCTAGAATTCATCAGTGAAGCCATTGGAGGCCAGAGTTTTCCTAAAAAGATATAAAACTCTTCAGGTTATTTTTTTCTTCTTGAATGAGGTCTAGTATTTTCAGTCTCTCAAGGAGCTTGTCCATCTTATGTAAGTTTTTGAACTTATTGGCATAAAATTATTCATAGTATTCACTAATTATCTTCTTGATATCTAGAATATGTAATAATGTCACCTCTCTCATTCCTGATATTGGTAATTCATTCTTCTCTCTTTTATTCTTGATTAGTCTGGTTAAAGATTTATTAATTGTATTGATCTTATCTAAGAATCAGGTTTCATTTTATTGATTTTTCTCTATTGTTTTCCTTTTTTCCCCTTTTTTTCTAAGATAGGGTCTTGCTCTGTTGTCCAGGTTGCAGTGCAATAGTGCAATCACAGCTCACTGTAGCCTCAACCCTGGGCTCAAGTGATAGTCCCTCCTCAGTCTACCAAGTAGCTGGGACTACAGGCATGCACCACCACACCCAACTAATTTTTGGACTTTTTGTAAAAGTGAGGTCTCACTAGTTGCCCACGCTGGTTTCAAACTCCTGGGCTCAAGCAACCCTCCTGCCTTGGCCTCTCAAAGTTCTGGGATTATAAGCATGAGCCAATGTGCCTTTTTCTTATTTCATTGATTTCTGCTTATATCTTATTTCTATTCTACTAACTTTGGTTTAATTTTCTCATCTTTTTCTAATTTTTAAAAATTTTAATTGATAAATTATATAATGGGATTTAGTGTGATATTTAGAAATATAAATACATTGTAGAGAGATTAAATCAAGCTAATTAACATATTCATCACCTAACCTAATTTTTTTTTATGATAAGGATGTTAAAATCTATTCTTTTAGCAATTTTGAAATATATGTTATTTTTAACTATGGTCACAGTGCTGTACAATAGATCACCAAAAATAGACCCTCTCTAACCAAAGCTTTGTACCAACATCTCTTTTGTCCTTACCTCCTCAACCCCACCCACCATTTCCTGCCTCTGGTAACTACCATTCTACTCTCTGCTTCTATAAGTTTGATGTTTTTAGACTTCACATATAAATGAGATCTTGCAGTATTTGTCTTTCTGGACCTGGGTTACTTCACTTGTCATAATGCTTGCCAGTTTTACTCATGTTGTCCCAAATGACAGAATTTCCTTTTTTTTTTTTTAAGATTGTATAGCATTCCATAATTTATATATACATTTTCTTCATCCCTTCATCCATTGCATAGATACTTGGGTTGATTGTATATCTTGGCTACTGTGAATACTACTGAAATGAACATAGGAGTGCAGCTGTCGCTTTGACTTACTGATTTCAATTACTTTGGATATACAGAAGTGGGATTTCTAGATCATAGGAAAGTTCTGTTTTTAGTTTTTTGATGAAACTTCATATTGTTTTCCAAAATAGGTGTGCTAATTTACATTCCCACTAAAGTGGGCCAGGCTTCCTTTTTTTTTTTTTCTCATGTCCTCATCAATACTTGTCTTTCGTCTTTTTGATAATGGCCATTCTAACAAGTGTGAGGCTCACTGTGGTTTTCATTTGCATTTCCCTGAGGATTAAATATATTGAACATTTTTTCCTGTATCTGTTGGTCAGTTGTCCTCTTGTGAGAAATGTCTTTTTAGGTTCTATGTTCATTTTGTAACTGGGTTGTTTTCTTGCTGTTGAGTTGTTTGTGTTCCTTATATATTTTAGATATTAGTCCCTTATCAACTGTTTGGTTTGCAAATGTTTTCTCCCAATTTGTGGGTTGTCTCTTCACTGTGCTAATTATTTCCTTTGCTGTATAGAAGCTTTTATGTTTGATGCAGTGTCATTTTTGTACATTTGCTTTTGTTACCTGTGCTTTTGGGTTCTTATCCAAGAAGTCATTACTCAGACCAGTGTCATGGAGCTTTCTCTTTTTTTTTTTTTTGGAGACAGGGTCTCACTCTGTTGCCCAAGCTGGAGTCCAGTGGTGCGATCTTGGCTAGCTGCAACCTCTGCCTCTTGGGTTCAAGCAGTCCTCCCACCTCAGCCTCCCAAGTAGATGGGACTATAGGCACACACCAACATGCCTGACTAATTTTTTGTATTTTCAGTAGAGACGAAGTTTCACCATGTTATGCAGGCTGGTCTTGAACTCCTGAGCTTGGGCAATCTGCCTGACTTGGCCTCCTGAAGTCTGGGATTACGGTCTTGAGCATTGGTTGGCCATAAAAGTGTAGGTTTATTGCTGGGCTTTTTATCCTGTTCCATTGGTTGGAGTGTCTGCTTTATATGCCATTACCATGCTGTTTTGATTACAGTAGCTTTATAATGTACCATTTTTTCAATATTGAATATTGGCATTCATACGTGGAGAGGCTGTCATGTTCCAACAAAATTGTATATTATATATACCATATATATTATATATACCATGATGTATTGAAATATGTATATAATGTGGAATGCTAAATTGAGCTAATTAATGTATACATTACCTAACATACTTACACAATTTTTTATAGAGAGAACACTTAAAATCTACTCTTAAAGATTGTCAAGAATACATTTTATTGACTATAGTACTATGTTGTACAATAGATCTCTTGATTAACTGAAATTTTGTATCCTTTGAACAACATCTCCTAAACCCACCCCTACTCCTCTGCCCTTGGTAACCACCATCCTACTCTGTTTCTATGACTTCAACTTTTTAAAAAAAACTAATAACTAAAACTCTAGACTTTATTCAGATTTCACTATTCTTTGTGGATCTTTTAAATTTTTTATTTTAATAGGTTTTTAGGGAACAGGTGGTGTTTGGTTACATGAATAAGTTCTTCAGTGGCTTCGGTTTTGGGGTACCCATCACCCGAGCAGTCTACACCGTATCCATTGTGCAGTCTTTTATTATCCCTCACCTTCCCCACTCTTCCTCCAAGTCCCTAGAGTCCAATGTATTATTCTTATGCCTTTGCATCCTCATAGCTTAGCTCTCACATGAGTATGAACATACGATGTTCCGTTTTCCATTCCTGAGTTACTTCACTTAGAATAATAGTCTCCAATTCCATCCACATTGCTGTGAATGCCATTATTTTTTTCCTTTTTATGGCTGAGTTGTAGTCCATGGCACATATTTACCACATTTTCTTTTTTGAGACGCAGTCTTACTCTCACTCAGGCTGGAGTGCAGTGGCACGATCTTGGCTCACTGCAACTTCCGCCTCCCAGGTTCAAGCGATTCTCCTGCCTCAGCCTCCTGAGTAGCTGGGACTACAGGCACACGCCACCACGCCCTGCTGATTTTTTGTATTTTTAGTAGAGACGGGGTTTCACTGTGTTAGCCAGGATGGTCTCCAACTCCTGACTTTGTGTTCTGCCTGCCTCGGCCTCCCAAAGTGCTGGGATTACAGGTGTGAGCCACTGCGCCCAGCCCACCACATTTTCTTTATCCACTCATTGATTGATAGGCATTTGGACTGGTTCCATATTTTTGCAATTACAAATTGTGCTATTGTAAACATGCATGTGCAAGTACCTTTTTTGTATAATGACTTCTTTTCCTCTGGGTAGATACCTACTACTGGCATTGCAGGATCAAATGGTAGATCTAGCTTTTTAAGGAATCTTCACACTGTTTTCCATAATGGTTGTACTAGTTTACATTCCCACCAGCAGTGTAAAAAGTTCCCTTTTCACTGCTTCCATGCCAACATCTATTTTTTTTTTTTTTTTTTACTTTTTTGATTATGGCCATTCTTGCAGAAGTGAGGTGGTATCATATTGTGGTTTTGATTTTTATTTGCCTGATAATTAGTGATAGTGAGCACTTGTCCATATGCTTGTTGGCCATTTGTATATCTCTTGAGAGTTGTCTATTCATATCCTTAGCCCACTTTTTGATGGGATTATTTGTTTTTTTCTTGCTGATTTGTTTGAGTTCTTTGTAGATTCTGGATATTAGTCCTTTGTCAGATGTATAGATTGCAAAGATTTTCTCTCACTCTGTAGGTTGTCTGTTAACTGCTGATTATTTCTTTTGGTGTGCAGAAGCTTTTTAGTTTAATTAAGTCCCATTTATTTATCTTTGTTTTTGTTGCATTTGCTTTTGGGTTCTTGGTCACGAAGTCTTTGCCTAAGCCAATGTCTAGAAGGGTTTTTCTGATGTTATCTTCTAGAATCTTTATGGTTTCAGGTCTTAGATTTAAGTCTTTGATCCATCTTGAGTTGATTTTTCTATAAGGTGAGAAATGAGGATCCAGTTTCATTCTTCCACATGTGGCTTGCCAACTATGGCAGCACCATTTGTTGAATAGGGTGTCCTTTCAGCACTTTATGTTTTTGTTTGCTTTGTCAAAGATCAGTTGGCTATAAGTATTTGGCTTATTTCTGGGCTCTCTATTCTGTTCTATTGGTCTATGTGCCTCTTTTTATACCAGTACCATGCTGTTTTGTGATCATGGCTTTATATTATAGTTTGAAGTTGGGTAATGTGATGCTTCCAGATTTGTCCTTTTTGCTTAGTCTTGCTTTGGTTATGTGGACTCTTGTTTGGTTCCATATGAATCTTAGGATTGTTTTTCCTAGTTCTGTGAAGAATGATGGTCGAATTTTGATGGGGATTGCATTCAATTTGTAGATTGCTTTTGGCAGTATGGTCATTTTCACAATATTGATTTCACCCATTAATGAGCATGGAATGTGTTTCCGTTTATTTGTGTTGTCTATGATTTCTTTCCACAGTGTTTTTGTAGCTTTCCTTGCAGAGGTCTTTCACGTCCTTGGTTAGGTATATTCCTAAGCTTTTTATATTTTTTGCAGCTATTGTAAAAGGGGTTGAGTTCTTGATTTGATTCTCAGCTCGGTTGCTATTGGTGTATAGCAGATTTGTGTATCCTGAAACTTTGGTGAATTCATTTACCAGTTCTAGTAACTTTTAGGATGAATCTTTAGGGTTTTCTAAGTATACGATCATATCATCAGCAAACAGTGACAGTTTGACTTCGTCTTTACCAATTTGGATGCCCTTTAATTCTTTCTCTTTTCTGATTGCTCTGGCTAGGACTTCCAGGATATGTTGAATAGAAGTGGTGAAAGTGGTCCATCTTGTCTTGTTCCAGTTCTCAGGGGAAATGTTTTCAACTTTTCTCTGTTCAGTATAATGTTGGCTGTGAGTTTGTCGTAGATGGCTTTTACTATCTTAAGATATGTGCCTTCTATGCTGATTTTGCTGAGGATTTTAATCATAAAGGGATACTGGATTTTGTCAAATGCTTTTTCTGTATCTATTGAGATGATCATGTGATTTTGTTTTGTTTTGTTTTTAAATCTGTTTATGTAGTGTATCACATTTATTGACTTATGTATGTTAGGCCATCTCTGCATTCCTAGTATGAAACCTAGTTGATCATATTGGATTATCTTTTGATATGCTGCTGGATTCAGTTTGCTAGTATTTTGTTGAGAATTTTTTTGCATCTGTGTTCATCAAGTCCGCCACTACTATTGTGTTGCCATCTATCTCATGTAGGTCTAATAGTAATTGTTTTATAAATTTGGGAGCTCCAGTGTTGGTGCATATATACTCAGAATTGTGATATTTTCCTGCTGGACTAGTCCTTTTATCATTATATAATATCCCTCTTTGTCTTTTTTAACTGCTGTTGCTTTAAAGTTTGTTTTGTCTGATATAAGAATGGCTACTCCTGCTCGCTTTTGGTGTCCACTTGCATGGAATATCTTTTTCCACCACTGTATCTTAAATTTCTGTGAGTCTGCATGTGTTAGCTGAGTCTCCTGAAAACAGAAGCTTGATTGGTGAATTCTTATCCATTCTGCCATTTTAAGTGCCATTATGTTTTAAGTGGAGCACTTATGCCATTTACATTCAATGTTTATGTTGAGATGTGAGGTACTATTCTATTCATCATGCTACTTGTTGCCTGAATACTTTTTTTCCATTGTATTATTGTTATATAGGTCCTGTAAGATTTATGCTTTAAGGAGGTTCTATTTGGGTGTTTTTCAAGGATTTGTTTCAAGATTAAGAGCTCCTTTTAGCAGTTCTTTAGTTTTGGCTTGGTAGTGGTGAATTCTCTCAGCATTTGTTTGTCTGGAAAAGACTGTATCTTTCCTTCATTTTTGAAGCTTAGTTTCACTGGATACAAAATTCTTGGCTGATAATCGTCTTAAGGAGGCTAAAAACAGGACCCCAATCCTTTGTAGCTTGTAGGGTTTCTGCTGAGAAATGTGCTGTTAATCTGATAGCTTTTCCTTTATAGATTACCTGATGCTTTTGCTTCACAGCTCTTAAGATTCTTTCCTTCATCTTGATTTTACATAACCTGATGACTTTGTGCCTAGGTGATTATTTTTTGTGATGAATTTCCCAGATGTTTTTTGAGCTTCTTGTATTTGCATGTCTAGATCGCTAGCAAGGCTGTGGAAGTTTTCCTTGATTATTCCCTCAAATATGTTTTCCAAACTTTTAGATTTCTCTTTTTCCTCAGGAACACCAATTATTCTTAGGTTTGGACATGTAATATAGTCCAGACTTCTTGGAGGCTTTGTTCACTTTTTAAAATTCTTTTTTCTTTGTCTTGGGCAGATTGGGTTAATTCAAAAGCCTTGTCTTCGAGCTCTGAAGTTCTTTCTTCCACTTGTTCAATTCTGTTGCTGAGATTTTCCAGTGTATTTTGCATTTCTCTAAGAGTGTCCTTGATTTCCAAAAGTTGTAATTGTATTTTATTTTTTGCTGTCTATTTCACTGGAGATTTTTCTTTTCATATTCTGTATCATGTTTTTGATTTCTTTAAGTTGGACTTCACTTTTCTCTGATGCCTCATTGATTAACTTAATAAACGACCTTCTGAATTCTGTTTCTGGCAATTCCAGATATTTCATCTTGGTTTGGATCCATTGCTGGTGAGCTGGTATCTTTTGGGGTGTTAAAGAACCTTGTTTTGTCATATTACCAGAATTGCTTTTCTGCTTCCTTCTTATTTGGGTAGACTATGTCAGAGGGAAAATCTGGGACTCAAGGGCTGCTGTTCAGATTCTTTTTTCCCACAGGATGCTCCCTTGATGTGGTGTTCTCCCTCTTCCTCTAGGAATGGGGCTTCCCAAGAGCTGAACTGGATTTTTACTCTTCTGAGTCTAGCCACCCAGTAGAGCTACCACGCTCTGGGCACTGGGGAGTATCTGCAGAGTCCTGTGATGTGATTCGTCTTTAAGTCTTTCAGCTGTGGAGACCAGCGCCTGCTCTGGTGGAGGCAGCAGGAGAGCAAAGTGGACTCTGTGGGGGTCCTTGATTGTGTTTTTGTTTAGTGTGCTGGTTTTGTGTTGGTTGCCTGCAGCGAGGAGGTGGCACTTTCAAGAGTGCATTGACTGCAGTTAGTTTTTTGTCGTCTCAGGGAGCCTGCATTGGTGATCTAATTCCTGCAAAGGGTTTGTGAATTCCCTCAGTTTTTCTGGTATATTCCTGCAGTAGTTCTTGGAGCAATAATTCACGATGTGGTCGCCACGTGCTGCTCTGTCCATCTGAGTGGGAGCTGCAAGCTAGTCCTGCCTCTGTAATATACTTTGAAGTCAAGGAATGTGATGCCTTCAGCTTTGAACTTGTTGCTGAAGATTGCTTTGGCTATTTGGGATGTTTTGGGGTTCCATACAAATTTTAGAAGTGTTTTTTCTATTTCCGTGAAAAATGACATCAGAATTTTGATAGGGATTTTATGGAATCTGTGAATTGCTTTGGGTAGTGTATGGACATTTAAAAAATATTAATTCTAATCCACGAGTACAAGATCTCTTTCCATTTATTTGTGTCGTCTTTAATTTCTTTCATTAATGTTTTATAGTTTTCAGTATATAGATCTTTTACTTCCTTGGTTAACTTTATTCCTAAGTATTTCATTTTTTAATGCTATTATGAGTGGGATTGTTTTCTTCATTTCTTTTTCAAATAGTTTGCTGTTAGTGTATGCTACACTACTGATTTTCGTATGTTGATTTTGTATCATGCAATTTTACTGAATTTGTTGATCAGTTCTAACAGTTTTTTTGTGTGTGAGATCCTTGCGGTTTTCTATATATGAGATATATAAGCTCTTTTCTATATATGCTGTTAGTGTATAAAAACACTACTGATTTTTTATGTTGATTTTGTATCATGCAATTTTACTGAATTTATTGATCAGTTCTAACATTTTTTTTTTTTGTGAAATCCTTAGCGATTTGTATATATGAGATCATGTCATCAGCAATATGGCAGTTTCACTTCTTCCTTTCCTATTTGGATGCCTTTATTTCTTCTTCTCACCTGATTGCTTTGGTTAGGACTTCTATTACTGTATTGAATAGAAGTGGTGAGGGTGAACATCCTTCTGTTGTTCCTGATTATAGAGAAAAAGCTCTCAACTTTTCACTGTTGAGTATGATGTTAGCTGTGTGCTTGTCATATAGGGTCATTATTATGTTGTGGAATATTACTTGTACATTCTATAGCTAGTTTGTTGAGAGTTTTTATAATAAAGGATGAAGTTTGTCAAATGATTTTTTTTTGCATCTATTGAGATTATTATATGGGCTTTGTCCTTCTTTTATTAATATGGTGTGTCACATTTATTGACTTGCATATGTTGAATCATCCTTGCATCCCAGGAATGAATCCCACTTGATCACGGTGAATGATCTTTTTAATGTGCTATTGCAGTTTGCTGATACTTTGTTGAGAATTTTTACATATATGTTCATCTGGGTTCTTTTTCTAATCTTTAATGTGGATGCTGAGACCACTGAATTGAGACATTTTCTGTTTTCTAATAAGAGCATGTCAGTACTGTGAATTTCCTAAAACATTGCTTTCACTGTATCTCACAATTTTGATATGTTGTGTTTTCATTTCCCTCCAGTTAAAAATTACTTTCTAATTTGCTCTTCTTAAATTTCTTCTGCAATTCATGCCTCAGAATATTTAAGGATTTTCTAAATTTCATAGTTTCTTCTTGTGATTTCATAAGTTTTTGCTTTATGTATTTTGAAACTCTGTTATTAGGCTGTTAGGAAAAATTCAAACCATTATTCCTTTCGTCTTATATCAACACAAGACTTCTATGACCCCAAAATGTGTTGGGATTTCTCCCCACCAATAAATAAGCAATCAGTTCTGTAGTGGGTGCCAGCTGGGTATCCTCTAATTCAATTCTGACATTATTTACCTAGAGATAGTGTCAGATCCCCTGGTTGAGATCTCATTCCACAAAACTGCCCCTCCCTTTAGTCACCAGTCATAATTCATGGCCTCTAGAACTTATGACTCACCAGCTTTAAGTTGGGTTTCAAGTTCCATGACCCCCACTTTGGGCTTGATTAATTTGCTTAAGTGACTCAGAAACTCAGGAAAACATGTTTACCAGTTTATTATAAAGGATATTACAAAGGCTACAGATGAAGAGATGCATAGGGCAAGGTATGGGAAGAGGCATGGACCTTCCATGCCCTCCCTGGGTATGCCAACTCTCAGGAAACTCCATATGTTCAGCTATCTGGAAGCTCCCTGAATGAACATTTGGACCTTTTATGGAGATTTCATTGGATAGGCGTGATTGATGACCATGTACAAATGTGAGTGGACTAAAAGGGTATGATCTAAATACAGCAAAGCCTGCCTGTTCAGATTCTTCTTGGAGTCTCTGTGCAACATTCCTTCCCTCAAAATATGAGGCAGGACTCTTTCTGCAATGAGGCTTTTATGTTCTACACTCAGAGTTTTGCCTTGGGCAAGAGAAGATCAGAGAAATTCTTTTTACTGTAACAAGGGCTATGTCAATTATGAGCCAGGAGCCATGAACAAAAACCCACCTGTATCTGTATCTCATAATGTCACATAGGCCCATATACATTTAAGGATTATGTCTTCTTGATGAATTTAACCTTTCCTATGAAATGCCCCTGTTTATTCCTGGTTTACTCTGGTTAGTGTTAAATGTGTTCTTTCACTCTGTGTGCTCTGGTTAGTGTTATGTCTGTTCTTTTACTTTTAACCTGTTTTTGTCTTTTTAAAGTGAATTTCTGATAGGCAAGATAGTTAGGCCTTGCGTTTTTATCCAATCTGACATTCTCGGTCACTTACCTGGAGGTATTTAGACCATTTACATTTAATATTAATGATATGATTTGATTTAATCTGCAATCTTGTCGTTTGTTTTCATTTCATTTGTCCTTTGTTCCCCTTTTCCTTTTCTTTTGCCTTCTTTTGGATTTATTGCCTATTTTTTATTCCATTTTACTTTCTTTGTTAGATTATAGTTCTATCCATTTGTTTTATTTAGTGGTTGTTTTAGGCTTTATATTGTACATATTAACTTACAGTCTACAAGTAATACTTTATTGCTTTATACATAGTATTAAAAACTTACAACAGTTTACTTGTATTTCCCTTCTTCTGGCCTTTGTGCTATTCTTGTCATGTATGTTAGTTTTATATCCATTGTAAGTTATTGGCTATTATTTTTGCTTTAGATAGTCAATTTTGTTTTCAAGACTCTAAACATAATACATTATTTTATATTTTCTCACATATTAATCCTTTCCAATGCTCTCTGTTTATATATCTGGTATTTTCCTTCCATCTAAAAAAATTCATTTAATATATGTTTTCATAATATGGCTCTGATGATAAAGAATAATTTCAGCTTTTGCATTTCTAAGAAGGTTTTTATTTTGTGTTTGTTTTTGAAATACATTTTCATTAGGTCTAGATTGCTAGATTGACAGGCTTCTTCCTCCCCCACCGCCCCCCTCCCCAAGAATTTTAAAGATTTTACTCCATTAATTGCTAGCTGGCATTGTTTCCAATGAAAATTCTGATGTAATTCTTATCTTTGTTACTCTGTTACAGTGTATCTTTTGTCTCTGCCTGATTTTAAGATTTTCTTTTTATTATTGGTTTTAAGTAATTTAATTATGATATTCTGAAGTGTAATGTCCTTGATGTTTCTTTTGCTTGGGGTTTGTGGAGACTTTTTGTGGACTTACAGTTTGCATCATTTTTGGAAAGTTTTGGCCATTGTTTCCTTAAATAATATTTTTGTTCTCCCTTTCCCTTTAATTACATGTAATTTGTTCACTTAGTTCACTGATGTTCTGTCCTCACCCCGTCTTTTCTTTCTGTTTCATTTTGGATACTTTCTATTGCTGTGTCTTCAAGCTCACAAGTCTTTTCCTTGGTAGGAAATAAATAGTGTCTATTTATTCTATCCAGTGTTTATTTTATTTTAGATGTTGAGGTTTTTATTTTTAGGGTTTGATTTGAGGTTTTTTTTTCACTTGCTATGTCTCTGCTTAACGTATTCAATTTTTCCTCTACCGACTTGAACATATAGAATATAGTTATACTAATTATTTTGAAGATTTTTTTCTGCCAATTTTATAGTTTGTGCCATTTTCCTATGTTCCTATTGATTGATTTTTTTCCCTTATGTTTCCTGTTTCCCTTCATGACTATTTAATTTCCTTTCCTGTTTCGTTTCATATTTCCTGTTTCCTGTCATTTTTGTTTGCTTGTTTTTGTTTCGTTCAGAGACAGGGCTGTTGCCCAGGCTGGAGTGCAGTGGTTTGATCTTGGCTCACTGCAGCCTTGACCTCCTGGGCTCAAGCGATCCTCCCCTCCACCTCCCGAGTACCTGGGACTGCAGGCATGCACCACTGTGCCCTGTTAACTACAAAAAAAAAAAAAAAAATTATTCTTGTAGAGATGAGGTCTCACTGTGTTGCCCATTGTGGTCTCGAATGCCTATGCTTACACAGTTCTTCTACCTTGACCTCCTGAAGTGCTGGGATTTGTAGGAGTGAGCCACAGGGCCTGGCCTCTGTTTTTTGTTTTTTTTGTTGTTGTTTTTTTAAATTGAATGCCAAATATTATACATTTTACCTTTTCAGATTCTAGATATTTTTGTATTCCTCCAAATATTCTGACATTTGGTTCTGGGATACAATTAAGTTTTTTGGAAACAGTATGATACTATTGAGTCTTTCTTTTAAGTTAGGTGTGACCATCATAATCTTTAGTCTAGGGTTACATTTCTCTATACTACTGAGGCAATATCTGAGTCCTTCACCTGGTATATCACGGATAATGAGGTTTTCTATTCTGGCTGCTGGAAATACAAACTGCTGCTGGTGCTCCGTGAGCTCCAGTGATTTGCTTTGTCTTTTTTAGTGGTCCTTTCCTTAGCATCAGGTAACTTCCTCACAGGAATGCATTGATTTGTTCCCAGCTGAAAACCCACAGGGACCCTCTGCAGATCTTTGGATTTCTCTTCTATCCGTAAACCAACTATGTGGTAGGTAGCATTTTTCTCATTTTACAAAGAAAAAGAGAGGTATATGTGCCCAGGGTGGCACAATTAGTAGAGAATAGAGTTGCTCTTCAAATCCTGACTGTTCTGGAGGCTGGCCTAACCATTCTGCTGTACTACCTATGTATGGTCATTCAATGGTTTCTAGGGCTCCCTTACCTCAGGTATGATTTTTGGGGCTAAGCTCCTAAAAGCTCAGATAACAATTAACATGCAGTTTTACAAATCAAGGTCAACTGCTCCAAATTGTGCAGAACTTGGACCAATTTAATTGGTCCCTATTTTCTTGCTAGTAAATACAGTTTCGCCTTGAGAAGATGTCTTATTCCCAAGCCATTTAATAGCTACTCAGAATGTTGGAATCCTGTCCCTCTGCTTTTTTTTTTCTTTAATTTTTCCTTTTTGATACAGGTTTTTACTGTCACCCAGGCTGTAGTGCAGTGCTGCAAACATAACTCACTGTAGCTTTTACCTCATGGGTTCAAGCAGTCCTCCCACCTCATCCTCCTGAATAGCTGGGGCTACAGGTGCACACCACCATGTCTGGCTATTTTTTAAAAAGTAATTTTTAGTAGAGACAGGATCCCAGTATGTTGCCCAGGGTGGTCTCAAACTCCTGAGCTCAAGGTGATCCTCTGGCCCTGGGCCCGCAAAGTGCTGGGATTACAGGTGTGAGTCACGACACCCAGCCTCCTTTTCTTTATTACCTCTACAGGCAGGATCCTGTCCCATGTAGCCTTGTTCTTTTTGGAAAAGGCAACTCTCCACCCCCTCAAATGCCAAGTTAGTTGACTGAGCATTGCTTCTGAAATGGATGTCAATTTTTGTGCATTGAATTGCAAGCTGGCGTTTCTCAGTTCAGTTTTTTACAAGAGGTGCAGGCAGGCTCCAGACACAGCTTTCCCACTTCAGACTACCATTGCCACACCTTTGGGGGAAGTCAGGGCAGGAGTATTAAGAACGGGGTCCTTGGCATTTGATTCAGGACAGGAATCAATTACAGGCTGAGCTGATTGAGCGCACAGTGGCCATGACTGAAGAAAGAGACCATCTGAATTGTTTAGCTGACAAGTTTAAAACTGTGGGTCCGATGCTGTATTGTCTTTTGTTTTGCTTGGTCTACCTGGATTCAAACCAAAAGCTTCTTGGGAGATGAATTTAATCACCATTCAGGAGAGAAATCACACATTCCAGGAAAACTGATGCCTTACATATTGCCTGCCATATACATGACTGTAACTGTTCCATTCTTGTCTATTTATACTGGCTGTTTAAAATCCCAAATATAGATATTATTTAATTATAAATTATATAATTATAAATCAATAAAAATAAAATGATATAAATACTAAAAATAGTGAAACTATTTTGGGCACTGTTGTCAACATAATGTGATGTGCTTATCTGATGATTTATTTTATGAAATGTCAAAATAACTTTGGGCTCAAAAGTCAATCTAAATCTGTAACTTTTGTTTGAAAATCATAATTTTAATGGCTGCCTATGACCTAGAACAGCTTTGGGCCAAATAACCACAAGTCTCTCCCTACCCCCAAGCACAGATATTTTCGTCAAAAATTTAAAGGAAATATCAATATTTGGCTGGGGAGTAAGGGTTGGTCTATTTGTTATTTGCATGGTGGGAATATTTCTCTTATTCTTATGTTTTAAATCAGGAGCATATAAACTCTTGGCTCTGTTTCTTCCTGCCCTTTTTGGGCTGTTCATTTCTGTGCTTGGCAGAGAAAATAACAGAGAAATTAGCTGCCCAAATGTGTGATTTGTCTACCAGGGCTGGGTGTGAAGCAGGTGCTTCCAGGACATTCCTGGGTTGTCCAGGGTGCTCATGTGTAATCATCTGTCTACACGGTATAGCAACATCATTTCCTAGCATCCTGCTGGTTCCAACAACCTGGATCACTCTGTCTTTCCAGTTCTCTGTGATAGACACTGGCAGCTGGTGATATGTGGGGCTGACAGTTACCCCTGAAACTTGGCAATGAGGGGAACAAGGACATAGGCAGAGCCGTGCAGCCTGAGAGCTCTGAGGAGGAGGTTGGGAAGTGTGCTCTGGGGTCTCTCCAGCAGCAGATGCAGGTTCAGCAGAGCTGGAATCAGCCCAAAATAATGAATTGGTCCTCCTGGAACAAAAGCAGGGAAAGAACTGAGCTCACTTGGATGTCCCGGGTTGAGACAGGAGAGTCATTTAGGTCCATTAGAGCTCCGGAGTGTGTCATCTGTCTTATATCATGGGATATAAGAAAGTGGGGATCAGAGGAAAAAATCTGATGGTAAGCACCCAATAGGTCCACCCAGGCAAGAGGAGACTCAGTTCTGGGGAATGCGTGTCATTCAGTTTTCTTTTGCAAGAGCATTCCTTAGTGTGTGTTTGGGTAACTGTTACCCGCCCGTAATGACATGTTTAGTGTCTGGCTTCTCTGTTAGGACCATACACTCAGTGAGGTAGGGCCTCAGTTGGTCTGGTTCTTAGATGGTTCTCCACTGCCCAGCAAAAGGTCTAATGGGCCATGACCAGAGAGGTAGGCTGTGCCTTGGGGGCAGACTGCCTCAGCAAGAGACCTGTTTTTCCTGTGCTGTCTGCTTCCTGTGCGCTGATTTCACTCCTGTCTCACAGTGGCCATGCCCCATTCCTGGGTTGGTGACCCCTGACAGGAGTGAGCATTCTGGTCACTATTACTCATATACCCCACCCAATGTAAATGAATGCATTTAGATGGGATTTTATAGATCTCTTCTGCATTGGATCAGCATCAGTTGATTACTAATAAGTATTTTCATCTCTGCATGAATGACAGAGACCTCTTCCTGGTCAGTTAAGGCCAGACTATGATCATGGTGAATTTGCCAAGAAATGCCAAAGCAGTGTCACCTTCTGAGATCCCTTGGTGTTACCACCCTTTTGTCGCCTCATGTGTGACCCCCACCTGATTCAGTTCAAAGCTTTAACACAGCTAGAAGCCTCTGAAGGAAGCTATGAAGTATGCCAGCTGGGCATTTGGGCACCAGTGCCCTGGTGCCTGGTTCCAGTTCTCACTTGCCACTTCCCAACTGTGAGACTTTTGTAAATTTAGCAACCTCCCTGGGCTCAGTTTTTTCACGGGGATGATAACAGTTAATGGCCTCAGCGTAGGTAAGGGATTAAGTAAGTAAAGACATATAAGGACTCCACACAGGGCCTGCACACTGGAAAGGCTCAGCGAGTGTTTGCTGTGATGATTCTCAAGCATTGCTATCTCTTAACTTGCTTTTTAATAGTCATCTTTTTTAGCAAGGCCCTGAACCTCCCCTCTTCACTACATGTGTTCATTCATCCATCCTTATGTCCATCTTCATCTAATGGAGCCAGTGTGGCTACATCAACACAGCTGCACTTGTGTTTCTGGAACAGTAAGGAGGGTTCTGAGCCCCATGAGAGCAGGAGCAGGCCTACATTCCTTCACATCTGTATCCTCAGGGCCTGGAGCAGGGCTGGCCCTGAAGAGGTACTCAGGAATGTTTGGTAAAGAAACGTTCTCAGCGTTTGTTCTCCCAGCTGACCAGGAAGGTTCCACTTGATCCTGGGCACCCGTTCTGGGTAGAGCATGGGCTGTTGGCCAACACATGCTCAGCTGTGCCAAAGATGAGAGGAGCAGGGCACGTGCCTGGGGCAGCTCTGGCAGTGGCATTAAGATTCCTGTTTGCTGGGGATGTAGTGGGGAAGCTGATCATGGTGTTCCCACCACCACGGCTAGCTGGGAAGGCCTTGTCTCAGCTACCTCCATCCCTTGCTTCCTGGGCACCTGCATGGCGAGGGGGAGAGAGCAGTTCAGGTATGCCACAAGGTGAACTTATCTGCCTAAATGCATATTTGTCAAGAATTCTTGTCCAGCCAAAAAAATTCTTGTCAGGCTGAAGCGAAGTGATACCTGCTTTTTTTAAAAAAAAAGTCTGCTTTAAATTTGTTGTGGCTTCCAAAAGAGTGGCTAGCATACTTCCATATGGGAGAAACTGGTATTCCATTAGATTAACGCATGCAACATTTCTGAGAATCTGCTGTGCCCCAGGTACTGGAGATGCCACCGTGAGTAAAACCTAGCCCACCAGGCTGTGCCATATGGCCAGAAGAGCCCAGACGAGGAGGCTGTGGGTATTTCCAGTAGCAGGTGTGGGGTCAGGCTCATGGTCCTCTTAGCCTCTTCCAGTCCTGCTTGTCTGGAGTCTGTGTGATGTAGGGGCAAGAGCACTGAGAGGACATTGAAAGCCCTGAGTTCTGTCTCTTGTTCATGCTTCACCCGTTGAGTGTCTGACAAATGGTTTCTTCATCTGTAAATGAGGGAGCCACACTAGTTAAAGGTCTGGAAGGGCCCTTGAGGACACACATTCCATGTTCTGTGATCCCCGCTTCTCTGTGTGTGTTTTCTCTTTTTTCTTTCACCACACCGAGGCCAGACACTGCCCCTGCATGTGATGGAACCTAGTGGCAGAGGGGGAGTACGTGGAGGCTGGAATTGCTCCCTCTGTTGGCTCTCCCCGACCACCTGCCTGCTTAGCCTCTCCTCTTCCTCCGGTGAAAGTGCTGCAGCAATCTCGGCCCTTGGCACTCTCCTCAGGAATTTATGAAGCTCGTGATGTGAATGATGGAGCCGGCTAAGCCTCCTCTGCACTGACAGCTCAGCACAATGACCTGTTGAGTGCTGAGAGAAATGCCAGGTGCTTCAGGTGAATTTGGCTGGGATTGGGTGACTCAGGGAGTTGGCTCCCGAGTGTGTGTGTGTGTGTGTGTGTGTGTGTATTCATGGGACCTCACTTGAGCCAATGACACACCCAGGCAGGACTTGGGCCAGCGGGTGTTGGGCCTGAGGTAAACGCCTGAGTCGCTTTTGTCAACAGATCCTAAGCCCTGTCCGCATGTGGACTGGGAACCATGACTGTGCCTCACAATAGCCCAGCAAGGGCTGGCATGCTTCCACTTAGCGTGGGTTTTGTCTCCCAAAGCTGAGCCTAATCCTTTCAGCCCTTGCCTCTGGACTCCTCTGGGGGAGGAAGGGAACGCTATCCTTGCCTCACCGGCTCAGGTGGTTGTGCAACTAGCTCCAGGCACCGGAGGAGGGCCAGGCCGCCTCTGTGCGCTATGTGGGCTGTGGGCAGGGCAGGTAGGCAAAAGGCCAAATTTTAGGGCTGGACTCCTTCCCTGTGGGCTGGGGAGAGGGCTGAGGAAGGCTCCTGCTGGATTCCGGGGTTGGGATGGGTTCCTGGCTGGCGGGACTTCTGCCTACCCACCACCCTCTGTGACAGCCCCTCTCTCCATGGTCCGGCCTTGCCTTCTTCCTCACTCTCTCACACTCCCTGCCAATCTCAGTCTCATCTCTCCTGTGGCTCGACAGAGAGCTTCCAGCCCAGGCCTCTCTGCTTAGCCCTAGATGCCCAGCCTCTGCCCTCAGGTGTCTCCAAGTCAGCGTGGAGCCCAGAAAGGAGGATGCAGGCTCTGAAAACCACATCATGGCTCTGCTTCTTACAGGGTTTTCAATCACATTACACTTCAGTTTTCTCATCTATAGATGTGGATGATAGCTGTGCCCTTCTCAAAGGTCCCCCAATGTGGGATTTAAATGAAATAATTCATATAAAGCTCCTAGATCTTTGCCTAGCACCTATTATTTTATCGTCTCTCTACTCCAGCCCCAAACCTGCTCGTGCTCCAGTCTCCCTGGTCCTGGTTCGTGGCTTAGTGGTTCACCCAGGCCACCCTGTGTCCTGCCCGTGCGCATATCTAGTCATCTCTAGGCCCCAGTCCTCACTGCCTCTCCATTCTTGTGGCCCTGTGTTAGTTGAGGGCCTCTTTATTTCTCTCTTTTCTGTAGTAGTGAGTTCCTAGCTCCTGAGCCAGCTGCATGATACAGTCCCCAAATCTGATACAATCCTAATACAGTGGCCCAATCTGATCATTACAAAAAGGCGGCCAGGAGCTCTCTATCAACTCCAGAATCAAGTCCACAACCTCCAAGGTGTGCACAGCCTGGCGAGACCTGGCCTTTGCCCACCCTTCTGGCTTAATTCTCACCACACGCTTTCCTGTAGCAGCCATACCAAACCATGACCCATACTTCCATCTCCTTGCCTTTGTTCTTGCTGTTCCTGCTTTCTGCTTTACATCTTTCCTGTATCCTTCTTTACCTGCTAGATGCCTGCTTTGCCATCAAGACAACAATCTTTTTTAAATTTAAATTTAAATTTTTTTACCTTTTAGGTGTGGGGTACATGTGCACATTTGTTAGGTAAATTGCATGAAAGACAATCTTAATAAATACATTTATAGACCCAGTAGCCAGACGCTATACTAACTGTGATTTACATGTATTCCTATAATCTTTTCAACAACCTCTTGGAGTGGGTACCATTTATAAATGAAGAATCTGAGGCACAGAGAGGTTGGTAAGTTGACCAAGCTCATAGAATTAGTAACTGGCAGAGCCTGGGTGCAAACCCATGCAGCCAGTGCTAGAACCTGCGCTTGACAGCTACACTCTGTCTCAAGCCCCTCTTAGGCACTGCCCTCCCACCGATGCCCACTTGGCCTCCCCGGGCACTATTTGGTGCTTCCCTTCAGTGCTGGTGACTACTGTTGCTTTGCCACAGCATTTGTTTGTCACAGTGCTTTTTCCGACAAACCTCTGGAGGGCAAGGACTGTGTTCTGTTCATTCTCACATCCTCATGGCCCACAGTGCTTGGTACCTGGTGTGTGCCCAATAGATGTTTGTTAAACCAAAAGAGCTGGTGAATGAAGTGTCATCTGTAGGACTTGACAGAATGCTTTCTTGCTTCCATCAGCATTTGGCCCTCTGTTTCCAACACTTATCCTTCCTGAAGCCTCACTCACCCTCACTCACCCTCACTCACCCTCACTCACCCTCACTCTCTTCCTTTGCTGGAAGCCTTCCCTCTTGCACAAGGCTCATGTGTATATCCCTCCCTCCCTCACTCCCTCCCTCCCTCCCTTCCTTCCTTCCCTCCCTCCCTCCCTCCCTCTCTCCTTCCCTCCTTTCTTTTTCTTTTTCTTTTCTTTTCTTTTTTTTTTCCAGAGTTTTGCGCTTGTTGCCCAGGCTGGAGTGTAGCGATATGATCTCGGCTCACTGCAACCTCCACCTCCCAGGTTCAAGCGATTCTTCTGCCTCAGCCTCCCAAGTAGCTGGGATTACAGGTGTCCGCCACCACAGCCAGCTAATTTTTTGTGTTTTTAGTGGAGACAGGGTTTCACCAGGTTGGCCAGGCTGGTCTCGAACTCTTGGTGGTCAGTTCTTGATTAGGTTTGTTGATGGCAGAGGAGCCATACGTTGCCAGCAGGCTGGGGAGAAGCTCTGGCTCTTTTTTGTTTGGGAGAAGGCAGCTTAGTGGGTCAGATCACGCCTTAATGCTCTTGCCCAGCTGGGGGAGGAAGGGAGAGTGCAGAAAGGTGTTGGGGGTAAGGGCAGGAGACACACCAGCAGTGCATCCTGTTGGGACATTCTTCTGTCACCACAGCCCCTTGCTTCCCAATTCAAATGATGAAAAGAGTAACAAGGAATCCAAATGCAGAACAAGCAGCCACCCTGTCCCCATGACTGTAACCAATCCATACGCAGGACAAAGGAGATGGACCCAGGAAGGGCATTGTGAGGCTGATGCCAACTTCCCACAGCATCCAGAGAGCTCCTCTCAGACTGATGACCTGGGTATCAGGGGTGTGGGCAAGAGTGGCAGTGGGGCAGGAGGGAGCTACTGCCGAAGGTCTTGTGCTGGTGCTAGGACTGGCAAATGGCACACCTGGTTTCACTGAGTCCTGAAAGCCTAGGAGCTGGGATATCGTGTCCACTGTGCAGAGAAGGAAACTGAGCCAGGGATCATTTTACCCATCAAGTGTCCACCCCAGAAAGTCTGGTAACTCTAATGCCAGTCACTGAAAATTTAGGACATGTCTCCTCCTCGTTTCAGTTTTCTGTCCCACCAAGTGGATGTGTCCCCCGCCTCTGTCTCTCAGCTTCTGGAGGAATGGAATCCTGTGACATGTTTTGTTCCCAGATGCTTCTTGCAGCCTCTACCCGACACTGCTTATGGAAGCTAAGGCTCAGTGAGGGCTCTGGAATATTCTTTCAGCCACCTACATGTAGCCATTTTGGTGTGGTTGTGTCAAAATGACTTTGCCCAGATGCAAAACCACTGGTAACTTAAACTTCTTTTTAAGTTACCAAGTAGTATCTCCCAGGGATCTCTGTAAGCCATGTCATCCCCACCTGGTCTCTCCCTTTCCTCTTCCTCAACCCTGCCCTGACCCTGACTTTCCCAGCCCCTGCTTGATCTTCACATGATGATGAGGCGGGTGTGGGGAAGAAGAAAGCATTTGCATATTACTTGGTAACTTTTCAGGAGCTAAATTTTGGATGCATGTGCCTGCTGTTGTTTTGGTTTTAGGTGGCATTAAACTGTTCCAACATCGGTCCTGTGCCGGAGTGTTGCAGCTTGGGGAATTCCCTGGGGAGGCGCCGGTCTCCCCGTGTGGCTGGGGCTCCTTGGTCTCAGCATCAGATGGGGCTGGGGTATGAGGGGTGGGTGGGAAGTCCGTGTTCTTGATGAGGGGAGAGGTGCTAGGAATCCCACTGGACACAGCTAGGCTCAGTGCACATTGGGCAGGCTACCCCTGGGGCACAGGTGGGGACCTCACCAAGTCCTGGAGGGAAAGCACTTAGCTGGGCAGGTGTGAGCTTTGGACTGCAGCTTTGCCACATGCTACCTGTGTGATCTTCACCCAGTTCCTTACCCTCTGTGAGGCTGTCTCCTCATTCATAAAAAGGGGGATCATGAACCTTTCCCTTACATTGGCTGCAAGGGTTAAACGCCTATATGTTGCTAAAGCTGTTTGCCCTTCAGGTCTCCTTAAGCCTTGGGCCTGTGATATCTCCACACTTACCCCATTTCCTGATACTTCTTTATCCTCCCTCACCTCTGCCCTCCAAGGATTGGCCTGATAGCAGTCAGAAGTCTTCCTTATTTCCAAAAAGGCTTTCTAGAGGAGAGCGGTTGCCTGGGGATAAGGATGGAAGGAGGGAATAATTACACAAGGACATGAGGAAACATTTTGGGGTGATGGAAATGTTCTCTATCTTAATTGTGGTAATGGTTTTATAGCTGTATACATATGTCAAAAGTGATTAATTTGTATACTTTAAGTGTGTGCAGTTCATTGAATTTCAATTATACCACAATAAATTTTGGGAAAAGATTAAAAAGATATTTCAGTTGAGCACAAAGGATGAAAGTATACTTTCATGCTACATTCACATTTCATTAAATTACAAAAGAACATTAAAAAGAGGAGAGGGGGTTGTCAATAGTCATCTCAATAGACCACCACAGTTTATCTGCGCTGGGCCAGTAAGTGCTATAGTAACTCCTGAGCTCTGCAAGGACTGTTTTTCATTATATTCTTCACGCCCAGCCCACATCCTAGTGCATATCACTCATGCACAAAATCGATGGATGAATAATTGATTAATTGAGTGAATGAATGGATGTAGACATTTAAGAGAAGCGACTGGATTCAAAACCAGCTCTTGTATCCCGAGCCTACTTTGAAGCAGGAGAACTTTATCAGTAGTTGCCTCTTGTTTCTCCCACCTCCAGTCTGCCCAGGGTGCCACCGGGACCTTATTGTGGTTGCCTCCTACCCCACTGCTGTCACCTGCAACCATACCCCCCACCCACCCCCTGCTTCCCCAGAAAACCTGCTTTTCCTGCGCACATCTCCTGGGGCCTTAGCTGCTATCTGATAGCTTCATCTGCACTTAGATAGGAGGGTGGTGGGGCTTGGGTGTGTTTACCTCCCAGGTAATGTGTTTTTCCATTCTGAAGGAATGCAGATCATAGGTAGTCTCTTCACCTGTGTAAGGAAAAGTTGGATGCTATGGCCTCTGAAACCCTGCCCTCTGGCATCCTATATGCTCTCACATCTGGACTCCACTGTAAGGCTAGGACTATGTTTCTGTTTTGATTAACAAGTTTATATTCTGACATGGTGCGAATTGCAAAGGGTACAAGGGATCATCCTCCTCCTACCCTGAGGTTCCATCCCTTAGTGCATGCCAGAGAGGCCACCACGCCTGCTAGCTCCTTGTGTGCCCTTTCAGAGCTGTCCTAACATATGTAAACCTAGAATGTGACTTCATGGATTTGGGCCAGATTTGGTTGACATTCATTTGTTTGTTTTAAACACTGGTATTTTCTTGTTTAAATGCACTGTGATTTTTTCAGACAAGCCTTTAGATGTTTAGGCTTAAAAATGATGTGGCCATGAAAGGATGGAAATCCTTTTATGTGTATCTTTCTGCGTATGTGGAAGTATAACTGTAAATATCCAAGGTAGAATTGTTGCTTCAGAAGATATATATAGCGTTTCAGTTTGTGTAGATATGACCAATTTGCCTTTCAGAGATATTTAGTTTATACTTCTACCACATATAGGGTGCCTGTCTCACTACATACTCATCAATAATATTTTATCAATGTTTTTTTCTATTGATAAAATTTTATTGAGGTATAAAATTCACGCAGAAAAGCACAGAAATTGTAAGTATTTGACTAGATGAATTTTCCCAAAGTGAAACATATCTGTATAACCTTCTAGGTCAGAACTAGACTATTTACAGCATCCTAGAAGCCCTCCTCCTGTCCCTCTTTGTCACAACCCACCCTTTTGCCCAAAGATGACTAATATTTGACTTTTAATGGTCTAGGTTAGTTTTGCCTGTTCTGTTACATGAAATTTACACAATTTGTAATCTGTCGTTTCTGGTTTCTGACACGGCATATATGAAATTCATCCATGTTGTTGCAAGTGGCAGTAGTTCGTTTATGTTCGTTGCTATAGCATATTCCATTTTACGAATAGGTCATGACTTTTTTGTCCACTTTACTAGTGATGGACAATTGGGCTGTTTTTAGTCTGGGGTCATTGGAAATAATGCTGCTAGATGTGTTCTTAAACCTGTCTTTTGCAGGTCAAATGCACTCGTTTCTCTTGGGTATACACAGGAGTAGAATAACCGCATAAGAGAGTATGCATACATTCAGCGTCCCTAAGTGGTTGTGCCAATTTTCACCTCCACCAATAATATCTGAGAGCTCCAGTTGCTTCATGGCCTCTCTGGGACTTGGTACTTATGACAGTGTTTTTTCAACTGTAGCCATTCTAGTGGGTATGTAAGCGGTTTCTGATTGTGGTTTTAATTTTCATTCTCCTAATGACTACTGAGTTTAAGCACTACTTTTATTGGCCATAAAAACTTTGTGAAGTAACTATTTAAGTCTTGTGATCATTTTTCTGTTGGGTCATTTGTCTTTTTTTTTCTTTTGTTGGGACTAATTTGAGAAGTTCTTTATATATCCTGGATATATGAATCCTTTGTTAGATGTAAATATTTCAAATATCTCCCATTCTGTGGATCATCTTTTCATATTCAAAAAGTCTTGCCTACTGAGGTCATGAAGGCATTCTCTTATGTTATCTTCTAGAAGTCTAATTTATTTTTCTCATTTTGATCTCTATTTGACCTGGAAATTTTATATTTAGTGTGAGGTAGGAGTCAAGAATAATTTTTTTCCCATATGAATGTCCTATTGACTTAGTGCATTTATTGAAAAGACTGACCTTTCCTCTTTGCTTTGTGGTGTTACCTTTATCATACAGGGTGTCCATATATGAGTAGGTTAATTTCTGGGCTAGTGATAATTTTTTAATAATGATAACAGTGATAGTTTTTTTCTTTTCTGTTTGATGTATTCACCTATCCATACACAATACCACACTGTCAAAATTATTGTCATTTTAAAATAAGATTTTGAATTTTATTGTTATTAATTAATGAAGAGACTGGATCTCACTATGTTGCCCAGGCCAGAGTGCAGTGGGCTGTTCACAGGTACCATAGTGCACTACAGTCTTGAACTCCTGGACTGAAGCAATTCTCTCACTTCAACCTACAGGGTAGCTGGGACAACAGGGTCACACCACCAGGCCCAGCTAATAAAATAAGTTTTGATATCCAGTAGCATAATTCTCCAGCTTGTTCCTTTTCAATATTGTTTTGGATACTTTTGGCTGTTAGCATTCCCACATAAATTTTAGAATAAATTTTTGACTATGAACATACATATACATATAAACTACTAGTATTCTGATTGGGAACATTCTTAATAATATAACCAAATATGAGGAGAACTGACATCTTAGACATGGGATGATGACATCTGTGAACATGGGATTTATTTTGGTGTTTTATTTTTCTCCATATTTTCTAAAGTTCTGTATTTAGCATTCTTGTATGTCTTTTAGATTTTTTTCTTATTTTTAATTAGTACAATAAAAATGTACATTTTTATGTACAGCCATTTAAAAATGTACCTTTTCAGTTATTTGTTGCTGGAGATAGTTGATTTTTGTATATTATCTTTGAATTCAGCAATCTTGTTAAAATCACTAATGAACCATAATAATTTATTTGAAGATCCTATTGCATTTTCTGTATATACAGTCATGTAGACTGTAAATAATAATAGTTTTTTTTTCCCTCTCTAATCTTCATACCTTTTTTTTTTGTCTTATTACATGGGTTAGGTTTTTTAGTACAATATTTGTAATATTGTGAAATATATATTTAGTCTTCATCCCCTTTTCCTGACAGGTCCTAAACCTGTCAGTGTTGACATGTCCAGAGTGATGATGAGTGTCTTCTGTATGCTCAGAAGATGACTGGTGGCAGAGGGCCCTTAGATAGCTTCAGGGTAGGGACTGGTCACCAGAAAGACCAAGACATGATTAGAGGGTTAGGACTTTCAGCCCTATCCCCCCAACCTCTGGGGCTGAAGGTTAAGTTGACCACCAGTGGCCAATGATTTAATCATGCCTAAGTAATGAATACTGCATAAAAACTCAAAAGGACTGGGTTCAAGGAGCTTCTGAATAGCTGAACACACGGAGGTTCCTGGAGGGCGGCACTGCTGAAGAGGGCATGGAAGCTCTGTGTTCCTTCTCTCATACCTTGCCCTATGCATCTCCTTCATTTGGTTGTTCATTCATATCCTTTGTAGTATCCTTTATTGTAAATGGGTAAACATAAGTAAAGTGTTTCCCTGAGTTCTGCGAGATGCTCTAGAAAATTAATAGAGCCCAACAAGGGGTTTATGAGAAGCCCAATGTATTGCCAGTCCATCAGAAGTATAGGTAGAGCTTATTACTTGTGACTAGCATCTGAAGTCGGAGGCAATACTGTGGGACTGAGCCCTCAACCTGTGGGATCTGATACTATCTCCAGATAGGTAGTGTCAGAATTGTGTTGAATTATAGGACATCCAGTTGGCGTCTGCTGGAAAATTGGTTGGTTGGTGTGTCAAAAGTTTTGTGTTGAGTAACTGTGAAAGTAAAGAATAGGAGAAACTGACTTTGTGTTTTTCTATCTCATTTAATGTTGAATAGAAGTGACAATAGTTGACATCCTTGTCTTGTTTCTTTCAGGGGAAAGCTTTTAGATTTCACCATTAAGTATGATGTTTGATATAAGTTTTAAAATAAATATTCTTTATAAGATTCAGGAAGCTATTCTCTGTGCTTAGTGTGCTAAGAATTTTTTTAACAAAATAATGCATTTCAAATTTTATCAAATGTATTTTCTACATCTCTTGAGATAGGTTTTTTCTTTATTCTGTTAATATGGTAAATTACATTGATCCAATTGTTCATTATTAAACTAACCACGTATCTGTAATAAACCCAGATTACTTGGAATGCATCGTCCTTTTCATGTACCGCTGGATTTGATTTGATAATAGTTTCTTGAAGATATTTGAATTGAGGCTTGTGAGAGAGATTGGCCTGCAATTTTTTTTCTTATTGTATGTCTGCCAAGCTTTGATGTCACGGATATATTGGCCTCACTAATGAGTTCCAAGTGTTCCCTCTTTTTCTATTCTCTAAATGTATTGGAGACAGAATGATATTCCTCACACGTTTGGGAGAATTTAGTGGTGAAGCCATCTGGAGACTGAAGTTTTCTTAGTGAGAAGGTTTTATTTAAAGACTCACTTTTCAAAGTAAATGTAGAACTATTCATCTGCCATCATGCCTGGCTAATTTTTAAATTTCTTTTGTAGAGATAGGGTCTTGCCATGTTGCCCAGGCTAGTCTTGAACTCCTGGGCTCAAGTGATCCTCCCGCCTTGGCCCCACAAAGCGCTGGGATTACAGGCGTGAGCCACATGGCCAACCCTTGTTTTCGATGACCTTGACAGTTTTGAGGAATTCTGATGAGGTTTTTTGGTAGAATGTTCCTCAGTTGGGACTTGTCTGATTCTCTTTCTCGTTATTAGACTGAGATTCCCTAAAAGTTTTTAGGGGGAAGAATCGTAGAGGTAAAATATGGTTTTTATTATATCATGTCAAGGGTACATACCATTTTTTAAAAATTGAGATGGAGTCTTGCTATGTTTCCCAGGTTGGATTTGAACTCCTGGGCTTAAGTGATCCTCCTGCCCCAGCCTGCCAAGTAGCTGGGACTACAGGTGTGTGCCACCATGCCCAGCAAAGGCACATACCATTAACAAGCCCTTCAAAATCTAGATCTCCCTCTGAATACGGGTAAGTATGCTAACAGATCATTCCAGGAAATGACCATATGCCCCTGAGAAAGGAGTTGTGGATCCTATGTTTCTTTAGGGAATCTCAGTCGCCACGTCCCTCTGGAGATGTGAGCATCTTGCTGTGCTGAGTATAGCTGTGTTTAAAGATGTGTTTTCTTTACAAGGTGATCTCTAGATATGAGCCAACTGTTTCATCTGGTGCTCATCCAAAGAAACCACAGTTGTTCTGATACCGGAGGAAAAGCTGACTGTGCTGGAGAAGTGGGGTGTTGGTTTTCAGCGTGGTCACACCTTCCTTAGGGGTTTTCGAGGGGAATTCTGACTTGGTGGGTTTTTTTTTTTTGCTTTCTTCCTAACTTCAGATGCAATGCCACAGTACCTCCCAAAGAGAAACAGTAGTCCATGAAGGCCATGCAGTCTAAATCTCTATTAAGGAAGAAACACATTTTGAAATCTAAATTCACCATAATTTGCACCATTTTTTCGGCTCACAGTTAAGGGGCAGTGCCAGTTCCCCTCTGGTCATCCTGGGTTGCGTACGGGCCATCTGTCTTTCACGACCAGGCTTTATCTACACAGAGATGTGAGTGAAGTTTTGCAATCCTAGTTTTTCATTACCTTTTCCTGTTATTCTTAGCCCGTTGTGTTCTAAATAGCTTTCTCTGGTCATCACAGTAAAGAGATTCCTCTGTCATTCCGAGCACGTAAACACTGAAACATTAGGGAAAGGGTGAGGTTTGTTTCCGAGTGTATTTGCGTTCAGCTGGACTCTGTTTTCCTGCACCCATAGGCCTGATCCTATCCTGTGGAGCCACCCAGAAAAGTTCTACACCTTCTGCTTCTCCAGATATTTGCAGGTGGGCTTTTGAGCTCCCCCAAACCTTACTTTCTCCAGTACAAACTTCCTCAGCTTTTCTAGTCAGTGTTTGTAACATAGTTGAGAGTCTCCTCACCATTTTAGTCATCCTTCTTTGAATACATTCCTGTTTATTAAAACCTTGTGCCCAGAGAGGGATATCATATATCAGGGTGGCTTCCTAGCCCACAGTATTGCGGGATTACCCGTTCCTTTTTTTCTCAGTATTGTTCTTCTATTAATGCATTTTAGGGTCACATTATTACTATGATTACTTTATAGACTAGTACTCATTTATTAATAAGATATTTTTCAGAAATTCCCATACTGCATACCAAAGGCACTTCCTTGGCAAAGTATTTCTCTCTGTCTTGGTTTCTTCATCTCCAAATGGCAATAATTATGATACTGTGAGCTCACAGGACTGTTGTGATGAATGAATGAGATACTCTGGTCAAGCTCAGCCTAATAAATAATAAAGTCACTGTGACCATCTCTACTTTCTGACTGTGAGTACTGCTACCAGTCCACCCCCACCTCTGCTTGTAGAAATAAAAGGAGCAGATTTATGCGAGGGGATGGGTCCACCTGGAGTGACTTGAGGAATACCCAGAAGACCCCGTCCACCTCCTCCTGTTTAGAAGATGCCTTTTGCTATCCTGCTTTGATGCCTGGAATTTCATCCTTCACCCATGTGAGTCATTATTGGACCCAGGAAGTTAAAGGTCTGTCAGTCGTATCCTCCCCATCCCCACCCCTGGAGAGCTGCAGATGCCACCCACAGCTGGCTCCTGGAACCTTGAGCAGAGACCGGGTCACACATACCCAGGATCTCCCAAACCCATGCAGGCCAACCCACCCCGGTCTGAGTCATCTTTCCCATCCAGACTTGAGTCTTAGAGCACTGCCCTGGCCTTTAGTGAGGCCCCCAAAATGATGTCAGTGTTCATGCTCAGCTGCCCTCGCCTCAACCAGGCTAATGAGGATGGGGAAAACGTTCTTTGTTTTAGGCCAAATGGGTCTTCTCTAACTGCAGCTGTTTTCTTTTTTTGTTCCTACAAGTGCTGGGCCCACCCACATAGTCTAAAGCCAAGATCAGGACAGAGAGGGAGGGAGCTGTCCCCTGGCCACCCTGATACCTGTTGTCGGAAATCAACGAACAAACACAAACCCACTTTGCGTTCCGTGAGTGTGCATGTATGTTGGTCTCTAGGCGCTGCAGGACAAGAGGAGGGCCATTTTGAAGGCTCTGCCCGTGCGTGGGGAGCATGCTGGATCTTCCTTCCAGCTACAGAAGAGGTCAGCCCCCTGCCCCCGCTGGCCTGCTTGCTCGAACCTCTGAGAGACCTCTGGGCAACATGCTGTCCCTCCTAATTGTCTGCCCCGGTCACCGCTGCAGACCAAGCCTTCCAGGTCATCAGTCACCACGTGGCCCTTGTTCTGGGGAGTTCTGCACATCAGCTCCTCCTTTACCCCTCCTCAGCCTCCAGACCCTTCCACTGCACTCTCTGGAACTCTTGTCTCCTAGAGCCTCCCCTCCTCTGAAGGGGCCTTCACCGTCTTTCACTGAAGCCTGCCTGTCCTCAAGGTCCCTGCTCCCTGCAACCACTCAGGTTGAGGCTGGTTTCTGTTGCCTACAGGCAGGTGTCAGGCAGGGCCAGATGTGGAGGAGTTACTCATTCCTCCCCCTCAGTCCTCAGACTCTTGTTTCTTCCCCCAGTGACTTCAGTCCCCAGCTGCTTTCTCCGTCCACCTTTACTCTCACTAGTGCTGACACCCACCTGGAGCACTCTGACGACATCCTGGCTCCCCAACTTCCTCAGACTCTTGCCCTCATTTGATTTCAGCCACCTCTGAGATCTCAACATTTGCTTTTATTTAAAAAATGTTTTAAGTTTACGTACGTAAAATTCTTTTTCTGATGTACAGGGCTTTGGTTTTTTAGACGTGCATGGATTCTCATAGCCACCACCACAGACAGTACATGCAACAGTTCCAGTACTCCAGAGAACACCCTCATCTCTCCTCACCCCTGCCTTCTGGCAAGCAATGAGCTGTTCTCTGTTCCTGCATTTTTGCCTTTTCTAGAATGCCATATATGTGGAATTATGTAGAATGTGCCCTTTTGGTACTGGCCTCTTTTGTTCAACAGAGTAATACCTTTGAGATTCATCCACGCTGTTGTTTGAATCAAGCATGTTAACTTTTATTGCTGAGTAGTAGTCCATTGTGTAGATATATTACAATTTTTTTTAAAAAAAATCTACCCCTGCTGCAGGACATTTGGGTGTTTTCAGTTCTTGGTGAGAATGAACATTTGTGTGCAGATTTTGTGTGGACTTAAAATCTTGACTTCTTTAAAATACCTAGAAGTGGTCATTGCTGGGTCCTATGTATGTGAGATCTCAATTGTAAGTTTCCTCTCCTCTGACAACTGTGCCCCATCCACATGGTTCCTTTCTCTAACATATCACACTGACCACTGTGACCTCACTAAGACCTCCAATTCACTGAGCCTGCCATTTTTTTCATTGATCATGAACCTATTCATTATTTTCTTTCCTTCTCACACAACTTAGTGATCCATCATAATAGTCATTCTACTGGAAACTTTCCTCACTCCCTTCAACATACCCTCCTGGCTGAACCACAACCTGGTGAACTCAACCCACCCATTCAGCCTCCATTAGAGTAGAACAGTGTGGCTAGAAGAAAACACAACTGTGCCGCAGGCGAGTTCATGACCGTAAATCTCACCTGAGCTTCTGATACTGATCATCGATCGGTCTGACTTTCTAGTGACTATTTCATACTTGTATCTCTTCAAACCTCTGACAGCCTCATATATCACTGAGGAACTAGCGATCAGACTAGAGATTGCTCATTATCCTCCCACCATCAATTCCACCTGACGGACTAAGGCTTTACTCCCTTCTCTGCCTTCCGCCTTTTAAAACGATGAGCTGTCCATGCTTCTGTCTGAAGCCAGCCCCTCGATGGTGCAGTGGATTCCATCTGTGCCCATCCTGCCTTTTCAATCATTTTCCTTCTGCAATTATCCCCTCTCCTGTCTTCATCAACTTCTCTTTCTGCCATCGCCATATATACATCTCCTAATGTAGCGCATCTTCAAAAATAATGTCCCTTCTGGCCTCCTAAAACCAGTAACTTTACAGTGGAGTAAACCTGACAAACACCTCAGCCAGGTGATCAAGGTGACGAGTCGTGATGGCAGAATGTACCCTTGCTGTGATATGAGGAGGTGATAAGGGCACTGTACCTCTGTGGTCTTCCTTTCCAAAACCCACAACCTCTGTCCAACCAGAAAAACACCAGACAAATCCAAATGGAAGGATGTTCTACAAGATACTTAACTAGCACACCTCAAAATTGTCAAGGCCATCAAAAGCAGGGAAAACCTAAGAGAAACCTAAGGAGACGTGACAAGTAAATGTAATGTGGTATTCTGAATAGGACCCTAGAACAGAAAAAGAAAGATACTAAGTAAAACTAAAAACCGGAATAAAGTACAGGCTTTAGGTCATAAGGTACCAATACTGGTTCATTAATTGTGACATATGCGCCATAGTAATGTTAACAATAGAGAAGGCCGGGCACGGTGACTCACGCCTATATTCCTACCACTTGGGGAGGCCGAGGCAGGAGGATCACTTGAGCCCAGGAGTTCGAGACCAGCCTGGGCAACATAGGGAAACCCTGTCTCTATTCTAAAATTAAAATAAAATAAAATAACAGAGGACACTGAGTGCAGGGAACTCTTACAATAGTCTCACAGGCTTTCTGTAAACCTAAGACTATTCTAAGATAAAAGTTGATTAAATATGAAACCACACACACTCACAGACACTCTCACACACTCCCCTGACCCATGTCATCTTCTTGCTTCACTCCATTTCCCTGCTTTCCTGCACAGGGAACCTTCCCAAAGGAGTTGTATATTGCTACGGTCTCTATCTCCCCACTCCAGCCAGCTCATTCCTCAGTCCACTCCAATCTGCTGTCCTTAGCTTTCCACCAAAACTGCTCTTGTTAAGGTTGATGATGAGCTCCATGTTGGCAAATCTGAGTCCATTTTTTCCCCTTCCCTTACCTTTCAGTCTAGTGTGTGTGTAACCCAGTTCACTATGCCCTCCTTCCCACAGCACCCTTGTCACCTGGCTTTTGGGATACTATACCCCTGGATTTCTTCCTGCTCCTTGGCTGCTCCCGCTCCGTCTGGCTTCTACCAGTGGCCTACGTTCTGTCTCCGGACCTCTGTTCTTCTTTGACTGCACTCTTATCTCATAGGCATATTTCATCCCATCTCATGGAGTTCAGTACAATTAACCTACTGCACATTCCCAAATTTGTATCTCCAGCTTTAAACCCTATGAGGTAGGGACTGCTGTCACCACCATTCTATGAAACAGCAGACTTAGGCTATCAGATGTTTAAGGGACTTCCTTGAGGTTACACAGCAGGAAGCAGCAGGGCTGGGATTTGAACCTAGGTCTGTCTGACTCTAGGCCTGTGTTGTGAGTTGCCGGGCTGCCCGGGCACCCCCTCCTTTCCCAGCCCCCGTCCTACCTGCTCCCCAGGGCCTCTTGCATGTCCTGCTCATTCTGGCCTCAGGCCTTTGTCTCCCTGGTCCACTTCTCCTGGAATGACCTCTTTTCCCCCTGCCTGTCTAATCCTCTTCCATCCCAGCTCTGGTGGGAGTTTCTCCACTCTTAAGACCCAGGCCGATCTCTGCTGGCCTCCTCTGGACACTTGCAGGTGCTGGAGTCTACCCTAAAACAACCAAGGGTTCATTTGCATCAATAGTTATCATGCTTTCTGAACCCACGACGGGGCCCTTGGCCCAAGTACAGCTGCACCCACGGGGATGTGGAAGCACGTGATCTAACGCTGGGACTGGCTGGGAAAACTGGGCCATGGGCCTCCATCATCACACACCATCTCAGACAGGGTCTCAGTCATCCAGGCAGGCTTTGTTTGGTTTTACCTACTAACTGGGAAGCTTCTAGAAAGAAGGATCATGAGTGCTGAATAAGTATCATTTTTAAACACTGTGTATATTAGGTGGGCCTGAGGAAGTACTTCAAAATCCTTTTCTCCTGGGTCTTGGGGGGCCAAGGAAAGTTCAGTCCAGTAGTGAAAGAATTAATTTAGACTTCATGGAGGTCACAGAGAGGCTGAGCAGTTCCCACAGGGGTCACTGAGCTCAAAGGAATGTTTGGAAGAAACGGGGGTGACAGGATCGTTTTTGGAAGAACTGAGAGTGCTGGAGGGAAGTGAGGAGCAGGAGACTGGAAGGAAGAAGTGGGAAGGGCCATGTGGGAGGCCCAGTGCTGGCTGAGACAGTGAGCAGTGACCTCTGGGGCAGAGAACACTGCCCTTTCACTTACGTGAGTTCAGCCCCAATTCCCATGATGCTGGCCGGGGCTCTAGTCCCCGCCCTGCCACTAACTCCCTGTGTGACTGCAGGCAAGTTGCTTTGTTTCCCTGGGCCTCAGTTTCCTCATCTCTAAAATGAGGAGGTTGAAAAAAAGAAGTGATGGGGTTGGGTGACATTTTTTCTCAGCTCCTCTCAGTATCCCGAGTGCATCTGAGATAACACATCCTGTGCTGTCTACCCTGGGCCACTGCCTCGGGGAAGGAAGAGCCAGGTTAACCTGACCGTTCTTCTACAGGCCTCCTGGTAAAAGTTCTTTTTCACAAAACAGCAGAGAGTCTTTTGTGCGGGATCTAGGAGGGGAAGGATGTGAAGTGGTTGAATCTTGCATATTGTAAAAGAAATGAATCTGCATTTCCTTGATCTCCGAAAAAACACAGTTCATTCACTCTCCATCCCCAACTGAAAATGGGCATCCATGCCCATGCTGCAGAGTGGGATCAGTTTTGCCCTGCATGATCAGAAGGGACAGGGTTGGCCCTTCTCTCCCAGGTAGGGCCTTCTGATGTTCCAGCCTTGGGTCAGAGTCCCTCTCCCAGCGAGATTTCTCATCCATAAGCCTGCCAACCAAGACAAGTGCTGAGATGCTGTCGCAGCCCACCAGGGTTTGCTTGCCTGGAGGGGAACATATCTAGCGTCAATAGGACCCCCAGTGGCTGAACGATTGCTAATTCTGTGCAGGCCCCTGCCTTGGTCTTTGCACATCTGGCCACACAGGCATGTACCTACTCCTGAGTCACCTACGTTTTGAAAATATAAAATCAGGAACATTTAAGTCAGTCTTCACTGGATTGCTTGAGGCAAAACGTGAAGCAGTGATGGCTTCTGTGGGTCTTGTGTCTTGTGGTTGGAGGCTGAGCTCCTCTGACCCATCAGGAACAATGGCTTCGTTGTGCTCCTCTCTGGCTTGCTTGCTGGACTTGGAAGCAAGAGGAGCTTTGAGCTGCCCAGCACCCCCAGGGGCAGGAGGGTACAATCATGGCCCAAGGACAGCACTGTGGACCCCATGGGACCCTGCAGGTGTTAGGGGGCTGGGATAGCACCTTTCCAGGCCTGAATCCTGAATTTGCCAGTGCTCAGAGGCAACTCTGCTCCTGAAGGATGGGCTGAGATGTGTCATTCACAGAAAACCTTCAGAAAAGAACAGATGTTTTCAGGAAGTCCCAGATGGCAGGCAAAGGCGGGTAGGAACCTGGCAGAGCCTAGAAACTCCGATCTGAAGGTCCAGGCCCCAAGTTTTGGAAGAGAAGAGTAAGCAAAAGAACCAGAAGGAGGTCTAAAGGCTAAAGTAATAAAGACATGAGTTTTCTGTTTAGAAATGAGAACAGGGTCCTGTCATAAAACCTGCCTCCTAGCCATCAGTCTGAGGTGTGAGAGGAGAGATGCACTGGCCAGGAGGGGGTTTAAGTTTTTTTCTCCCATCAACAAGCTGTGATTTGCTAAGTCATCTAACAAGTTCCTCAGTTTCAGCTGTAGAATGGGCGCTCATGGCATTGCTTAGACCTAGGATCCAGTGAGCTAACAAGCTAACATATGAGACTACACTATGTGGACCAAATGCGTAGGCAAAGTACATGCTGTTGGAGTGGCTGGTTCTAGGATGGGCAGTGAGAGTGCAGGCTGCTGCACAGTCTCTCCCCTTGCCCCCATCGCTCCATGGAGACAACGGCCTGCTCACAAGCAGGGCATGATTTGGAAAAGTGAAATCTGAATTGGGGAACACATCATGCTCATGTCCAGTTCTGGGCTTTCACTGTGCTCTGTCTCTGGCTGAGGGGATCTCTGCTCTTCCCAACCACAGTCTACCTGGGAAGACCCTACTCAAGCCCAGCCACCTCCAAATTGAAGTACTAATGCCCAGGCTGCCCCTTTCCCTTCGGGACCTCCATCCCAAAGTGCGGTATGTGAATATACAGAGCAGCGTGGCTCTCAGACGACTCTCATGTAATTTTCTGAAAGCAGGGACCGTGACTTCTTTCCTTTGGTTCCCCATAGGATACAAAAAATGGCTCTGAGGCAGATAGAAAAATACTTGCAGAAATAAGGAAGATACAGTATGAATTTTCAGACTTAGTCAACTGCCGAGTATTTAACAACAGTCTTTCCTTCACCAGTCTTATCAGCTCACTTCAGTAGTCTCATAAAGGTCTGTGCTAATGTTCAATTTCTATAAACTACTTAATAAATATTTCACTTTACATTGGCATAACCCATGATAAATCCACAGGAAATAAGAGCCACCAGCAGTGGTAGGATCAGAATACTTTAATAAGATACCAGTGTCAAAATACATTTCCTTATAAAGTTAAGCTCCCATACAGTTATAATGTTGTCAGTAGGAATTCGACAATATAATAATGTTCATGAAATCGTTACGTTGACAGGTAGGGTTAATATGAAGCTTGGAATATTTTTCAGTGTTTTAGTAAAACTGCAAGGGTAAAATGCCCTTAATGCCAGGGCAACACACACAGGAAATCAAATACCAGCATTTACATGTCAGTAACCCTTCAAGTTCTGCCACCCTGTGTGGGGTAACGCTGTGCAGCTAAAATATGATTTAGACAACACCATGACTAAGAAATTTCTCATATAACTTAAATTTCTTTTGAAAGCTACTTTTTGTTTCTGGCAATAAGTCCATCCGGGCTTACTAAATAGTTGGCCTAATGTGCTTTGTGTGGGTTTTTAGAAACTTCTTCGTTGTACCCATTACAGAAAAGTTCCATGTAATTGGTATTGAAAAACCAGAGGTGTCGTCCCTCTTACCCAGTGAGTTGCAATGTGCTCTGGGAACGCTATTTTCAGTGCTTCCTACCTATACCTGTCACTGCCCGACCCAGAGACCTCAGCCAGGGCCTGCAGCTCGGGGCCATCCCTGGAGGCCTTGCAGGGCCATCTGGCTGCCAGCTCAGGGGGGCTGCAAGGCTGGTCTGGACCAGCTGCTCTCCCGCTGTGCAGCCTCCTCCTCAGTCCAGCTCCACGGGGCTCCAAGGTCGTGAGCTTGGAGGACATGGACCGGGTCACTATACCATTTCTGACCCCTCATTTGCATGAATTCCCATCTAAACCATCTCATGGTAGTTCTGGAAATGTCTAAATGTGCCGTGTGAAAGACCATCCGAGTCACATAGCTCAGTGCACTTGAAGGGCTAGCAACAAAACCTTAAGAAAAGTTAGAGCACTTCCCCGCCCCACCCCCCGACCCCACAATGTGCCATCAGACCCTCTTGGCAGCAATAATAATACATACATACATACATAGTACATAGAGAACATGAGGGGATAGCGCGCAGTGCTCCCACTGAATGACTCCACTGCTCGGATTGTCACACCTATGGCATATCACAGATGGCAAAAAGCCGACAGAGGGAGGCCTTCCACAGTGGCCGTACAGGCCGTGGGAGCACTGGACAAGTCTGCAGTGTCCACAACACCAAGAAAAATTAACAGCTTTGAAAAGATCTTAAAGTGATTTTGTAAGCAGGATTCCATTTCCGTTTCTAAGGTTTTAGATATTACAAAGTACCCATATATATGATAAACACTTAACCCAGATATAAATTTTCTCTTTTAAAAAAACTCAGTTATGTTTTTGAATAATAATAAAAAATCCACCGAATGCGGGGGAAAAACACCAGTTTAGGAAAAGCCACGCTGTGCAACCTTCACAGATAACCACATACGTTGGAGTTGACCCTTCACATTTCTTTTTTTCCAAAATCAGAGCAGAGTCAGCTTAAACCAAAAAAACCTGAAATTTACAATATGGTGATTAGTTTTAAAAAAGAAAGGAGAAGGGCTCTGCGAGGGAGAAGCCACAAGCTGGGAAAGCAACATCATTTTTGTTTCTCTTTGGCAACAACAGTAACGAGGAATCTTTTTAGTAAAATGAAGCTAACGCTCTCCCTACAGGAGAACAGACATGCACCAAACTTGTTAGTGTGGACAGTTGTGTGTGAGAAGAAGAGAAACCTATAGATAATATAAATTAGAAGTAATTGAAGGTGGGGAGGAAAAAAAATCTTACAAAATTTAAGAACATTTCAGAACAGGTAAAACAATTGTGTACTTTAAAAATAGGGATAATAAAGTGAGCATCTCAGAAAAAGGCCACTGCGTGGTGACCTGGGCAAGTCTGCCAGGTAAGTCCATCTTGTAAATAGTGTGCTGGTGTTAGAAATACCTAGTTACAAAAACAGATGGAGAGAGTGAAGCTGGTGGGACGGTGTCGGCAGAGGTGCTGCCCAGGTGGAAGGCCTGGCTCAGGTGGCCTGGTCCAGGGCTCTGAGGAGGTCCCCTCCTTGCAGGAGCGTGGAGCTTCCCAGCACGGGCACGTTCACCTCACAGTCATATCTGGTCAGTTCAGGCAGCAGGTAGGACTCAAACGAGGGCCCGAGCAGCCGGCTTGCCATGCCTGAAAGAAAGGTTGGTACCACAACTTAAAGGCCTAAATCAAACATCTGGAAAAGTGACTGGGCGATACCAATAGGGCAGCCTTAATTTCACTCTGCTCCTTCAGTGGTGTCTCCCCCATGGTCTGCTGCATGCCTGGGGAACATGTCTGCCTCAGGTGGGGGGCTGAGACCCAAGACAGAGGACAGCGCGAGGTGCGGGCTGCAGCACAGGGAGGTGGAGGCTTCAGCAAGAGCCTGGGGTTGCTGACCCCATGCCTGCTGGCAGCAGGGAGGAAAGGCTGAGAGGGAGTTCTGAACCACCTGGCATCTATGCTCACATACACAGAGCATGCAGAACACACACATACACACGCACACACAGACTGCCTCAAGATTCAAGGGTCTGAAAATCCAGTTTCCAGTCACCACCCTCAGCAGTCCTTTCTTCTTGCCTCTGTGCTATTCTGCTGAGGAGGCAGACCAGTGAGTGGCAGAGGGGACATTCCCAGTACGCACACAGGCCCCATCCCAGGGAGGAAAGGCTTAGGTGGCAGCAGAGAGCCTGGAAGCCCTGCGTTCTGCCCCTCCGATGTGAGATGCCCACCTTCCTTCCCTTGCCCTATCTGCAGAGCCTCGTTCCTCGTTCTGCAGGAGGCCATTCCCTCCTGCACCTCCTAGCCCAGGTCCTTGCTGGGGTCCATGCCTGCCTCCCCAACTTGACTGCTCCTGTGGACAGTATCAATGGATACCTGCTCACCATCCCTTGCTAACTTCTCTTATTCATGGTCAGAAGAGAGTTTAATATGATTCAATTCTTTTGAAAAGAATATGATTTCCCCTTGATTTCAATATTCAAGGTAACTTGTGGGCTTCATAACAGGAAGAATAGTGCTGGCTACCTCTTACTGCACATAAATGTATACTAGTCACTGAACTCAACAGCAGAGCCAGAATTTAAGCCAGGGCTGTCTGGCGGTTCTACAGCCTGGACTCTGAAGCACAGAACTAGAACTTTCCCCAAACTCTACTGCTGAGGAAATTGCCTTTTAGGACAGGGGCCTGGTATGTGTTTCCGTAAACCACGAATTATTTTCATGCCAAACAGAAACCTCATGAAGACATCTATGTTTCACAACATACTATCAAGACGAAGGTGGCCCAGGGTTGAAGGCAGGCATCGGTGCCTGCAGTTGAACCAATTCCAGTGGGGTGGGCCTACCAGAGCTTTCCAGGCTGCTCTCCCTGCAGCAAGTTTCGGCATGCTCTCAGCACCTGCCCGAACTCAGAGTGACACCCCAGTGTGCCCAAGGGACTTTAAAAAAACACATCCACATGAAGAACTGAGGAAGTGGGAAGGCTCCGGGATTCTCAGGGTGGAAAGAGCCCTGGATGGCACCTGATCATGGGAGGATTCCCTCTGAAGCCCCAGGGAAGGAGCACTCCCTTCTCCACACAGCAAGCTCGTCCCTGCATAGACCAGAGATCCTCTGCCCAGACCCCTTCCCAACTCTCTGAACTTTCTCTTCAACAGGCCCTCACCACTGTGGCTGCCTGCTCTTTCTTCTGAAAGTGCTCTTGTCAGTCAACAGTGGGACAGTGTTCTAGGGGTGGCCAACCCAGTGTTCAGCCCTCTGTGGGCAGCAAGTAGTGGTCTGCATTCTTCCTTCAGTGTTCTAGCCTGAGTTTTTTAGTTGTGTCTCAGACCCACCCCGTGGGGGGCCTGGTCACTGATGTCACAAGGAACTTGTGAGGAGGTTCCCTAAATCCAAGGAGACCTGAGCCCTGGACTTGTGACTTCAAGTCAAGCACTTCCCTGTGCCTGGCACTGTGCAGACGCTGGAAAAAAAAATAGAGGTGGGCTTCCCCCGGCATTGGATCCTGAGTTACACCCACCTGACACCTTGTGGGCTGACGACAGGCTGTAGTCCTGGTACTGCGTGGCATAGCACTGTGCGGGGAACCTGCTCTTGCTGTTCTCCCCGGGACTGACGGCAGATGGAGGCTGTGGCAGTGGCAGATGTCTCAGGGGATGGCCCAGGCCCCTCACAGGATTTTGGGTGAACTTACCTGAAAGACCAAAGTCAGAGGGTGACGGTAGCACTGGCCTGAGGCAGGGGAGAGGCCAGGAAGCCCTAGCATCCCTTTCCTTTATAAAAGGTGCTCAGAGTCACCAGAACTACAGCCAGCCTTCAGGACCCTCTGATGGCATCATCTAAGTCAGAGTGGAAATGGAAAAGTTGGGTGTGTGGGACTGGGGGAGGGACAGAGGATATCACCCCATTCTAACAAGGCTCAGAGAGGCAGGTACGGTCTGTGGTGAGTGAATGGAAGAACCAGGATAGGCTCCTGAGCCCCAGTCCTTCCAGCAGAACCCCCAGGAGGCCTAGGCCTGTGGCCGCTGCTCACCATTGGGGACATTTGCGCTCAGTGGCTTGTCCGGCATCAAAGGGCAGCTCCCACCCCTGAGGTTCTTCATCCGTTTCCACATCAAATGGGAAGTGCTGCCACCAGGTGGGTCCCCCTGGGAGTAAGAAGGGCAGATGGAAAGGGGAAAGGGCCAGAAAACCAGGTCCCCAGACTGGGTGGGTTGGGTGGGCCTGGAACAGGGCTGTCACTGGCTTGAAAGGGCCACATCCCCACCCCTCTCAGCAGCCCTGGGTTCCCTAAGGTCTATGGACAGGCCCCTGTGGCCAGTCGGGATGGCTCACCCCACTCAGGTCCTGGAAGGCTTGCTCTTCATACTCCAGCTGTCGCTTCAGCTTCAGCTTGTTGGAGAGGGCTACCATGGCCGGGCTCAGCACGTCTGGGCCTCGAGCCCCAAAACCCTTTGCAGACCTGCAAGCCCGAGAGAGCAGGCTATGAGGGAGTCTGAAGCCTCATGCCACCCAGTGCCTTCTCATCTTAGGGGCCCTTCCAGGCCCAATGCTTATGCCTGTGATGACTCAAAGACCCAAAAGACAGAGTCTCAGAGGTAGGCTGTGCACCCGCAGGCCAAGCCCAAGCTCTGCCTCCTTCCTCAGCTGTAAGATGCTGAAGGGCTCAAGCCTCCTGGTCTGGGGACAGTGGCCGCTTGGCTGGGCAGTGTTAGTCCTTAGGTGAGTTTCTTCTGCTCCGTCTCTCCCCTGCCTTTTGCTCCCACTGAAAACTAGTTAGGCTGCTCTCTAAAGGTCAAGTACCACCGGCCCCTGGGAGTGGCAGGTCATGTACCAACCACTGTGGCTTAGCTCAGCGAGCTCTCAGCTGGTGAAATGAGCATGCTGGGGAGATGGGAAGGCACTTCTGGAGCCTGGGCACAGCTCGGAGAGGCTGCAGTGGTGGGGACCCGGGGGCAGTCAAAAGGCAAGGGGGAGGCATGGGCATCTTTTTGCTTTTTTCAACCAGGGAAAATCATCACTCAGTTTTCTGTGTTCTGTGGCTCAGATGATGAACCCAGATAAGAAAGGCATTCTGGTGGTAGTTCGGAGGGAGACACTGAGGTACAGGGCTCTCAACAAGCCACTTCTTTGCCTGCCCTCAGTCTCCTCCAGCCCAGATAAAAACCTGTCCTACGCTAGGCCTCACGTGGCTCGAGGTGATTCCCCAAAGTCTGAGCTCAGAGAAGGGCTAAATGGGGTATCAGATGGCTGTGGAGAGGGGCAGGGGCCTCCCTGGGGGTCCAGCTATCTCACTAGTGGGTGCTTCTCTGTTCCGGCCCTACTGGTGCAGCCGAGTGTCTGCCACTTACCTTGTCTTGAATGTGGAGACATGGGGCGGGGAGACAGGGGGCCCCAATGGTGCCGCTCCCAAGAACTCTGTGCGCTGATCCCCGACGGCCCACTTTGTGGGCCCAAAATGTAATGGTGGATCTGGGGGCCACTGGGTATTGGATCTGCCCCCCATGGAAGAGAGAGGGGTGCTGGCCTGGCCACAGCATGGTGGCAGGGATGCTTTGCTTCCAGCATCAAAGAAGATGGAGGACATGGGCCGGTGCTCGGGCTCTGTCTTCTTGCTCTCCAGCTGCTGCTGAAACTTGTCCAGGAGGAAGGGACTGTGCGGGGCTACAGGGGCCAGTGGCTGGAAGATGTTTGTCATGGCACTGAAGCAGTGCTGGGGGGTGGACTGTGGGTTCTCCGCCAAGAGCCGCTCCTCGGGGCAGATGGGGCTCAGCTGGAAGTCTTCCCCGTCCATGGGAATATAGGGTGCCAGTGTCTCCAAGTCCAGCTCATTGAAATCCGTCTGAGGGGAGACAGCATGGGCAAAGAGGCAAGGGGGTTGGTACGACCTCACAAACACTATTCCAACTCAGCTCCTGCAGAGCCATTCATCTCAAGTACCATTTCACAGTGCTGCTCAAACACCTCCACTGGCTCCCTAGGGCCTATCAGGAAAACCTCAGACTTGGCTGTGTCATGTACATGACCTTGTGTCATGTACCAGCCTTCTCCCGAGGTGACCCCCTCTTCACCCTGCACATTGAGAAATGTTCTCCTCTCTCCATCCCACCTGCCAGAGCCCGCCTTCTCTCTTGAAGCCGAGCCAGCCCTGTCTACTCCAGCCTGTGGTGGTTGTCCTTGTCCTACAATGCTTAGGCCTGTGGTGCACACTGTGGCTTTTTTGTCCTCTTCTCCCTCCTGTAAGCTGGCACGGGCCTAAGCAAGCAATGAGTGTCCAGGTCCATCTGTGGACTCTTGCAGAGGAATAGCCAGACCCCAGGGATAGAAGGACTTTGGTTCCAATCAGCAGATACTCAGATCATCCCTTAGCATGGCAGTATCATGACGGACGCTACAGGGAATATAAGCAGATGCGGAAAACAGTTTCTACCTTCAGAGACTGACACCCTCACTGGGTGTCAGCTGACTAATGACTGCAATACTAAGCAGTCTTTAAGGAGCAGAAGCAGATAGTTGTGATTAAGTGCCACATGATACATACTACAGGAGTTCTGAGGAGGGAGGGTGATAGAAAAGCTAAAATAGGGAACGTTTTGCAGAGTAGCTGGGATTTGTGCCAAGTAGGATCAAGATATAAACTAAATGGTAAAGCAGAAATCTGGTTGAACTCAAGACTAAGATAAATGGGGGATTAATGGTTTTCCCTGGGGTTTTGTAAGACACGTACCCCTCCCTCTACCTTATCCTTGTTTACATAGTTTTTGCAAGAACACTGGCCTTATGTAATAAATGTGTTCCTGAAAAGTTTATGTAAATGCAAAATTGTCAAACAGATGTTATTTTAAAATGCATTTCATATAAAATGATCATTTTTTTAAATCATAAGATGAATGTGTTTGTAAAGGGATTGTCCCCTATGTTTATACATGTTTTTTGCATTTGGCTATGCTTGTTAAATGTAGGGCCTGTTTAAAGAAAGGTGCAGTGGTATTTCGGTTTTCATGTGCACTAAGAAAGTTATCTAAGGAGATAGATATGCTGGAAGAACTGGATTTGACAGTGGGAGGAGGGGATGACCACAGGTTCCATTAGCCTGCACTCTCACCTTGTTCAGGCACACACCCTACCCTGATCTCCACAGCCACCTACCTGGGTACTGCATTGGTCCTTGGCCTCTGTGTCCATGGCGAAGAGCTTCTCAATCACTTCAATCTTCAGGTCGTTATCCAAAGATGTATAATAGTCTTCAGGGCTATTGGGCTAGGTGCCAGGAAGGAGGGGGACAGAGTCAAAGATATGGCACTGGTCTCCCCAGAACTCCAGCACAGAAGAAGAAATGCATTCCCGGACCCAAAGGTTCAATTCCATTCCACCACAAAACTATTTGTAGAGGGGCCACTAATTAACAAGCTGTATGAATTAGGTCAATTCATCAGCCTTTTTCAACTCCAGTCTCCTCCTCATAAAATGAGGCTACTATCGCTTCACAGGTTGTCCTTCTTGAAGAACAAACAGAATACAGGCTGCGGCCCGCAGGGCTGTGCAAACTGCAGCTCTATGCCACATATGGGATGTTACTGCCCTGCACAGACCCTGAGCTGGGGGCTCAAAGCCCTTCAAGGAGCTTATTTCAGTGGGGTTGGGGGATGAACACTGAAAGGAAGGAAATAGCTCTGATACCTGGTAGGTAAGTGTCACGGCCACTCTAGGGGGCTCTGTGATAACTGGAGAAGGAGAAGGACAGTACCTGTCCCAAATGTCCCTTCAGCCATCTGGCAGCAGTCATACATAAGGAGCCCTCTCTGTGTGCTCGCCTTAAGAGGGCTGCTCACCGTGGAGCAGCTGCTGCTGCTGGTGGCACTGGGGGTGGTGCTGCCCGGGGCGGCTGCCTGGGGCACGGTGAAGGCAGGCAGGCTCCCAGCCTCGCTCTGGGTGCTGTGGCTCCTCAACTCTGTGGCCCACGGCTGGCTCGGGGGCAGGATGGCCTTGCCATAGGCTGAGGACTCCTCGAAGTTCTGATTCCCTGTGGAGACAAGGGCCTGGGAGGTGAACACCCACAACCATCGGGCTCACCCCAAGGCAGACGAGTCCCAAACACTGCAGAGAAGGCCCTAAGAGGGTCTGGAAGGCATGCCTGGGGCTAGGCACACCCTGGGGCTTAGCTGGGACACACGGGCCTCTGACTCTGGCTGAGTCAATGTAGAGACTCCCTGTAAAGGGAACAGTCTCCTGGAACATTTAATTTTCAGAGACTAAATATAGTAGGAGCCACTGTTCCCTAAGGAGCAATCCGGAAGGGTAGACAAGGAAGGTATGAGAGGAGAATTGGGCTATTTGCCTCAGTACTGCCACAAACAAGCTTCGAGACCTACTGGCCAAGGGCCCGCTGCATTTGAAATTCTCTTCAGCTGCAATCCTCACGTGGCTGCTGTGGAACGCATCTAAAAGGGGCTGACACAGTCCAGGGTGAGCACCACTCTTGCAGCCACAGCAAGGCCAGGAGAGGGTGGCAGCAGGTTGCTAACTGGGGAGCATGGGGCTTCAAGGGTATTTCCAGGATAGGAGCAGCAGAGGGCTGAAAACCCTGCTGGGGTCCCCAGTGACTTACATCCCTAGAGACAGGCAGACACTTTAATGAAGTCGTTGGTTTGAGGGCTTAATCCCAGGCCTCGATATGTTCTCTGTGTTTTTGGAATTATCCTTCCCAACATTATTCCAACTTAGCTCTCTGCCTAAATAAGCAATCTGTCCTTCCAGACCCTTGTAGGAATTGGCCCCTTCTCTTTGACAGTGTCCAAGCTGCCTCAGAGCAGATCCCTCACCTCTCCCCTCCCTCTCATCTCAGACTCTCACCACCCGTGGTGGAGAATCGACTCCTCAGGGGAGCGTCCTCTCTTAACCCCTCCTCATACAGCACTTGCTGAGGTCGGATATGGGATGGTCTTATCAGGGCAGAAACGTGTGGTGGTCTTTTGTGCTCAGCAGAGCCTGGCCTCTAACAGGTGATTAACAAGACTTGGGGAAGGGGCTGGGGTAGCTCTGGTTAAGAAAAAGCTGTAGCCAGGGAGGCCTGTTATGGTAAGAACTCTTCCCAGCCCCAACAGGGTTCCAGGGGCCTGGCTTAGCTAAGAAGCACCCACCGAAATCCAGAGAGATGATAGCGTCTCCTGGGGTGGGAGCCAGCTGGGCCAGCTCCTCAGGCTCCTCCTTTAGCTTGGTGAATAGGAAGTTACTCTTCTCAGACACAGCCCCCTTGCCACTGCTATCAAAGATGCTGTTCATGGCCATCAGGTGGGGCTTGAACAGGGATTCCGTCTGGTCCATGGAGAACACCACGTCATTCTTCTCAATCTCACTAATGGGGGAAAAGAGCCGTTCAGACCTTCCACATTTTCTAGAAAACTTCTGCTTCCCTAGATGCATGGAAACCCTGACAGCTAAGCTCTCAGACAAAAAATGGGTAGGACCCCAGGCATTGGCATCTTATAAAGAACCACACAATAGAAGTGTGTGAGCCATGGAGGTAGTGACAACAGGGGTATCCTCTGAATGTATGTCCATTTCGGATTGTGTTTTATTAAATATTATTGCACTTGAGTGGGGTAGTATGTATGAGGTCTGAATGCTTTTGTTTTTCCCTATTGCTAGAAACAACTAGAAATGACCTCCTCTAGCTTTCTTTCCAGGTACTATAGAGTGAAGGCATGACATCTTTTTTTCCCAAAAGCATGACCAATTCTCTTTCCTTTTTCCCCATTCAGAAAATACTGACTACTGTGTGCTATCTGCCTCCCCACCTGGGTCAGATGCATGGCATAAATGACAGATGACAGGGAAAGGGCAGAAAAAAAATCCCAACCCAGTATCTCACTGTTCCAAGACATCCACAGGAATCCTCTCAGTCACTAGGGTTAGCCCTGCAAGAGCTCCCTGAGGTGGTGCCCAGGGCGCTGAGAGGCCTGGCATCTCCTAGGCCTGTCATCCTCAGTCTGGGAAGCTTGGGCACCCCCACATACCCTGCACCAAGGCCCGCCAGCCCTCACACACTCACCTCAGAACATAGTTGACACACATGATGCACTGGGGCTGCAGGTTGCGAGGGTTGTAGATGACTGTCCCCTGGGTTTCCAGCCACACGTAGCCCCCATGCTTTGCGAGCATCCGGTACTGGCCACTTACCACCTGGCCCTTGGTGCACACTAGGGGAGAAACAGAGCTGAGCTTAGGGAGGTGGGGCAGGGGTGTGCACCACAGGCTCAGCAGATCCCATGGGAGGGCAGTCTAATCTGCAGAGGAACAGACAGAACAGGGCACCAGGACAGTGAGGACCAGGGAGAGTGACCTGGGAGGGAGCTTAGGGATCACCTCAGCCAACTCTTCATTTTAAATCTAGGAAAAAGAGGTGAGAAGAGGTGAAGTGACTTGCCCAAGGCTGTCTACTGAGGGAGGGACCCACTCACTGTACAACTGTGCAGTGGCCCATCCCCAATCCCTGGACAAGTCGGGCTCACAGACCAGCTCAGCTATAAGCAGAACCAAGACCAGAACCTGCCTTGCTTTCTTCACGGGGTTCAATGGGAAGAAGCCCCTTCACACTGGGTAAGGGGAGCCATCCCCTGTCAAGCACTCCAGGTTGGGGGACTTCTAAGCAGCTTAGAGAAAGCCTGACCTCAGGGCAGTTTTTTTTTTTCCCCCCCCAGCAGACCCACCACCAATACCTGCTTATGAATAAAAGCATTTAAAAAATTGACATCTTTGATTTTTCCAGGTCATCTGTCAGGCTTGCCACCTTTCGGTGCGGTGAAGGTTTGTGATCCACAGCAAAGGCAGAGGCAAACCACCTCACCCTTTCTCAGTTGGGGTTGAGAAAGGTCTGGGACCCTGGCAGCCCACACAGTCTCTTCATAAGCTGTAATAAATCTCTTACACTCCTTCTTCTCCCAACTGCCCAGCTAGGCTTCCTGCTTATGAGGTTTTTCCTCTTCTAGATTGTTCTACCAAGTGTTCATTTAAAAAGTGCTTTTATTGTCTACCTTGGGGAAGGGTTTCACATCACAGGACTGTCCCTCCCCAGTCTAGAATGCTCCATCTTCTGCCATTCAAAAGGAATCAATACATCTCTTTAAAGTCTAATAATGTTAGAATTTTTGATATTTTTCTGAACTGCCCATTCCTTGGGAATTTACAGAACCGCAGCTCAGAAGCTCCCAAATCACAGAGACGTTAGGAAAGAGCATGGAGGGAGGATTGGGAAATCTTGCTAGTTTGGGGATTTTGAGAAAGGAACAATCCTTCTTGGTTTTGGTTTCCTCCTCTGCAAAATAGGATATTGATAATAATAGTAGTAATGGTAATAATCGTCATCATTAGCTACCCAGTATACCACTGCCATTTGTACTGAGGATCGAATATATCTACATGGCTTATCAGGTACGTAAGTGTTGACCAACTGTCACCAACAAATTTTGTACAGGAAAAGCCACCTCTTTCTTAGAGGTACTAATACGTATTGTGCCCATGCCCTGTCACAGACAATTTGTTACACGTTGGTAGAGAGTGTCATGAGGGGCCACTTGGGAGGATATCCAGGTTCTCCTGGTAGGCTTGCAGGCCTCCTCCCCATTCACCAGCCCCGTACAGCTGAAGAATGTGGCTGTCTTCATACTAGTGCAGTTTAGTAATCCTTTACACTTACGTTTTGCTTTCCTCTTCAAAATTTAACAAGCACCTGCAAGGTGCAAGAATTCCTGTAACTTACATTTGTATAGTGTTCAAAACTATCTGATAAGATGAATTCATTTCTGCAAAGCATTTAGAACAGTGCCTGGCACATAGGGCACTCACTAAGGATTAGGTCATCATCACTGCATTTCATAGGCAACACCATGGGGTGCCTGTTATTATTCCCACTTTACAGCTGAAGAAACTGAGGCTTAAAACTACAGAGTGATTCCACCTCAGTGGAAACAGTAGACAGAATTATAGTTCAAATTAAAGATTCCTAGTCTAAGCTTTTTCTGTTTGCTCTTAATTTTTAAAAATAAATGTCATTGTGGTCAAACTTACCTTCAATAAAACACACACCCATTTGAAGTATACAGTTCAACAAGTTTTGACATACGTACAGTGAAGGCGTAGAACTTTTCCATCACCGCCCCCACCACCCCATTTTTTATGCCTCTAGGCAATCTTCATTCCCACCCTGGTTCCAGGCAACCACTCTTCTGCTTTTTGCCACTATATATTCGAATTGTCTTTTCTAGATTTCCATGTAAGTGGAATTGTATAGGAGTATCTACTCTTGTGTCTGGCTTCTCTACACTCAGCATGTTTTGAGATTCATCATGGTGTTGCAGGCATTTGTGGTTTATTCCTTTTCATCAGTGAGTTGTATTCCGTTGCATAGCTGTACCATAATTTGTTTATCCATCTGCCTGTTGATGGATGTTTGAGTTGTTTTCAGTTTTTGGTTGCTGTAAACATTTGTGCATAAATCTTTGTATGGACATATTTTCATTTCTCGTGGGTGCAGCTAGGAGTGCAATTGCTGGATTACATGTAAAGTATATGTTTGTAAGAAGCTGCCAAGTTATTTCCAAAGTGGTTGTATCATCTTGTCTAATCTTTTAAACAAAATCCTGTGCCACAGGAAGGATAAGTATTTTCTTTTAATACAAGGAAACTGAGGCCAGAGGGTTATGATTTGCTTCACAGCTTACAAGACAATAGTGACAGAGTCTGAGCTACACAACACGTCTTGTGGCTCCTAGTACAATGGTCTCTTGATTACCTGGGTCCACAAATTCCTGGAAAGACCAAATTTGCTGTTGCCACTGTCCTAAACCATCATGGACTCAACCAAGGAAACAACTTTTACCCTCTCTGCTCTCCCTTTAGCTGTGCCAGAGGCTCCTCTGCTGCACTAAAATGATTCTTGCACAATTTCAAGTGCCTGTATTTAACTTATTTAGACGGTCCTTAATGCAAACCAAATTCAGGGCTCTTACTCTTTTTGATCAAACAGTGCAGCAAGCAAAGGTTTTAACTGCATTTCTAACAATTGCAGGCAAGGGCCTGTTCTGTCAGTAGAATATAATTAACGCCAGCTTTCTAATCATCTGGTCATTAATTCCAGCCTCAGTGAAGGGCCTGCTGCTTAATAGATAGGAAAATAAGATTAAAGGCCATAAAAAGCCTAACAGCACATAATATCCTCATATAACAAAGGCAAACTGACCCCTAACCTCGCCCCCAGAGTAACAATGTACAAATTATTAATCCATTTGGAAATTACAGCTTTCAATGATCTAAATCTGGTTGAGCTTCTCCAGGCATTTCAACGGTAAACCTTTACAGGCTAAGACACACATGGGTGTCAATGGGGGACCCCGGTGTGTGACTCTGGACCCGTCTCAAACCTGAGCGTCCAGTTATTCTAGAGCATGTGTGTGACTCTGTAGTGCAACTTTATTTGCAAAACCTCAAGGACAAATGAGAGACACGGGTCAGGGGCAAGGGGCAAGCTCCTGTCAGTTATAACTGTCATTAACCCAATTTCCAACCCATGCAGATTTCCCTTTGCTGGATGTGGGCTTGTCCCTTTGCTAGCTACGGGTTTCTGAGCTCAGGGCAGCTTTACTTGGCTCCATCAGGGTGAGAGAGAGCCTGTGATTTCTATTTGGGCTGTGAATTACCTTTTAGTGTGCCTAATGCTTAAATACGTGGATTCAGTGAAAAGCACCTTATTTTCTCTAGAGTCAGCAGAAAACATGAACCATTTTTATCCTAACCCTTTTTATAGATTGAAGATGTTCTAAAGAAGAACAAGAGGGAAAATCCTTTTTATATGCCTAGTGAGAAGTCACAATTTTTCTTTCCTTTGACAGTAGCTTCTTCTGCTTTCCCATCCTAGAAGATAAAAGACAATACCCTCCTCCAAGAATTCCCAGAAATTTTTACATTTGTCCCTTGCTTTGGCTTCACACCCTTAGCTTGGAAGGAAGGCTAGACTTTTCCCTAGTTTTACATCTAAAGTCAGGAAGGTCCAGAAAGCCGGGCCCTGGGAAATCAGTGCGTCGGCTGGGCCAGAGCCTGGGCCCCTGAGTCCCAGTGCCTGGATGATTCTGTCACCTGCCTTTGAAAACAGGAACCCCTCAGGGACCAGGAAGCATGAAGGAATCCCAAAGGGAAGGCTGGAACCACATGTTACAATTTCAAAGCTTGGGCAGGCTAAGGTAGGGTCACATTCACAGGCATAAAAGAGTACCTCCACGCCTACCCCATTTCTGGTGTTCCTGAGTGGGGCTGAATCTAGGTGGTGGTGGTGGTTGTTGTTGCTGCTGTTGTTGTTGTTGTGTGTGTGTGTGTGTGTGTGTGTTTTGCCAGAGAGCACAGTGAGAAGCTTCTCTGAGATATCATAATGGGCCCTGTTGTACTGTCAAATCAAACCCAAAGCCATGAGGAAGAGGCAGAGGAACCAATAAGAAAGAAAAGATCTCACTCCTTAAGAGTGTTAACCATGTTCACATACAGCTTGCGGGGTTGTGGCTCTGTTGGCTGCTCTGAACTTGGCTGCCCTAGCCTTGGGATAGATGGATGGATTTAGGAACCATGGACAAATGGCTGCACTTCATTTTCTCCCTTGCCAGCAGGGCCATTGGGAATCTTCTCAGACTTATTTTACCCATTTTTAATCCTCCCATAATCCTCTCAGCACCACTGTCTGTACCACTGTGGGCACTTGTTTTGAAGCATTCTTTTCCAAATATAGTTTTGCCCATGGGTTTATATAGTGCATTTAGTGCCTGTTCTGTACCAGACCCTATGCTAGATACTGAGGTTAAAGATATGAGCCACTTGTTCCCACAGAGCCCACAGTCCTCTTTTTTTCCTCAGAAATAAGACCCCTTAGGGCAGGAATCAATTCTACCAAGTTACATCACCCCCAGTGGGCCAAGTACAGGGTTATAGGCCCAGAGCCCTTGCACAGTGATGAGTTGCATGGATTCAAGGGAATGGTCCTGGATCACCTGCCTATAGGAAGCCTGAATTGGAAACATAGCCAAGGATACACTCTAGAACTTCTCTGTCCAATATGGTAGCTACAAGCCAAGTGTGGATATTTACATTTAAATTAATTAAAACTACATTGTATAAAATTCAGTTCCTCGGTTTCTCTGGCCACATTTCAAGAACATTTCCACTACAGAAAGTTCTATCGGGCAGCCCTCTTCTAGAGTCCTTGCACAACTCAGGCTTCCTTCAAACTGCAAAGCAGAGTTTCCATACGCCATCCCTGGGTTGCCTGGACAGCCTTTTCTAAAGCTCCCTTGATCCAGCAAGCAAGCTCTCTGAGAACTGTGGCCTACCTCAACACATGTGTTAAGCTGGACCCATAATATTTTCCCTTCTGTTCAGCCTGAGCCTCCCTGATCCTTCAAGGTCCAACTCGAGTGTCCTTGCCTCAACTCCCCCTGCCCTCCTCTTCTGTGAACGTATGTACTCGAATGTACAGCATGCACCCAAGTTGATGATAGGTTGAATTACATGTCACTCTCTACAGTGCTGTTCCACAGGGTGTACAAACCACTGACTGCACACAGGCACTCCGTGGAGGTGGTATGGGAGATTGAGACTCAACCCACCCTCTAGGTGTCTCAGCTGTGGACCTTGGCACGGGTGTGTCTCCCTGGAGGAAGTGTCCTTTTTCTGATATGCACCAAGGAGTCTATAGGCTGGTGGCCAGCCTTGGTTTTCTAACCATCTTGAGGGCATGAGTCTTGTCTGCCACACAAGACAGCAGCTCTGTGGAGGAAGTGACCTGGTCTTCTTTCTCACCAATCACCCCCTACGCAAGGCCAGATACCACAGACACAAGGAAGCCACAAGGGGCACTCCTGGAACTCACAGTTCTGGTGACTCTTGGTCATGTTCTCGGAGTCTAGCGCATGGTAGAATTCATAGGCTGAGCGGCCAAGCAGCTCCTCAGGGTGGTAACCAATCAGTTCTGTGATTCTGAGTTTTCAAAAAGGCAGCATGTAAGGAAAAAAGACCATATTAACTTAGCACAGCATGTAGGCAGCAGCTAACCCCAGAAGGCAAATCAAACACACACATGCAGACGAACACAATCCAGACTTTCTCGTTGTACCATGTATCCAAGCAAAAGAACACTGTGCTCAATCTGCAATTGCAGGTTTAACCAAACCCCTGTTGGTCCTGCCCTTCCTGAAGCCATGTTTGGGAGGAGAGAAAAGCACCAGTTCTGAGGACTCCCTCTCCCCACCACCCCGGTACACACACATGTCTGTTCTCCAAGTACCACTGGAAGGGGCTCAACTCCAGGTTTTTGCAGATGAGGGAGTAGACATCCAGGAAGGGCAGACAATTGCTTGATGCCTACACAGGTGTCCAGGGACACAGCAAGAATGAAAACTGGGGCCTCTAGTTGCTAGGTCAAGCTCATTCTAGTAGAAGGCAGTATAAATGAAACATGAAAATGATGTGGCCCCAGGTAGAGCCACCTTTGTCTCTGTGTCAACCAGCATGTGAGAGGGAGTCCAGGCAGGCAGAGGCAGTCTGTGCTTAAACCTTCACTTTTCTGCAGGGCCTGCCTGTGACCTCAGGTGCCTTCAGACACCAGGTTTGCCTTCCATGACTTTTTCCACTTGTCCCCCACATTTCAAGGAAAGGAGGGCAGGAAGGAGGTGCTGAGAGGAAGAAATACTAAATCATAGTCACAGAAATGTGCCTTATACTCCAATAGGCAGCTCTGAGATGACAGCACTTGGCTGTCATTTCAGTGTCCCTTTCTTCATTCTGTAAGGTATCTGGTTTTGATGGGAAGTGGGCAGAGGAAGGGGTACATGTGGAGAACCATGAAGGATCACTTAACACTCTTAGGACCCTTTGTTCTGTGCTGGAATCCCTAAAATAAAAAAAAAGCCCTGCCTGAGAACCACCAGGTTGGCCGCTTTACCCAATATCATGTCCTATTATATTAGGCTATATCATACCTCCATATTATCTCTCAAAATCTAGGTTCTCTCACAAACTTTAAATAATGGCTTCACTGTCTTGTTTACTTGGCCTATCACAAGTTAGAAGTGATGCCACAGTCTCATTATTACAACTCTACTTCAGAAGGCATGACTCCTGGATACAGTCCTGTAATTTATCCTTGTAGGGGATCAATAACACAGAGAGGAAAGCGGAAGCAGTGGCTCCTTATTTCCTGTCTCTGCTCTAAACCCATCCCCCAAACAGTTCAGCTTTCATATGTCTGTCAGACCAAATTGCCCTAAAATACTATTTGCATCCTGCCACACCCCTATTTGAGTATCTACAACTTTCACTTTTGCCAACCAGACCAAGAGTAAATGCTGCCTAACTTTCAGTTCCCCCGAGAACCTACTCTCCACCTTTTGAGCAATTCGATTTTCAACTCATCTGTAAAATGTTATGCACCCTCTGTCATGGAAGACCCCTCTCCCCTCAGTTCCCCATGCCTGGAAAACTCATTCTTGCTGCAGAAGCTTTATGCCTTCTCTTCTCCCCTCTTCTGCAAGCCCTGACACCTCCAGGACCAGCTCAAAGCCTCATCTTCTTCCCAGAGCCCTCTCCAATTCCTCCAGCATGACCTCTCTCATGAAGTCCTAAGGAGTATGCACAGTATTACAGAAAATTATGCATTTGTCTCCTCACATCCTAGGCTGTCAACCCCTGAACTCAGGGACCACTTTCTCCTTTTGCTTCCTCTATAATGGGTGCTTAGTAAAAACCTCAACAGCTGACCAGTAGATTGATTTTCTCTTTGAACCTACGGTACAGACAGACACCTGTCTATCCCAGCACTGCTAAGGAACCTGGGCACTAAGGATCTACTTTTCTTTCTAGAATAACGCGATTAACTGTCTCAATGTGCATGCACACACACATGCGCACATGCACACACACACACACACGCAGAACCTGTCATGATATTCTGTCTATCCTTTCTTCATTCTGTAAGGCATCTGGTTTTGAAGTGGGCAGAGAAGAGACAAGTTCTCTGCTTGGGTGAGACTTTGGAGGTTAAAGCCTTTGTCAAACAAGGAGCAGCTCAACAGGGCTGAGAGGCTTAGGTCTCAGCTGATTCAGCCCAATGGAGATTTCTCCAGTGAGATCCTAGCAGCTCATTTGTGCCAGCCAGCTAGTCTCAGAGCAGAAGGATCTGTCCCTTCGCTTGACCCTGAGCAGAGAGGTCTCTGAACTCATTAGCAATGGATACATTATCTGGCAACCTGACCCTGGGGCTGGCACCCAAGTACACCTTGGCAAAGGTGGAGACGGGGGGGAACAAGGAGACAGAACAGTGCTGGTCCTACGATCAACTAGCTTCGCTGCTGGGTCAGATGACTTTCAAGCTTAGCCTGGGAACTAGAACTGCATGAGTGAGCCCTGCTGACAATGGCCTGGCCATCTACAGGCTCACCGACTTGCCAGATAAACTGCTTCTGTTCCTGGGCAGGTATAGAATTTTCTAGAGACCCTCCAAAATGAGTCTACTGGCATGCTAGGAAAGATGTCTTTCTACTCTCCGAAGGAATTAAATTTCCTTTCGAGATTACAATCTTTAAATTAAAATGTTCAAAGTAGATGTTTATTATAATCAGCCTCATAATAAAATGTTTATCTAATTAATGTATCATCCATTCAAAGGCACACAATGGGCATGTTTTGGAAGTGGACAAACAAACCTAGATTTCAGAACTGCCAGATATCTTCCCAGTAGCAGCTTTCATTTATCTTGTCAACTAAAATAAATATTTAATGTCTTTCTTCATTCCTTTAAACAGACTACTATAAAAACTGGGAAATACACCACATCCCAAACACAATTGAAGAACATTTGAGTTGTCAAACCTCACAAAGCCAGGAAACCCCAACTTAAAGCTCATGGTCATTCGCCCCCATGTGCAGGCACGTAGACGCCAGTGGGGAGGTTAATGAACCGAGCTTGTTTATAAGGTCGCTCCTACGGCACACAAGGGCCTTCCCCGCTCATTTCCCCCAGGCTCCAGACAAGCCTTCCGAGCTGGGCTGTGATAACACAGGTTCATCTGCTCTCTCCATCAGGGGCCAGGGAACTGTTTTTTTTTTTCTTTCTTTCTTTCTAATTAAGGACCCCTGACTCACTGGGAAAAAGAAAATCAGTTGGAGGTCACCCGTAAATTTAAAAGTCAACTCAGTAGGGCTGTTCTAAGAGAAGAGAGAAATGTATGAGGACTTAATTCACCAGATTTCAAACATAAGAACAGAGGATACTTTTTAATAATAAAGTCAAAAAACAGCAGACCAAGATGCAGTGAGGAGAGAGATGCAGATAGATAGGCAGCCACAAGGAGGCAGAGGAAGGATGAAAGGAAATAGGAAATATGGTTTTAAAGGGGGTTGTTAAACTCTGAAGTTGGTGTTACCCCAAGTGCATATGTGGGCCAGCTCTCTGAGCTCCAGACTTCAGAGTGAGATGTGCCTTCAAAATGTAAAATGAATGATTCATTGCCCTTTACTCTCAAAACTGTTTAGAAGCTCTATTTAAAATACACCACCTATAGCAGAGTGCTTGCAAAAAAATTATTCTCTTGGCTTCAGTGTGAGTGCTGCCACCTCAAGGGGCAGAGAAAAATCCACCCAAAGGCCTGAGAAGGCTCGCTCTTCTTCCCCACGTGTAATCGCCAGCACCCATCCATGTGTGGTGCAGCGCCACAGTCCTTGACTTCAGATGCCACTGCCTGGAGTCACGCAAGATCTGGCTGCAGTTTTTACCCCGTTCCCTACACGAGTAAAGGATTTGCTAGGTAAATTAATCATGTAAGCAAGATGGTGAGAGAGTATTTAAACTGTTTAAGAGGATAAAAGTTTTAAGCACTTCGTAACCACCTATTTGTTTTCCAAAGAATGTATCTGCTAATAAATACTTCAAGTCGGCTTGCTTTCCTTCCACACTCTGCCCATCGCCTCTCCTCAGCACCCCGTGATTTATCTCATTTTGGTTTCTATATGTGCTTATAAGCTTTGACACTGCATTTCCTTACTAATACCTACACTGTTCACTAACTCAGATTTCAGTGCCTTTGGTTGGTTTTAATGTATTTTCATCTAGATTTTGTTTGCTTTAAACGGTACTTAAGCTTTGTGTTTTCCTCAAATACTACATGGTTATATAAAATCTATACAACCAGCTCTGTAATTAATGGGAAATCCATTTCTATCCTGTCTGTGGAGTGTTACAGGGTACCTGTGGGGTAAGTGTATACGTAGGAAGGTTGTGTGTGTGTTTTACAACTTGTGGCTCTTTATTTATAATTATCCTTACTGACATTATCTTTAGGATCCTCAACCTTTCCCTCACTTTTACCATTTTTACTTATTCTCAACTTCTTTGTACAAAAACAATTCACCATAAATTTATCCACAGAACTTGGAATGTAGGCATCTTGATTTATTAAACTGTAACTCCTGATATTAGTATGTCCTATGTTGCATGAATCCAATGACAAAACAGGGTTGCCCTCAAATTCTTTACCTGTAAAAATTGTATGACCCTCTTTGTTGATTTGAAATTTTTACTGTAATTTTGAAAACTTTTCCCCTCGTGATACTGCTCCTATCCACATAATTTGGTTTTATAATTTATTTCTAAGATACAGGAAGACTCCTAAAACTAACAGAATCTTAGTAGGATTATATGATAATTAGAAAGGCTTTGCTTCTATCTCCCTGATGGCTTGGCTTCCTTCACAGTTCTCTCTTTCACCACTAGATGGCACCTCCACATGAATTTAAGAACCACCCTATTTTAAAGTTAAACTACTTGGGAACAACTTTTATCTTCCTTTTGGGTAAATGGAATGTTGTATTTTGTACCATTCACTGTGGTTTCATTAAATGGCTTATGTCTCAAACTCTCAACTCCTGGAGATCAGGAATCATCTCTTTTACTTTGATGTAATGGTCTCTGGCACACAGTTACATGGCAGATGCTCAATAAATGACAGCTCGTAACTGGTTGCTCAGTATTTTGGGAAACAGAGTATAATGCCTATATCTGAGTCATTAATGAAGAAAAGATCATTAATTCCATCAATAATCAGGACATTTTTCTTTTACCCTGCTACTGAACTTGCTCCCTTGTCTAGAGCAGTTGACCATAGGTACATAAATGTGATTGACATAATTGTTATGAAATTTACTTTTTAAAGTATTTACTATTTTTAAAATAATTAATGCAAGACTTAATATGGTACTCTGATCCCTCATTAACAGGAGGACAAATGCATTTTGAACTATCTGTATTCCTTTATTCAATTTCAGATGTTTCAGAATAGGTTGTTTCAGATTCAACTGATTTGACCTGAGAGTTCAGTGTAAAATTAGAGTTGTCTTTTTCTCTTCCACTTCTCTCCCTTCTTTCCTGTCTGCTTTCATCTTTTTCTCCATGACCCTTTTTCTTTTTTTGCTTGATCGTGTCTATGGTCTCAGTATATCTAAGACAAGTACCAAACTGCTTCAAAATTGATTTTGTGGATTCTAACTGCCATACATTTTCTTCAGATTCTAACTTTTCTTGTAGGAAAACAATCCCCTTTGTGGGAATCACAGCCCCTTGTGCAGATGTCATTAAACCTAGTGAATTTTCTGATTAAAATGGAGAACCCCTCACACCCCATTAGGTATCATGGACAGGCATTGGTTTTTGCAGCATTTGTCTCTGAAGGGGAATTGAGGTGGAGAGTGTGTATATGTGTGCATGTGCATATGCTTCTCCCCATCCCAACACAACGAGTGAAAACAAAACGAGCTACCAAAACCAAAAAATCCCAGGCCTCATCAAAGCAATTAAGATATAACACTTAGGGATTATGGACTTAAAATAGTCACTTCATCAACTGTCTAAGCCATGTCTGTGCCCTTGTTAACTAATCTGCTAATCGGTTAAACACAACTTCTGTGTGACACAGCATTCTATGTCTTTAAATGCTTCTACATGCAGCTCTCCAGCACCACTGAATTCAGACTTGGGGCCATGTAATTAGATTTCTTGAAAGGCAAGATTTTGCTGAAAATGCAGTGTGTCCCACAGAACTTATAAGCAATATCCCCCTCTACATTATGAGTCACAAAGTCCTAAATCACGAGGCTTGATACTTCCTTTAAGCCAGAAGCTACCCTGCCTACCAGCCCTGAGCCAAACTAAGAAGTCAGCAGAGCGTCTTTCCCCTTTCTATGTACATTTCCTCTCCAGCCACATTTAGACATCCAATTCCTTGTGTTTCTCCCCCTCTTCTTTTGTCCAAAGGTTAGTACCTTAAGAAAATTACCTGAAACTCATTTAAACCAAGATAATGAATAAAGGATAATGCTGAATTACCCTTTCCAGAGGATTTCTTCTCACTGTAACAAGGATCAAAATCTTAAACTGAAAAAAAACTCTTCTATTATCTAGGGATGCCAAGTTATTTTCTGGGACAGTAGGGTTTTCCGAGTGCTTATGGAGTCACGTTACGGATGTGCTTCACTCACCAGGGTGAAGCACATATCTGACTTTCATCATCCACAGCACTATATATGCTCCCAGGCTATATGGCTAGGTCAGCTTGAGCCACTTCACCTCAAAGCCAGTGACACAGGAGCTATGCACTGGGATTGTCCATGTTATCTCACAAGACTACTGAGAAGGGTGCATGAAGCTGTGTCTTCTGCCCAGAATGTTCACTTGAATACAAAGACTGCATCTGATAAATAACTTTACCTATAACATGGATTCCTACAGTGCCTGTCACTAAAAGGGCGATCTTCTTCTTGAACCACCATCATTATCACCACCACCACCACCACCACCAAGTGCAATAAATGGTGACTGTGTCGAAGTTCCAGGACGAAAGGCTTCATACATGACATTTTCTCCCTATGAGGTTAGAGCATTTCTTTCTACTTATATAACTTCCCACTAGCTGCAAAAGCTGTGAGTCTTGGCCCTACTGTGGTCAGAATTGAAGGACAGGAATGACTCAAGGATACTTTTACAAAAGTTCTGAAATTGTGCCACAAGTGGTGGCCAACTCTAAGAAGGGGCGACCAACCAACACCAGACCAGTCTGGAATCAGAGGAGAGAAACCCCATCCTGGAGAGAAGGGTCCCTCCCATGAAGAAACCAGATGCCCTTGGGATGTCCAGCTGATAAGAGAAAAGTGGATAGGCCTGGGGGAGGCTGAGCAGGAGCTTTTTTCCTGGGGTTCCGTGGTTTCCTGCTGGCTAAGACAAGGCAGATTCTTGCTGATCTGGGGGTCAGATTCTTCCTCTTCCTGCCCCCCAGCCACTAACTGCCTTCAGAAGTGATTTCAGCTCCTTGAGTTTAGTGGAAGATTTTGCTTTGGAGGAGGCCAAGGACAGGAAGTAAGATATAAGCAATAACAAGAAGCCTCACATGTGTTGTGGTGTCTTGACTTCTCAAAGTGCTTGCACAGCCATTATCTCATTTTACAACAACCCCATGAGACAGGTTGAGAAAGTGTTATCTCTATTTTGGAGAAGGGGAAACTGAGATCTCAGGGTTTCCTGAGGAGAAACCCTAGAAGATGAGAAAAGAGTGACAAAGAGCTGCCACAGGAACTATCACCCTGGGACACATGGCGGCTCTAGATGCTGCAGAAAGCTGAGGTCGGGCGGGGAGATCTCTGCCAGGAAGGGCACATCCGGGGTGTGCTGCTCAGCAAGCCTCAGTGGCACTTACTCAAGCCAGGCCTACCCTAGGCCCAGTCTTCTGCATTTCCTGCCCTCCCTGGGGCCGGGCATTGCTCCGGGCATCAGTTCTCCCCATCTTCCTCCTACTTCCCATCATCAGGCTCCACAGTCCCAGAGGCAGGGCTGGTGGGGGAGTTAGGAGCTATAGGGTGTCTAAATACTCCCTCCTATGACAACTCCAGCCTCTTCCCCACCTGCTTCAATCTTCTAAATGAGCTAAGAACCCGAGATGGCATGACTTACATAAGCAGTCTTAGGCATTCTTTCAACAACTCTAATAAAGGTGATAATAAGAGCTAACACTGAACATTTATTACTAAATTTGAACCTAGGCCATCTAGACCCGAAGCCCATGCTCTTAATCACTACTGTGACTGCCAAGAGACACTGGGCCTGACACTGGGGGTTTAGCGTCCAGCTTAGCTACCTTCATCTTAGCCTTCAAAATGGCTGAACAACGGCCAGAATGGAGTTGCATGCAGGAAGGAATAAGGCAGAGGGAAAGGCTCAGTCAGTAATGGAAGAGGGTCAGTCTCCAGGGCAGAAGCTGATGCTCCTTACTGGCCTCTAAAGCAGGAGTACAGATGGAAGTCTCTAGACTCTTCTCTTTCTCCTGGGTCAGAAGACCACCTTGAGAATTTCCTCAGGAGCCTGATACATGTATGGAGAAATATGTTCACACCACAATGATGAGAAGAGTTGCATACCAGGAAAGCTCTGCAGATGGACCCTGTAACTCTGTCCATGGGAGACCACCAAATACAGTACCAGGAACCTCTGAGGGGCACTGATGCAATGAAACAGTGGCACAGGTCCATGAACATGGCACCCGGCAATACCACATCTATGTCTAGTTCCGTACCTTTAATACAGGCACAACTCCCCCCACACACAGGTAAGACCCATCTCTGCCCACAGCATACACACTTATGGCCCCCTACCTGTCATCACAGTAGGTGAACTTCATGTCCATGCTGTGGCGGCTCAGGAAGGTCTTGCTGTCCAGGGGAATGTCCATGTGGGATGGGTGCTGGATCGGTTCACACATGATGATGAGGCAGGACAGCAGGGGCTCCTTGTAGCCACACAGACTATTGTGAGGAGGGCAGTTGTTGTAGACTTTCACTTGGCCCGTGCAGTGCAAGACCTGAGATAGGCATGGAAGGATCAGACATGGGGCCGAGTGCTGGGGGTGGGGGTAGGGTCTTAGGCATCCCCCACACTGCCATCGCCTTACACCTGGGACTCCAACCCAGGCCTGATGTTGCCCTACCTTCCAGGTAGCTGACTTGAGGTTGACAGTACGGCCTCTGTTGGTGACCGTGCACTTCATCCTCATGAAGAAGTCCCGCTCTGTGGACATGTCTTTGCTTTTTTTCCCAAAACCAGAGCCTGAATGTGGAAGGATGGGAAGAACCAGCTGAAGTTAGTTTTGTATGGATATTCATGAGAGGGGCCCAGCTGCAGTTTTTCTTGGCAGCCTATTGTTTGTATTTTCCAAATATCTGCTCTCTTAGCACCTGTAGTCTGCCATCAACACTGAGCTCCATCATGGCCTGTGGACTAATGGTTCCCACTCTCCAGCTTATCTCCTCCACTGGAGCATTAACTCCCACAAGGTAGGAGCTGTTGCATCATTTGATTTCCCATTGCTTCTGAAACATGGTCAGTGGTGCCTTCAGAGCAACACTTCAGAGACAATGAGTGCATATCAGCCACTAACTCAGCAACCCTTTTCTGGGGCAAGGACCAGGTCCTTGCAGAAATTCCAAGGGACAATCTGGGTGAGGCCACAGTTACCCCAAGAGTGTAAGCCTCACAGGTTAGAAATGTCTCTCAGACACTCCCGTCTTTCCTTTATATAACCTGTCTCTCAGGAGGAATTTAACCCCTCCCGTACTCCATTTGCAAAATGCAATAGCTGTGTTCAGTATACCATGCCATTAGCTTTCTCCCTGAAGTGACATATGTATTAAGGCTCTAGAGAGACCTCTGGTAGGAATCTCCTTACAGTGGATTTGGTGAGCAAGTCCACTTTACAGATTAACTCAACCTGGATCATATCCTCTCTTTCAGCAAGAATTAAATAAATCACCAAGACCAGCAATATAGCTTCCTTCCTTATAGTTGCCAAACAGCCTACCCATTCAGAACCATTTTCCACTTTTTGTAAAACAAAGTAATGAATAGAGTGCCAGCTGAATCCCACTTGTCTATGTCCAAATCCTGCCTACACCACCATCTCTGGTTCCTACTTTCAAAGATATAATCCTGCCCCTACCCAGCATCATAGAACAATCTGGAGCCTTGTTTCAAATAGTCACACTCCTTCCTCCAGGAACAGTCACCAGCCCCTGCACTTAAACTTCCAGAGGACCTTGACTTGACTGACATATTCCTGAAGAGTTATGTGTCAAAGGAATTGTGGCACCCTTGAACAAAACTTCAACACCCTTAGGGGACCCCACTCAGTAAGAGACTGAATGGTGAATTTTTTTTAAAAAAGGAGAGAACATTCCTTCATCACGATTATAAAACCATTTCTCCCACACCAAATTATGATTCTTGCCATTTTAATTTTCAGAGGTGGGGTTAGCATATAATGAGATATACCTGTATCTTGGGATCTGGCCCCACCACCAGGACCAGACCAGTTGTTGGGTATGAGGGGGCTGGAGGGATTCATTTGTGGCTGTTGCTTGGGTATTACTGAGGCCTTTTAACTTGCTAACCTCTAGATTCTCCCCATGTTGACACTGGATCTTTCTTTTTTTTGAAATGGAGTCTCGCTCTGTCGCCAGGCTGGAGTTCAGTGGCATGATCTTGGCTCACTGCAACCTCTGCCTCCTGGGTTCAAGTGATTCTCCTGCCTCCACCTCCCAAGTAGCTGGGATTACAGGCATGTGCCACCACACCTAGCTAATTTTTCTATTTTTAGTAGAGACAGGGTTTCACCATGTTGGCCAGGATGGTCTCGATCTCTTGATCTCGTGATCCACCCACCTCAGCCTCCCAAAGTCCTGGGATTACAGGCGTGAGCCACCGTGCCCGGCCTTGATCATTCTTTCTAAACACTGCTCCACACAGATCACTCCACCCCTGCACAAAAACCTTCAATAGTTCCCCATTGTCTATGGAATAAAGTTCAAGGCCCTCCACCTGGCCTTCAAAACCTTCCACAATCTGCCTCATGGCTTTGTTTTCCTCTAGGAACTCACACTAACCCTTTAGGTCTACATTATGAGTCCATCCACAGGCTAGTACCTTCAGTGAAGACTTGCTGATTCATGAGTTTGATCCCAAGTCCTCAATATGCAGATCAAGAGATCTAAAGTTCTACTCAGATAATTAGAGGTCACTTGGCTGTGAATCATGGCACTTGAGAACTGAAAGGTCGTCGCCTTTGCCTAGTCCAATACCAGCAATTTGAAAAGACAGACTCTGAGGAACAGAGAAGTAGGGTACTTGCTTCTGGTCACAGACTCAAACTCAGACTATGGTCAGTGGTTGAACTGAGACTAAGAACCCAAAGGCCCAAGGGTTTCTGGAGTGGAGAAGAAATCAATCCTTGGTTTCCTCAGGCTTTCTCAGGCTTTAAGCACCTACCCATTCAGAACATGAATCTCTTTTTAGAGAAATTTAGAAAGTGTGGTAGCCCTTTCCCCATAGAACCAGACAAGACATTGAGCAGCCGATGGGGTGCTCTCTGCCAGTGTACTCTAGGACCCAGGTGGCCTAAGGCCTGCAGATGAGAGAGCAGAGGAGCTGGGTGAGGGAGCTGTGGCAGTGGTAGAAGAGGAGGTGGTTGTAATTCTGTACTTTGCAGGCTCAGTCTGTAACAGGGTGGAGGTGAGCCAATGAAGTATCTGCTTTTGCAGCATGTGTGGTAATAAGAGCCAAACCTTGTAGGCTTAGCCTCACTGCCTCTGTTATTCAGGTTGGACGAGCATAAGCCCCATGGCAGTGACAGGTGATATTATTAAAGAGGACATCTAGACATGCACAGAATCTGCCCAGACCAGTGACAGAATCTCAGGTTTGGAAGGGACCTTGACAGTCATTAAGCCCCACTTCTGCCCAAAGCTTCAGTCCTCTTAACAATGTCCCTATTCATGCCTTTGTTGAATGGCCACAGTTACGAGAGAGGAAGCTCCACTGCCATTGCAATGTGCTTTCTGCCTGTGTGGGTCCTCTCATCCACTGGCACCTGCTGGGTATCCCCATGGGTAAGGTCCTGTATGCTAGATCTTTTTAAATCTCTTCTCCGTCAAAACCTACCTGACCTATGTCTCATCAGGGTACCATTTCCTGTGGTAGCTCATCTCCAAAAGTAGCTCCAACAAGCCATGCCTTTTGACACTCATGGCTTTGTGTAGTTTCCTCCCACAATGAGCCAGGCCTGTCCTGTAACATGCTCTAACCAACAACATGGGGCAGAAGTGATGCTCTGCTAATTTGAGGACAAAACCTTGGGAAGGCCTGGCAACTTCCACCTTAGTGCTTCTCGGAGCCCTGAGCTGCCACATGTCTGGCTACCCTAGAGACACCGTATGCAGAGGGAGAGTCTCTGAGACTCCATGGAGTGAGAGAACAGTCCCATTGTCCCAGCATGCCAGCTGAATCCAGGGTTCCAGCCACCTGCCACAAGGTCCCAGACATGTGTGAGCTATCCTGATCACCCCAGCCTAGTCTGGCCCCCAGATGACTGCAGCCCCGCTGACATCACATGGAGTATAAGACCCACCCACTGAACCCACAGAACGCTGGGAGATAATCATCAAAGCCCTATGTTTTAGGTGGTTTGTTCCACAGCAATAGATAACTACAGTAGTTCCTATAAGCACTTTGGCACAGACTGGTTTCTCACTGGTTTGGGTGGTGTCATTTGGCAGAGATGCTTGACTCTTGGGTGATGAAACCTCCTAGAGACAGTGTCCTAACCCAAAGGAGTCCCCTAGTAGTGGGACACCAGGCACCATGCGGGGCCAGCAGGAGATACTTCTGAGTACCGGGTCCTCTCAATGCCCCAATCTCATCTCACAGGCTACACACTTAAACGGAGGGCCAGCCTAGCTAAATTTTTTAAGGACATCCATTTTTCCTGCATTGCAAGGCCATGAGCTATCTCCCTTATACTTGTAGACAAAGGGGAAGCAGATTCCCACCCAGTGGGGGCAAGAAGGAAATAAACACAATTAAGGATACCATTTTTGAGACTCAGGTTCTCACGAATCTCCTCGTGGTCACAGGGATGAGTGAAGTCAAAGATACTATGTCCTGTTAGCTCCACCTGTTTCAAAAACAAGGTTAGGCATCATTATTCCTAACAGTGAAGTAAAAGACTCCAAGAGGAAGCTGAGCCACCTTCCAGATTTGGAGGCAGGGAGGAGATTGAATTGGGTTTTCTCATAATCCCAGTCCAGTTCAGGTCCACAGACAGAAAGATGTAATGGGGGATTACTGATGACAGAGTCTGTTAATGAGTCAGTAGAGAGCTGTCTGCCAGGATGGACATAAGCAAAGCCAAACCCAATGCTTGGGGGTGGGACTGTGGCCTGAGGCATGTGGCCTGAGGTCAGCGAGGGTCACAGTGGCCATTTACAGGGAAAGGTCAAGTGGGATTGTGGCTAGCACCTTCTACTCATTTCTACCCCCAAATGGAAACATTTCTTCTTTTGAAAGAGATAGAGGAGGGTGTCACCTGTGTAAGTCCCATGAACTTGCTGATGTTTTCTGACAGAAAGATCATGTCGCCATCTTGGGTCACCACGGCAATGAAACCCTCCAAGGCTTTCAGGTACAAGTTGTCCATCTGCTGGTCAGCTTCAGCTTCAGACTCATTTTCAGAGCAAACTGGAAAGAGAGGGGGGTGGGACAGTTACATGAATGTGGAGTGAAAACAGATGTGACTGGCACAGATAGGCATTTGCCAGGGATGGCGCAAAGGCATCGGGTGGACTCTTCTGGAAACGCGCACTGCCGACCATCTGAATGTCTGCCCCAGCCCGGCAGCAGGCACTGGATGAGCACCACTGCACAGAGGACACCCTGACAGGGGCTGTGAGGACGGTGTGCTTGTTGTGACAACAGTACTTCTGGCACTAGTAACGGGAGCAGTAGGAGCTGCTGTGTGAGTGGTTCGGGGTGGAAGTTTTCCCAGGCTGCCCCCAGCAACCACCTGTACAGCCTGTAGACTCGGCTCTTGTCCCAGACCAAAAACACCTCTTGGGCCCCAGGTCTTTGGTGGTTATACACAGACCACCGACTTCATTTCAGCCCTTTTCTCCTAGTTCATTATTTATCTCCAAAGACATTTACTTATGAAAATTTGTATTTATCCAGTGCAAACATCAATCAAAGTATGCCTGAATATAACGGTACTCATAGAAGCAGGAACAAATTTTAGCTGCTAATATATACTGCAATCACAACATGAAAGGTACTGCACTAAGCATGCTATGTAATCTTCACAGTGACCTACGAGGTAGATACTATTCTTAATCTCATTTTACAGATGAAGTGTACAGAGGTTAAGCCATTTGTCCGAAGGTATAAAGATTGCAAAGTTAGCAAGCTTTGACAGCTGAATCCAGAAGCCACACTCAACCATTCATAGGCTTTGGAGTTAAACACAGGTTCTCTTCCTAGATCACCCTCCTATTAGGCTATGACTCTGAATAAGGAACAACCTCTCTGGATATCACTTTCCTCATCAGCTAAATGGGAATAACAATTTCCACCTCTGAATTGTAAGGATTAGATAAGTATGTAAAGTGCCTAAAACTGTAACAACAGTAAATTCTTTCTTCTTTCTGCTCCAAGACATGCACTACCCTCAAATTGCTCAGATCCCGGGTGAGGAATATATAGCACTCAGAGATGCAAAGCTAAGTAAAAGTTCAAGGGTGTCATAGCTGGGCTTCCAAGGAAAAGTGTAGATGGGACGAGCTCTAAGGGTCAGAGGACGAGGGGGTCACTTTGGGGTGATCACAGACAACTGTTCCAAAGAAGATTTGCAGAGACTTAGAAAAACAGATTTCACTCTGTGGAATGAAAGAAGGGCCTTCTGAACCAGATGGGATTGTGTGAGCACTGGAAAACCCCTGGAGCAAGCTCCCTCCTAGACTGAAGAGAGGCCCATCTGGCTCAAGAGGAGAATCCATCTTCCAGTCTCAGAGATTGGGCTGGTGAGACAGGCCCAGTGTCCTGGAGGGGCCTCACGTGTCAAGCAAATGTGATCAGAGGAGTGCATCTCAAAGCACTGCTTTGGGGAGATTAGTCTGGCAATGGCATACAGTGTGGTTTGGAGAGAGTGAAGCCCAGAGGTGCAAAACAGAGTGAGCAGGCAACTGCATTCTCAGCAGGCTGTACAGGTGGTTGCTGGGTGCAGCCTGGGAAAACTTCCACCCCGAACCACCCACACTTTGAGTATCCTCGCCTGTCTAGTATACCTCTGCTATCTGAAAAATACAGACTCGGCTCTTGTCCCAGACCAAAAAAACCTCATAGGCTCCAGGTCTCTGGTTGTTATACACAGACCACAGACTTTATTTCAGCCCACTTCTCCTAGTTCATTATTTAACTCCAAAGAATTTACTTATGAAAATTTGTATTTATCCAGTGCAAACATCAATCAAAGTATGCCTCACTTGATTTACAGAACGAGGAGATTAGAGAATAATTTGTCACTTGCAAATATTAATATTCACTTAACTAAAAGGAGTCTTTCAAATGGAGACTATTCTAAGGAATGCAAAATGCAATTCAATGTATGGGCCACTTGGCCAGGGACACATCAATGCTGTGAAATGTCGTTGAAGGGCCTTTCTGCAAGGGCACTGGATTTCTCTTTTATCTTTTTCCTCGAGCCTCTAAATTTAAGCTTTGGGTTACCTGCCGTTATTCCTCAAGAAGAACAAATCCACATTACAAGATCTTCCTACCAAGAGGCTTCAGTGGAGGCACAGGGGACCAGCTACCTTTCAGGACACAGGATGAGAGAACATGCTGGAGTCACAGATGCCTTCTGCACAGCATCACAGTGGGTCCTGTCCAGGGATGGGCAAGCCTTCAGAGCCAAGAGTTGGGCTGTACAGAGTAAGGCCCCGTGGCTTTCCCTCTGTTTTGCTAAAATGGTGAAACAAAATTAGGGAAATTCTTTCCTCTCTACACCCTGTTTCAGGTGGGTAGCCTGGAGAAAGGAGAACCACAGGTCATGGGAATGGCCTTATACCATACATAGACACACACCTGATCCCTGCTTGGGGTTTCTGCTGATACACCTGTTCTTTGCCAGCTGACCAGCCCGCTGAAGTGATGATGAACCAATGTCCCAGGTGTGGGTGATGCCACTGTGAATGTTAGCTTTCCCAGCTAAAATCTTCTTTTGAGTGGGGGCTTTAGGGGAGAAAATGACTTAACTCAGGGCTTTCAAATTTGAGTATGCATCAGAATCATCTATAGGCCAGGCTAAAAGAAAAATGTCTGGGACCAGGACTGCTACATAATTTGTGTGGCCCAGTGCAAAATAAAAATGCGAGACCTCTCATTGGAAAAATTAAACCAAGCCTGAGAACCTTCTCAGTGTGGCGCCCTCTAAGACCGCCTGTGCTGCATGCCCATGAAGCTGGCCCTGGATGAGCCCCTGCTGGGTTCCTGGTTCAGTAGGTCTTTAGTGGGAACTGAATCTGTTCGTTCTAAAAAGCTCACAGGTGATGCTGACCCTTCTACTCATAGGACCATATGCTGAGAGCTACTGCCTCAACTCAAAGGTCCTATGAGTGACCTTATTTAGCCTGTGTTGGCAGGTGGTGACTTATTTTGGAGATGAGTGAGGAGAGGTTTTCAGCGCCACTTCAATCACACCAGATAGGTGACCACCTTCTATAGATACACAGAGGCCAACCCTGTGGTTTCTAGCCAACTGAGAAGATATTTTCTCTTCAATTTCTTTGATCTCAGTGGTAATGCTGACTTCAAAATCTGGAGTAATCCCAAGACAACCCTATTTGGGTTAACTAGTCCCAGAGGAAATAGTCCTGCTTAAAATTTCCTGTTTTTAACGGTTCCAACACAGCCAAACTGGTTTCCACCCATGCCCAGTGCATTTGCTTCCAGGAGGTGGCAAAATTGGCTACAGCAGCTTCGGGTCAGCTGGCCTCTGGGAGGGAGAGGGGCAATCTAGGGCCACGAAGGGAAACAGAATGTCTTGGGACTAAGGTCACAATGGCTGGAGGAGCAGGAAGCCACCAGGTTGGCCTCAGGAACCCTGCAACGGCAGGGCTGGGGCAGGGTCTCTTCCCTCTGTGGAACTATTTGCCCTCAGCACCTGCTTATTCTCCTGGGAGCTTCTGAAGGAATCTGGCCAGGTCACTCCCAGCTTGCAGCTGAGAATGAAAGCTGTGGAGCCAGGAGGTAGACCCTCACCCTGGAGGCATCTCAAAGCATTGCTTTGGGGGATTAGTCACTCTGGAGGCTCATGTCACAAATTGGCTGAAGACCCCTCTGCCCCTTCCCCTATGAACATTGTGTCTTCCCTGATGTACCATTAATATCCTGCTCAGTGTTAGGGACATGGAAAAATGCACTCATTCCCTACACCATTATGAAGTTTCTACTGTGTTCATGTCTGCTTTATGCTAGTCACAAGGTAATCTGTCCACAAGTGTCACTTACTCTGTGCTCAGTCCTGTCCTGAAGAGAATCAGGGATACTGAAAGGTGTAAGAGCAATCCCCTCAGAATCGACAGACTGGTGGGGAAGACAGAGATAAACTGCTGTAAGGTGATGCAATAACCCAGCATCAACTCTTGGTCAGAACAAAGTGAGGAGCCCAGAGTAGGTGCTCAATAAGCCACCAACTGGGTCTGTAAATCATCCTGGGCTCTAGATCTCAGTTACTTGCTTCCGAGGACCCTGCAGGGTTTGACCCCAAAGATGAGAGATGGGTCATTAAAACCAGAGGTGCTCTGCTGAGACGGCGCATGCCCATCCTGGGGAGCATAACAAGATTCTTTAATGCTAAAAATAGCACCAGTAAACAGGCTTTGATGACTCCCCACAGCCAGGATATGCGCGGGCTGAGGTTTTGGAGCACTTTTTCCGGAGCATCGCTCATTTCCTTCAAGCAGCACCGCCCATGTGGGGTGGGACTTCCTGGGCAGCAGGGGCTGTGCATTGGGAGAGAGCAGGCAGAGTGGCAGAGCAGAGCCTCCTGAGTGGTCTCAGAGACCAGGCTGCCCCACGGTGCTGCTGGTCAGAATACTGGCTGCAATTTTATTCGACCAAGGTCACTTTACCTCTTGTTTCCTACTCCGAGAAGTTCCAGCACTGCTCTGACTGTTCTCAAAGCCATTCTGATGGGGTCTTCCTGGTTCAGACGTGCTTGGCAGTCACCACTTTGTGACCACCACAGGGGCCTTCCTTCTAAGGCTCTGCCTAAACCGATTCCTCCCCTCCAGCTGACCCACAGCCTGACCCCCAATCCCCGCCCTCCCGGATGTGCAGACTGCAAGAGCAGTGCCAGTCAAACTATAGGGAAATCATTCTGGGATTGCTTACTGGAGCCTTAGCCATACCTTTAAATGCCACCATTAGCAGGCCTGGGCTTCTCTGATGCCTTTGACAGAAGGCACTGTGTTCTTCCTGATCTTCCTGGGCTCCCTGGAAGTCCTGAAAGTCCACTAGGAGAGATTCATGCCTTTGTTCTTTGCATATATCTTACTATCCTATCTTGCCTCTCTGCATTACCCTCCATAAGATGTAGTACAGGACTGGGTTCAGCAAACATCTATTGACTGAGCAGACTTTTTAGTTTAAGTTAAAGGAATGATCTGAACAAAGTCAGTATCTCTAGAAGAGATTGTATATTAGCTGTTCTCACCCATTAACATCCTCACATGAATCAGCTTATTGAGCTCTTTCCAAACAGGACAGAAAAAGGCCTTGATTTGGAGTAGGTGGGACAAAGGGGTGGAGGTAGGGGTGAAAGCCTGGGAACAGAAGTCTGAAAGTGGGGTATGAGAGGGTACCAGAACATGTATCTGCCTGCACAGTTCTTTCTTTGTCCCACTTTTCCTGCATGGGAAGGTCATATCAAGCCTTAAAAACTTTAAAATCACATTTTAGTATCTTTCCCTTAGTAGTCTACAGATCAGGAAAACAACCTCTTGTTATAACTGATGTCTTTGCTAAGCAAATGATGAATCCATAATGCAACTGACACTTCTCCTTAGAAACCTTGCTTCATGCTGATCTCCAGCTCCATGGAAAATGAATTTGACTTCATCATGCATGAGTTTGGGCAAGCCCAAAATTTAATTTTACAATGAAAAGCAAATTTTGTATATTCACTGCGGTTTAATGCCCTCAGAATGCAGAGTTGACCCTGATTCGCTCATGGTTTGTGGGGCTCATCTTGAAAGAGGATTTAAGACAATCAAGTGGCATTTCCACCGATGTTCCTGTAAGAGTGTGTTCTGTCCTCAGCCCAGCGTGGAAGCTAATATCATAAAGCTATTGTTTCAGTTTGCTTCCTGTGATATGAATCTCAATCGGCAGCCCAGACCCACAGCCTGAATTTCTCAATGTTGAGGTTTCCTCTCCAACATTCCCACACAGAACAGCCTACTGTGAAAATCAAAGGGAAACATGTTACTAAGTAAAGAGAAACTTTTCTAAAGAAAAACCTGGTATTTTTTAGCCTTTTGAACTTTGAGGTATGCAACCAGCTATTTCCTATTATAAAGTGAGCCAAAATTGGTACTCACCTTTGTTAGAAATGCTTAAATAATGAATGTGTGGGTTGTTTTGCCTTGGAAAAGCTTGACAACTCTGCATTTTGATAGAAATTGCTAGAAGGTAGGTTACAGGATAGTAAGAATTTACATTGGGTTTTCTTTTACATCATTTCTCCAGAAGCCTATATTTAATATAAATCAATATATTTGTTTATAATAATTTTTATTTCTAAGCTGTAACTTATTGAGACCTTAATATGTGGCAGGCTAGAGGATAAGGCCTTTTATATCTATTATCTCAATCCTCAAATAACATTGCAGGGTAAGCACCATTATTCCCTTTGTGCAGATGAGAAAACTAAAGCTCAAAGAGAAATTTTTACAACATTCCAGAGAAAGAAAGCAGCCAAACTAAGATTCCAGTGCAGGTCTATCTGCCCACGAATCCTGTACTCTTCTTCATGATGCTACATGTGTTGGAAAAGCAAAATACGATTTAGAAAGAAAAAGATCTTGTCTCACAATTTCTGAAAGTAATTCAACAATCAGTCTAGAGAATGCGTAGCAGAAGTCTAAGAGAGAAGTCAGAGAAAAGCGGGTGCTGAGAAACCATCTCCTCCTCCCTGGTCTGTGCTCGTTCGGTGAGAACTTCTCCTTCAAGGACACCAGGACCACATGGCCAAAAGTAGAAACTTTTTATCCCTTTCCTTCATTTCTTTCCTTGGGACAGAGAGGACCAGAGCTGACAGGCTAAGGGCTCTAGCTGGTATAGGGCCAAGCCCAGCCAGAGGGCAGGCAAGTTGGGTCCACAACTTTCAACAGGCTCCTGAGATGGGACAGATAAGGGATGTCCCAGTGTGGCCACTCTGGTCCTATCTCTGTGGGTGTGTTTAGCACACAGGGGTTCTCATCAGCACACGAGGGCTCACACCAGCACACACACGGGTAGATGTGCTCAGAGAGCCCAGCCTAACTCCTGGCCTTCTCCAGGCCAACCTTTGAACCACTGAGACAGACAGCCAGGCCCAGGAGGGCAAGCATGGAAAACGAAGCCCTGCACTAGGGGGAAGGACAGGAATAATTCTCTGAATGTGTGAGGACCTCCTCCCCATCACACTGGCCCCCAGCTGCCTCTGTTGACCTTCATTCCCCTACCTTCTCCCTTCCCCCACATCCCACACCCCAGCCCTTGTCAACATCTTTGTCAACATCTTAGCCTGACCAGGTTTACAAAATGCTCTTGCCGTCCCATGTCTGTTTTCCCATGGACCAAAATTCAAAAGGACTTGAATTCCAGGTGCAGGTTCACCATGTGCTAAATGTGTGACTTTGAGCAATATTAACCTGTCTGTCCTTCACTTATCTGTGTAACAAGGAGAAACACTCAACGAGTCCAAATTTAGTCAGAGGCGTTCTACAATTAATATACAGGTTGACTGTCCCTAATCTGAAAATCTGAAATCTGAAATGCTCCAAAATCCAACACAACATTCAAAGGAAATGCTCATTGGAGCATTTCAAATTTCAGATTTTCAGGTTAGGGATGCTCAACTGATAAATACAGTGCAAATATTCCAAAATCTGAAAAAATTAAAAAATCAAAAATACTTCTGGTCCCAAGTATTTCGGATAAGGGATACTCAACCTGTATTACCCCTTCTGGGGCTTTGTGTTGGTGGAGGAATTGGAGTGGTGATGAAGGAAGCAATGATTAATCCAAAGGAATTAATGTCTAAGAGCAGAATCTCAAGTACCACAGCAGGAAAGCAGGGAAGAGGGGTCTCATTGTGGGGAAGGGGCCTTCATCCAGTCATGAAATCCTCCACTGTCTACTCTTTATATGTAAAGATGACTGCAACATTAGCTGACTTTGCCCTCAGTTATACAGGAAGACAAGCCTTTTTAAAGGGAGGGGTGCACAAATGCCCTGTGATGGAGTCTCCCGGCCTTTCTTATATCCAGCAATCCAACCCTTGCCAGGGCTCAGCCCACTGTTCTCTCTCGGCAGCATCTAGGCCCATGTATCTGCCATTGTCTTGCATTGTTCTTTGAAAGTATTTATAGACCCTATCTTCCCCCCTTGGCTCTCCTGCTCTTGTCTGCACATTTCGCCTCTTTACCTAGCCTTCCAACCCCAGGCCCACTGAACTGTCGTCCTATTTTCTGAAAGTCTGCCCCCCATATCCTTCCTGTACTCCAGGGACTAGAATAGTACATTCTGGTCTGGCCTCCCAGCCTCACACTGGATTCCCTCTTTCCCAGAATAGCCACTTCATAACAGGATGGCGGAATCCACCGTCTCCAAGGCACCAGGCTTACTCCGGAAAACTGAAAAACCACCACCACAGAACCCTCCCTCCCCGAGTGCCTCCCTCATGCTCACCCGTCAGACACTGTCCCCACCTGTGGCACCAGACCAGGCAGGGAGGAGCACAACATGCTGCCCAGCATCCTGACAGAACTGACACCCCTGACGAGAATGTCACATAGGATCTGAAACCAGAAGACTTCTCAGGACACCTGTTTCTGGTCCGGACGCATAGGAAATGGTTTCCTGAAGAATGTAACTGAGAAAAAGCAAATGCTGTGTGAACTGTGGAGTTGCAGAGGTACCAGGGACGGGAGAACCAGTTGTTTTCTGGGGAGGGGTGATGCTCTCGGCTGTCAGCTGTCAAGGACTCCCTAGTGTGAGTGAGCTCAGCCAGGCCAGGTGATTTACAGACATCATTTCAGTCCATTCTCACCGACAGCCTGGGCAAGAAGTACGTTTAACGCCATTTTATAGATGAGGAAACCAATGTTCAGAGAGACTAAATGATTTGCTTGGCCTAACTGGCTTCTCAGAGGGAAAAGATCATCTGGGCACGCCTACTTGCTGTTCTAGGGAAGGCACTGGAAGTTAAGGATAAGAAGGCATCCTACAGACTCAATCTAGTGTGGAGGATGGGTCTTACGGGCCAGATGGCAACAAACTGAGAAGTCAGCAAAAGCTGTCCTTGGTTCTCCCAGCCCGTGTTCTCCCCAGCCTCTGGGTGCCCGTGTTCTTCCCTGGTCCTGTCCCTGCCCTCCTCTCACGGCCGGATTCACAGTGAAGGTCACTGCTGGAAGAGAGATGTTTAACACAAAGGAATAAAGCACTCACAATGGTGATTCTGTGGGTGAAAGTTCTGTAGTGGGAAGACTTTCCAGCTCTGGTAGCAGAAGGGTCCCCTGCATATAGGAACATGCTGGTAAGGCTGGCATCTGCCCAGCCTAGGGGAGCCCGCTGGCCTTACCTGAGGAGAGGAGCTTGTGTGTTCGCAGGAAGCTGATCGCCAGTCGCATGATGGAGGCCTTGTCCAGATGGGAGCTCACGCTGTGGGGCAGAGGCAGCTCATGGGCCAGCTCGTAGAACACCTCCGTCTCCTTGCTCCGCCGGCACCGTGCGGCATCCCGGGACTTCTCCTTCCTCCTCTCCGAGCTACTCCTAAGTGGAGAAGAAGGGGTTAGTCCCGGTAAGGTTACTATCAGCCTATCATACCTCTGGCCAGGATATCCCCACGGCCCCAACCCACAGCGCAGCCACACTCCCCCACTGGACTGATCTGGGCTCACACCAGTCATCTGAGCCACACACAAGCTGCTTTGTATTGTTAGCTCTGCTTTTGTGTGTGTTGGTGTCTTTGCAACCAACGTCCTCCTCTTGCATGCCCTGTGAAGGCCAGAACAGGGCTTCACATGGGTGGAGTCTGGGCAAAGACTTGCTGATTAAATTAACTGTCAATGCCTGGGACCTGGCCCTGGATTATCTGGGGATAGGGGTGAATGTCCAGGGATGGAAAGAGAAGGATAAGGAAGCTATGATCAGTGGCTCAGATGGCTTTGTCAAGGGCTCTGGAGAACAAGATAAAAAACTGCTTTAAGGTTCTTTTTCTGCATAAGACACATTCAGAAAAAATTAAGAGTAGTACTGAAACCTAGATCCCGCTTCATATCAGAGAGTGATTTCCACAGTAAAAACTGAAAATACCATTAGAGTCCAAGAACAGTTAGCCAGACACCCAACAGTCTAGAGTACCAACGTGCATTCTGTCAAGGATTAAAAAGGAGTGGGCACAAACATTTTCTAAGCACTGCCAGCATAGGTTGCCAGGCTGTCTCAGCCGCATTCTCCTCTTTGCTGCAGGATGGAAGGAAAGATGACACGCACTGAAGCTTGCCTCTTTTCAGGAAGTCCTAAAGAAATCCTGGACTTTCTTATAAAGTCCATGGCAAGTTCTAACACAGGCAAATTTAAAAGCCAGAATGTTTAGATTGGAGTTCTAACTTCTCTGCTCGTTAGCTCTGTAAATAAATAATTTAAATTGCTTAGCCTCAGTCTCCTCATCTATAAAATGACAACAATAGTGCTTGCCCTACAGAGTTAATTGTGAGGACTAAATGTGATAATTTATTTAAAATCTTTAGCACTAAGCCTGTTCCACCAACTGTAAGCAATCGATGTTAGCTAATACTAATTAAAAAGATGGCCATGAAAAGGCAATCATGAGAGTTAAAAAGTTACAAAACAGTACAGGACAATTCTATTTTCATAGAAATGTATTATACATAATACTTCTATAACTTATATAGGAGAAAGGCTAGATGTATAATAACTACTATTATAGGTATCACAGAAATAGTTCTTACAAGTACTTTTTTTTTCATTATTATACTTTAAGTTCTAGGGTACATGTGCACAATGTGCAGGTTTGTTACATATGTATACATGTGCCATGTTGGTGTGCTGCACCCATTAACTCATCATTTACATTAGGTATATCTCCTAATGCTATCCCTCCGCCCCCCCTCCCCACAATAGGACCCGGTGTGTGATGTTCATCTTGGCTTATTTAAACTCACACAACTGCCTTGGAAGTAGGCATTATTATTATTATACCTAATTTACATATGAGGAAACTGCCCCATAGAGGCCAAGTAATTCACCTGTGGCCTCCAGCAGGTAAATGGGGAAGTTGGGCTTTGCACTGGGCAGGTGGGCCCCAGAATCATGGCACTTAACCACCAATGACTGTCCTGTCTCCTTCTACTCACAAATGTTAGCAGTTGCAGGGTAGTGAGGTTACAGGAAGTTTTTTTGGTTTTTGTTTTGCTTTATAGTGCTTATCTGTGTCTTCTTGTGTTTCTATAAATAACCTATATTGCATATTTAATAAAGAAACAAATCTGTTTTTTATTTTTTTAAAAGGCATCTAAGCCGGGCATGGTAGTATTTGAACCTGTAGTCCCAGGTACTTGGGAGGGTGAGATGGGAGGATCACCTGGGCCCAGGAGTTCAAGACCAGCCTGGGCAATATAGTGAGACCTCGTCTCTATAAAAATATAAATAAGATAAAATTAAAAAGTGTCCAGCGCGGTTCATAGGTTTCAAGGCCTCAATTCAGTTAGCTCCAGCTGGCTTGCTCTGTCCTGCCATCTGAGATTCCAGAGACTGCTCCTCCTTTTGTTTGGCTTTGCAGCCTGTTATTTGGACAGAAAATCTGTATTTTGGGATTCATGGAATGTGAACATGCCTCTCAAATCCCTCAAGATTTGGGGCAGAAGCACTGTTTTGATTTTACAACATGCTTCATTTAAAAAGACAGACTTTCCAGCTCTGTGGATGGATTAAGCATCATATACTTGGATTAAAGGACGAATTGTCCAACAGCTGTTGATGGGCAAGAAGAACCTTCAGAAAAATTGTGAAATGAGTGAAACTATTTTTCTTGTCCTCGCTCCCTTTTCTGCTTCCTTTACCTAATCCCTGTTTCCCTCTCTCCCTGACTTCCAACCCTCAGGACACCTACTCCTGCACCCTTCTTTCCCCACCTTCTCAGGAATTGCCCTGATTAGACCTTTAGTGGCAGTTTTTATACTAGTCCCTCCCATTTGCATTTTAATCCTGACCTGATTGTGGAGAAAAAGTTAAAGAATTGCATGTATTCTGGCACAGGAAAGGAAGATGGGAAGAGGGCAGGATGCTGAAACCACACATATCATGCCTTTGGGTCATGAGAGTCAGGTGAAAGATGCTGGATTTCATTCTCTAGCACTAACTCTTGGGCTCTCCAACAAAAGCATCATCAACACATAACCTCATCATCAGGGGCCAAGATAAGCCATCCTGAAGCAAAAGCAATCCCAGCACAGGCTATGGCATTAACGCCAATATCTGCACGCACAAGGCTTCCCTCTGCCATTGGCCCCTTCCTTGGAGTAGAAGAGGCAGAGAGGAAAAGCCAGGTAGGGAAAAGGCAATCTGGAGTCAATGCTCTGACAATGGTATCTGATATGTGAGTCTTGCTATAATTTTTGTGCCTAGTGCTATACCAAGAACCTTTCATATATTAGCTCATTATACTCTTCCTAACAACAAAATAAAGTAGGTATTGTTTACACAATTTAGAGATGTGGAAACTGAGGCTCAGACATAGTATGTCATGTGCCCAATGTCACAAAGCCAACGCCTACATAAGCCATTGAAGGCTTTGTAGTCAGTGAGCAGACACTTAGAAGTCCTGAAATACACAGGGGATTCCTATCTAATTCCATCCTTGCAACCAAGTGAGGTGGGCAACACAGGTGTTGTCACTGTTCCCCTTTCACAGATCTGAAAACAGACACTTGAGCAGGTATGTTACTTGCCTAGAGCAATCCAGCTAATCAGTGGCAGAGCTAGGGCTAGAACCCTGCTCTTCCTAGGCGGATACTCTTCTCACTGCTTAATGGTAGGAGATAGTGGCTTTAGCAAGAAATAAAGAAACAGCAACATCTTAACTTCCAGAAAAAAAAAGCTTGAGAATCTAAGGCAGCCTCTTGGTTCAAAAGTCAGGGAGGTGAGATGTCAGCTGAAACTAAAAGGACAAATAATAATACCTTTGCAGAAAGCACTTTTTCTTAACATGTGTTATCTCATTTGATTCTCACAACCCTGAGAGATAGAAACTATCATCCCCATTTAATAAATGAGGATGTGGAGATTTAGAGATATTAAATAATTTGCTAAAAACATTGTCTCAAACCTAGTTCTTCTGGGTCCAAGATCAAAAGTTTTTCCATTGGCAGCAAGGAAACTATCATTTACTGTACAACTTTGATGTTCCCAGTGCTGTGCTGATACTTTCCCACAACCTGGATGTTCACACATACTTTGAGAAGCAGAGGCTAAGACTTTTTTAAATACAGTGATAAAAATTTCATGAGGGGAGCCTCCTGTCTTTAAGCGAGCACCCATTCACCTTAGAAGAACACCTGGAATGTTAAGAGTAGGACTAAGAACTAGCATCAGAGTTCAGATGGGGTCGGAGGGGGAAGAAGGGACTCAGTGCTGTGGGCCTTAGCAGACACAGGTGCCAGTCACAGTAGTGCTCGGAATGTGGTAGAATCTTATCAGATGTGGCTCGGCAGTGCTCCATAAAAGCAGCAGGTCCAACCCTGCCGCAGTATCTATCTATGCCGCAGGTGAAGAACAAGCTGTTTCTGTTTGTTTTGGGTTTGGTTTTTTTCCCCTGGACATTTTAATATGCACAAATTTATAATTAGTCTCCCCGAGGTGGAAGCTCACATTCTGAAACATTTGATCCCAGCTGAAGTTAACAACCACTTAAGCCAGCCAGGCAGCCAGTCAAAAGATAAAACAATACTGAACGTCCTAAAATTGTCAGCAGAGATATGCTACAATTCATCCAGGATAAACCTCTTTGCCCAGAGCTTCGTTATCTTAAAAACATCTTCTTTTAGGTCACTGCTCCAAGCGTGGCTTAGGGATCCCTACTTAAGTCATGAATCTAAGGATGATCTGTTCTTGGTCAAGATGGCCTTGGTTCCTGACTTCCATACGAACATAGCCTGGAGTGAGGCCCCAAGATGTCTGTCACCAGTAACACCGAGGGGTTGGCTGCCTAATGAGCTAGACTTGTAGAGTGATTAGAACTCACATGCCTAATGCCTGTGGCCATTCAGGTATCAGAACAATATGCCTATTACCCTATAAGGTTAAATGGCTTAGAAACAGAATGGGTTTCAGCAGGTAGAGATGACAGAAGCTAATTAAGCCAGCTGGGATCAGTCTATTGGTTGGTGGTGAAATTCTAAGCTGGTGCCAATTTGCAAGAAGCTGAGAATGGAGGAAATAAAGGTCAAATGCTATTGGGAGAGGTCTAGTGACACTTCCATGAGGCTTGTGGCTGCTGTACAGGGGCTGTCTGATGGGAGAAACACACCCAGCTCCAGGTTCCAGAGATGAGGAAGAGTCACTGGTCCCCATACTTATTGGGGCAGAACCAAAGTCAGTGGTTCTCAGTTTTGCTGCTCACTGGAGTCACCAGAGGAACCTTAAAAAACAGATGCCTGGGCTCTACCCCCGAGATTCAGATTTAATGTCTCAGGTGCAGGCTGGGCAATGGGAGTTTTAAAAGCTCCCCATGTGTAGCCAGGGCTGAGGACCACAGTTCCAAAGCAGCCAGTTTTTAAAGGAAGGGTGGGTGGGGCAGATGGGGTTGGACTTAAATGTTTTTGGAGATGCAAACAGCTATGTCACCTTCTCAAAGAGTAGGAAGAAAAGGAAACACGTTTATTTAGCACTGGGGCCAGCTGCATTTAATAAACAGTCTCATTTGATCCTCACTTAAATGATGAAGTGTTATTGGCCCCATTTTTGCAGAGCAGTGGTTCTCAATTTTAGCCTGCATCAGAATCACCTGGAGGACTTATTAATACATAGATTTCTGGGCCTGTGATCATGTGTCTATGGAATACTGACACCGAGATCCACTTCCAAAACCTAACCACACTCTTTCCCTCTACCATGCACTGTGTCTAGCAAATTTGAAGTCACCATCACAAGCCAAATAGTTGTTTATCTAGGAGTTGGCGTGATCACCACTGTACCAGGCGCTATGGCTAATAGGAAGAGAGAGATGAAAGTAATGAGACATCTGAAATGGATGCCACACAGAAGGTGGCTACCCTTCAAAGAAGCCACCTTGGGAGAAGCCTGTAACTTTATGCTGGTGGGTGGCCATTGCTCTGTCTTTTGGGAAGTCTTTTTACAACTACAGAGCCACATAAGAAAATCAGTCACAACTCTTCAAAGGACACACTTCATTTCAAACCCTAAACAATATCCAGTTTACCACCCCGTTATTCACCGGACTTAGCTGTGGATGGATTGTGGTTGTCTGATAGGATAAAATGTGCCCTCAAAAGATAAGACTTTGCCACAATTGAAGGTATTGAAAAGAATGGTCTTGGCTCTGACGGCCATTCCAAAGGAGTGACAGAAATGTCTGAGATGCAGGCAGTGTTCCAGTGGTCAGTGTTCTAGATACATTCTGATGTCCAACGGCTGCAGTGATCAGTAGGGAAATCTACCACAAAGGGGAGGAAAGGTATCAGTGTTAGATAGTGAACACCGAAAATAGGCCAGACACAGTGACTCATGCCTATTAATCACAGCACTTTGGGAGGCTGAGGTAGGAGGACTGCTTGAGCCCAGGAGTTTGAGACCAGCTAGGCAACACAGAAAGACCCCATCTCTAAAAAAATTAGAAATTAGCTGGGCATGGTGGTACACACTGGTGGTCCCAGCTACTCAGGAGGCTGAGGCAGGAGGATCCCTTGACCTGGGAACTCGAGGCTACAGTGAGCCATGCACCACTGCACTCGAGCTCAGGTGACAGTGAGAACCCATCTCAAAGCAAAACAACAAAAAGTTACAAATTCAGAATAGAAAATATAAATTAGCAAATTCAGGAGGAGCTGGCCAGATCAGACAGACTTTGACAAGAGAAAAAAGGCATTAATATGCTTTAATATACACACCTCTCCTGAGGGGCATGGTCTCTATCCTGAAAGAGACCACAGACCATCTGGGAGATAAGACTAATAATCCAGACTAGTATATCAAAAGTCTACAAGAGGGGACAAAGAAGAGACTGGAGTGGCTGAAACAGGGACAAATGCTTTCACTTGCCACTTCCCTGAAAGAGGAATCCTGGAAAGCGTCTCATACCTCAGCCTCCCAACCTCCCCTCCGCTGGGGCTGAGCCTCCAGCTCTCTGACCTACTCTGACGGTCTGTGTCCCTGGAGCAGAGGGCCTGGACTGCATTCAGAGCTGACAGTAATGTCTGGGGCTCACCCAGCGTGGCCCTCTAATGGTCAATTCTGCTTGGGCTGACTGGAGATACTTATCTTCTGGCCTTCTCAGCCCCAGGCAGCCTTATAGAAGAGAGCAGCAGATTCAATTACGAAGCAGCCCATCTGGGGCTCCAGATAACCCAGCTCCTTACGTAACCGGAGGACACGTGGACTCCCCAGCCCAGCTGGGAAAAGCTGTGCATACACAAGAATAATCATAATGAACTGTCCCTGTGCTGGGCTTCCTCAAGCCCAAGCCTTAGTGGGTGCCAAGGTCTGAATGTTTATGTCCCCTCAAAATACTTGTGTTGAAATCCCCACTCCCAATGTGATGGTATTTGAAGGTGGAACCGTTGGGAGGTGATTAAGTCATGACAGTGAAGTCCTCGTGAATGGGATTAGTGCACTTGTAAAGGAGGCCCAGGGGAACGCTCTCACCCCTTCCACCATGTGGAGACACAGCTATGAACCAGAAAGTGGGCCCTTACGAGACACTGAATCTGCCGGCACCCGGATAGTGGACTTCCTGGCAGCCAGAACCATGAGAAATGAAACTCTGTTGTTTATAAGCCACTCAGTTTATGGTATCTTGTAGCTGCCCAAATGGGCTAAGACAGTGGGGCATTCTTTATTGTACATATTAGTGAATAATACCACTTTACATTTGGATCACACATTACAGTCTGTAAAACACTTGTGAGTGAATCTGGAAATCTGTGACTAACCTTGTAAATTTCACACAGTAGGATAGGAAGAGCAGCTACCATCATTCCCATTTTAGAGATAAGGAAAAACTGAGGTTTAGAAAGGTAATGGGAATATGTGGAACTGGAACAAAAGCCCCGAGTTCTGGCTTTTTCAAGAACCTGTGAACAGAGCGCCTGCTGACAAGCAGTGCTGGACATGTGGCACGATTAGAAACAGACCTTCATTATCTGTCCATCTATAACCTAGCTTTTCCCAACACATAATTTCCTTTTTAAAAATGCCTTGGTAAAGATAAAGGTAATGCATATTTAGCATAAGCAACTTCAAAAATACAAAAAGGTATGAAGAAAACAAACTCAGATCTCATTGGATTTATAAATTAATACTTTGCTCTTTTTACTGAACAGGATGTCCCATTAAGAATTCTTTCAAAATATTCATAATAGCCGGCAATATCATATCATGTGGCTGAACCACAATGCATTTTACTATTCCCTGATTGCTTTTCAGTTATGGTTTCTAATTTTTAGCTGTTATAAATAACACCATGGTGACTACCTTGGCATCAGGTATTGCTTATTATTTTACAATAAAAGATATGTATCCAGCTTGCTGCCAGCTCCCCATAGCCACCTCGCAGTGACCCCACCCCCACCCCATGAAAGCTGAGTCGGCAGATTTGGCAACACCGGCATCCTCAGGACCACGGCCAGCATTACTGAGCACAGAGCACGGGTTGCGGTGCTTCAGAGGGCAGTATCAGAGGGAAGGAAGACAGAACATGCAACAGTCTCAGCCTTGGAACCAGGCTCAGCCTCCTTTCCCCATGGCCAGCTCTCTCTAGACTGCTTCTCTTCCTTATGCCTACACAGGTCAAAGCATCTGAAGAGAACACCAGCTGTGCTAAAACTGGTGGCTTCCTTTGACTCGAATCCAGTTCTGAGAAGATGGTCACCCTTGTTGATGAGCAGGACCTCTTCCCCCAGTGTAAAATAAAGTGTTCTTTCCATCTTCCCCACCCCTCATCTTATCCACTGCAGGGATGTACAGAAAAGACCTGGTGCTGTCTTCACTCATGAAAAAGCGGGGAGAAAGCCAGCAGATGCAGGAGGCATTTGCCTGGCTCTCCATTGCTCTCTGTGGCCTCTGATGTCTGCCACTGCCCGACCCTTGACACCATACAGGCTTCAGCTAAGGGACTAATTAACCTCCGCAAGCTGAGATACTGACTATACAACTAGGAAACAACCACGTGTGACTTTCTGGCTAGTAAAGAACTCTCAGCATGTTGCTTCTGTTTAATCTTGAATCAATCTTGCAGAGCAGGTATATCACTCACATTTTACACACGAGGAGACAGACCCCACAGATGTTAGTGGCATGCCCAGCCATCACCCAGTGATAGAGCCAGCACTCAAACCTGGATCATTTGACCCTAAATCCCATATTCTTGATTGTAATTGGGTGACCTTCCCTACAAGGCCAATAAGCAAGTCCCTATTACAGGTTCAAAAGATTTAGGGGAGCTGGGCATCTTGAGGGTGAAGCCTTCTAGGATACTAAATCTGATGAGCTTTTTGAGACACACACTTGGTCTGGGAAGCAGCAAAGTGAGACACGCTGGCCACCCTTTTGCCTGAGGTCAGCCCCTCAGCTGGCAGACCAGCCCCCTTGGGATAGTTCTCAGCTTGGAGAAGTCTGACTTTAAAAGAAAAAGAAAAAAGATTTGTGCTTTGCTTGCGGAGTCTACAGCTGCCACAGGTTGTTTCCTTTTCACTAGACTGTTTTCTTTGGTGCCACCTCTCTGGGCTTGAAGGTATTTCCCCACATCAGGCTGTTACCAGATCTGATTTAGATTTTTTCCTTAGGGCATCTACCCATCAGCAGCCTTCTTCCTTTGGATCTCACAAGCTTCCAACAGCACAATCTGTGGTTTGGCTCAAACCCTTCTGCCTGTGCTGCCATCCTGTTCCTACAACACTGCCTTCAGCTAAGAAAATTGACAAATTGCACAGCAATAGAATCAAGAAGAAAGGGCCTGAGATGTAAAACGGATTCCTCGGCATGAAGCAAACTCCGTAGGGCAAGCGGGAAGCAGCTTCTCACCCCACTTCAGCCTCTAGGGGGGACTTAGCTCCTGCTGCTGCCCCTCCCACTCCCTGCCTGGAATATACTCTCTCCATGTCCTAGGCCTGTCTGAACTAGGCTCATATTTCAAGGTCTCCCATGCATCCGTTTCCCTAGGAAGGCCTCACGCCTCACCTGCACTGGCTTCTCCTCCAAGTCCCACTTCACAGATGACACACGCACGATTCGGCCCTGTGCTGCTCTCCCTTGATTTCACTTCTGTGGCTTCTCTCTCCCTAACTGGACCACATACTCTTCAGAGAAAGAACCCCACACCTGTTCTTTTGGTGTCCTCTAAAGCATCAGTAGTACAAAGTGGTACAAACTGGAGACATCAGATAAAAACCACTTCAATGACTTCAGTTCTGTGGATTCCTCAAAGCTGCTCACTGTTCTAGATCTTTCCTAAGAATTCTAATTCAGCTCTTAACTAGAATAGGCGGTTTCCATCTGGGAAGAGTCACCTTGCAGACACTCAAGGTGTGTGTGTGTCTGTCGGTGTTTTCTCACCTCTGTGAATCAAATCTGGGGTCTGAACTAGTGCTGCTGACAGCTGCCTGTGGAGTTACCCAGAGCAGCACTTCCCAACCTTTGCTGTGGCCAGGAATCACGCAGGGATCTTGTTAAGGTGCAGGCTCAGTAGGATCTAGGCTGGAGCCTGGGATTCTGCCTTTCTGACAACCCTCAGATGATGCTGATTCTACTGGTGTGTGACCTCACACTTTGAGTAGAAAGAGACCCAGGAACACATGCGATCTTGAGACTGAAGATGCCACCTGGCAGGGTTAGTGCTGCCAGCTGCCATCCTAATCTGAGGCACGTAAAGTCCAACAAGTCCAATCTTCTCTCTTGCCAGGAAGAATCCTGTTCTCTTTGTGTCTTGCTTTATGGGATTTTACCAAGCCCTACATTAATGTCCCTCTCCTCCTTCACGTCTTCCCTATTTGCATCATTTTATTCCTTCCTATTTCTTCAGAACCCACCCCTCAAGACCAGCTCAAGCCCTACTTCTTCCAGCAGTGTCCCTGGCCCCAGAAATCCAGGGTATTTCTGCCCACATTACTCACAGGCCTTTATTAAAGGCCTCCCTGTCTTGGTGGCTTTTCTATGCAAACGTCCTGCTCCTATAACTGGACTATAAGTACCGGGGGAAGGGCACAGACACAACAGCTTCCACTTTTGCGTATCCTTCCCTGGAACCTGGGCTAGGGCAGACAAACTGCATAAATATTTGCTGATTGTGAAAGACAATCAAAAATGCCCTTTACTCTTTTCCTTTCCCTCTCAAGGAGGCAAGAAAAAGTGATCCCAGCTGCCTTGGCCTCCATCCCCAGCCCAGCCTCGCTCCTCTCCCAGGCGCTGCAGCTGGGGCGGCTTAGATTTTATTTCGCTCTCTGCAGCTCCTCTTCCCTTCAGTGAAGAGTTAAAGCATCGGGAAGCCTCCTTCCCACTTGGAAATCTCCATTTCCTCCTGCAGCGTGAACAAGAGAACTCTATGGACAGAGGCTGAGTGAGCCAACTGCGCAGGGAGTGAACTCACTCTGAATGGGGCTGTTCTAACACCCGCCAAGTCAAGTCATTAAGATGCCATCCCCGAGGTGCAGCCCCCAGCGTCACCTCTGGATATCCATATCCTCAAGCCCGCCGGCAGAAAGGATGAATGGTGAGCACAGAGCTGGTGAAAGCAAGCTCTTTCATGAGCAGGGCGTGAGAGGACCTCTCCGGCTCTTCTAAGGTGGGGGTGGGGCGCTTCGGAGTAGAAGTCGTTCCTCCTCTCTCCTACTGCCTCCTCTACCACACCGAACTAAAATTAACCCTCAGATTTACAGGGAGTTACCCAAAAGATTGTTCCACAAAAGGCAACCAAGAAGGGGGGTGGGTAATAACATTAGAGAAAATATCTGCAATGCCAAAAATAATCACTGTGTCATGAGAAAACAGAGCTGGACGGCCTCAGAGGCCAGCACTGGGTATATACAGGAAGGAGGGGGCAGAAATTCCCCTGGCAGTGTCGTCAAACATTCTGGATGGAAAAAGACGGGCAGGGGGTGGGGGTGCACATAACCGGGACAGACAGTTGTAGGGACTCTTTTCAAGTACAGAATATGATTTGAAGGGTCAGTTCTCTCTTCTTTATTTCAGACACTTTAATTTCAAAGAAAACAACATTTGTTTAGCCTTTTAATCAGGACTGATGCTTGATCACATGCTAATAGTGAAATATCCTAGGATCTGCCTTACTAATCCCAACATGTTGCCAGAACTTCTGGTTCCCGGAATTTAAAGTATTTCAAAACAGAAAGAGAAGGGGGAAAAAACACGGATCCCTCACTCTCCTACCCCCATCCCATAACCCCTTCTCCCCTCTGTATTAAAAAAAGAAGAAAAAGGAAAGCAAAGAAAAAGGAAAAGTGAAAGAGGAATGAGCTGGTAGAGAATCTCTCCTGGGCTTCCTTTATAAAGAACCCTGATCTGAGGCCTGTTCACATGGTCACATGTCCAGCATTGTGGGATCTGATTCATGCCACAGCGCAAACACTTGCTTTCCCCTAGTTCTGCCCCCTCTTGCTCTGATGAGAAGTGAGATGTCTGTGCACATTTCCATTCCTTTGTAAAGAAGTCATCAAAAGCCACAGGAAATGCTAAAAGTCTTTTCCAAATTTATTATCATGCTCTCAAATAACATTGAGCAATTTGGGAAATAAAACTGTATTTTTCCCCCAGCAATGGCTTATTCCCTCTGCTCATTCAACACATATTAATGATTCCCGCTTCCTATGCTGGGGCTGTGAGCAGTAGAATGAAATGTGGAACAACTATCCCTGACCTCAGGGAGCTTGCAGAGAGGTGAAGAATCAAGTCCTGAAGAATGGGCTGAATAGTCAGGGCTCTAGGAGTTTGGGAGGAGAAAGCCTGCAAGACTGGAGAAGAGAAGGAGAACTTCTGCTGGAGGTAGGCTTTGAAGGAAGAGCAGGATATGGGGAGGCAATCAGGATGGCAGAGTGATGACAAAGACACACTGTAGGAATGAGCAGAGGTGCCAGTGGTTGGGAGACAGGCTAGAGAACACAGAGCAAGACAGGGGTGGGGAGAACGCATTCATTAAACAGCCCTTGTTGAGTATCCATAAGGTGCCAAGCACAAAAAATGGCTTTAAACAAAAGGACAGGTAGCTAAAGTCAGATGCCCAGATAATTGCCTAGCCTGTTGTCTGATCAGTGGCTGAGATGCCAGATGGTGAGCAGTGCCAGAACCCAACCTCCATGCTCCTCCTGCTAGCCATGCTTTGGCCCTGCTGGACAGCAAGTGTGAGAACCCCTCTTTTCTTGGCACCAAAGCCAAGGAAAATGAAACCCTCTGTTGGAAGCTCTAAATATGGCAGCAACCCTTGGGCTGCCACAGGCTGGAGCCTCAGCTCAGTCCACAGAGACCTCCGCAAGGCATTCTTGCTGAACAGTAACTCATAAACGTTACCCATGGGATGAAAAACAAACTTCACCCAGGGCACACGCCTCCTCTGGCTCCAGTAGTGTTTTATTTATTTCCACAGACCTTAGTCCCCATCTTCTGTTTCCCTTGCCCCTCACTTTCTTTACCACTGACCAAGAATAAAATTTGAGTCAGACCTTGGAGCAAGGAACAGCTCGCCAGCCCACCACTCTCCCTCAAACCATTTTCAGTTTGTCACTCCCCCATTTTAAAATGAAAATTGCTCCTATCCTCGTGATGAAGTTCAAGCTGGACATGCTCCTTGAGGTCTCCCAGCCCTTTCCAAACTTAGCTCCTAAAATCCTGTAGCTCTATGCCTACTCCAGCCAGACCGCACTATGCCCCGCCACCCCCAAACTCAGCACCCCTTTCTGCTGCCCAGCCATGTCCCCAGTTGCTTTGTTCCACCTGAAATGCTTCTTCCTTTCTGACCTTCTAAACCCCATAGTTTGAAAGCCAACATGGGCCTGCCACCTCCACAGAGGCTTTTCTGAGCATCTCACTGAGCCCACACTGGTGTCTCCTCCTCATTCCTGCCTGGAACACTTAGACAATCTGTGCTACTTGACTACAAGTCACCGTCACCTTGTTAGTCCTTGTTTTAAGGTTCTCTGAGGGCACAGGCAAAATGTCAAACTTCTCATGTATCTGAGTACCTTATTCCAACAATACTAGTGTCATATGGCCCTTTCAGTTATGGTATGGTGAGCTGACATGAAGATTAAATCAGTCATGGTCCCCCAGCTGTGGATCAGTATTGCAGAGTTCCAATGCTTTAGTGCTTTCCAGTAGAAAGTGGATTAATAAAGGGGAGTGATGGTGGTTATATTCATCATTAGGTTGCTTAACAACCCATGACTCCTCACTGTCCCCAGGAAACAAATCCCCATGTCCTAAGGATGTTTTCACACAGAAGTAGCTGGCTGTGCCTGCTGTCCACATCATGGGTGTGTTTCATGAGCCAGCTACTAGTCAGCTCTCACTGACACAGGTGAACAAGTCCTGACAAGGGCAGACCCCTCCCCCACCGACCGGTTCCATCCTGAAGAGGCCAGGGAGGTTTCTGCCTCAGATCCCACCTCCTCGACACTACAGAACAATCTGTTGCCCAACACCCGTGGCCCAGAGCCCTCACCTCACATGTGTAGGTGCCCTGCTTGGACTCAGATTTCTGGCAGAGAGGATGCCAGGGCTTGGCCAGGGTTCCACCCTTCTGGTGATATAACATGAAGGTGAGAAAATGGGCCAAGCCTCAGGGGAAAAAAGCCACTAACACAAAAATCCTAAGAAACAAAACAAAAATTAAAAACCCAATGACAACCCTAAAGATCACCAAGTAGGGCTAAAGAACAGCCCACACTTTGAAAAAACACTCTTCATTAGCCCAGACTTCAAAAACTCCACTCCACTCCCCATCCACTCCACTCCCCACTCCACTCCCTACTCCACTCCACTTCCCACTCCACTCCTCCACTCCACTCCTCCACTCCACTCCACTCCTCCACTCCACTCCCCACTCCACTCCACTCCACTCCACTCCTCCACTCCCCACTCCACTCCACTCCCCAGCCTTTGACTTCCCTGCAAGACACACATCAGACCAGGAGGGGGTTAACAGAACCCAGCTGCCCCTCTTATCTGGCTAGTCCGCTAATGGCGAGTCTCTGCTACTGAGGTCCTGTCAGTGATTTCTGCAAATCACTTTTATTAGAGATAATGTCATCTTTACTTCATTATCCAGCCCAGCGGTCAAAGAGAGAACAAGTTGAGATATATATATATATATATATATTTTTTTTTTTTTTTCCTGTGAAACACCAGTTCTGTCCATTAACACTGACAGGTGACAGGGAACTGAAACTTCTGGGCCATTCTTATAAGATTTTGGTCAAAACTTGGTACTTAACCCTCTTTTTCCTGGGACAAGCAGAGCACACCCTACAGCCTCTTCCCCAGAGCCTCTAAAACAATGGTTGGTTTCTGTGTTTGTAATGCTCACTGCCCTGACAGCTCAAGAAGGGGCTGCTGGTGATACCGCGGCCGGCTGGCATGCACACTCAGTTCTGCCCAGCAGATGAAACAGTTGTATAACACCCAGGCAGGTGAGTGCAGGAGCACTGTTAATTCTACTTTGTGCAAAGCAATAATTAACATGTGAGTCAGCAGCAGAGAAAGACTTTAAGCCCGGGGGAAAAACAGCTCGAAAGTCCTGAAGCCTCAGAGGCAGCGCCGTGTTCGATTAAACGATTTAGAAGATTAGCCTTGTAGAGAGACCTAAGTGGAGGTGGGGTGTGACTGCAGTGGCTCTCCCTGAGTTGTCTCTCAGCTGTGTCCAGGATACTCTGGATTTTGGTGCGGGTTGGTAGAAAGAAAAGGTTCATTTTTCCAGAATCAACGAAGAAGTGGTCTTTTCTCTCTGCTTAGTTATTTCCCTTAATTATTTTTAAGCCTCGGAGCTTTGGCTTCATTGGAGTGATGTCTGATGGCCACAGAGACTCTGACAAATGCATCTGTTCTTTTCCCATGGTGGTCTGCCAAACCCCACCACTCTATGCCACCTAAAGGAAAGATCTAAAGCAATCAGAGTTCTAAAAGGCCACCCTTACATAGCTAAAACAGATTTGTTTTGTTTTAATGAAAAAGTACTTCTTGGCATTTTAACATTTTTGTAAAAAGTATGGCTCCTTGGAATTTCAGTCACATCTGGTCTTTGTTTGATGAGCTATGGCTTTCATTTATTTGACAATTACTGAGTGTCTACTACATGCCAGGCACTGGGGATAGAGAAGGGAAGACAGATCCCTACCCTCCAAGAGCTGACAGCCCAGTCAAGGAGACACACTGAGCAGACCAGGCCAAGGGCATGTGCCATGCAGATGCAGTTGGACTGCCCGGGCTTGAGGGCTTGGACACTTACTGTATGACCTGGGGCAAGTTACTTAAGTTTCCCTAAACCTCAGCATCCTATAAAAACAGTTACTCTATGAGTGCCTGCCTTACAGAGCCCTTGTGAGGAATAAATACTATATACATGTAACACGCTGAGAATCATGTCTAACACATACTACACACCCAACAGTGTTGAGGCCATTGCCACAGAAGTCAGGAGCAAGTGCTCTGGGAACAAGAAAGATGACATAACCCAAAGTGGGGAGGAAAAAAAAGATTCCTCGAGGGTTTCCCCAGTTGTGAATTTAAGGACAAAGGAGAGTTAGCCAGGACAAGGAAGTAGTAAAGGAGTCCCAAAAAGATGGGGCAAAATCAGGCCTGGTGAGGCTATGGTTGTAGGAGCACAGGTCTTGCCAACAGGGGCTGAACTCCAGAACAATGTTCGGGACCATCCCTCCTGAGGTGTCCCAAGGTGCCCTCAGCCGGAAGCAGAATCCTGGTTTAGCTGAACCCTGGGGCAACCCTATTGTGGCATTTCTTCTATTTTTGCATTCCTTGTGCTTTGACAATGAGATGATTGTGTGGATATTACAAGAGGTGATTATCTCCATGGGCACTGAGCCTGTTTTAGCGCAAAGACCTTGCTTTGCCAGAGCCGAGACTTCTGAGGTCACAGCTAAGTTGCCAATTCTAGAGAACCTCTGACAAACCTCAAGGCCACTGGGAACCCTGCTCTTTGCAGGATGGCTTCTTTTAAAAGATAAGCTACACTAAGTAGGTGCTGGGCAGATGGTAGCCTGGACTTGAGAGAGCCTCAATTCAGGGACAGTGCACTACACGTCTGTGTGTGCCTAGCTCGATGGGTAGGGATTTGAGGGAAGAGAAAAAGGCAGCCTGTGCTATGAAGCGATAACAGCTCAGAAACGGAGCAGGATTCTGGATTCTGTAAAGCCTTTTATCCCAGATCTCTGTGGGAATGGGGGTGCTTGGTGAAGCTCATGCCATCACAGGGGGCAGGGGCAGAGGGCACAGAGCTTGCTTGATTCTGTCATGATTTAAAGCATTAAGATGGATACTTAGAGGGAAAGTTTCAAGAAAAGAGAAACAAAATATTACTGATGCTTCTACGTGTTACAACAAACATGTGGCATAAACGGTCTGGAACCTCAATCAGAATGTGTTCAGCAGTTACACATTCTTAGTTGGATTTAAGTCATTCTGTGAATGCTTCATCTCAATGCTTATAAGTGAACTTCTTGGCTGTGAGGCAATAGTTGGGGAATTTAAAATGTATAATATTCCACAGAGGCAGGCAGAAGCTATGCAGACAGCCAGTGGTGTTTTTGTCTTTAAGAAGGATGTGTGTGTGTGTTTTGTTTGTCTGTTTGCTTGTTTTGAGATAGACTCTTGCTCTGTTACCCAGAGTGCAGTGGTGCAATCTCGGCTCACTGCAACTTCCGCCTCCCTGGTTCAAGCAATTCTCCTGCCTCAGCCTCCGAAGTAGCTGGGATTGCAGGCGCCCACCATGGTACCTGGCTAATTTTTGTATTTTTAGTAGAGACAGGGTTTCACTATCTTGGCCAGGCTAGCCTCGAACTCCTGACCTCACGATCCACCCACCTCGGCCTCCCAAAGTGCTGGGATTACAGGCGCAAGCCACCGCACCTGGCCTTGTGTGTATTTTAATAAGAAAGCCTACAGAGATGAGCACAGGCCAATGAATAGGCAAAGTCTCCAAGAAGAAAAGAGCTTATCTTAGAGGGAGAACTCCTTGGTCTCATTGCCTTTTTGCTGCCAGCTTCCCTTGACCATCTTCCTGTTTTTTCCTAGGACTCCTCTTACCATAAATAGGATAGCCACACATTCCTCTCCTGTCTTGCAAGGACTGTCGGCATAGGTGCTGAGTCCTAGGAAACAGCAAGCATTCTAGAAATGGTGCCTCCTACCCTGTGGTTGCCTGGCACCTAGATGACAATCCCTGAACCAGATTGTCAGTAACCAACCCCAGTGCTTCACTTTGAGACATTGGCCTACTCAACCAGGAAGGGTTTCTGGAACTGCCCCTATTAAGGAAAAGAAATGTAATATGCAACTTGACTTTAAAAACCCAGGAAGCTCTAACACTCTATCAAGTTCTTAAGACTTTTTCTTTGCTCCATAATCCTTGGCCGAGTTCAAAGGTGAGCACTTTCCCAGAGGCTCATTAGGAATATGTTTACTTCATACATTTTGAGGTTGCAAAGTTTGATTCCATTTTGCTTATTTGGAAAGAAATAACTTTTTTATGAACAAAAAGGAGGAGGGAACAGGGATTGAGACAAGGGTAAAATGTGAAAGAGAAGAAAAAGGTGCTTAGAAGACTGGCCTGGAAGGCAGACTTGTGTTCTGAACATTTTCACCTCTGATTTGCTCTGAAGAGTTACAATGGGAAGATATTGTACATTTCACCTTTCTGAACCTCCAAGACCCACCGTGTCCTCCCCACTGTTCTGAGTGAGTGCTGAAGGTGTGTTCTGATGGTAGATATGATATGTACTCGTGTTTTCACAGAGGATGCTACATAAATAAAGTGTAGTGACATGTATAACCAGGACTTCTGGGTTCTGTACTGGGAAGGAAATTCAGCAGAGAGCTCTGTGAAGGTTTGTGGTCTGCTGCTGTCAAGCGAGGAGGTCATAAACTGGCCCATCAAGGCAGGCCATCACTGACTGGGTGATGGGCAGCCATTCTCAGTGACTGGTTGAGGCCAGGGAGTTCAAGCTTGCACTTCATCTGTCATTTCCATCTCATTTCCTCCCCTAGAATAAAGCAGCAGATCTACATCTAAACAGCCTGCCACCTCCCATGTTTGGTTAATGAAGAGTGGTATGGGGGGAACTGGTCGTGGGGACAGAAGTCCGTCATGCCTCCACCTGTCTTACCTGCCAGCGTGGCCTCTCCTCATTCTTCAAGACCCACTCAAACTCTTAGCTCTCCCTTCTTCCAGGAGGTGCCCCCAATTTCCTGGCCGGGGTGACCTCACTTACTATCTACACCACTCTTTTGGCACTTAGCAGTCTCTGCCAAGTTTTGTTAAGTCCGTTTTTACCTGTGTAAGCCAGGGTCACTAACAGCCCAATCTGCATATGGACCCTGGGGGACCATGGGATAGTTAGACTGGAAGAAAAATTTGAGGCTGTTGCCAAGTTTTCTCAAAACCTAAGTTCAGACAATGGTGGGGAGGGATTACGTGTAGCCCCCCTGGAGGTGGGTTAACATTTGGGAGCAGAGAATTCACCTTCGATAGAGGGCTGGCTCAGGAGGCATGAGGCAATACTAAGCTCTTCCCCAAGACTTGGCAGGAGGGCTCTGGCGGGGCCTCCTCTGTGCACTGCCCTCTGGAGGTGGAGCTGAGACCACCACCAGGGTGCCCACAGCTGTTCAAAGCCGAACAGGGCAGAACACTGTTTTTCCACAAGTCACTCAACAGATGAATTTTTGTGTGTGCCTACTCTGTGCCAGGGGCTATATTCTAATGGAATTGTCATCCAAGGACATATGGGAAGCTGGTTTGAGCCTCTTTATAGCTTCCATCCACACTGCCGGTTTTAGATATGTTTTATAAACTTTGTCCCACCTTACATTCCAAATAGGTAACTTTTGTTTTTCTGCAGTTCATCTTTAATTTAAACATTAATGGCAGTGTTCCACGCTTCAGAATTCAGGGATTTTGTAAACAAGTCTGAGCTCCTGTCTAAAGTCTCTGTGGTTCTAAACAGTATATAGGTCGCTGTCAATCTCCTCACTACTCTGGTCCATTCTAAAATCTCTCCTCCTATATTCTCACTGCCCATACCACCTAGCTTTTCATTTCTAATATTCTCTAATTCTCTAATACTGTCCAGTATATTAATGTCCTCTCCTCACTTAGATTATAGCTCCTTGAGGGCAGGGACCACATATTCTACTTTTTCTCTTTTTCATTATGCCAGCACAGTGTTGGGCACGGCAGGCATTTAATACATATTCAACCATGAAATCATGGCACTTTAGAATAAAGAAAATGTTAGCATTTATCCAGTCGAATCCCTTCATTGTACAGATGAAGAAACTGAGACCTGGAGGTTGAAAGTCATGAGCTCAAGGTCAGCACAGCCCCTCCTGGTCCTGAAGCTGAGACCAATGTTTACGGGCAGTAAACCATTACCTACTGACACAGGTACAACAGTGATCCACATTTTGCAGTTGAGGAATCAGAGGTACAACGTGTTTAAGTAACTTCTCCAAGATACCACAACTCGTAAGTAGTAAATCTAGGACTGGAACCCAGGCAATCTGGCTCCAGGGCCTGCAGGCTTACCGCCTCCCTCTCACTTCTCCTCTCCGGAACCCCTAAACCATTTCCCCTATTTCCATATCAGGGTATTTACTATCTCCTGTCTTGAGTATGATCACCTATATGCTCGTCTTACCCCTACCTGTCCCCTACTAGACTATACTTCCTATGGGCAGGAACAAAGGTGTCTCCTTTAATTTTCTGGGATCTTCAGCCCAGTGCCCTTCCTACAGTGGGTGCTTAGTGAATAGAACTCCAAATATGTACAAATGAAGTATGCTAGGGTGGAAGGCAATCCATTTCCTCCTCCTAAAACACTGTGTAGAACTTTAAATACTTGTTTTTCCCCATGGAGGAGATAGGAATCTATTGGGAGTACAAATGCCTTTGTCAAGGCCTCTCCACCCTGGCCAAACGTTGCCCAATTCTTGCACAACCTTAAAGTCACGTGGGAGGCTCATCCCCCCAGGCAGGTGATCTAGCCACTCCTCTCTGCACCTATTCATCATGGTTTTTACCCCCATTTTCTTTCACTCTGTATAGAAGACTTCATCCTGGCTCCCATACTTAAGTTAGGCCACTCCAGGAAATCTTGATAGTCTAATTCCCTTGTTATTAGGCAGTTGAGATTGGAAGCTTAAAAGAGAAAAGCAGATTCCCCACTCCCCTACTTCTCCCAAGAGCATAAGTTGGTTCCCTGCTGGTGGGAGAGTCAGCAACAACTACAAGATTCCAGTGTTTCCCAGATTCACACAGGAGGGGGAACTAGGCTAACCCCAGGGGCAACTGATGCCTAGAAGGAACTGACCCAATCCCAGCAGCACAGAATTATTTCCATTTCACAATGAATGCCACTCTTTTCTCAAATATTCAAAATAGCGTCCACAGTATTCCAAGGCTGCCCCTTATGAAGAATAACTGGGTGCCATAATTATGATTTTCTTTGCAGGAAGTAATCACTACAGCTTAGCTATTTTCTGTCTTCAGGATTTAAATAGGGTGAAGGTAAGGGGCTTTCACTAACCTTGTATATAGCAGCCTTCTGTTTCTTCTTTGTGTCCCTGTTTTAAAAACAAAAAGCCCTAACATGAGTTCTAATGATCATCACGGTAATAGGATTTCAGGTTTTTCACCAAATTTTTTATCCGTGCAGCAGCTATGGATGAATATAAAACACCCTGGAAGTGAGGCTGCATGTCCCAGTGGAGCTTTCTGGTTGGCAGGAACAGAGAAAATGGTTATGGAACTCCTTCTCCAACACCTGCCTGACATCACCAGCACAAAAGCCAGAATTCTCCTGCTAAGCAATGGAAAGGTTGACTAGCTACCATACAATTACCCTGCACTGATCTTATCCTGCCTGGATTCTCAGTTGAACTACTAGGAGGTCACCACCAAAGTGAGTCATGTCATCCTTCGCCTGCCTACAGGATACTCTTACACCGAGGCTATTAGGGCTTTTACCATGAACGAAGCACACCCTTTGGTGCCTCTCCTAGTCCCTCAGCCTCAAGGAAATGCCCACAGTGGCAGAATTTTTCTTTATGCTCTTTTGTATGTTCTTGCTCCCATCTCCAATGGGTAGGACAAAACAGTTCTCTCCCCAAAAGGAACTATTTAAAAAATTCCCAAGGGCATTAATATTCTAATGTAATACAATACTGGTTTTCAAATCCCATATTATCTAAGACTCTAGCCTAGAACATACAGAGCACTGCCCACTGGAGAGTACTGGATCCAGCAGGCCCAGGGGAACCTTCCTCACTGTGCTTTTTAAGCAGGGAAGTGGATTCCTCCCAGGGTCCTGTCCTTAGGAGATTTCCCTGCTCCATCTGGAAAGGTCAGCTCACCCTAAAGATACACTGGACCTTTTTTCTTCTCTTTTGATGTTAAGAGCTACACAACATACTTAAATATTAAACAACATCTCTATCAATGGGGAACTGCCCAATCCAACAGTATAGCGAAAGCCTGTGCCCAAGCTGGGTGAGATAGAAGAAAGAAAGAAAGGCTGTGAGATAGGCTCCAACCCAACTCATTTTCAGTGTAGAGCAGAAACACCAACCACTTCTGGATTTCTCTATTCTCAACATTTAACAAAACGGCTCCAAACGGAGGACTGTCTCTGCTGTTAAGCCTTTTATAAGGTGCAGTTAGTTTCCCACTTACGTAACTGCTTTTAATACGTGCCTTGAAAACTTAGGTGGAAAAAGTTTGGCATCTAGGGGCAGCTCGAGGATGAGCATTTTCATCCTGGCCAGGCTGCCACAGTCTTGCCCCAGTCTCTATGGCATATCACAGCCAAACGGGGACATAAATGCTCCCTCTAACTGTGTCTTGGTTTGGCCAGAGATGGCCTTAAACCAGTCTGTTCTCAGGGTTACTGTTCCCTACCTCCAGCATGCACCTATGCTTTGTATTTTCACAAGCAAGATTTGTAGTTTCAGATGATAAATATTTATTGGGCATCTACTGCCCATGGGCCTTGCTAAGAACTGTGGGGTGCGCGAGACATATAAAAACGTAATTTGGGCTGGGTGTGGTGGCTCACGCCTGTAATCCTAGCACTTTGGGAGGCCGAGGTGGGTGGATCATGAGGTCAGGAGATCAAGACTATCCTGGCTAACATGGTGAAACTCTGTCTCTACTAAAAATATAAAAAAATTAGCCAGGCGTGGTGGCAGGTGCCTGTAGTCCCAGCTACTCGGGAGGCTGAGGCAGGAGAATGGTGTGAACACAGGAGGTGGAGCTTGCAGTAAGCCAAGATTGCACCACTGCACTCCAGCCTGGGTGACAGAGCGAGGCTCCATCTCAAAAACAAACAAAAACCCCATAATTCACCCTGCCCTTGCTTTTAAGCTGCACAAACAGCAAATGAGACAAGAGGTTGCCCTGTATACACAGTAACCATAGACTAAATATTTGTTGGTGGTGGTGAGACCAGACATTGTATGGGCTGGCAGAAACACGCGAAAGATCATGGTGGGTTATTTCAGAAGACAGGAGAATCACACCCGATACAGTCAGTTTCCTTCGATTACTCATGTGTATCTTTGTAAAATTCTGTTTTGACTTCCCTGTGGAAAACAGATGAGCAAGTGACATAGGGGCATAATAGTTGCAATATCTGATACAATTCACAACTTTCAGAGGAAAGAAAAGTCTTACTCTCTTGATGAGTTTGGTCAGTTTTTTACCAGTCTCTTATGCCATAAGAAGAGAAGCAAGACATCAATCTGTGGATGACTTTGGGACTCAGAGAGGCTCTGTAAATTCAAGGTGTTATTCCCTATTCAGTCTTGTTTATTTCTTCCATCCATTTGTTAAAAGACCTCATCAGCTGTGGACACAGTTGCCTCTGGCACCTACTTTATTTTACCTTTCTTAACAACTGTTTATTGAGCACTATTTTATATCCATCACCAAACTTAGCACCAAATAGCAGAATAACTATTTTTAGAATAAAATGTAGCATATATGAATTAGACAAAATATAGCAGCTTTAAAAAGTCTCCTCATTAACTTCGTCTAGATTTTTAAACTTTTCAAGGGTAACGGCCCCGTGTTGCCTGTGTGCTGACTGTAGACTCTAGTTATGATCCATGAGGTTGCCATACAATTTGGGAGTGCTGTGCTTCACAGAGCCCACAGTCTGCCACCCACTTCCTTCCGAGGCAGATAAGACTGGAGCTCACGCAAGGTTTGTTTTCAGCTGTTAATAGATTGATTCCTTGGTAATGTCTCCATTTTAGAAAGGCCATACAGGTTAGTACAGAAATTGCAAACTTCAGCTCCCACTGACAGGTAGGTTTGGCTATCAGGAGCAGTGTGTGAAAGATTCCGAAGACACCTCTGGGCTCAGAGGTGCTGTAACTGATTAATATTGCCTGTTTTGGGGGTGGACTGGGTGAGGGAAGCACAAGTGGTATCTATGCATTTGCCATCCCCGATATAATGGAAACAGCAGAAGCTTTGGAGTGAGGCCTCTCAGCTTCAAATCTGGGCTCTGGCTCTGTCTGCAAGACCTGAGGCAAGTCATTTGGCCTCTCTACATCTCAGCTCCTCATCTATAAATGGGAATAATATCTATTTCACAGGCTTGATGGAAAGCAGTGGTTCTCAAAGTGTGGTCCAGGGATGAGCAACATCAGCATCATCTAGGAACTTGTTAGAAATGCACACTCTCAGGCCCCACCTCAGACCTGGGGGCTGAGTAAGAAATTCTGGGGATGAGGTCCAGCAGTCTGAGTTTTAATAAGCCCCAGGCAGTTCTGATGCACACTAAGGTTTGGAACCCCTGTTGTAAAGAGTCACAAATAAGTCCTGCAGTACTTATAAGGATAGAAGTTATGTTTTATCAGTCATGACTGATGTAGTCATCTGCCACACAGTGACTAGCAAAGCCTGGCTTATAGCAGGTGCTCAATACATTCTAACCTCTTTTTCTTGTAAAAATATGAGCTGCCAGCATAAGAACCTAGCGGGTGGGGAAGAGAAGGGGTTTGTGTATTGTTTCAGGTGGAGAAATTAGCTAGTGCGGTGGTTCAAAGACTTAAGCAAATGCTTGGCAAGATGTCTGGGAGATTTCCTCCCCCAAGAAGAAGGAAGTAAGTGGGCCCAGGATTCTGTAGCAGCTGACAACAATAATTATTCTCAGGGAAGAATTTCAGGGAAGGGTACCTATACATCACCCAAATCAGGAAGGATTCAGATCCAGCCCACAGCAAGCTTGCCTTAAACCTCATTCAGAGAGTTGAAGTTACTTAAGTCCCAAAGGCCTCTATTTAAAATAGTTTCACATGCTCCACAGGATGAACTGAAAATAGGTCTACTGATGTGCCTGTACTATATCCTATATACCAGGTATTATATACAATAAACTTATGGTGCCTCCATCCTTCTCTCCCTGACACCCTTCTCTCCCAAATATCATGATGTTGATATAGTCTTTGTTTGCCTCACAGGTATAAACAACGGGGCAGTGATTTCCATTCCTGCTCAGGCTGTTGTGGGGGTGCCGGGGAAAACAGGCAATATGTTTATAAAGACAAGTCACTAATCATTAGGAAAATGCAAATCAGAGCCACAATGAGATACCATTTCACACCCACTAGGATGGCTGATATCTTAAAAAAACAAAACAAAACAAAACAAAAAACAGAAAACAAGTGTTAGCAGGGAAATGAAGAAACTGGAACTCTTATGCACTGCTCATGCAAATGTACAATGCTATGGCTGCTATGGAAGACGGTACAGCAGTTTCTGAAAAAAAATAAACACAGAATTACCATATGATCCAGAAATTCCACTTCTAGGTCTACACCCAAAAAAACTGAAAATAGGGACTCAAATTGTACACCATGTTCACCATGATTCACAACACCCAAAGGTGGAAACAACTCAAATGTCCCTTGACAGAAGACAAGATAAACAAAATATAGTGTCTACACACAATAGGATATTCAGCCTTAAAAAGAAATAAAATTTCGAATACATGTTGTAACTTGGATGAACCTTGAAAACATTATGCTAAGTGAAATAAGCCAGACATAAAAGGACAAATATTTTATATGTCTATATATACAATCTACTTGGAATAGTCATATTCATGGAGAAAGTAGAATAGTGGTTATCAGGGACTGGAGCATGTGGGGAAGAATAAAGAGTTATTATTTAATGAGTACAGTTTCCATTTGAGATGATGAAAAAGTTATTGAGATGACCAGTGGTGATTGTAGCCCAACAATGTGAATAGACTTAATGCCATTGAATCGCATATTTAGAAATAGTTAAAATGGTAAAAAAAATTTTGTTAGGTATATTTTACCACAATAAAAAAAGAAGATTTAACCACCTTAACCCCACTACTACCAGCAAAGAAAAACAACAACACAATGCAAAGCTTCTACAGTACTCTTAAACTAAACTCTCACATGAAGTAAGTATCTTGAATAGAAAAGACTCCAAAACCTCTCCCTGCTTGAAATCTAAGATGATAATGGCACAGGCAGACAGTTTTCTTAATGTACTTTCATCTGCCACACTCCAAGCATATCTGCTGTGAAAAAGAGACACAGCTGAAAATGGAGATTTAGCTCTGGCTGTCCAGTGTGTTCATCCAGTGGCTTCAAAATCCCTATTCTCCTTTCCATTAATGAAGGTTTGCTTCGATCTTTCCATTAGCCCACAAACTACTATTAGAAAAGCCATTTATCAAATTAACACTGAGTACTGCAAAAGTCATCTGCAAGCGGCGTGCACTTTTCCACGTAGGAGTTGCTATGCCAACAGCTGCTCCATGTGCATTGTACAGAAGTAGCCATTTCAACAAAGTCCCGTTCAACAATTCTCAGGACCAATTCAGTCTTACTGTCCCTTTGCACTCCCCAAATGTGCACACATGGCAAGGACCCCACCAGAATCAGGTAATGACCAACTAAGGGAGGAATTACAAAATCAACAAATGTCTGCACACCGAAAATTTTGAAAAGCAGGTAACAATTAGTTCCTCTCTTTAACTTGTACTCCTACTTCCATCCTCATTCCTCGGGAATACAGAGTCAAGGAATTTGATGTAATAAGAGTCTGGCCAGTAATTCTAGAAAAAGGAGTCCAGGGTGAATAAATTGAAGGAGAGACTATAATTATTCAAATTGTTGTAGTAAGTCATTTGCCTGAAGAGCAGACAACTATAAACAAAATGAGGCAAAATCCTCGCATTCTGCTGTCGCCAAATTTTGTTGCAAATTTTTGTTTTAAAAGATGCCTGGGAACTCTTAAATATGTTTAAACTGACTGGCATTATCATGCTTTCCCACAGAGACAAAAAATTCTGAAAAAGAGAGCTTAGGAAACGATTTGTCTTGACTAAACAGTAAACTTTACAAGCAATTCCCAGCCACAAGCGATCATCCCCAGCCTCATACTATAACTTCTGATTAAATCAAACATTCAATTCAGTTTAAAAATGAATCAAAGAAAATAAGCAAATGCCACAGACACCTGGCTCCAAAATGAAGAGGAATCACCAGAATATCAAAGTTTATTGTAAATCTATGCCACACTTCCAACCACGATCAGCAATGGAGGAGAAAAAGCTAATCACAACCCTTAAAAATATACCATTTCCAAGGATGAGACAGAAACACTGATAGCACCTTTTTCAGCTAAACTAGTTGGGTTTTTAAAATAATCTTCCAACTGTCAGCAAATCTGAATGATACTTTCTTTAAAGTTTTCAATATCATGGAAACAATTGTATAAAGAAGAAAGAGTGCCTTTTTAAAGATACAGATTGTGTCATAAAATTTCAGGAGGACAATAACTAATTAAAATTAAAAATGGAGCTTATTTGAAATCTTGGTCACAGGAACACCACTGAAGAAAAACTTGTTCTCCCAGCTAGCAGCTCCTGGCTCAAAGCAATACATATATGGGCCACACTGGAGGATCATTTTACCCAGAATAAGGTCTGGCCCAGCCCTGGAAGCTGTCATCATTGCAGCCTCTTCCTATGTAATCAAGTGAATTATTCTAAGTCTAGAGAAAGGCCTACATGGCACTTAACCTTTTATTTTGTAGCTATTTCTGGGGCACCATAGACAACACACTGGTCAGAAATATAGAAAAGATGCCACTTTTCAGGTAACACATTAGTCAGAAATATAGAAAAGATGCTGCTTTTCAGGTTTGAAAATAATGTTGGGCTGGTTACAGCTTGTTTTCTGAGCCTGGACAATGAATAAGAGTTTCACTATGATACCTCTATAAGTGGAACTTAATATAACTATGTATTAAATCTTTGTAACTTAGTAGCAAGAGATAGTTCTGATATATTGCTACATAAAAAATGCATTTTACAATAGCATATAACATAATGCAGGCATACCTCATTTTATTGTGTTTCACAATTAATAATATTAATAACTAATAATTAATGGTGAATTTAGGGGAGACATGTCATGTGAATTTACAAGTAGTTCTGCTACAACATGGCATATGAGCTTCTAAAAATCACTACACTATGCAAAAATAAAAACCACAGAGCTTATGGGAAAGAAGAGGTTAGGGTATAACACTCAAAAACTTTCTCAGCAACACAAAAAGATGGGAACTTGATAAAAATGGTAGCACAGTTTTATACATGTTAAGTGGTTAAGAAACATAGGCATGCCTCATTTTATTATGCCTTACTTTATTGCACTTTGCAGATATTGCACTTTTTACAAATTGAAGGTTTGTCAGGCAAGTTTATCCATGCCATTTTTCCAATAGTATGTGCTCACTTCATATCTCCGCGTCACATTTTGGTCATTCTTGCAATATTTCAAACTTTCATTATTATAGCTATTATGATGATGATCTGTGATCAGTGATCTCTGATGTTACCACTGTCATTGTTTTTAGGCATCATAAACTGCACCCATATAAGACAGTGATCTTACTCAGTAAATGTTGTGTGTGTTCTGACTGGTCCAGTGATTGACTGTGTGTGTGTGTGTGCGTGTGTGTGTGTCTCCCCACCACCCCCCCATCCTTCCTATTCCCTGAGACACAACAATATTGAAATTAGACCAATTTTAATAACTCTACAATGGGCTCTATGTGTTCAAATGAAAGGAAGAGTCACACATCTCTCACTTTAAATCAAAAGTTAAGGAATGATTAAGCTTAGTGAGAAGATCAAACCAGGCATAATACTCCCTTAAGCCAAAGTCTAATCCAGAGCAAGGCCCTAACTCTCTTCAATTCTATGAAGGCTGAGCAAGGTAAGGAAGCTGCATAAGAAAAGTATGAAGCGGCCGGGCACGGTGGCTCACACCTGTAATCCCAGCACTTTGGGAGGCCGAGGCGGGCAGATCACGAGGTCAGGAGATCAAGACCATCCTGGCTAACACAGTGAAACCCCGTCTCTACTAAAAATACAAAAAAAATTAGCCAGGCATGGTGGCAGGCATCTGTAGTCCCAGCTACTCAGGCGGCTGAGGCAGGAGAATGGTGTGAACCCGGGAGGCGGAGCTTGCAGTGAGCCGAGATAAAGCCACTGCACTCCAGCCTGGGTGACACAGCGAGATGCTGTCTCAAAAAAGAAAAAAAAAAGTATGAAGCTAGCAGAGGTTGGTTCGTTACATTTAAGGAAAGAAGACATCTCCATAATATGAAAATGCAAGGTGAAAGAGCAAGTGCTGATATGTAAGCGGCAGCCAGTTATTTAGAAGATCTAGCTAAGATCATCGATGAAGGTGGCTACACTAAACAGATTTTCAGTGTAGATGAAAGAGCCTTACGCTGGATGAACACGCCATCTAGGACTTTCACTGCAAGAGGGAAGAAACCAATCCCTAGTTTCAAAGGACAGGCTGACTTTCTTACTAGGGACTAATGCAGCTGGTGACTTTAAGCTGAAGCCACTTACCATTTACCATTCTGTAAATCCTAGGGTTCTTAAAAATTATGCCAAATCTACTTCATTGGTGCTCTATCAGTGGTACAACAAAACCTGGATGACAGCACATATGTGTATGTGCTCGCTGTCAATACTTCTAGTTACTCAAGAGCCCTGATGGAGATGTACAAAATTAATGTTGTTTTCATGCCTGCTAACACAAGATCCATTCTGAAGCCCATGGATCAAGGAGTAATTCTGACTTCCAAGTCTTATTCAAGAAATGTTGTGAGGCTACAGCTGCCATAGATAGTGATTCCTAGATGAATCTGGGCAAAGCAAATTGAAAGCCATCCAGAAAGAGTTCACCATTCTAGATACCATTAACAACACTTGTAATTTGTGGGAGGATGTCAAAATATCAGCATTAACAGGAGTCTGGAAGAAGTTAATTCCAAGCCTCATGGATGACTTTGAGGGGTGCAAGACTTTAGTGGAGGAAGTAACTGCAGATGTGGAAGAAATAGCAAGAAAAGTAGAAGTGGAGCCTGAAGATGTGACTGAACTGTTGCAGCCTCATGATAAAACTTGAACAGATGAGTCAGACCTTCTTACAAATGAGCAAAGAAAAGTGGCTTCTCAACATGGAATTTGCTCCTGGTAAAGATGGTGTGAACACTGTGGAAATGACAACAAAGGACTTAGAATATTACATCCACTAAATTGATAAAGCAGTGGCAGGGTTTGAGAGGACTGACACCAATTTTGAAGGAAGTTTTACTGTGGGTAAAATGCTATCAGACAGCATCACATGCTGCAGAGTCTTTCATGAAAAGACGACTCCATTAATGTAAAAAACTTCATTCCTGTCTTATTTTAAGGAATTGCCACAGCCACCCCAGCCTTCAGCAACCATCACACTAATCAGTTCTGCAGCCACCGACATGGAGGCAAGAACCTCTCCCAGTAAGATTATGACTCACTGAAGGCTCAGATGATTGTTTGCATTTCTTTTAGCAATAAAATATTTTTAAATTAAGGTATAGATATTGTTGGCCAGGTGCGGTGGCTCATGCCTGTAATCCCAAAACTTTGGGAGGCTGAGGCAGGTAGATCACTTGAGGTCAGGAGTTCAAGACCAGTCTGGCCAACGTGGCAAAACCCCATCTCTACTAAAAATACAAAAATTAGTCGGGTGTGGTAGCACATGCCTGTAATCCCAGCTACTCGGGGGTGCTGAGGCACCAGAATCGCTTGAATCCAGGAGGTGGAAGTTGCAGTGAGCCAGGACTGCCCCACTGTACTCCAGCCTGTGCAACAGAGTGAAACTGTCTCTCAAAAAAAAAAGGTACATACATTTTTTTGGACATAATGCTAAAATATAAACATAACTTTCATACACACGAGGAAACAAAAAAAATCATGTGACTCATTTTATTGTGATCTTCACTTTACTGTAGTGGCCTCGAACAAACCTACAATATCTTAGAAGTATGCCTGTATTCTGTAATTATATATCAATATTCATGATACAGAGAAAAGTATGTTCACCAAAGAGTTAACAGTGGTTATCTCTGGGTGGTGGAATTTTGGTGATTTTTATTTTTATCTCCATGCCTTCTTTTACTATGACTTTTTATGGGCAACGTGTATTTTTTATAATCAGAAGAAAACAACATAGCAACTTTAAAAATAATTTTACAGGAGAGACAATTCATGGAGATGGATGTGTGTGTACATGGTCCCAGAGCCTCCCTAACTCCCCTTGTGCTATAATCTTCCAAAGAATTTGAGGGGGCTCTGCCCCTCTTGCCCTCTACCCTCAGAGCCCAGAGCACCCCTGGGTGACGTTTGCAGATCCCTGTCCTCCCTCTACATCCTGCCCTCGGTCCAGCAGTGTGAGTGAGCTGCTCCTGCACTGGGGCCAGCCATTCAAGGAGCAAGGAAATATTATGCAAGAGCACAGGAAGTCAGAGGAGACAGGATTCTGGGCAGGCCTGGCAAGGAGTCTGTGTGAACTCCAGTGAACAAGCAGACTTTGCTCAGTGGGGCCGAAGCCAGCAGAAAGCCTTCCCAGGGCAGCAAAAGGGAGCCGTCCACCTCATGTCTCTGGCCAGTGGGCAGCCATCCAGAACTTGATGTACCTGATGTGAGGCAGATAAACCCAAGTCTCAATATTTCTACTCTTCTGGCCCAAGTTCAAGGTGACTCCCCGACACTTATGCACTGTGACTCACCTCCGTCCCACAGTATGCACCCCCGCCCCCTCTGTACAACATGACTTCATTCAGTGATTTTCAAACCTGCTCCTCTCACGGCCACCAGCTTTCCAGTTCAGTCCTCTCTCACTGTCTCAGAGTGAGGGACACAGTTCCTCCGGCTTGCCTGCAGGGGGTGGCTCACATCAGTACCAGCGCTGAAAACTTCAGATACGTTCATGTACGTGTACATGAGTCACAGCGGCCACAACCTCTTCTTTTGCAGTAGTTGATATTTTGAAGCCCCAATCCAACTGGCAGGGCAGAGATCATATCAACCATCTAACAGAAGTAGAAACTGAGGCACAGAGGGAGTGCAGTGTGACCTAGTTGAGGGTGCTCGCCATCCCCCCAGCAGCTTGCCTCCTTCTCCCTGGCATCGGGAGATGGAGACGCTACCCCTCCTACAAGCACAACTCTCCCTTTTTGTAGAAACCACTGGGCAGCCCAGCTTCTCATACCCTAGCCCACCTCCTTCTTGAGGGTGGTGGTCCTGCTGCTGTCATGGCAGTGGGCTGGGCCATGCCCAACAGTGACTTCCAAGTCTCTCCCCCTCTACAACAGAACCTCCTCTTGGAGAACGGGGAGTTCCTTCCTACAACCTCCCACCAATTATCTTTAATCATCCACCCTCCTTCCCTCTAAGGGAGCATGTGAAAACAGGAGTCAGGACCAGGCTCCACTTGAAATTTACTTCACAATGGAGCTGGAACCCTACTGGGGATCTCTGAGCCAATTTTGACTGGTTCCCATGTACTAGTCCATTTGGAAGATGGGGAAACTGAGGCCCAGAGCTATCATCCAGCTGGTTAGCACTTGCCTTTGCTGACTAGCAGGCCACAGGAATAGATATGCAAATAGGATGTTTTCCCGAACAGAAAGGACCTAGATCTGAGTGGACGGATAGTCAGGGCTGGGTAGAAATGGGGCTGTAGTCCTAGGACCCCCAATCCCTTTGGCATCTGTGGAGGAGCAGGCAGTGGCGTTTCAACATGCAGAGCCAGCCATGTAGAGAGTGACACCCACCCAATCACTGCCCCTGGCCTGATAATTACTAATTGTGGTAGGAACTGACAGTGGCATTCTCCTGGGACTATGTTGTGTATTTCCAGACGCCACCAACACACAATGGCCTCTACTCCTCTGGTGTAAACACTGCCAACTAAGACAAACAATAACATCACCACGACAGAAAAAGAAGGTGCCAAGAGAGACAGCAGGGGTCTGTGGAAAGAGTCTGGGTCTGGGAGCTGTTCAGGTAGGCACTGCCACTCTCTGGTTTTGTGATCACATTTTTGTGCCTCAGTTGTTTCATCTATTTGACAAAAAAATGACAAAAGCTTCAATCTATATAAAGAGCTTTGAAAAAAAAAAATGGGCACTGAACAAATATAAGAAATAATAGTCCAGGCGCAGTGGCTCAAGCCTGTAATCCCAGCACTTTGGGAGGCCGAGACGGGCGGATCACGAGGTCAGGAGATCGAGACCATCTTGGCTAACACGGTGAAACCCCGTCTCTACTAAAAAATACAAAAAAAATTAGCCGGACGTGGTGGCGGGCGCCTGTAGTCCCAGCTACTCGGGAGGCTGAGGCAGGAGAATGGCGTGAACCCGGGAGGCGGAGCTTGCAGTGAGCTGAGATTGTGCCACTGCACTCCAGCCTGGGTGACAGAGCGAGACTCCGTCTAAAAAAAAAAAGAAAAGAAATAATAATGTTGAAGACAAAGACCCAACAACCCCAGATTATTTCACTTAACAAACATTTAAGAAGCACCTCCTGTGTGCAGGCACCGCCCCAAATCCAGAGGATATGGCAGTAAGCATGTAATGCGCGGTCCCTGCCTTCATGAAGCTTACAAACTAGGGGGCAGCAAAGGTGATAGATAATAAGCAAATCAATTACGACATGTGGGGCTGGTCACTATGGCTCACGCCTGTAATCCCAGCACTTTGGGAGGCCGAGGTGGGCAGATCACCTGAGGTCAGAATTCAAGACCAGCCTGGCCAACATGGTGAAACCCCATCTCTACTAAAAATACAAATATGGCATGGTGGTGTACGCCTGTAATCTCAGCTACTCAGGAAGCTGAGGTGGGAGAATCGCTTGAACCTGGGAGGTGGAGGTTGCAGTGAGCTGAGATTCCGCCATTGCACTCCAGCCTGGTGACAGAGTGAGACACTGTCTCTAAATAAATAAATAAATAAATAAATAAATAACATGTGGGAAATGCTGTTAAAACAAAACAAAACAAAACAGGAGGGAGGTTAACTAAAAGAGTTGAGAAAATGCTTCCCTAGGGAGGTGATATTTAAGCTGAGACCTGAAGGCCGAAGTCAGCTGGCCAGCCTCATGGGTGGGGCTGAGGGATGAGCAAGCTTAGGCATTAGGGGCATCAGAGATGTTACAGATGAAGGATCAGAGGCCAGAGCTGAGTGGCCTGTCACATCTCATGGTCAGTATGTAGCACAGCCAGACGTTTGCACTCAAAGCCTTTTTTCCACTGTTAGAAACACTAGAAGGTCAAGGTGTCTTTTAGGTGTCAGCATTCACTCTATTTCTCTATTGGCTAGTAGCTGTCTGACCTCTTAAAGACCGTGGGCAAGTCATCTGCCTTCTTTGGGAGCCCACAATTAGGTCTTGCTCATAAGATGCAAAGCAACAAGTAGGACCTGAGCAGACATGGTACAGACGTAGCTCTTTAGGTTTAGAGATTTGGGTGTGCTGAGTTGAAGCGGGGATATTCCCATTCTCGACAGAATCACATCTGGCACAAACCATCTCCATCTCCACAGGGGAGGGAAAAACGGGTCAGATGTGGAAAGGAGCATAACTGGTCAGACCCTTTATCCAGAATCCTGGAAGTGTCCTTGGTCTCTTGGTATAATCAGATTTCCTCACATCTCAGGGTATGGGCAAAAATAGAACTTATAGCCAAAAATCATTGTTAGCAAAAACTAATAATTCTGAAAATCCCAGCCAGGTAAGAAATTTAAAGGCCTGAGAGCAAGAGTCTTCTAGCTTTTCCTAAGGCTCCCTTCCAACTGCAGCCAAATCACATCAACAGGCAATAATGTACCTAATGATTATATTGCTGTGCTTGTTAATAATGATGCCTTGAAGGTCTGCCCTTTATACTTTTCAAAGTTCTATTGAGATAATAGTTGCAAAAGTGATTTTTAAAAGATAATAGACTTTAAAAATGCATGGTTTTATGAAACTCTAGCTCATTTCAAACTCATAATAGTACTCTGAGAAAGCAGCAAATATGTCTAACCCCATTTAGAAAGGGGTTAAAGAAAGAAAGGTTAAATTACCTGTCCTAGGTCACACACATCATAGAAAGATCTAGAAAAGTCTTTCGAACTCCTAGAGACTTGAGAGCTCCTCTGAACCCCATGTGGAGGTAGGCTTTGCCAGGGACACAAAAAGAGAGAAGGTGACTCGGGAGCAATTACAATCCATTTGGCAAGATAAAAGCCAAGAAACACAGAACCCTGTGGTCATCCCAACGCTAATTTTGGAGGCAAAGAAATTCAAGTGGGTGAAAGTTTGTCTCTCTCCAAAATAAACATGTACTCTGCCTTGGCCCTGAAGATCTAACTCAAGAAGAATTAAGTTGTCGTCATTGCCCTGGTAATATTTGGAGCCATACAAGGAGATACAGGTGGCCTGGAATCACCAGGCTTATGTTGATTTGGGTATGGAAAATGGTTTCAAATGTGCTCAAAAGAGATGGCTCAGGAACAAAGGAATCAATGCTCACAGTCACCCAGACTCCTTTCTGCCTGGGTTTTCTGCTCACCAGGCTTTCCCAAGGCCTTGGGCTGGCTGACGGCCACAGTGACCACACCACCCTCAGGTGTGCCCGTGTCTCAACATCTCACTAGCCAAGGTGGGGAAAAGTACTTCCTAGGAGTTCAGCAAAGGCAACATTGGAACTTTTCAAAAGGATGTTTTACTTTAAAAAGGAAGAGAAAAGGAAATGAACACAACGGAATAAACATGGATATGTTCATAGGTTTCACACTCTAACAGAGATCTAGTCACAGGTTAGCTTGGTAGGACATCTTCCTTTTCCTTCTGGAGGTCCACCTGGAGCTGTGAGAAGGTAGATGCTAGACTCAAATTTCTTTTTCTTTTTCTTTTTTGAGACGGAGTCTCGCTCTGTCCCCCAAGCTGGAGTGCAGTGGTACGATCTCGGCTCACTGCAACCTCCGCTCCCGGGTTCACGCCATTCTCCTGTCTCAGCCTCCCAAGTAGCTGGGACTCACCACCACGCCCGGCTAGTTTTTTTTTGTATTTTTAGTAGAGACGGAGTTTCACCATGTTAGCCAGGATGGTCTCGAACTCCTGGACCTTGGGATCTGCCCGCCTCGGCCTCCCAAAGTGCTGGAATTACAGGTGTGAGCCATCGCGCCCGGCTAGACTCAAATTTCTAGCCATGGCAAGATTTGGGTAAACAACACTTTCTGGCCTAGGGGAGTTCTTAGGAGATTCTTGAGACGAGTTCCCTTAGTTTGGGCTGCACTGTGCTCCAGTGCAGGAAAGGACTGCAGGTCCTGGTTCTGACAGTCCAGGCTCCTTTCCACCTAACTGCAGAGGGCCCTTCCCTGCTCTCAGACCTGAGGCTCAGCAGCCTGCACAGAGTAGGCAATGAGCAGAGGGTGACTGTGGAGTAGGTGATTGAACCAACCAATCCTGCCTGGACCAGGCAGCAGTTTCCCAGTTCTACAGGCATTTATTACTAGAGGGACAGAAAAGGAATAAGAGGCCAAACATGCCAGGCGCGGTGGCTCACGCCTGTAATCCCAGCACTTTGGGAGGCCAAGGCAGGCAGATCACGAGGTCAGGAGATCGAGACCATTCTGGTTAAAACGGTGAAACCCTGTCTCTACTAAAAATACAAAAAATTAGCCAGGCATGGTGGCAGGCACCTGTAGTCACAGCTTCTGGGGAGGCTGAGGCAGGAGAATGGCATGAACCCAGGAGGTGGAGCTTGCAGTGAGCCAAGATCACGCCACTTCACTCCAGCCTGGGCAACAGAGTAAGACTCCTACCCCCCCCCCAAAAAAAAAAAAAAAAAAAAAAAAAGACCAAACATGCAGTTGTCATTGTGAGGTTAAATTCCAAGCCAAAAGTACTCAGGAGTTATATGGCCTCCCTCAAAGTACCAGTGGACAGAGTGAGCTAAAGTGACTTGGATGAGACCGGCTGGCCTCTACTGGTCCCTGGAATGGAATCTTCTCCAGTGATTTGGGATCTCTGGCCAAGGCCTAGGCCCACAGTGTTCAGCTGTGACTTTAAGTGCTTCTAAATTCCTCCAGGGAAAAGGTTACACCTGCTCAAGGAGGGAAAAACCCCCAGCTGCTCTACCCAGGTGACTTCAGGAAGACGGCTCCTTTTTTCCCTCTTCTGGCGGTATCATCCCAAGAACTTGAGTTAGGGCTTTAGGGAATGTTGTGACCAACACTAGGAAAGGGGAAGGTCAAGGAACAACTTGGTCACAGTGCTCTGTACAGGGTGTGCAATTAACAGTTATTGGTAGAAACTCATAAAAGGGATGGTCTGACTTGGATTTGGCTGTTTCATGCCCTACAAATAGTGGGATGTTGAAGGGACTGTTCTATCTTTCCATAATGGTTAGACTCAAAAACCTAGAATCCAGAATGAGAAAAGAATGAGAGCCTCATCAAATAATGAGAGGGACAAAGGTTTTACCGTCAGAAAGAGAACATGGGGATGAGGGTCACTGCTATTTTAGGATACAGCAAGCAGTCCCCTTCCAGCTCCCACTCCATAGACTAGGAGACTCAGACGTGGCATTTATTACCCTGAGAAGTGGTACAGGCCAAAAAGAAACATATATCGGACTGATTTGGGCACATTCACACATGACTGATTTACTAAGGGCTAGCAGGGGAGGCTTTGAGGTCAATATTATAGAAGACAAATCATGGCCTCCTACAGCCACCCACTTGGTGCTCACACTAGAGCCAGGCTTCTGGTTGGAGGGCTAATGGAGATGTCCTGAGCAGCTTCTCATGTGCCAGAAGAGGCATGCGCTGCTCCCATGGCCCCAAGGCAACCCAAAGATTCCATCACAACATGACTCAGGAAGGCCTGCCCCTAAACTTCCCAATGCCAGCCCAGGCCTGGTCCTCATCTCGTTTCTGCTAACAGAGCTCCAGATCCAGCTCTGGAAGGAACTGGCTCACCAGTCCTGGCCTGCACACTCTGTTTATTCCTGCCTCATCGTTTTACTTATGCAATTCACCTCAAATGGAATGCCCGATACTCATCTGCCTATCCATATTCTACCTAATCTTCAAGACAGACTTAGATCTTCATGCTCCTCCAGGAAACCTCTCTGTAATCTCCACTAATCACTTCCCTAACTATTCCCAGCACACAAGATCTATTTACCCTTACTCTCACTTTATTACTATCAATCTTCCATTGTTTGCTCAATGTTTTATCTGAGTTGGTTTTGACTTCCTAACAAGATGGCAACATTGTAAAGCCAGAGCTTGGACATCCATTAACACAAACCATCTTATATTGCTTAAACAAATCATTTTAGGACATCCTGAGTTCAGGGTCCATCTAACGCCTCTTTGTAACCTCACCCTGTACAGCATAGCACCTGAATTTGGGAGGGAACCTATAAATGTCTACACACAGTGATGATCCCCACAAACCCTGCTATATGCATGGTGGATAACCAATGAGGATAAGTTAGGTTGATGTGAGCAAAGTGTCTACCTGTGCTTCCAGTTCTCTACACCAAACTCCCAAAGTTCCTGACACAGACAGAATTACTCAGTCTACAAATAATTACTGAGCACCTAAAGAGACCTCTATTCTGACTTCTGTGGGGAAAAAAATAACAGGAAAAAATGACTGGGTCCTTGCTCTTGAAGGGCTTACCACTTAAGTGGTGATCAGGGACATATGCCACCCCCAGCCTTCAAAAGCAAGTTGTAAAAGCGTCATACAAATAACAAAACACAGACTGAAGACCATATACAAACACAGGGGTAACCAATGTGCAGTTAATCAGGGAAGGCTTCCCAGGGAAGATGATCTCTGAACTGAGAGCTAGTGCCCTCTTGCACAACTTCCCCATCTTGCTTTTAACTTTGAGATTAAGCTAGAGTATTTTGTTTGGCTGTACTCACCTTAGTGTATAAGGCATTCTTGAAGTGAAGAACTAATATAATACTAGCCTGATGTTTGCATCTGATATAAAGTTATGTATCAATAAGACCTGACTGTGGTCCCCCCAATTTTTTCTTTTCCTTTTTCTTTCTCTTTAAAGGGAAATAAGTAAAGGGGTCAAATCTACATAAATGAAGAAAGCAGAGCACAAGAGGCAAGCTTTCCAAGTAACCCAAGGGGCATGAACAAAGCAATTCTATTATTTTTTTTAAAAAAAACTAAACACGATTTCAGAGCCAAAAAAAAAAAAAGTAAGGTATTAGGGCACATCAGAAAATCAGACATCCTTGGCCTTCAGGAACATGCTATATTGTTAGAAAGGCAAAAACAAATAAAGTGTCATTAGATAACAAGGAAATATAAGCGGGCTCTTTGGCAAACAACCAGAAGCTAGTAATGCAGGGAGTGGGAGTGCCACTGTGGAAATTTCTACGTTCCCTTAGTGATTTTGTGCAAGATTTCGGGAAGCCTGGGCTCACAACAGAAAAGTCGGAGCTATTGGAATAGGAAGAGAGGGGGAAAGCATCCAAATGGAGGAGCTAGTGTGAGGGAACAGAAGTGGGAATGGGTACGGAAGCACTGCCTTTGAGGCTGTGGGAGGAGGCTTGTGTATTAGGAACTTAGGAGGCACAGTGAATGATGGTGAATGGGCGACAGAGGTGGGGTGGGGTCCCTTGTAGTCAGCAAGGTGAACTCCCACTGCCATGGTGGCTGCCCTTGGGAAGAAAACTAGACCAAGGACCCATGTTTTCACTGAGGCCCTGAGTGTCTAGCTAGTCTTTGGAGATCCCTAAGAGAAACACCCAAATCCACAAAAGAAACCTCTGTCCCACTCAGGATTCTCCATGCTCTGAGGACAGGACAATCCTGCTGAGGAGGCCCAAAACAGCTGCAGGATCAGCACCACGCGGACCTCTTCTGGGGCACTAGGAGGGCATCTCAGCAGCCAGGGTGCCTTCCAGTCAGTTAGCAGGGAAATGCACGGGGGCACTAATTTCCATGGAAGTCCGGAAGACTCTAGAGAGTCAGGGGACCACACAGTGCCCAGCCACACAGACTAGGGTTTCCTTAGACGTCTTGGCCATGACAAAGGCCCTCACCAAATGGGAGGGACACGTCAGCTGAGGCAAGACAAACAGAGTGATGGCAAGAAAGCCAAAAAACCAAGAAGAGCCTCAACTCCCATGCCCCACCCACCAATAACTCCCCCTAAGTCCCAGGTACAGAATAAAAGACAGACTCCTGCCGCACAATATGGTTACATTTATAGAAGCTCTCTTGTCACCAGTGAAATGTGACCTTCATACTTTCCTTATCTTAATATCTGGGTAAACATTTGTTGTGCAAGCACACAAATAAAGGTTCTAAAGGTGAAATGTGGTGTGTCCAACACCACCACACTGCTCCAAACCCAGGCCCCAGAGAGTCCTTTTAGCTCTGCAGAGGACTTCTCTCTCCCTTCACCCTGGGCACCAAGGCACCAAAATTAGCTTCGTCGACCTCAGCCAGCACTGGAGTGAACGCTGCCATTCGAAAATAGCATCTGAGAACTCTTGGAAACACAGGAGAGAAATACAAGGGTACAGTGGTTTGCAGAAACTTACTGCAAAAGCAATCTTACTGGAGTGCTTTTTTAACTAAATATACAGGAAAGGGGCATTATGAGGATTGACTCCAATCTGTGTAAAGTGAATTATATGCTTCTAGCTCCCATCCTGATTAATTCTATTAAGCATGATTGTTTTCATTTAGAAAAATATTGTAGAGGTAACGTTTATAAAAGAGAGTTTATCAAATGACCCGTGCTTTGATCCCAAATTTTGCTGTACTAACTTGCACGGTCCTATTATTTCTAGACACGCTCTAAAACATTGTGTCTCATTTCCCCATATATTTGATATATGTGATTTTTAAAATCTTATCTTGAAATGCAGAAGAAAGGATTCTCATGCAGTCCCTCAAAAGGCACAATTTTCTGTTGTTTCTATGTGGAATTCATAAACAAAGCCAAGTAACCGATTTTTTCTGTGTGCTTAAAGGCACTCTTTCCTGCAACTGTGTGTGACGTATTTTTCCAGGACAATCTTTCTCAATACTCCAAAGTGCTTCAGTAACAGGAAGTCGTAAAGGTAGGAAGGAGGCCTGTAAATATTTGCTGTAATTACTCATTAGTAATGAGAATGGTTGGCATTGAATTTTGAGTCACCCTTTTGTGCTCATGGCTCATTACCTTGTAACTGGAGCCCAAGGTGGTACATATGGGCCTTCCCTCACCATGGACACCCAGGTCCACTTGTAGGTTTTACTTCAGACAGTGTGGCTTGTTTCTCTCAGCACCTCCATTTCCCAAATATAAAGGAAGGAAAGAATGATGGTCTTCTTGCTCCCTGCCCCCTACCCAGAGGCAGTCAGGAAAAATCTTATACAAAGTAGTGACAGTATGCAAAGTTTTTATCGAGAGTAAAATATGTGTATTTTTTTAACACTATACTAACACAACATGGAGAGACAGATAAATACTGCCTGGGTAGACACACAGCACAATGATTTAAGTGATTACCAAAAAATAATCATATACTTTAACAGATGTATTTTAAACAACGTATAAAATGCTTCTGAACTTTCTCAGATTCAGCTCATGTGCCTCTTATTCATAACAAGCCATTGACTCCCCATAGTCACAGGCCAACATCAGGGCACCTTGGACTAAAAATGAGACCAAAAAACTCAACTAAAGCTGTTACAGAATTGATTAACTTGTAAGAATACTATCGGCTGTACCTCCTGCTTCTGGGGGCAGCCTACAGGGCAATGGGGGTTACCTTCAGCACCACAATCAAGAGTACAACATACTGGACCCACTTTCCTGACCATGTGTTTGATTACACAGCCTAACCACATAAAATCACTAATTTGTTATGATTGCTACCACTTATCGCTTAGGTTTTTTTAATTGTAGAGTTCCATGGCTGGGGATGGGGGGGACAGTTCAAGAAGTCACTAGGGGTGTATAAGACACTTCTAACAATCCAAGTCCATGGCTTTGTAGAATTCAGAAAATGTCAGATGAGTACATGGCAAATAAACGTGTTTTAATGGGGTCATTTTTCTCATTGACAAGACACCCTTTCTGAAATATTTTTCCACATGAGAAAAGGGTCTGTTCACAGGATCATTGTCTGGCATGGAAATTACTTACAACTTTAAAACTGAGGAATCTTTCCAAGTTCAGGGGGGTGGGGGCAGTGGGAAATGTACCTCCTGGAAACGTGGAACTTCTGGCAGTGATGTTATCTAGTAAGAGTTTTGCTGACGTCCAAGTGGCCCCTGCAAACAGCCTAAGGCAGTCAAGCAAACAGGTATTTCTTAAGAAATTAGAAAAAGCAAGGTCACTTAGAAGAGGATAACATTCTTGTCCATTCCACACCTGACTCTTCAGCTCCAGGGATCTCACAAAGGGTCTCGCCGCTCTTCTTCACTATATGCTTTCATCAGATCAGTTCTGTGGCTTCCAACAGTGGGAACAGACAACAGTCACCAAATTACACCCAACATGTACTTGAAAATTACAGATGCTGTTAGGGGCACCCCGTGGATGACCACCACATGGACTGTGACCCACAGTTGCCAACACGGCTCGTTTCTCTCTTGGTTAAGGTATGTGTCAATGCAATTCTGTTTGACAGCACTGGAAAAACTCAAGGTACCCTCTAGGTTCACAGTGCAGAGGCCAACAGTGTGATGGCTGTGAAGGCTCAGGACTCATCAGCGAAAGGGCTCTATAGAAATGCAACATGCTATTATCACAACAATCACAGCTATTTTTTATCCCCCTATCCATTCTTTCCTTCCTGTGCTCGCAATTTCAAAAGGATCAAAAGAGCCACAGGAAGTCCTGTGCATCTTGATGGTTCTTCAGAAGCCACAGAGGAAGAGCTTCTAACAGGTTCTCCTGCACAATGGAGTCCGAAGGCTGAAGTAATTATTGAAGTCTTGCCACCAGCGAAGGGTGGGAGGTGGAAAGCTTTGAACTTCTTGGGGCAGGAGAGAACCACCTCCTGTCAGGGTCTAGGAAAACCCATGAAAAATAAGAAATTCCAGGAGTTCCATGTTGGCCTTTCAGATCTTCCATCCCTACCTGCTTGTGAGGTTTGACGCAAGTGATAAATCACAAAAACAAAAGTAATTATAATAATTATAAGGAAAACAACAAAGGCAGTTATCATTTATAGAGCACTTATTGTGAGTCAGAAGCGGTATTACATACTTTATAGATATCTTCAGTAAGGGAAGGATATATGGAACACCCATTGAGAGTATAGACTCTGGGGACCTCCTTTACTCAGATTGAATGCAGCTCTGCCCATGCTACCTATATGACCTTGGGCAGTTAACCTTTCTAGACTTCAGCTTTCCCATCAATGAAGTGGGGATAATAACAGGGCTTATCTCACAGGATTATTAATCCACATAAAGTTCTGAGGAGGGCACTGGCACAAATAAGACTGTCAGTTTTTTGTTTTGTCCTGATGCAAAATACAATTTCTTTCTTTTTTTCTTTTTAAGACAGAGTTTCGCGTCACCCAGGCTGGAGCGCAGTGGCGTGATCTCGGCTCACTGCAACCTCCGCCTCCCGGGTTCATGTCATTCTCCTGCCTCAGCCTCCCAAGTAGCTGGGACTACAGGTGCCCACCACCACGCCCAGCTAATTTTTTGTATTTTTAGTAGAGACAGGGTTTCACCGTGTTAGCCAGGATGGTCTTGATCTCCTGACCTCGTGATCTGCCCGCCCTGGCCTCCCAAAGTGCCGGGATTACAGATGTGAGCCACCGCGCCCAGCTGCAAAATATAATTTCTATTAAGAACACATACATTCCTAGTACATGAAGGTCCTCCAAATAACTGTTTGAGGATGATGGAATATTTGACAATAAATTTGTTTTCACAGTCATTTTTCAGAAGCATTAACAAAATGAATCATACTAGTATTTACCCTGTGCAGGGCACTCAGCTTCCCGTCCTTCCAAGACTGAGGGCAGACACGTAGGTGGACAGACACGCCAGCCAGGGACAGGGAAGATTAAGCGGCACCTCAGAACCTTTACTAGATACACCATCCTCCTCCCCGTTCTCCACCACAGGGAGCAGCAATGGCAGTGAAACACAAGAACTGCCTGGGATCTGAATAGAAAGATTCTGAAACATAAGGCAGTCACCAAATCAGGCATCCGAGAGCAAGGGCTTGCCTTTTCCCTAGCCTAGAACCTTCGAAAGGCTACTGAGAGCTGAACAGACTTCCTTCAGAACAAGTTGCTTCTATACACAATGCCTTGCACACAGTTTCAGAGATGTACACGCCAGCCTCTGAAACCCATTCACAAAGCCTGGTTAAGAAGCTCCCTCTGCCTTCTTGGCCTTCCTGGAGTCATAGCTGTCTCCACTGATATTCTCGGGGGAACAGAAATTACTACCCATGTCATCTGTGGACCCCCGCCAGCTCCCTCTCCATGTCCCCACCCAAAGCAAGTGTGTAAAGAACAGGAAACATTCCATTTCAGGGGCCTTTCTGTGTATGGGGTCGAAGTACACGAAAAGGAATACATCACAGGGAGCCCTGTGTGTTTTCTTTCTTCTCATTATCCCCCAAACACTGCCTTCTCCCATTTGACCTTCCTTCTGAGCCAGTCTTTAAGCTGGTGATCAGCACCTACCCTGTGTGGTTCCAGGGACACTAGGAACAAATTTCTCCACCTCTAAATACATATAATACTCTTAAATAATTGTGTGTGCTTATGTGTGTGGGGGGGCGGGGGGGGTGGTTATTACCTGAAATGCTACTCAGAGCTTATCTTTTGCTTCAAAATAATAGATTTCTACAGAAAAGCATGTAGGCTGTCAGCTCTTTATATTCTTTCTTTCTCTCTCTCTCTTTCTTTCTTTAATTGTCTTGCTCTGTCACCCACGCTGGAGTGCAGTGGTGTGATCTTGGCTCATGGCAACCTCTGCCTCCTGGGTTCAGGCAATTCTCCTGCCTCAGCCTCTTGAGCAGCTGGGACTACAGGCACGTGCCACCACGCCTGGCTAATTTTTTATATTTTTAGTAGAGATGGGGTTTCACCATATTGGCCAGGCTGGTCTCAAACTCCTGACCTCGTGATCCGCCTGCCTCGGCCTCTCAAAGTGCTGGGATTACAGGCATGAGCCACGGCACCCAACCCCTTATATTTTCACTTAAGCTTCCTTGTATCTCCTTTTTTTTTTTTTTTTTTCTAATCAGACTAAGCAACTTGATAACCAGGACCATATCCCCTATTTTTTAGTATTCTCTTCAGCATTTTAGCCAGATTAGGAGTAGGTGTTCAATACAAGTTTGTTGTCTTATGGATTATATCTTAGGGAGAGTATCAGAGCTGGTGTACATCATGTGAACAGGCAGCATGGTATTGGTGGGGAGGGTGGTGGAAATATAGAGTACTAGAGCCCCAGGAGCCAATATTGCTAACTTGACAATATTGGTAAAAGACCTGTTATGAACTACCAGCGATGGTCAGTACTGAAAGCAAACGGGAAGATTCATCAGGCTAAAATGAAAAGGGAAACTAGCAGGTTGGCATAGGGCAGAACCAGGGAAAACAAAACAAAACCCCCAAAAAACTACTAGATAGATTTCCTGAAAAGTGGAAAAGCCTAAATCTCAAGACAATTAATGACAGCAAGTATTTTCAAATGAGTGAGCCTAAAATCCTGGAGCACTGAGAATCATCTAATTGGTTCCTTCCATTTCTAAACACTGCACTTAATACATTCCTAGAAAGTTGAGAATCACCCCCTCCCGCGCGCACGCGCGCACACACACACACGCAGACAGAGAAAGGAAGAGGGACATTCTAAGTAAATTAAACTTAGTCTCATGGTTTTCACTCCTAGTGAAAATGCCACCTCACCCAGTATGAAAATCAATCTAGCAGCTGCTTGAATGTTCTCTACCTCCCACAGCAATGTGCTCCACTGGGAGTGGTCCTTGCATTGGTTTTGTTTAATGAGGTCTACCTATACAAGTAGATTTTTTCTAACTAAAACAGTGAATTCATACTTTCCAAAGTTTACAGACACTGGGAACAGCATCAATTCCAACTCTGCTTCTTCTTTTTTTTTCTTCCCCGCAAGAAGCAAACAGAATCACTTCTACTGCAGCCTAAAGGTGTTGATTAATTATCTGGAAAAGCAAATCTCCTTTCTATAAGGTTCAGTGGTTTGAGAGTTGTGATGGGGAGAGCACTCCTTTGGAAATCATCCTCACTATCTAGAGATATTTCTGGGCTGGGGTACTCGCCTGTGAACAATAGGAACATACATACTTAATTGAAAGTAATAAACCAGGATTCTGACTTTTTTTTTTCCTTTCAGACAGAATTTCACTCTGTTGCCCAGGCTGGAGTGCAGTGGTATCTCAGCTCACTGCAGCCTCCGCCTCCCGGGTTCAAGCAATTCTCCTGCCTCAGCCTCCAGAGTAGCTGGGATTACAGGCACCCACCACCACACCCAGCTAATTTTTTGTGTGTTTTTAATAGAGATGGGGTTTCACCATGTTGACCAGACTGGCCTTGAACTCCTGACCTCAGGTGATCCGCCACCTCGGCCTCCCAAAGTACTGGGATTACAGGCGTGAGCCACCACTACCAGCCCTGACTCTTATCAGCACTAATTTTCCTTATGACTGGAGAAGTCTTTTAACCTCTCTGGGCATCAGTCTCCTTATTCAGAAAGAGAAAAGTCTGACTAGATGGTTTCCATGGTCTCTTATAAAATATTTCTAGGCTCCCTATAAGCACCACTGAAAAAACTTGAAATGATGGCATTCTTTTGAACTTCATGAAAGCTGTATGAATTAAAACTTAAATACTCAAGCCAACAATGTGTTACATCAATTCTGTATCATCCTGCACTACTCGTAATACAATGGAAACATATCAAGTGTTGAGGGAATATTTATTTGAAATATGTTTAAATTGAGAGAAATTGTCCAACAATATTTTTTCCCTTCAGAGTTGGAATAATGATGGAGTTTGATTTGATTTTAGGAAAGGAACAACTAAGTCCAGCTGTCAGAAAGAGGGGAGAGAGCTTGAAAACTTCTGATCCAGGTGTCTCCAATTCCCTTTCCATGCTAGACCTGTACTGAGCACTACTGTAGAGGCACTCCGGGGAGGTGTCTGGACCTAGGTCTGGCTTTGGGACGGGACTTTGATCCCTGATTATCCAAGGATCTCATTTACATTTGCCTGAACCACTCCCCAAACGCCATGCACCCCAGAATTTCCACATTTTTTCCCAGTGAAAGGACTTGGGCATTCCTAATAGATGCATGCACAAAAAGGTGAAAGTGCAGTACCCCCACCCACCAGGCTTCAGTTTCTGACATTTGTGATGTCATCGCAAATGCCCACTACCACCAAAACTGGTACTATCGAGGCCAGCCAGCCAACTACCGTTTAGAAAGCAAACTCTGTTATTATTAAACATTAACATATTTATCGACGCGTTAACATTTTGGGACACAATCATCTGCCCACTTTTTGAGGGGCCGTTGTTAGAAGGAATATTCCAAATGTTCTGCCCACATTGCATTTGGGGGAAGAAATTGCTCTGCTAAACCAAAGAAACACAAAATGTAAGAACTAGTGGGCAGAATCATCAGCCGAGAGCCCCCTCACCGTCACATCGCCCTTGTGAGGCACTCAGGAAAGCTACAGCACCCACTTACATAACAACACCAACTTTCAATGCATTGGTTCACATATTTTAATTACATCTTAGTCGCTAAAGAAGCTGTAGCCAGCAAACAGACCCAGGCAGGAAAAGTAAATGAGTCTCAAAATGGTTAGTCCAACAGGAATTGGACAGCCCCTTAAGGGGCTCTAGATGGTGAAGGACACGCTGTTTGCCCTGCCATTCTGCAGCACAAAAATCCAGGCAGGTCGAAGAGGGCGGACACCCTGGCGTGGCCACCAGCCCAGAGCCGCAGCTCACACAGCGGCTTCCAAGAAGTTTCGCAGGCAGTCCCGACAGTGGTTCTTAAAGCGGCCGCCCTCGCCAATAATTGGGAGTCAACGTTCTTCCCGCTCCCATTCCTGCTCCTTCTCTCTCTCCAACAGCCCGCTAACGAAGCAGGTACTGTAGCCAGGTGTGTCGAAATCATTTTTCCCCTGCTCCCAAGTTTCTCGGTATATACGGTACAAAACTGCACAAAACCCGGCGCTAAGGCGCGCAGGAGGAGCTGACACTTCACACATTTGTCAAGATTACTATCAGGCCCCACCTTGGCGATTGGCACATTCCCGATAGGCTTCCCAGTTGTAAAATACACAAGTTCCCTCGCCGGCTCCGGACCCGAGAGCGCCTGCAGAGGAGCTGTCTATAATTTTGCTTTTCGATGGTTCAGTCATTATTAGCATTATAACTGGTTTTCACAAAACGCTCTGGAATCTTAGAGTCTTTTCCTTGTTCTGCTGCCTTCAAAAGACACGGAACCCCAGGACGGCTCCGAGGGCCCTGGGGATGTGCCGGCTGCAGTCTCAAGGCTCCCTCACTTGTCTTGGGTGTGAGGGCGCGACGGTGACGCGAAAGGGGGGACTGCGGCCAGGAAAGGGGAGCAGGACCCAGTCCCCTCCCCTAGCGATCCCGCAATGAAGGGCCCGGGCGCCGAGCCAGGACAGGCGCGATTCGCTCCCGTTTATCAAATCCTTATCGGTGCCCCGAGGTGGGAACCGCCGCTTTCGACAGGAGGATACAAGGTTTCTGGCTCCAGTCCCGTAGTGGAAGTTGGAACAAGAGCAAATCAACCTCGGCAGTGAGCCCTCCCGGCCAGTCACCTCCCTTCCTTCGCAGGTGGGCCCTCCTCATCCTCGCACCTCTTCACTACCGCCCTGCCGCTGGTTTCCTGCGGCTCAGGCGGTTCAGCCGGCCGCGCGTTGGATTCCAGCTTCCCGCAGCATAGCCTCGCCAAGCCGCGGCCGAGCGCGGGGCTGGAAGCTCCAGGCCACTGGGGCCGCAGGGGTGGAGACAGGAGGAGAAAGGGGACAGGCGGCGAGCCGCACACATATGCAGAAGATGAGGCCCTACCTGCTTCTGCCCGGCCGCGAAGAGGGCTCGAACCCTCGCTCGGGTAGCGCCAGGCCCGGCTGGACTGGGAGCGGCCGGGAGAGGGCGAGAGGGCAGCAAGAGTTGGCCGGAGTTGCCTCTCACCCAGTGCCGAGAGGTTCGCGAGAGCAGGCGGGCAGATCGTGGCTGCCCTTCCCTGTCCTCTTAGGAGACAGACACCCGGACCTGCCAGGGACGTCCAGTGTTGCTGTCCGCTCCCTACACACCGAACCACCTGCCCCCGCAGGGCAATCCAGGTCACTCACTACCTACTCTCCCCAGAGTTAAGGTGCGGCACGAGGGAAGTGGGTTCTCCAACCTCCGGTGGGGTGTGGAGCCGGGCAGCGGGGCGCTCTGAAGGGTCCGGGCTCTTCGGTGGGATCCTGTCCCTGAGCCGCTCTCCGCCTCCCGCCCCCCTTGCCCATTTGGGCCACGGCGCGGGCGTAGGAGCGCTTTGGAAGGACCCCGGGAATCCAGAGAAAAATAGAGACGTGGATGCTGCCCCAACATGAGAGACCAGAGAAAGTCGAGGACATGCACCCACAAACATTTCCAAGCGCCAGTGGCCACGGTAATCTGGTGCAGGGTGGCTGGGAGATTTTCAAAGGCACCGCGGAAGCACCTCCTACCTCCAGGCCATCTCCCTCGGCCTCCTGGCCTCGCTGCGCGCGCGGATCCCCGACTCCTCCGAGCCACAGAAGTCTCCACTGCAAAGCTGCTGCTCCGCGCCCCCAAACCGGGCACATGCTCTTCCCCTCACAGCCCTCCAAACCGAGCCTCGAGTTCCGAACACCTCTCCGCACTCTTCTCCCAAACACTCTCGGTCGCGCCTGCCCAGCGCAGCCCGGCACCGGCCTCTGACCGGCCCCTGACCGGCCCCCTGGTCGGCCCGGACGCCCGCTTACCTTTTCTTCTCCTTGTCAGCTGTCATTGTCGCTGTGGCCCTTTGAGACGTTCAGACGCCGAGCACCTGGGCTTCCTGGCGGGTGGGGAGCTGTGGCCCTCGTCCGCTCCCGGCGGCCCGGGCGGGTGGTGAAGGTCCGAGGTGCGCGCAGGTCCCGAGCGCCCCGCGCAGTCAGGTGGAAGGTGGCGCGCGGCGGGCTAGGTGCGGGGGTAGGGGTGGAGAAAGGTGACGGGGAGGAACCTGCGAGCGGAGGCGGGGTCCGGGGAAGGAGTGGGTGGAGGCTGTCAGACCCGAAAAAAGGACGGCGAGAAGGGAACCCAAGTTCCTTTTTCCCTGCAAAAAGAGTCACTTTTCTGAGTTTTCAAGGAAAAAAAAAAAGTGGCTCGAATGCTGGGAGTCGGAAGGAGTCGGAGGCTGGGCTGAGCTGACCATACAGTCTCAGGACACTGCCGAGGATTGTACGGCCGCCTCAGTAGCGCTGGGGCGGGAGAGCGGCGGGCGCCGGAGCTGTGTGGCGGGCCGCTCGCGAGTGTAAGGCTCCCGCGGCCGCCAGCCCACTTTAAAAACTCCGTCGGCCGGCTCAGGGCGGGCACTGGGCGGGCGCGGAGGGCGGGGGGCGGGCACCGGCGCGGGGGTGGGGGCGGGCACGCGCCGGCAGGCCCCGCCCGCGCCGCGCTCCGGGCAGCTCACTGCGTCCTGGCCAATGGGGAGGCGCGGCCGCAGCCTCTGCCCTGACCCCGGCCCGCCCCCTGCCCCCGCGCTGCGCCCCGCCTCCTGCCTCCGCACTTCCAGGACTTGTTTATGAGGTCGTCTGGGCGGCGGGTAGTGGGGTGGGACTCCGCGTCAGGGAGACGCGGCCTGCACGGGGCTGAGGGGCGGCCGGGAGCCGGGCTCCAGGATTGCTGCCGGGGGCGGCAGTTCCGCCACAGCGTCGTTGTCCTCCTACCGGCGCTGTGCCCTTGGAACGAGGGCAGGACCGCGGGCAGCGCCCGGCCGGCGCGGAGCCCCTCCACGCTGCTGCGCTCCCGCGTCCCTGGCCCCGTGACGTGGGCCTCGGGCCAGGTGGGGATGATTTCTCGGCCCCTAGCGGCTGCGTTTCGGGCGTGGGCGATGCGCCCTTTTCGGTGGGACGCAGCTGAATTGACTGTCTGGGAGAAACAGCGCAAGGAAATTGATCTAGGGATCAATTGATCTAGGCTGCGCCTGCCCTTCCTTCCCTCTCCCAGTACAGTGGTTGCTTACGGGCTTGTGCTAGGCGATTTGGTTTTGACGGGGATGCGGGAGAGGAGGCCCTTTGAGCCGCCCGACCTTCTGTCCCTGCTCTCGGCACCCCGCCGCTCCTGCGCGGGCCGGGGCGAGTTCAGAATTGGAGAAGTCAGTCTGGTTCCCCAGTGTGATCTTGGAGTGACAGAGTTGGCCATGTGCCCTCAAGTCACTGCATCTCAGGCCTGCCCTCTCTATCGCCAGGGTCGATTGAAGTCCTGGGGAACGCAAAGGCTACAGGTGTTGGAAATTCGTAGATTTAAGGCTTATGCAGGCAACGGTTAGCGCTCAGGGATTTTCCAGCAGCGCTTTTGACGCTGCCTTCAATCTCCGGGCCCAGTGCTCCCCTCCCCCGCGCTGAGCTGTCTCCCACTCGCTACTGGCGATGGGGAAGGGACATCTGGAGAGAGGACAGGGGACGCCCTTAGTTTTTGAAGCCTGTGGAAGGACCCATGAGTTTCACAGGTGTAACTTGAAGGGAAAGCGAGGGCCAGAGAACTGGTCTGTATCTCTCCCTTTAACCTCTTGCCACATTTTATACTAGAACAATCTACGTAAACGATTTGAAGAGAAGGGTAGGTTTCAGTGCCCCAACAAAAATGAACGCGTATTTTCCCCGTGTACACAGAAAGGGTTGGGGGAGATACTTTTCAGGAACCTGGAGAAGGCAAAGTGGGGACAGGGGAAAACGGACGAAGAATTGGGAAATACTTTTTTTTTTTTTTTTTTTGAGACTGAGTCTCGCTCTGTCTCTGTCCCCCAGGCTGGAGTGCAGTGGCTGGATCTCGACTAACTGCAACCTCCGCTTCCCGCGATTCTTGTGGCTCAGCCTCCAGAGTAGCTGAAATTAAAGGCGCCCACCACCACCACCAGCTAATTTTTGCATTTTTAGTAGAAACGGGAGTTTTACCATGTTGGCCAGGCTAGTCTCAAACTCCTGACCTCAAGTGATCTGCTCGCCTTGGCCTCCCAAAGTATTGGGATTACAGGCGTGAGTCACTGTGACCGGCCGGGAAGTAGACGTAGTTTGTCATTTTCTCAGATCTCGGGGCCACGGAGCACCTATACAGGTTGATAGTCAACGAATTCAAAGATTGCAAATTGCTCTCTAGTGAACTATTTCATGGGGCTGGTGGGTTTCAGGAATGGGGTGATTTCGTACTGGGCTTCTCCAGCCAGCCATTTCTAGTGGACACATTTATGTATTTTAATGAATTCAAATTGGTAGACAGTTCTCCCTTAACCATAAGCTTATTTCCCTTACTTGGGACTAGGCTGTGGGAAAAGGGCACCTTGGTGGCTTCCAGGTGCCTACAGTAGTTCACCACAGCAGCCTCTTCATCCTGGACTGTGCTTGACAGATTAAGGCAATACCTCCAACGCATAGAGAACATAACTTTTTAGATCTTGTTTTGAAAGAGGAAAGGCAAGGAGGGATCACTCAAGACCACATCAACCTAAGAAGATGTGGACACTTGGGGGGAACAACACACACTGGGGCCTGTCAGAGGGTGAGGGGTGGGAGGAGGGAGAGCATCAGGAAGAATAGCTAATGGATGCTGGGCTTAATACCCAGGTGATGGGATGATCTGTGCAGCAGACCACCGTGGCACACATTTACCTGTGTAACAAACCTGCACATCCTGCACATGTACCCCTGAACTTAAAGGTTGGAAATTTCGTCAACCATATTATATAGCTCCTTCCTCTTGGCCAGACTGCACCCTGTAAGTGAAAGCTCCCCAAGCTAAGGCAAACAGCTGGCACTGAGTCTGGGATTTTTTTTTTTTTTTTCTTTAGACAGTCTCACTCTGTTACCCAGGCTGGATTACAGTGGCACAATCTTGGCTCGCTGCAACCTCCACCTCCCGGGTTCAAGCTATTCTCGTGCCTCAGCCTCCCAAGTAGCCGGGACTATAGATGTGCACCACCACACCCGGCTAATTTTTGTATTTTTAGTAGAGATGGAGTTTTGCCATGTTGGCCAGCCTGGTCTCGAACTCCTGGCCTCATGTGATCCACCCACCTCGGCTTCCCAAAGTGCTGGGATTATACGCATGAGCCACTGTGCCTTACCAAGTCTAGGATTTTGGCAGTGTCTGAGATTCACCAAAAACTGTATATAAATTCTCAAAAGCTCTTGCTTAGAGCAGAGCTAGGTGGCCTAAGATTTCTTCCAGGACTCAGCTCAATAACCTTTGCAGGAAGGAGCTGAGAGTGTAAACCAGATGCAGGCTGTGGCTAGGGTACATCCAATTTTACTTTTTAGAGCCCGTAGAGAACTAAAGGAGAAAAACTTTGAAAGGTGATGCTGGGGGAGGGAGTGGGGGATGGGGAGCTGGGTCACCGGATTTAGAGGGGTGTCTTTAGAGACACTGATGTTTTGGCCACAGAGGGCAGCAGAGGACACCAGTAAGCAAAGCTTCCAAGCTGCTTAAAATAGGAGCAAACTGCCCACCTCCCAGCAAATCTCCCTACCTGCCCCCCAGCTCTGGATTGGATGGTTTGGGAACAAAAGCTGTGGCACCAGTGAAACACGTATTTGTTTTGACAAGGGACAAATCTGGTTCTCTTGCTTCCTCTCTTCTTTGTAGGGTGTGCCCTCAGGAGGATGGGATAGAATAAAGTGTGAACTTACAAACCTGGCAGAGAGCAAGCACCTGGGATGCAGTGGGCTGGTGGAAGAAAGATGGCCTCAGTAGTCCCATCGAAGTAACAGTATGTTCCAGGATGCAGTTGGAAATTAGGTTGGAATGGGTAGGATCTAACAGGAAGAGCTCTTGGAAGGATGGGCTATCTCATTAGTACCTTACAACTTCCAATGCATTGTCACATGTTGGAGATGGGACCAGGGTGAGGCAAGAGAGGCCTTGCAAGTACACTGGCCTCTGTCCTGCCACATGCGTTATCTCACGTAATACCCATCTGACCCTTGTCTGTCTATTTCATTGGTTTGGGGTGGAGAGAGCAGGGGAGGTAGGGAGCAGAGATGGGAGAGAGGACAAGCTGGCAGAGGCTCCTCCTTTATGAAAAGCCTTGCCTGAGTCACTCCTTCCCTCGCACTTGCATGTTACTCCATCCAAATGAAACCAGCCCCTTTTGTGACTTTACAAAATCTATCCTCACACTCCCTGTCACTGAACTCCAGGTCCAGAAAACTCTGCCCCCTGTGTTTGGCTTTAGGCCAATGTTGTGAGATATTCCACACAGACATGTGCTGTATCGTTTTTTAAATGTTGTGACTTTTGACCCCACAAATCTAGAATTTGTCATCTTTCAAAAAGAGTTCTGTGATTTTTTTTTTTTTGAGGCAAGAGTCAAACTTTTTTTCCCACTTGAATTCCTAAGTACTTACTGGTATGAAGGATGCAGTTTTAAAGAACCCCAGCTTCTCCATTCCTCACGCCTGTATATTGATGACTTGGAGACTAACACCTTCCATTCCTAGGCTTAGGGATGAAGTTTTGCCTATGAAGGGGCTTGTGCATTTATAAATGTCATTCAACCAATGGTAAAGGAGTCATTGGTCCAGGGCCAATGTGCTCTGCCGCCTCCGGCCACAGCATAAGACATCAGTCTGTGGAAGAGAGCACTGGTGGTTTCCTTCCCTCCAAGAGAACATAGTTCAGTTGGGTACACACTGCATTTCCCAGATTTTGAATACACATTTTTTAAGGCTTCCAAAATCAGGTATCTTTTGACATGGTAATTCCTTTTCCTCCCCCAATTTTTAAATTGGTAAATATATACAATTGATATGCTCTTAAAATTGTTTAATGTGAAACTTGAGAGCAAAATCTTATAGCCTAAACAATAGGAGTGGTAAGAATTTAGTGGTGGTGAACAACCAGAAAATCTGGAGTCCCAGCCACGTCCACTGCTAGGACCTGGAGAAGCCTAGCCTGGACTGGCCCAGCTGCCGGGCTAATGAGTGTGACCTCTGAGGTGATAAAATAACACCCATGTGGAAGGAATGGCCGATAAGAAGGACATGCCAGCCCCACCTTAGAAAAAGGCATGAGTAGAAATGAAGGTGCTGTATCGCTAAAAATGATGACATTGGGCCCCAAGCATCCAATTTTCTCTGGCACCTGGCTAAGACAGGCATAGAGGACAGGGCCGGTGGGGGCATAGTCAGAGACACCCTTCCTATCCTGTGGCATTGCTTTGGCCTGTAGCAAAATGTTAAAATGGGCCTCTTCCTACTTCAGTTTCAGCTGAGTTCCCAAGACAATCAATGCCAACTACTGCCACTTCCAAAATGTAGAACACAAGAAAGAGCTCCTTGAAAATGATTTTGCATGCCTTCTCCAGCCACTGTCCACCTCAAGGGAGTGCATGGATTGATACAGAAGAAGACTCGAAGTTGGAGTTCTAGGATTGGGTTGTCAACATTGTGGTCAGTTTTCCTCCCCATACCATGGAGAGAGGACATGCTTTGCTCCTGTCTCTTAAGTCCAGTGACTAGGGCTTACCTGAGACCACACACAGAGCTTGATATGTGTCCCTGGAGCTTGTGGAACACAGGAGACTGCCCACTGGTGAGCAGCTGCCTGAAGAAGCCTATTGTAGAGGATGTTTCCATTTGGAAGTCACTCTCTCTTGCCTATATCATGGCAAGGGAGTGTGTGGCAGGTTGAGTTTCCTGGAAGATGACTCTGAGGGGGAAGATTAATGTGAGGAAGGTTTTTTAGAGAGTGCTCTTGGGATAGCACCCAGAGGAGGAAAAGAGAAGAAGCAGGATCATAGAGAGAAGTGGACCCCCACTGCCCAGATCTGAAGCTGGGATGGCCCTTCAGAGTTGTCCCAAGACAGAGCCAAGGGACCTTTCTACCCCTGCCACAGATCGATCATTGTTTCTGGCTGACCTTGGGGAAAGGTTGTGACCTTGAGCAACAGCATCTGGGGGAATGTGTCCTTCATTCCTAAGGGGAGATCTGGGCAGTGATCACAGGGTCCAGTATGGCACATGGCATGCAGGTACCGGATGTGGAACCTGCAAGAAGAATCACCACGTAGGATCAGACACAGTGGCTCACATCTGTAATCCCAGCACTTTGGGAGGCTGAGGCAGGCAGATAACTTGAGGTCAGGAGTTCGAGACCAGCCTGGCCAACATGGTGAAACCCTGTTTCTACTAAAAATACAAAAATTAGCCAGGCGTGGTGGTGGGTGCCTGTAATCCCAGCTACTCAGGAGGCAGGAGAATCGCTTGAACCTAGGAGGCAGAGGTTGCAGTGAGTCGAATGAGTCGAGATCACGCCACTGCACTCTATCTGGGCAACAGAGACTCCACCTAAAAAAAAAAAAAAAAAAAAGAAAGAAAGAAAAGAAAAAAAAGAAAGAAAAGAATAACCACCTAGAATTTTAAAAAAATTTAGAGGTGAGGGTCTTGCTATGTTGCCCAGGCTAGAGTGCAGTGATTATTCACAGGTGTGATCATGGCACATTGTAGCCTTGAACTCCTGGGCTCAAGCACTTCTCCTGCTTCAGCCTCCCAAGTAGTCACTGTGCCCAGCAATTTTTAAGGGGACTCTGTCCACATGGGCTTCTTCAAAAAGACCTTGGCAGAAAAAGGTGGAGGTGCAACTAGAGATAGAGGCTGAAGGAGGACCATAAGTGACCAGCTGAAGGTGAGGCCCCTTTGGAGCCATGAGGACTGCAGTCCCAGGGGACCAGGAAGGTTACATGCAAGGTGACAAAGATACCAAAGAGGGAAGCACCAGCCATGGCCAGGGAAGATCAAAGAGATATTTCATCCATGCTAGAAACAAAGGAGGGAAGGAGGATGGAGGGAGGGAGAGAAGGAGGGAGAAAGGAAGGGAAGGATCAAGGGAAGAGGGAAGGAAAAAGGAAGGAAGGAAGGCAGACAGGGAGGCCTCTCCTACTCCTTGTTTTTTTCTCCCTCCTACCCTACAGGGGCCAAGATGAGGCAAGTAAGGGGATGGGGTAGAGGTGCTAGATGGGAAAATGTCTTGGCGTCCTCAATGCCTAGCAGGGCACCTGGCATAAAATGGACACTCAATAAATAATATACTAAGAATGAGGAAAATGTTTGCCCCTTTATGATTCCCAGTGACTTTGTAAGGGCCTTCTATATCTGCATCATTCTGGGGACTGAATGTGGGTCCTTCTGAAGTCATGGTGTTATAAAACAGAGATACAGGGGTGATGTCTAAAGCACACACTGACATGTCCCCAGATGCACCTGCACATACACACTTGTACATGCTCATATACCTTGCTGCTGCCAAGCTCAGAAATAGGGTTCTACACAAACCTCACTGTAAACTTTTCATTTCTCTTAAGTGCATACCTCTGTCTTTGCCGTTTGAAGAAAACCAGGGATGCAATGCTGAGAATGTGACTGTAAATACTTCAGATTTTAAACTCTGAGGATTTTCTCTTGGTTTCCTCAGAGGGTTGTAGTCTGTGGTGCATGAATCCTGGGGTTTCAAGGCCATCTGGCCCCTATGTGCTCAATGATCTACCCAGTGGAAGGAAGACGAGATACAGACATTTCAAAACCTTTAGGCAGTGGGTCTTGGCATGCCCTATCTTCTTTGTTTTTGTATTGAGACAGAGTTTCACTTTGTCTCCCAGGCTGGAGTGCAGTGGCACAATCTCCGCTCACTGCAACCTCCGTCTCCTGGGTTCAAGTGATTCTTGTGCCTCAGCCTCTTGAGTAGCAGGGATTACAGGCATGCGCCACCATACCTGGCTAACTTTTTGTATTTTTAGTAGAGACAGGATTTCACAATGTTGGCCAGGCTGGTCTCGAAATCTTGGCCTCAAGTAATCCGCCCACCTCAGCCTCCAAAGTGCTGGGATTACAGATGTGAGCTGCTGCACCCAGCCAGCATGCCCTATCTTAATTGTTAATTTTATATGATAGCAGATTAGCTCTCCTAATTACTTCCATCTTAGGCTAGATTAAAATGTTAATTTTAATTTTAATTGTTAATTTTATATGATACCAGATTAGCTCTCCTAATTACTTCCATCTTAGGCTAGATTAAAATGCATCCTGATCAGATAGTAATTTATGGTGAAGAGATGCCTTCTGGCCTAAAAACATGTCAGGGGTAAATCTCTAAGTAGATGACCTCAAGGCAGAGAGCCCAGAGTGCACTGTGTATGAAAGAATTACAGAGTGAAGTTCATGTGCCCAAGGTTTTAAAGAATAATTAAGAGCCTAATTATAAGAGTAATGAAAAGAGCCGTACACAATTCCAAGTTAGCTTTGCCTGTTAAGAGTAGAAAACTCATTTTATAAGTAATAAAATGATAGTGCTTACACAATGCAGCTTTCCAATTTCCTTTTCAAATTCCACTGTGCTTGAGGCACCATCCTCTTTGACTGCATGCATTCTGATCTTTGTTGAATAAATTTCATCTATTAATTCTTCTATTCGTTGGCCTTTATTGACTGTCCAGTCCATATGCATGGCCGTGGTGGAAACTCAGCTGAGAAAGCTGAATGACACATGGCCCTACCCTCTAAAGCTCACTCTCTCCTGTTGGAGACAGACTTCTAAACAAAACCACCATGCCTCCAAAGAGAAAACCCCATTTTTCTGGGAGCTCAGAATGGGAAATAACTCTGCCTGGGGATGGAGGTGGGAGGAAGGAGAACTTAGGGAAGGCTTCTAGAAAAGGTGACATTTTGGCTGCATCTTGAGGGGTGACCAGGAGTTTGCTAGTTAGAACAGGGAAGGAAGAGCATTCTGGGTTGAGAATTAGGACAGAGTCTTCTCTTATAATCCACAAAGCAAACGTCAGGTCATACAGGAGCAACTCAAAAGACCTTTTGCAGAGATTTAGTTATCATTGCCCATGCTAGACTATCAGCTGCTACTGACTTTGTGCAGTACTTAGACCACCTAAGTTAGTGCCCGATAGGGCATTTTGAGGATGACAGTAATGCCTGTGCTGGAGATGAATGGGATGTGACCCTCATCTTTTAGTCATGACATTCCAGCTCTCCTACCTTGGGTTTGTTCCCAATAATTAAGTGGCCATCACAGCAGTAGTGACACCAAAGCACGGTAGTGAGTATTCTTCTGCAAACTCCAGGAGCATCTGTGGAACCAAGTGCAGATGCCTTTAACCTGTGCAGCAGTTGACTCAGGTTACCAGTCACCTTCTTCAAGTTCTTCCCGAGAAGATGTATCTTTCTTGTTCAGCCCAATTTTTATAAACCTTAATGTTCTCTTAAAACTGAAATTTTGCACAGTAGCCATTAGCATCAGAGCAACATTCCCATGAGTTATGGAATCTCCTAGAGTACTTTACTCTAAGCAAAGAGCCAATTATTGCAGCCCTGAAGTTGGAGGGGACACTGATTAGTATCTGTGGCCTGGAAGTACAGATGGATGGCTGTGGAGGCCACAGCATCTTGAGGATGTTAAATGGGGTCAAAAGCAAATCCGACTCCCTTATGGCCCAACTCAGGAGTTATTCTTAGGCATAGGGAACATGAGAGAGGTCTCTAGAGTTGGGAAGAATGGACCTAGTGGGGAGTCCTTGGACCCTGCAAGTTTCCATTCAATTTCTCACCCTGGGCACTGCTCCCACCTGTTCTCTGTACCTATTCCTTCTCTTCTATTTCTCCTCTCCAATTCTTCTCTTATTTCCGCATTCCTCTTTCTCAATAAATATATCTTTTTTTTCTAGAAGTTTCTACTGAGTTTGAAGGTTTCAATGACCATGTTGATTACAGAGATAAGAAGGCTATTTCCATCGCTGTCTTTGGATGACAAACAGCAGAGGCTCCTCTCTGCAGGCCTGGCCAGACTGCTTATGAGGAGCTGGAGGGAAAGATGAATGGCTTTAAGTCACTCAGGCCAGTACCTAAGAACCCAACACTGTGCTGGGCCTTGGGGGTGGTCCTGGGGTAGCCTGAGGGTAAGGAATGCTAGAGAGGTATGGCAGAGAGAACCTGAGAGAAGGCGTTAGGACATGCAATGAAGTCCCATTTCCCACTGATTCCTAACTTTATTTTTCTGCCAAATTAAAGGAAACATATCTTCCTCATATGGTGGAGAAATAAATGAGACATAAGATAAGTCTAAAGCTCAATATAAATATAAGGGTTTGAACCCATCTAAACTGGGTCTGTGTGGGCTCAGCTGCTCCGAGCTGGGCTAGACTTGGAATAGGAAGCAGTTTCACTTGCCCTTTTCTCCTGTGGGCCTAGAAATCCCTGGATCAGATGATGCTGTGGAGCTCACTGTGGGAGAAGGGGAGGGAGCAGAGCGGGGCTTGAAGCCTGAATCCTGGAGCCCAGGTTAGGTCTCCATCAACCCGAACAACATCTCTGAGTCCCCACTTCCTCATCTGCAAGACGGGAATTCTAATCCCACTTCACACACTTAGGGATAGAATCAAATGCAATACTAAGCCCAAAGTCACTGTATAAACCACAATACAAATGTGGTTATTAATATCCTATCATTAATATCTTGGTGTTTCTTATACCAATGGATTTCCAAAGGGAGAACATTAGCAAGATAAAATAGCCTCGGAAGGAACCAAAGAAACTACATTTTGTACACTAGGGTAATATAAATTCAGTACATTTTAAAACTTAGTTTCTATGTAAGATCATTTAAAAATCAGTTTCTATTAAAATTCAGAAGCATTTCTAAGTATTGGGAAAGACTCTCTCCCTGCTCGTTGCCATTGCTACATTGGCCTGCCTCTGGAGGAGAAGGCCCTCTTCCCTTCCCGCTCCACTAGTGTAGGACTCTTTGGGTGAACTCCCTCCCCTTCCCCCCGAGCAGTTGGGTGGGAGTGTGGTAAGCCTCTGGTTATGCTTTAAAAATAGTGTTGAGAGAGAGGCAGGCAGGCAGGGAGGCTCACCTGACAGGAAGGACAGGTTTTCCTGCCCTCCCTCCCCACCTGCCCCACACCCAGTCACTCTGTCACCCCAGGGGAGCTGTCAGCCCAGCCCCACAAATTAGAGGGTGCTGCATGGCCCTGGCCCCACACAGTGTTTCCATGAGAACCTCTCCTTCCCCTGATTTTCCCTTTTCTTCCGGGGCCTCCTTGCACATAGAAAGAAACCCCTGCTCCTAGCCCCGTTCCTGTATCTAGACCCTGGCAACCTCCGTCACTCATCCAGACATTAGCTAGGAGCTGGCAGTGCCAAGGATGGCCCTGGAGAGGAGGATGGGGCCAGGGTTGGCACCTGGGCCACTTGGGCAAGCCTGAGATGTGGGTGCAGGCTTTGCTTGGCGCTCCCAGTGGCCCTGGCCTGGCCTCTCCTAGGATCCAGAGGAATCCTGGACCCTGAGTCCCAGGCCCCAGGAAGGGAAGCAGTCAGACCTCTGGCTTCCCCATGGTGGCATCTGAGCCCATGGCATTGCCCTCTTCCAAATACACCCTGCATCCCTTGGCTCTGCCTCACCCTTAACCCCTGGTCAGCTCCTTCCCAGTGGCCAGCACTACCCCTCCACTGGCTGCAGACACGGCTGCATCTTGCTCTCAAATTATTCATAGGAATGCATACCTCCTGCCTGTCCTGCCAGACCCCTCACAGACCTCAATTAATGCAGCCCAGCTGATTGAGCATTTGTCTTTTGATGGATTGAATGACAAACAGCCCTATGAGGTCTCAGCTTGTCCTCCATCATCTCTGGCCTGAGGAGTTTCCAGGGTTTTGGGAACTCTGGGCTTCATGGAAAGAAAGAAAAGGTACAGTAAATGCTCTGGGACTGTCCGAGCCTGAGGACCAGAGAGCACGGCGTCTTGGAATCAGACTGATGTGGTCGGCCTCCCCGCTCTGTAATTCATCCTATAGCCTTGGACAAATCCATTAACTTTTCTTGATATCAATTTCCTTATCTGTAAAATGGGGATGAAGTTATCTACTTCAGAGGGTGCTGTAAGGGTTAAATAATCTCCAAGGCCTCTACAGTGTTCAGACACACAAATCACCTATAGCACCACTCAAAGTGTATGTGCAGATGGGGTCTGGCTTCTTGCATTTTGTTGTTGTTATTTAGTTGATTGTTTTCTGCATTGTGCATGTGTGTAGTTAAACAAAATGCCCTATCACTGAGATCTGGCCTGCAGGGCCAGGTCTGGACACAGATAACACTGCTGGAGGAACACTAAAACCTTTCTTGATGTGCCACAGGCTTTTATTTCTCTTATTTCTCACTAAGGACAGGGAAGCTTTCATCAGCAACATCAACAACAACACAATAAACATGTGCACCTCCCCAGGGGTTTCTGTTGACCCTGAATTCTTCCCCCCCCCCCCCCCCACCAATTGCCTTGGAGATGTGGGGCCACCAGACTTGAAGCTCGTGTCACTCCCAGAGGTTGAGGAGTGAGAATTCCTTGCACCAGGGGCTGCCTCAGCAGTGAAGCCACAGGAAATAGTCTTCACTCTCTCAGTGGGGCTGGTGGTGACCAGCAATATCCAGTTAAAAGCTGTCGATCAGGGTCTCTGAGCATTCCTGGTCTGGGAATGGAGGGGAAGAATCTGGCTAGCTCTAGGGTTACACAGCTGAGTCTGGCCTCATTAACCAAATTAGCTAACCAGCCGCTGTGCAAGTGATGTCTCAGATGCCCCAATGTTCATGGAGGAAATTAACTCAAATTATTATTATACACACCCCACATCATCAATTGCATTTAGCAAGTGTCCATATACCAAGGAGGAGGGAAATCACCACAGACTTAGCTTTTGTATAGCCCTTTGCTCTTTAAAAGTAACTTTTTAAACAGTCTAGCACTGATTCCCGCCTTATTTCTGGACATCAACAACACAGATGTTACTATCAGCATTTATTTAGAGACTAAGTGGCATATCCAAGATCACACAGCATATTGAGGGATCCAGGGCTCCTCTCTCTTAGTCCATTATTCTTTTTTTGTTTGGTTTTCTCTTCTGCCATAGGCTAGTTTGTACACATCAACCATAGTCATCTTTTAAACCTCAAATGAGACTGTGTCACTCCTGGCTCACACCCTCCATGGCTTCCCAATAGAGAGAGCACAGTGCAGGTGGCTCACCTTCTTTAAGCTGCTTTCCTCCCCATCTCTCACACCAGGCCGCCATCATGCTTCTCCCCCACTGACTCTCCACAGCCTGCCTCCTTCTCAATCCCAGGGCTTCCTTGTCCTCCAGATCACTCTGTCCCACTGCCTGCTTTTCGCTCTCTGGAATCATCTCATTTATCTGTTTACATGTTTGTTTCCTGCCTCCCGTCAGCAGATCATCAATTCCATGGGGTCAGGGCCTTTGTTTTGTTGATGCTGCATCCCCAGTATCTAGATTAGTACCTGGAACTTACAGGATAATCAATGAAGGTTTTTTTTGAATGAATGGATATTGTACTGCATTGATAAAAGAAAGAGAGAAAAGTCCTGGGAGAGAATGAAGGAAAAGAGGTTATTAACGATGGGAAACGATATGCCCAATATGAGTGAATAGCTGCTATCAGAGATTGCACAATCTCTGCTGGGTCACCCCATCCCCACTGATCTAAGGCTCCTGAGCCCCAGGCTCACGCCCCCTCTCCAATCTGACCAACAAGCCAAACCTAGCAGTAACTCTAGAGCGGACTTTGACTCTAAATGTGGCCTTAACCCTAGGCCTGACTGTGAAAACAACACCTTCTTCTAACTTTAATCCTGTCCCTAATAACCACCTTAACTTGGCACTCTAATCTCAATGGCAAACCCAAATCCATAAGCACAGTCCCCTCTACTCAATGGGCCAATCCTAGACATAAGAGCCATAAGAATCCTAGACTTAAGCAGGCCAGACTGTTATCCCAGTCCTGCCATATTGAACCTTAACTAGATCTGCCTCAGTTTCCCTGAGTGGAAACTGATGGGGGAGGTATGGACTAAAATTGGTGACACTGAAAGCTAGAAAAGACCTTAGAGATAATCGAATTTCTTCCCTTTGGGGATAATATTGCAATGAATACATGCCATCATTTATTTTCTATGTGTCCCATTGGTTCTTTTTTCCTTTTTCTTGCCATCTTTTGGATCAATCAAGCATTAGTTAGTACTCCATTTTGCCTCCTCCATTTGCTTTTTAGCTAAACCTCTTTGTTTCGATTGAGTTTATTTTAGGGATTATAATACGTACCTTAAACTTGTCATAGTCTACATTGAAATCACATAAAAGAACTTAAACCAGTGTCATTCCCTTTTGTAACCCCCATCTTTTGTTCTACTGTTATCATATACCTAAGTACTGCATATGTCATAAGCCCTACTATTATTGTTGTTGTTATTGCTTTAGATAGTTATGTCTTAAAGACATTAAGAATTGAAAAAGTATTTTTTTAAAGTTACCACTACACTTAACAATTTCTGATGCTCTTCATTCATTTCTGTAGGTCATTGATGCTCTTCATTCATTTCTGTAGGTTATTGAGGCTCTTCATTCATTTCCGTAGGTCATGTTTCTGTTTTCTTTCCCTTCAACCTGCAGAACTTCACAATTCTCTTCCCCTACCAGGGATACCGCAGCCTCTCTACCCTTCCATCCCTACTTCCATACAGCTCCAAAACCTGCAAGTTTCCAACCATTTCCCACAATGCAGTTAAATGCCAAGATAAATTTTTAGGCATTTCCAAACTCCCTAAGGACAGGCCCAGATGAAGCCATGAAAGAGAAGAGAGGGCAAGTAACCAGGAGCATCTCCTCTTCCTCCTTCCTACATCACCTTCCCCATACTTCCCAAAGGGGACCTCTCTGACACTGCAATGCAAGAGTAAACTACTGGATGATGATGATGGTTATTATTATTATTTACCTCCTTTCCTTCCTGGGCCAGGGAGGAGAGCATCAAGCCCTTTGCAGCAGCAGACTGATCCCCTTCAGTTATCCTCAGGTATTTACTAAGCCCCCTCCTTGGTGCAGACCCTCTGCTAGGGGAAGAGAAAGGCAGAGGTGGAAAGGCTGCAGGGAAGTGAAGGAGCTTATAGACTAGATGGGAGAGCATGGGCACCCCTCCTAAGGAAATCAGCAATCCAATCTTCTTTTTTGTTTCTTCTCGCTCCTCTTCCCCTTTCTTTCCCTGCCAATTAGCAAGGATCATAGAACTGTGAGTTGGAATAAGCGTGATTAGGTAAGAAAAGTTGATCAAAGAAGTCCTTAGATTCTAAACTCTGCAGGGAATATTGCCTCTGAGGCCCCTCTCATCCCTAAATAATGGGGCAAGAGATAAAAGGGACCCCCTCAAAGCCTTGGGAATATACAGTTGAGGGCAAGTCAAAGATTGCAGTGCTGTACACGTGGCAGATTTGGAGAAGACGTGGGTAAGTAGCTGGAGACAATCCTCTGAAGGGTTGTGAAGGGATGAGGGGTGCCAAGAGCATGTTCCTCAGCTTGGAGGCAATGGGTAGAAAGATGCATAGCTGGCACCAAGCCAGGTCCCTTTCTGGCTCCCAAGTCTACAGCATTTTGTTCCTTCTCCTTCCCCATATGTGTCCCCAACCCCTCCAACAGCTGACCTCTAGTCATCCCACAGAACATACTCAAGTTCTACCACTGAGGCTTCCACAGCTACTGCTATTGTTGCTCCTTCTCTTATTATTTTTTCTGATGAAGAGCCCTGGAGCCAGTCATACCTGAGTTCAAATCCCAGCTAGGCCACTTGCCAGTTGGCTGACCTTAGATATTCACTTTCCTCATTGAGTCTTGGCTTCCTCTTCTATAAAAATGGGGCTGTTTTCTTCTTTTTTTGGACAACTCTTCAAGAATGAATATAACAGGCATTGAGTTAACATCCTTAAAATATAAAGAATTAATCTAAAACAACAAGAAGTATACTAAGGGCCAGGTGCAGTGGCTCATGCCTGTAATCCCAGCACTTTGGGAGGTTGAGGCAGGCAGATTGCTTGAGCCCAGGAGTTTGAGACCAGCCTGGACAACATAGCAAAATCCTGTCTCTAAACCCCCAAATTAGCCAGGTGTGGTGGTATGCGCCTATAATCCCAGCTACTCAGCTGAGGTGGGAGCGTTATTTGAGCTCAGGTAGTCAAGGCTGCAGTGAGCCAAGCTCACACCACTACACTCCAGACTTAGCAATAGAGTGAGATTGTGTCACAAAAAATTAAATAAATAAATTTTGAAAAGAAATATAAGACAAAAACAATAAGTGGACAGGAGTCACAAACAGATAATTCCAAAAGATGAAATCCAAGTAGCTAATAACATTTTAAGACATGTTTAGCATCCTTAATAATAAAAGTGAAAATTAAAGAAATGAGACATATTTCATTTCTGAAAAGCTACTATAGTTTTTAATCTATAATAATCAGTATTGACAAGGGTGTGATAAGATGGAGAGACTCCACTTGGTTATTACGAATGCTTTTTGGAACACAATTTGGCAATATGTACCAACAGCTTTAACAGTGCTCATGCATTTTGACCTAGTAATTTCACTTCTAGGAATCTGTTTGAAGGATATAATCAGAGATGAGGTCAAAGATTAATATTCACAGATGTTCAGGTGTTCATCACAGAGTTATTAACAGGAAATTTTTGGAAAAATATCTAAATGGGCCATGAGTAAAAGAATGTTTAAATTGGTTATAATACATTCTTAAAGTGGAATTATATAGCTAATAAAAATATTTTTATAGATTGATGATATGTGATTACAATACAATATTTGCTGATAAGCAGGAAATAACGTACATAATGTATAATCTCAATTTTAAGCAGCTATATTTATGCTTACATATTATGTACGCCATTAGAAAATAGACTGAGAAACACCCCAAAAGGTTAACAATAGTAATTTGAAAGGTCATACATGACGTTTTCTTATATTTTCTAAGCTTTTCACAGTAAACCAGCATTACTTTTAAAATGAGAAAATAAACTACTATTTAAAATCACAACTACATTGTTTGACCCCGTAATTCCTCTTCTTCAAATGTATTTAAAAAATCAGAAATTCAGTGAAACATGTTGGTATAAAGAGCCAGGACTCAATGGTGATTAAACCATTACTTATGATTTTAAAAGGTAGGAAAACAAAGTATCTAGCAGTTGGAGAACAGTTAAGAAACTAGTTGTATCTCCACATAATGGGACACTGTGAATGCACTAAAGATGCTTGTTAGAAATTTTAATGACATGGAAATATTTGTCTTATAAAAGTCGTTAAAAGAACAGGAAATTGTATATATTTAAAATGTATATTTTAAAATGTTAATGACATGGAAATATTTGTGTTATAAAAGTTATAACAGTTATAAAAGTCATTAAAAAAAGAACAGGAAATTGTATATATTTAAAATGTGTATTTTAAATATATGTTTAAAATGAATTTTAAAACCTGGAATGCACACACTTAAATGCTAGCAATGATTTTATCTTGGGCATGGGATTATATATGATTTTTATTTTCTTCCATATACTTTTATATTCTTTTATATACCATATCTATAATGACTGTCAATACTTCATGAGCTTATTTAAAAAAAACAGAAAAAAGAACAATGGAGAAAGAGTCTGAGAAGAAATGAACTTCTATGTTGGAGAATGGAGCTAAGGACAATTATCAAGATTGTTGAGAACACTAGATGATGATTGTGACCAGCACAGTGCCTGGCATATAACAGATGCTCAAATAAATGCAGGTTTGTTTCCGCCTCCCTCTTCTTTCCTGCACACATCTTTCTTGCTCTGAACCCTATGTGCCATTGACAGTCTGTCTCACTCTCCTTTACTCGAGTAACATTTGTCTTCTCAGCAGGTCTGCTGGCCCAGGAGGACTGAGCTAGCTCCTTCCTTCAAGGCATGGTGCCAGCTGGAGCTCAGGCAGCCTTGCTGACTAGTGATGGAGGAACGGGGATGATCGCTCCTTCCCTTCACCCTGACAACCCATATTAAGGGTTTCTTCTCAGGATGACATCTAGGGAGGTAAAGTTTGCATAGAGTGAAGGAGTGAGAGGGAGTTTCCTTGTAAATGATTTTTTTTTTTCTCCTCTTTCTATCCCCCCAGTCTAGAGCCAGCAGAACATCCAGGGAAAGAAGGTAGGGAGATGGCTCTAAGGAAGGTTCCTACACCAAGCATTTCGCCTTTGCTGATAACTGGCATCCCACCAGTAAAGCTGAATGTTCTTTCAAGATACCTTTCATGATGCAGATTCCCTTTGGAGGACAAACATATGAATATGCACATATTGATATGTATATATTTATCAGCTCCCCTTCAGAAGACATGTATGTGAGAGCCCCTGCATAAGGGAACTGAACAGGGAACTACTGAGAATGGACATACCTGGGGATGGGGGTCTGGAATTTTCCATTAGTAAACCCATACTGAGGCTACCCTGTGCCAGGCACTACTATATCACAGAAGATGCAGACCGATATGAGGCAAGGTCTGGTCCTCAGGTTTCTTACTCTGTAAATGGAGAACTAAGACAGACTTGTGAAAAATAACAGCAAAAACATATGGTAGCATGGAACTGCAGGACTGAAGGGATCTTAAAAGTTTTCAAGATTGACCTTCCAATTGGTTATCAAATAACTGTTGTAGAGGTGTAAGCACAAAGGACACAGAGCTCAGACATGGGTTGAGCCAGGACTGTCTGGGAGTGCAGAAGGATTGTTAGAGCTGGACTGCCACAGAGGACTGGGAAAGGCTTTCAGGACAGGTAAAGCACAGAGCTGGGACATTTGAGGGACAGTGTGTAGACTGTTGGAAGGAGGTTGGTGAAGGAGAGTAGGGAAAAGTACACGCAAGGGAGTTGGGGTCAGTTTGCAAAGGACTAAGGATGCCAGGTTTGAGTGTCCAGACTTTGTCCTTTGGACAATGAGAGGCACCTGCAAATTTCCAAACAAAGAGGTGACTTTGAAAAGAGGTATCTGAAGGTGATTCTAAACGTTGGCAGGAGACAGTAGGAACAGGTAGGGATTATAGACAAAGTGGTGAGTCAGAGACATTCATACCATCCAGGTGAGATGCCAGGAGCATGGATTAGGACGGTGGAGGTGGGAATGGGAAGAAAAGGACCAGTGGCGAAGGACTTTCAAGGGAAGACTGGGCAGGCCTTGGGGGCTGAGTGGTGGCCAATCCGCCAGCCCAGCACACTCTTTGTATACCTTGGTCTCAGCAGCTGAGGCGCCACTGCCCCAGGAGTGCTCAGAGTCTCTGGGGGAGGGAGAGGAAGCACATTTCTGACCAGGGTTTCCAGGAGTTGTGCACCAGTACAGACTGGCACCCAGGGCAAGGATGGGGTCAGGGAGAAGGGCGGCTCCTCCTATTCTCTTGGATAACAATGCCCCCAAGCCTGCCATTTTCTGTGGTTAAAAGGAGGGCCTTTCTCCCCGCCAGTCCCTCACCCACAGGAAATCCGTGTCCCGGGAGTTCACAGCTGTGAATACAGTCTGCTAAATAGCTCAAGACAGGCCAGGTGCTGCCTGGTGCAGGCCTCCAGGGCCCTCTCAGGGGCCCAAAACAACCAAGCACTGCCCACTCGGTCACCTAGCATGTCTTTCTTGAGGACTTACTTTGCATGAGGCAGGTGCTGGATGCTGAGGACACAGAGGTGAGGAAGACAGAACCACATCCAGTGGGGCCACAGACAAGTCAACACATGGCTGCAATGTAGCCAGACACTTGCTGGCTGAGATCAGTGCCAGGTGTCAAATAAGCAGAGGATGGGGCTGGAATGTTCAGAGGGAAATGAAAAAAGGCTTCACAGAGGAGGTGATGTTGAACAGTCTTAAAGGAAGAGAAAGGGCTTGTCGGGTAAATACAGGTAGGAGCAAAGTACACTTATTGCATTCTAGGAGATGCTCTGAGCCAAGGACTAAAGCATCATGGTGCAACTACAGAACCACAAGTCACGGGTCAAGCTGCAGGGGAGAAAGTAGAAACGGGTGGGAAATGGAACTGGAGTGATACACAAGGTCCAGGTAATGAGGATACCTGTGGGTGTCCCAAGGTGTATAAATTTTATCCTGTAGATCATAGTAGCCATTGGAGCTCAGATGTGGCCACTCACTGTTGGACCTGCCTTGGGGAAGTTTTACATTTTTTCCTCTAGGAGAGCTTAGGGAGTCCAGATGAGGCACAAGTGTCTGAGGGAGAAAACCATCTCTGCATAAATCACATTCTACCAGGCGGGTTCCCATGTCAGGGTTTTGCATGCTCTATTTCTTCTACCTAGAATGCTCTTCTCCCAGAGACCTAATTTGGCAACTCTCTCCCCGCTCCCCCTTCTATTATTAATTTCCCCGACCTTGCTATCCTCTTCCTTTCTTTTTTTCTTTCCATAGCACTTAACATCTATAGTAGAATATGCTCACTTCTTATGTCTATTACTCATTGTCTGTCTCTGGGGAATGTGACTCCTGGGGAGCAAAGATCTTTATATATTTTGTTCCCCAGCTGTTTCCCCTATACCTAGAGCTGTGCCTGGCACAGGTAGAGGCTCAATGACTATCTGTGGAACAAATGAATGAAGGAAGAAACCGTCTTTGTAATTCCAGTGCCCAGCACAGAGCTGTAAGACGTAGGCATGTGTGTAAGAAATGCTACCATCATTAGGGCGCCAGCAAGTGAGTGCCCTCGGGTTTCCCTGCAAGCCCCAAGGCCTAGTTGGGCCCCCCAGAGTGGCGCGGTTTCCACTTACTCCGTGCCGCCCAGCGGGGCACTTGGCACGGCCTGGGGCGAACGTGCCACTCGGAGAATAAAGCACTTCCTCCGCGGGGCGGCCCTGCCAGGCTGCCGGGGTCTTGCGTCCCGGAAACACCTCCCCCCAGCCAGCCGGGGAAGCCTGGGCGGAGCTTTCTAGGAAGCAGCCCTACCCTGCCTTGCCTTGCCTGCCTGGAGAAGGAGAGAAAACTTGAGTTCACAAGGCCCTGCTGGCTGCTGGGTACAAGCCCAGGGGGCAGGTCACCTCACTGCTGAATGACAGGTCTCTCCTGGACCCCAAAGTCCTCCTAAACAGGGTCCCAAGCACTGAAAATATCCCAGTGTCCCGGTACCCATTCATAATTTTATAATTATATTTGTTTATATAAAAAGAAAGAGACACAAACAGATATGTAAGAGTAGGATTGGAGCATGAACACAGGGACACTTAGCTCTATCTGAAATGTTTATTTATTGCAAAATAAAGTGATTAGAAGCAAATGGGAGAAAGAAGGCTTGTTTTAGGTGGTGAAAATATGGGTGCTGGTTATATTGTTCTTTTCACTTTTCTGTAACTTTAAAACACTTCAAGGTTAAAAATAAAGGAAACATAACGAAGAACATAAGGAAGAATGCTAATAAATATATGAATCAACAAGATTCATATATTTTTTTTCTATGATGACTACTTGGAACTTTGCTGAATTAATGAACACCTTGGATCCAGCCTTGGTGTTGCTGTATAACCAGTCGGTAAACCAAAGCACCATGGCAGTGTCGTGGGGCAGAGCTTTGCAGAATGAGGGGTCAGGGAGTATGGAAAGGGTGGGAGTGGGGACAAAGGCACTTTGTAAGTGTCTCTCAAGGCTCACCATGCAGAGAGCTACCTGCTCTTCCCATATAAAGGGCCTGCCTTTCTTTCTTGGCTTCCCGCATGTTTTATTTTTTGCCTCTGACCTAGACCTCAATTGTTGCCACACGAATTAGATGGTGGAGAAGTTGGATGAACAGAAAAGAAGAAAACCTGAGAGGTGGTCTCTGGCAATAGTGGTCCAGCCAATGTCACCTCCTGGTAATTTGGGTTTCTACCTGTCACTACAATCTCCAAGTGGGGGATTTTTGAGGATACTCATGGACTCATAAGATACAGTGAAGACCAGAATACCTCTGCCCCCAGGCCATCGCTAAATAACACCTTCCAGATCCCAGGAAAGCACATGAAGATTTGTCAGATTCCTGTTTATCCATAATTCAATGAAAGTACAAACCATAGGAATTTTTTGCCTGCTTTTGGGAGGAGACAAAGGAGTACATTTTCTTTCTTTTTTATAATGTTCAGGGCATCTCATAAGGTTGGTGTAGACTCAGCCCCATCACTCATGGGTGGTAGCCTAGCCAGTCCTGCTGGTGTAACAAAATACCCTAGACTGGGTGGTTTAAACCAAAGACATTTGTTTCTCACAGTTCTGGAGGCTGGGAAGCTCTGGTATCTCATCCTCTTTTTATAAGGGCACTAACCTCATCATGGAGACTCCACCTGCATGACCTCATCAATACCTCATCACCTCCCAGAGGTCCTGCTCCCTAACCCCATCACATTGAGGGTTACAGCTTCAACATACACGTTTCGGGGGAACACAGTCCATAACAGGTAGGAGTGTCTTGGAAACCAGGCCTCATGGGAGACATAAACACTCCCTCTGTGCATCCTGGCTGATGCATATACAGTCTTTCTTTGAACATCCCCAAGGCAGGCAGCTCCTTCCCTCCATCTATTGGACATGGTTCTGCTCTCTGGGAGAGACCAAATTTGTCTGGCCCTTCCTGTATTTGTAGACTGAGTCATCCTTTCTCTAGACTAAATGCCCTAGCTCCTCCCATAAGCTTCCTACTCTCTTAGTGGACAGATCTGTGCAATGGGAATGATAGTTCCAAGAGTACTCTGAAACCCCAAGAGATCCTGAAATATGTCTGACACATCAGAGAAGGATTGGTTAGGTTTGCTTGACAGAACTGTTCTTTAAAGATTGGTAAATGATCAATCCACTAGCCATGGAAGTGACAACTTGGGTTTAACCAAGTTGTAAAATCACCCAGTGCCAGTTACTTAGGGCCTCTTGACATGTATAGATGCTTGGCTGAGTCCTAGAAGTTCAGTGTTGACTTAGAAACTGTCCTCAGCCTGGTGTAACTACCCAGGGTAAAAATGAGTCAGGAGGCACCCCAGGTCCTCATTCATTTTCCAGTCTCCTGAAGGAAATCTCTGGGCAGATGGGGAGTTATCAAGGAGCCACCAGGGAGCTGGTCTGAATTCTGAATAAGGCAGGAACGTCCCCAAGGTAGGCAGCTCCCTCCCTCCATCTGGGTCATAGAGTTGAGCCGGTTAAAGATAGAGTGACCTACTAGAATTGTTTAATTTGGGGCTCACACTGGGCCCAGAAATTTCAAGACTTCTTTAGAGCAGTGTTTTTCCAATCACTCCTCCGTGAAAGTTGTCAAGTGTTAACTCCTCAGGGAAATGGAAAGCTAAGAATTCTCCACAATTGGCTCAGGAAGTACACACTGAAAGTTTAGCCTGACTTAAATCCCTAAGATATGTGTTTTATTCAGCTTCAGGGTACCCTTCCTATGTACCCATTTCAGGGATTGGAGACAAAGTTCAGCTATAGCAAATGTTTGCTCTAAACAGGAAGTCTTGGCCAGTACTCCTGATCTCCAGAGAGCTAGATGGGTGGGGGCTCTAATTACAAAGGGAGAATGGGTGCTGGGGGTGTCCTGACTTTCTTCCTGAGACACCTCATCATCCTTCCTTCCTTACCCAGAATTCAACCCAGCTCCCTGGTGGTTCCTTAATACCTCCCCGTCTGCCCAGAGATTTCCTTCAGGAGACTGTGGAAAATGAATGAGGGCCTGGGGTGCCTGCTGACTCATTTTGACCCTGGGTAGTTACACCGGGCTGAGAACAGTGTCTAAGTCAACACTGCAGCTTCCGGGACTCAGCCAAGCGTCTGTATGTGTTAAGAGGCCCTAAGGAGAAAAAGCAACCAAGAACAGATTTAGAGACCCAGATAGCCACTCTGTAAAACAGGCTTCCAGACCCTGGGCACCCAGCTTCCCATGTGCCTCTGGGCCCCAAGACAGTTCTTAAAAATGCCTCTTAAGTTTCTTTCTGGGCCTGTTGGAGCCTGAGGAGGTTGATGCATAACAATCATATTTTCCCCATCCAAATTCTGTTTTTTTCTTTTTTTGGAGATAGAGCCTCACTCTGTTGCCTAGGCTGGAGTGCAGTGGCATGATCATAGCTCACTGCAGCCTCTATCTCCTGGGGTCAAGTGATCCTCTCACCTCAGCCTCCTGAGTAGATGGCACTACAGATGCACGCCAACCATACCTGGTTATTTTTTAGTTTTTTTTACAGGAACAAGGGTCTCACTATGTTGCCCAGGCTGGTCTTGAAGTACTGACCTCAAACAATCCTCCCACCTCCATCTTCCAAAATGTTGGGGTTACAGGTGTGAACCACTGTGCCACGCCCAAAGTTCTGAAATACAGAATCAGCGGATGGATGGAAAGATGTTGGCTCTGTTATGGACTGAGTTGCTGAGGACCAGGGACTTCCCAAGGGGGCCCTTGAGAAGACCAGCTTCAGCAGACCCCCAACCTGCTATAGGCACCCCCAGTTGGTACATCCTTTACCCCTACGCCTGTCAGAGCAGCTTAGAGTGCAAACTACCTGCTGTGAGGCACACCCAACTGGGTCCTGATCCATTCCCAAACTGCTCACTCAGTCACTACCGCAGTTCACCTCTGTCAGGGGTCAGGCATGGTGAAGTAACCTGCCAGGAGTGCACAGATAATTCCCTCCTCATTGAAACCAAAGACTAAGGAAGAAGCTGTCCTTCATCTCTAGTAATTATTTCTAAGTGAAAGAAGGTTGAGATCCGGGGTAAAGAATTTGGATTAGGAACTGGCTCCCAGGGGAGTTGGAAAGCAGCCACTGACAGAGTCCATCGAGTCTCTCAGGGGGAAGCATTCTAGTCAATTCTGGAACCCTCTGAGCAGCCACTTGGTGCTTGGCACTATGCTACCATCTGGAAATGATCTGTGCAATGGGCTTTGCGGCCTTACCTCCAGGAGGCAGAGGCATTAAGGATTTTTTCAGTGGTGTAGGGTCTGTGGGGTGGGGGTGGGCTGGGACTGGGGATTCTCTCCAGCCCCAAAACTTATTCTCCTTGGGAGTAGGGAAATGTTTCAGGGAAAGTACAAGAGTGGTGGACTATATTATTGTTCACCAATAATAGATAGCATGAGGATTAGAATTTCTTATCTACTTTAAACCGAGAAATGCAAGATGAAGAGAATGCCTTCAACATTCTCAACTAGAGGCAAGTTGTTTGTACTGCCTGGAATTGAGGAATGAACAAAGTACAGAAAGAGAGAAGAGACAGTATTTCTGTGGGAGACACTCTAAAGAAGGTGAGCAGATACAGCGGAGGCCTGATGAGAGGGAATACATGGAAGCATTAGAAAAACTAGTGGTGGCCAAGCGCGGTGGCTCACACCTGTAATCCCAGCACTTTGGGAGCCTGAGCGGGCGGATCATGAGGTGAGGACATCAAGACCATCCTGGCCAATATGGTGAAACGCCGTCTCTACTAAAAATACAAAAATTAGCCAGGTGTGGTGGCATGCACCTGTAGTCCCAGCTACTTCGGAGGCTGAGGCAAGAGAATTGCTTGAACCAGGAAGTTGGAGGTTGCAGTGAGCCGAGATCGCACCACTGCACAGTAGCCTGGCAACAGAGCGAGACTCCATCTCAAAAAAAAAAAAAAAAAAAAAAAAAAAAAAAAAGACAGAAAAGAAAAACCATGTAGCTTAAATAACACCCTGCCCAGGGGACTACGCTGGTTAGACCACTTCTTTAAACTCTAAACTATAACTGCAGGGGTGTTTATGTTTACAGCCATAACCCTTCAAGGAGTAAAACAGAAGTACCACATCAGCCAGTTTGCCTCGTCCAGCACCTCTGCACTCAAAGTGGCTGCTTTCTGCAGGGATTCAAAAGGTATTAGCCCCCTACCTGTGTGGAGGTGTGTGCACTCTCACTGGCTTTCTAAGATGATTGGCTCCCCAAGGGTTCTTGCAGAAGTTTTGGGGGCCTCAGATCAGCCTCCAGGGGCGCCCAACTTATCTTCCCAACCCCTTCTTAGAACTTCCATAGAAGAGGTCTTGACACCAAATGGCAGGTCAGGTTTGGAGAAATTTCTCAATTCATTAGTATCGCGCCATTCACATTAAAATCGCCTTCCCTTTGGGGGAAACATGTGATTTGACTGTAAAGGAGGGACCAACTTTTTCCAGTGGCCTTTCTCAGCCAGGACAGTTCCATCACCTCCTGGCTATGTGATGGACAAGATCTCCCACATCCTGAAAGACTGCTCCAGGCTACTGCTGCTGCCACCACACCCATCTTGGCAAACTAAGATGCTGACTTCTGTACCCAGAGCACAATTATGCCCAGCTCTGCAAACCCTTACCAGCATTCACATGCCAGTGAAGGCCCACCCTGATTTAATAAGACATTAATGTCGAACAATAACAAAGGATTAATTTAAGCAAATAGAGAAACCTGAGCTTACATGCTCCATGTGCCTAACTGATTTGGGGCCACAGCCTGTCCTTTGGCGGGGCTGGGTCCTGGGAGGCCACAGGATTGGTGGAGAGAGTCATATCTGCCAGGGATAACTTTCAAGGGGATGTGTGCCTGGGAGAAAAGGGTAGGGATTGTTTGTAAGGTAAAGGCTGCATTTGCAGCTCCCATCTGCATAGGGACCTGTCCAGTGGAATAAGTATGGAGCTGGACACAAGGAGGTTTCAGCCAGGGGCTGTGTGGGCTGGGGCCAGAGCCCTAATCTCTCTAGGTCTCACTTTCCTCACTGGGTCTTTGGGTAGGAAAATACTTCTCTAGGGAGGATGCCCTGCAAGTGAAATGTGATCCTTCATCCACACTGTAAACTCCTAGCAGAGAGAGATGGGTGCTAATCACTCCTTCTATCTTCTAGGGTACTTAGCAGAGTGCTCAGCTCTTAGAAGACACTCAGTCAAACAAACGTTTGTTGAACAAATATATGAATCTGTTTCCTCCGTGCTAGAAATCCCCTATCCTAAAAGGAAGCAAGTTTTGGGCAAGTCACAAATATTCCAATTGTTATATCCAAGACTCTCCATTTCCATATTGTCTGTAGTTCTAGGAATTTGCTGAGAAACATCAACAAAGTAATGTTTTGCTTTATGAAGGAACAATGCTCCCAAAAAGTTGGGTGTAAGTTGGATTTTTATGAGACAATTTAGTATTTTAAATGCACAATGTGAATTGGTTATTTTAAGAATGCAGTGAAGTTGTATAGGAAGTGAGTAATTTGTTAAATCAGTGTAAGGTAAAACCCAGCTAAACCACAGAAATTATGCATACACACGGACACATTGCACCCACTGCACCCTCCCATGTGTTCTGTTGCTAAGGGTTCAATCTTAAAATAAGGATTACATTACATTATCTTAAAAGAAAAACAAGGGGAAAAAATTCACTAGTGCTGTTGCCTTTAAAAATGCAAATAATGGATAGGGATTCTCCTAATCTTCCGGGATTGCAGCTCCTGATTCAGCTACGGATTCCCAGTAGGGGTAGAGGGGAAAAGGGCTGGAGAATCACTAATCACCAGTGGCTGATTAGCTTCTGGGAAACCAGTGAGTCACACGGGGCCACGGTGGGCAGCCCACAAGTGCTCTTCATCAATGGCCATGAGTCCTCTCCCAGAAGGAGTAGGGTGGGACCCTCACAGCCATCTGGATGGACTCAGCCTGGAGCGTGCAAATAGAACTAAATTTGTTCTAAACCCAAAACAAATGATCTTAATTGGACTTTGTGGCCTTACCTCCAGGAGGCAGAGGCATTAAGGATTCTTTCAGTGGTGTAGGGTCTGTGGGGTGGGGGTGGGCTGGGACTGGGGATTCTCTCCAGCCCCAAAACTTATTCCCCTTGGGAGTAGGGAAATGTTGCGGGGAAAGTACAAGAGTGGTGGACTATATTATTGTTCACCAATAATAGATAACATGAGGATTAGAATTTCTTATCTACTTTAAATCATGCTTGGCTGTAACACACTTTAACCAATGAAATGTGCACAGAAACAACCTGGGTCATTTCCAGGCAAAGGCTCCAAGAGCCAGCTCCCATGGTCACCACAACATTCTGGAAAGTGGCTGTGGCATCATCCTGGATCCACAGGGATGAGAGCACAGAGAACCCCCAGCCAACCTATGGTAGATGTGCAGAGTGAGCAAGAAATAAACCTCTGATGTTTGAAACCATTGATGTTGGGGATTGTTCATTACCATGGCATAACCTTGCCTCTGCAGATGGGTTCATGACAAATACAAATCGGTTAAACATAAATCAGGTAGGAAGATATCACAGAACCAAGGAACACCTATAGCCTGGGCTGAGTGCCCTCAGAAAGGTGGTCAAGGAGGATGGAGAAGGAGCATGCGTCTCCCAGGTTACATCTGAGCCTGGAGTCGCCAGGCTTCAAAGACCTGAGGAAAGCTTTTCTTGTCTCTGGGAGATTGAGATAATCTTCAATGAAACCTTGTTAATGGTTTCCCCCAGATGAACACAAGTGGTAAGTTTTCCTTTGTGCACTCTGACCTTTCCCAACTCCTGTCAATCTCTATCTATGCACTAAGCATAAACGGATCTCAGCCTGGTGCCATGCCTTCCAGAACAAGGTGTATTCCAGACCTAGATCATGTGAAGCCTGTGGGAAGCAAAATCTAACCTGCAAGAAATATGTAAAACTGAGATAGTGCAGAGCTGAGTGATAAACTCTGCAGTCCTGTTTTCCTTTTTAAAATTGTGATAGGATACTTGTAAAATTACCATTTGAACCATTCTAAGTGTCTAATTCAGTGACATTAAGAATATTTACATTGTTGCACAACATCACCCGCATCTATCCACAGAACTCTTTTCATCCTGCAAAACTGAAACTCTTCACCTATTGAACAATAATTCCCCATTCCCTCCTCCTCCAGCCCCTGGAGCCACTATTTCACTTTCTGGCTATATGTGAGCTTGACTACAGTAAGTATGTCTAGAATTTCTTGCTTGTGCTGAAGAAGAGTGGTCTTCAAACCTTTTTAACCATGAACTCCCACTGTTAAATATCTTAGCACACATACCACCAGTATGTCATAGTTATTACTTTATAAATTAATACATTTATACCATTTTACTAACGTACTACGTATATTTGAAAAACATACAGAGAGCAGCAAAGCATTTATTCCTTCTTTTTAAAACATATTATTTTGAGATAATTTTGAACTTATAGAAAAGTTGCAAAAAGAAAGAGAGTGTTCATACGTTCTTCTAGTTTCTCCTAATGTTAGTATCTTGTATAATCATTATACGACAATGATCAAAACTAAGATAGTAACATTGACACAATACTACTAACCAAACTATGGCCTTTATTTGGATTTCCGCTAGTTTTTCCACTAATACCCTTTTTCTGCTCTGGGATCCAAGCCAGGATCCCACATTGTATTCAGTTGTCGTGTCATTTTAGTCTCTTGGCCCAGTCTGTGATAGTTTCTGTTTTTCGTTGTTTTTCATGACTGGAACATTTTGTAGAATGTCCCTCAGTTTGGGTCTGTATAAGGTTTTCTGATGTTTATATTGTGGTTATAGATTTTTGGCAAGAATAGCATAGAGCCAATGTGTTCTTCTGAGTCTATCATACCAGGGGCTACAGGATGTCTGTATGTTTTATTATTGAGGATGTTAACTTTGATAATTAGTTGAGGTGGTGTCTTCTGGGTTTCCCTACTGTCAAGCTACAATTTTAACCTTTGTAGTTAATAAATATTTGGAGAAAGACACTTTGCAAATATCTTTCGTCCCAGATTTTTGCCCCTTAATTTTAATATCTATTGTGGATCTTGCCTTTGATATTATTACTGTAGTGTTCTAATGGTGATTTTTCTATTTCCTTCATTCCTTCCACATTTATTAGTTGAAATTCTTCTGAAAGGAAGAGATTCTTTTCCTTCCCACTTATTTATTTCTCCAATTATTTCTTTATATCAGAATAAACTTATGGATATTTATATGGTTATAATCTAATAATATTATTATTACCATTATTTATCTTATTCCTCCCATTGTTCCAGCCTTGGCTATTGGGAGCTCTTTCATATTGCCTCACATCTTTCTGGCACCACAAGATGCTTCAGGATCATCTTGCATTTTCCCTGCCCCTGACCTGGAATCATCTACTTCTCCCTGGTTTCTCTTATTGGAGAATGATATTTTAAACAAACCTGTGAGAGCTGGTGTGCTCATTGCCACTGGGATGCTATTGCTTCTAGGCTCTTTCAGCAGACAGAGATGGGATATATATAGAATTATTTTTTTTCCAGGAGACAGGGTCTCACTTTGTTGCTCAGGCTGGAGTGCAGTGGCATGAACATGGCTCACTGCAGCCTCAACCTTCTGGGTTCAAGCGATCTTCCTGCCTCAGCCCCCAAGTAGCTGGGACTACATGTGCACACCACCACGCCCAGCTAAGTTTCGTATATTTTGTAGAGACAGCATTTCACCATGTTTCCCAGGCTGGTCCATCTGCCTTGGTCTCCTAAAGTGCTGGGATTATAGATATGAACCACTGTGCCCAGCCGAGATAGGATTTTTAAGTATGTGCACTAATATGTAAATATACATGTATCCATATTTACTTTTGTAGCTACTTCTCTCTATATATATTAAAAGACCATTAGTGTCCATAAACAGATGAATAAATAAAATGTGATATATAGTACAATGAAACATTATCCAGCCTCAAAAAGGAAGGAAATTTGGATATATGCTATAACACGGATGAAGCTAGAAAGCATGCTAAGTGAAATCGGTGAGACACAGAATGACAAATAGCGTAAGATTCCACTTATTTGAAGTACAGGAATAGGCATATTCACAGAGATTACTGGGGGTGGGAAGCGTCGAGGAATGGGGAATCACTGTTTCATGGTTACAGAGTTTGTGTTTGGGATGATGAAAAAGTTCCCAAACTGGATGGTGGTGATGGTTGCACAATGTTGTGAATGTGGTTAATGTCACTGAATTGTTCAATTTAAAAGGTAAAAAGGTAAATCTTATGTTGCGTGTATTTTACCATAAACAAACATGAGTTCATGGTGATACTTTTGCATCCAATCCAGTAATACAGAGTTCATTCTGCCTTTGCCTTTGTTTTTATTTGTAACTTCTTTCTCTGATGGGGGAAATTGGGCTCTTCTTATTCATAGTATATTTACTTGTTGTTCAACCCAAGCGTATTCATTTTCAGAATTACTAATACATGTCCTCATGAGAAACAAATTTACTGACTACATTATTTGTGCATAGTTCATTTTTCTTTAACCTTGCAATTTCCAGTCAAAACACCGCTCGCTTACTTAGGTTAGTTCTTTTTTTCACCACCCCCATCAGTGTGGCAATGTTATTCACTTATAGTTAGGTTCATTTGTTAGTTTGTGTCCTGATTTGACTTCAATCCACACCCTAACTGATCTTTAAATTTTACGTACTGTAAAATTCATTCTTTTTAATGTATAGTTCTAAGAGTTTTGACCAATGCATAGAGTAGTGTATCACCACCAGCCATGATACAGAACAGGTCCATCACCCCCAAATTCCTCATGTTACCTCTTTGTCATTAACTCCTCCCGACCTCTGACAACCACTCATCTGTTCACCACCCCTCTAGTTTTGCCTTTCCCAGAATGTCACATAAATGGAATCACACAATATGGAGCCTCTTGGTTCTGGCTTCTTTCATTTACTAAATACATCTAAGATTCCGCCATGTTGTTGTTTGAATCAATACTTTGTTCCTTTTTATGGCTGAGTAGCATTTCATCCATTGTATGGATGTGCCACTGTTGTTGGTCTATTTTGTGGTTGAAGGACATCTGGGTTTAGTTTAGCAATTGTAAATAAAGCTACTACAAGCATCCCATACACAGGCTTTTGTGTGAACAAATTTTCATTTCTCTAGGGTAAATACCTTGAAGTAGGATCACTGGATCATCTGGTAAGTGCATGTTTAACTTTATATGAAACTGCCAAACTGTTTCTCAAGTGGCTCTGAAAGCAACCGTTCTCAATCCTGTGAAACTGGGTGTTTTTGACATTCAGAAAATGTCAGGCACTGTGTTAGACACTAGAGACAGCACCTGGCATGTGGCAGGCTCTTAGAAAGTACTTGCTAAACAATAACAATAACTAATACAAAAATAACTAATATAAAAATGACTAACACCTCTCGTCACAGGTGAGGAGCAGAATGGGTGCTCTAGGGTTGCTGAGGAGAAGGGATCACATTGGAGGGAGTCAAAGAGGGCTTCATGGAGGAGGGGAGCTGTAATAATTTGAGGAGAAAAGGACTTATTTTATAATTCTGCATGCATACCTACACAGATCACATCTTTCTATAACATCTTCCCAACTCCTTGTGTGTTTGAAGCATTTGAGTTTAGGATTAGAAGCAACAATTGTGTTATATAATGATTTTTATCATGGATATATATCTACACACACACACAAATGGTTCTTTTTAAAAAGTGGCTGATTTTGAACAACCACTGTCTAATGCCCTTTTCCCCTCCTCCACAGCTCCCACAGGCCTCCAGCTGTCCTCTGGTGGCTGGGTTAGGACTGCCTCCACCAGGCTCCTGCAGCACCTGGTTCTTCTCCAAGCCCCACATTGACCACTCATTCACTTGTCCATTTTTTGCCTCTTTTCTTGTCACTAGAAGTGGTTTGAGGGTATGGAAGTATTTTTTTTTTTTTTTTTGAGACAGAGTCTCGCTCTGTTGCCCAGGCTGGAGTGCAGTGGCCGGATCTCAGCTCACTGCAAGCTCTGCCTCCCAGGTTCACGCCATTCTCCTGCCTCAGCCTCCCGAGTAGCTGGGACCACAGGCGCCCGCCACCTTGCCCGGCTAGTTTTTTGTATTTTTTAGTAGAGACGGGGTTTCACCGGGTTAGCCAGGATGGTCTCGATCTCCTGACCTCGTGATCCGCCCGTCTAGGCCTCCCAAAGTGCTAGGATTACAGGCTTGAGCCACCGCGCCCGGCCTTTTTTTTTTTTTTTTTTTTAATCTCTGTCTCTAGAGTCTAACACAGTGCCTGACATTTTCTGGATGTCAAAAACACCCAGTTTGACAGGATTGAGAACGGTTGCTTTCAGAGCAGTGGGCCACTTCACCTTCCTTAATCTACTGTTTTCTTTTCTTTTTCTTTCTTCTTCTTCTTCTTTTTTTTTTTTTTCTTTTCATCTTGCTCTGTTGCCTGTTTTAGAACTCAGTGGCATGATCATAGCTTACTGTAACCTTGACCTCCTGGGCTCAAGTGATCCTTCTGTCTCAGCCTCCTGAGTAGCTAGGACTTCAGATAGACTCTACCACGAACAGCTTATTTTATTTTATTTTATTTTATTTTATTTTATTTTATTTTATTTTTAGAGAGACAGGATCTTGAATTCCTGGCTCAAGTGATCCTCCTGCCTCAGCCTCCCAAAGTGCTGGGATTACAGGTATGAGCTACTGCACCTGGCCGTTAATCTATTGTTTGCAAAGCTGAATCCAGTTAGTTGGATTTTTGTACCTAGGCAGAACACCAAAGCCTTCCTGCACCAAAGAAATGTAAAACAAACCCAGAGAGTGACATTGGGCAGCTTTAAAGTGAAGTTGTTTTCCTTTCATCTGGTGAATTTGAGAACGCAGTGGCTTTTGAGACTGTCCTGCCAGGTGGCAAGTGAGGCATGGAGTCTCAGCCCTGCTGGCTATAGACCATTATTAATCCATTTACACTACCCAACTGGCTCCTACATCACTGGGGTGTGAGAGAGGGGGGGACGTTGCCCAAGCCAGAAGTTCCTCCACATAATCAAGCAGGTCTCTCTCTCCTTTAGCCGCAAACCTAGGCCCCTCCTCTCTGCTCCCTGGGCCATCCTGCTGTGCAGAGAAACTTGGCTGCTGGTACCCATCCCACCTCCTCCCTTCCCCAACTGAGCCCTCCTCAGGTACGGTCCATCCCACATTCCTGAGTCACTCACTTATTCACTCAACAAACACAAACTGAGCTCCTATTTAACACCAGATCCAGGGCAGAGCCTCTTCGTATCTGTCAAAAGTGACAGAGATAGATAAGGCCCATTCTTGCTCCTGTGGGAGTCCTGTGGCTTGAGTGTCCAGGCCTCATCTGTGTATGTTTTGGTGCCAGAGTCTTCAAGAAAAGCCATTCCTGAGAGCTTTAAGAACTCCAGGATAGGGTGAGGGAAAGTTTGAAGTAAAGCGAGATAAAACAAAACAAAACAAACAGACAAAAAAAAACCAAACAAGTAAAACAAAACAAAACAAACAAAAAATAGATGACCTTGAAGTAGGGAAGATATCTCTGGGAGGAAAAATAACAGTACAGTCCTCAAATAGTACATTAATATCATTTCAGTATTTTTAAATATTTTTCAACATATTGTCTTTCCTACATATCTTATTACCTCATCACAACATCCCAGTGAAAAGGGCCTGCACAGACAATTGTCTCCAATTGATCAGTGAGGCATCTGAGGGTTCAGATGAGTTAAGTGCCTCACTCAATCTTGTAGAGTGAGTCAGTGGTGAAGTTGAGACCAGAATTGACATTTTCTTTTCCTCCACCAATGACAAGGACATTATCCCATTAAAATGATGTCATGTCGGTCAGGTGTATGTGTCTCCTAATTGGATTCATCTTAGCCAATTAAGTATCAAAATTTTCTGCAAAGACATGAGGTGTTGCTCTTGCCCCAGCCTGCTTTGATCTGTGATTGGTTGGCTACCATGATGGACACCATGGTGATAGGTTGGCCACCAATAACCCACATGCTTCTGAGTGAAACACTTTGTTAGGAGTACTCTATGGATGTTGGTGTGGTCAAGATTCCTAAAATGTTATTTGAGTGTCTGCTGTCAAAGATGCGTGCCTAACAAACACCTTCTTCTGGAGTAAGGCCAGAAGTCTACAGTCTCTGCTCTCAGGAAGCCCCTCATCTGACAAAGGTAAGACTCTGGGGTAGTCCCCACTCAGAAGGAGGAGGCTCAGCCCCCATCCTAGCAAGCCATCTGTCTGGAAGGAGGAATGTGGTCAAGTTGTTAGGTCATGCTGGTTTGGTTGGCCGTACTGGCAACCCAACCTGCTCTATAGGTTTCTGAGGGCTTTTGATCCAGAACCTTCTCCTTCCCTATATAGAGCTTGCTGTAAAATTCTCTACCTTCAAAGCTTTTCGGTCCAAATGCTGCTCCTATACCACGGGTGTAAGAGCCTGGGATTGCAGTGGGGGCAGAGGGCCTTTTAAAGCAGAAAGAGACCATTTAGTAGCACCAGTTGCTATCCTGCCAAAAATGTGGGCTGTGTGGCAAGATCTGATAGTTTTCCCTAAAAAGTTGAAAATTAGATTTATAAGTGAAATTCCTTGATGCTTAAATATTGGTCCCTCCAAATTTTAAACACTGTAAAGCTAAAACAGTACATTTCTATGGGCTAGATATCATTTTATTTTTCCTCAAACTTTGCTATGTTAAAAAATTTCAAATCCCTGGAAGTTTAAAGACAAGTAAGATGAATATCTGTATTCCTTACACTCACATATTGTTAGCATTTTACACGTTTATACATGTTTCATTTATCTCCTTTTCTTCCTACACACACACACACACACACGCACACACACTTTTTTTTGGCTAAATGATTTGAGAATAAATTACAAACATGATGATCCTTAACTTCTAAATAATCTAGCATCTATCTCCCAATAACAAGGACATGTTCCTACATAATCATAACACAATTGGCTTCGAGAAACTAAACATTGTATAATATTATCTAATGCAGGGTCCATATTCAGACTTCCCCAATTGTCATAATACTTTCCTTTTTCTTTTTAAAATTCCCAATCTAGTCCAGAATCACACATTGTACTAGATGTCAAGCCCCTCTGCTATCATCTCATCTTTAAGAGTTCCCTTGCCCTGTTTGTCTTTCATGTCATGGCCAGTTTAGAAGAGCCCAGGCCAGCTGTTTGAAGACTAAGTCTGGATTTGCCTGATTATGTATCCTCATGATAAAAGGTCAGACATTTTGGGGAAGAATATTACAGAGGTGATTTCATGTCCTTCTCAGTACATCACATCAGTGGCAAATATGTCAGTTTGTCCCATTATTGGTGATGTCAAATTTGTCCACATTGTTAAGGTGGGTTCCACTAGCTTTATCCATTGTAGAGTGACCCTTTTCCGTTTTTAACTCATAAGCAATCTGCGGAGTGACATTTAGAGACTGTCACCTTTGGCTTATTTAGCACCTTTGTAGGTGTTTTGGGAACACAAAAAGAGACAATGGTACAACAGTAACCAGATACCTGGTTCCAAACACTAATCTGAGACCAGCTGCATTGGAATCCCCAGTGCCTCTGCAAGCTGTTGGCTTCTGGGCCCAAGGGCTGTTTATAATCATTTGAAGTGAGGATTGTATTTTTCATAAAAAGCAGAGCATTGTCACTCCAAAGCATGTGTACAAACTAGTGTAGACATAGCTCAAGTGCAGCTACACTGAACTATAGCTATATATATTGGGCACATTGGATTGTAGTAGCATACTTGGGACAGCAAGCAAAGTAATTAGGTATAAGCTCAATTATAGTTACAATGGGAAGACACCACTTATTTACTCCTTCTGGGCCTCAGTTTCCTCATCTGTAGAGTAGATAGTATGCTATTATTTCTAAAAGTCCAGTTTAGCTGTAATGTTTGAATTTTCAAAATTATTTTGCATCTACTATATGCCATGAGTTTTCCCACATTATGTCTCATTTAAGTTGTCAAGAGCTCAGTTTTTACACATGAGGATTCTAAGACTGAAGAGGGCTAAGTAACTTCCTACAGTCATAAACCTGGCCAGCCGGTGAACCACGATTTGAATCCTGGTATTCCTGAGAACAAGAACAGTGTGCTTTAATTCACAGAGGCAGAAAGCAGGGACTGGGAGGAGGGGGAATGGGGAGTGATTGCTTAATGGGTACAGGGTTTCTTTTTGGGGTGACGAAAATGTTCTGGAATTAGATGGTGGTGATGGTTGCACAACATTGTGAATGTACTAAAAGCCACAAAAAATACTCTTAAAATTAGTTAAAATGGTGAATTTTATGTTAAATAAAATTTGCCTCCATTAAAAAAAAAAAACAATAAGCAAAACAAAAAAAGGTAGAGTTTTCTCAAAACCATGTTGACTTTCTGGTCAAAGATTAAACTAAAAATTAAGCAGAAATACAAGCAGATCTGCGAACGGCTACTAGTCTCATTAACTTCATAAAATGAAAACTTGGAAATAACCTAAATATCCAACAATAGGAAATCAGTTAAATAAATTGTGAGACAACAAACGAGGGAATACTATGGAACCATTCCAAATTACGTTTTAAGAGAAATTCTAATGACATAGGAATGTGCTTATGCTGTAACGTTCAAGGAAAAAGAAGAGGATGCAAAATTATACAGAATTCTATACAGCGCATGTGTCTGTGCTTAAAAAAGAGCTCTAGCTGGAAATATGCCAAACCGTTAACATTGGCTATCACCGGGTTGTGGGATTATAGATGGTTTCTTTCTTCTCTACACTTTTTTGTATGTTTCGAAATTTCTCTAGTAATCATTTGTTACTTTTACAATAAAAAAGTACAGTAAAAGTTCTTCAAACAAATTTAGCAAAGTTTTCCCTGCATTCTCCCTGACTCTGGGTAGAGTTCCCAGGACCTTTCCTCTCCCCTACACCCTGCCCAGATAAATAACAAGCAGATAAATATTTCAAAGGTCCCGATCTCAGATGCTGCCCAATTCCAGCAGCAAATTAAAGGGACACTGCCCTGCTCACTGCCCTGCTTATGTCCTTGGAACACCCTATTTTTATGGCCAGAAGCCCTAAAGCTTCTCTCAGGAATCTGGACAGGCCTTACAGGAAGCAGCTGGTCACCCACAGAATGGTGGAAAAGGAGGAGTGGATGTAGAAGGCTCCCATGGCTCCTCCTGTTCAGGGCAAGGGATATTCTGTTAAAAAACTAACACATGAAGTGTTATCAGTCATTAACACCTCAGTGTGACTGAGCTTGTCAGTTTCCTGAGAATGGGTTGATAAGAAGAGAAGGAAGCCACACCTCCAAGAATAATGACAAAATCAAAGTTAAATTTCTTTAGCTCCTTGGACGCTGACTCTGAAAAGTGGCTTCTATAAATATACAAAATTAGCAAGGACTGAGGTCATTTAGGGACAGAGGCTGTCTGTCCTAGCTTTACACTGGTGTATTAGTCCATTTTGCATTGCTATAAAGGAATACCTGAGGGTGGGTAATTTATAAAGAAGAGAGGTTTATTTAGCTCATAGTTCTGCAGGCTGTACACAAAGCATGGTGCCAGCATCTGCTTCTGGTGAGGCCTCAGGAAGCTTGCATTATGGTGGAAGGCAAAGGGGGAGCAGGCATGTTACATGGTGAGAGGGAGCAAGAGAGGTGCCAGGCTCTTTTTGAACCAGTTCTCACATGAATGAATAAAGCAAGACTTCACTCATTACCATGGGGAGGACACCAAGCCTTTCATGAGGGACCCGCCCTCATGATCCAAACACCTGCCACCAGGCCCCACCTCCAACACTGGGGATTGCATTTCAACATGAGATTTGGAGGAGACAAACATCCAAACCATATGAACTGGTAACAGCTGGGAAGCTTAAAAAAATATACCAATACCCAGTACCACCCCAGAGATTCTAATATTCTTGGTCTCAGGTGGGATCTGATCATCAGTATTTTCTTAAACTCCCCCACCCCCAACATTCTGGCCAGGGTTGAGAAGTATTAAATTTATGTATCTTCTTCCAACAGCACTTTGCTGTTAAACGATAAAGCACAATTGATCCTTGAACAACAGAGGTTTGAACTGCGGGTGTCTTCTTGTACACAGATTTTCCTCCACCTCAGCCACCGCTGACACAGCAAACCCAAGCCCTCCTCTTCCTCCTTCTCTCTGCCTACAACAAAGATGAAGACTTTTGTGATAATCCATTTCTACTTAATCAATACATTTTATTTTCCTTAAGATTTGCTTAATAACACTTTTTCTCTAGCTTACTTCATTGTAAGAATACACTATATAGTACATACAATGTACGAAGTATATTGTAATCAATTATTTAGGTTCTCAGTAAGGCTTCCAAGTCAACAGTAGGCTACTATTAAGTTTTGGGTGAGCCAAAAGTTCTACATGGATTTTCAACTGCATGAAGGCACTATTCAAAGGTGAACTATAATTTAAAGAGTGCTGCTAATAAAAGCATTCATAAGCAGGCGACGATAAGTGATTTCTTCTTTTCTGAGGAATAATTTAGGATAAAAAAAAAAAAAAAAAACCCGGCTGGGCGCAGTGGCTCCTGCCTGTAATCCCAGCACTTTGGGAGGCTGAGGCAGGTGGATCACGAGGTCAGGAGATCGAGACCATCCTGGCTAACATGGTGAAACCCTGTCTCTACCAAAAATACAAAAAAATTAGCCAGGCGTGGTGGCACGCGCCTGTAGTCCCAGCTACTCGGGAGGCTGAGGCAGGAGAATGGCATGAACCCGGGAGGCGGAGCTTGCAGTGAGCCAAGATCACGCCACTGCACTCCAGCCTGGTCAGCAGAGTGAGACTCCATCTCAAAACAAACAAACAAACAAACAAACAAACAAAAAACCCTGCCTTACACTTGAGCATAATCAGGATTCATAGCTTTATTCTGTTAGAAAGAGAAACTAAGAAAATGATCTGAGACGCAAAGAAAGATTTGTTTGCAAAAATGTTATTTATAACATCAAAAATTTTGAGGTAACATTGTCATCCGTTGTTTTTGATTCCTCAAAACCTGGAACAAATTGAAGGTGGTCAAGAAAAGAGAACAAACCACAAGAGTACAAGTAGGTAAAAAATGTTAAACTGATAGTAAATTTTTAGACTTGGGCATGAAGATAGTTCTCTACTTCTCTGTATAAATTGGATCCTTCTGTTTGCAGATAAAGGTAGCTGGGTTAATTCAGCTAATGAGGGCTTTTTGAAAGTGTACAGAGCGTAATGAACAGGAAGCGACCTCAAGTGCACCACAAGCCAGATCTCAGGGAGGCTGAATCACCAGCTGGAAAATACGTTATTGTTTAGGAACAACACAGCTGGAGTGACATGGGTGTTTAGCCATCCCCTTAGCAACAGAGGCTGAAGTTCTTTCTGTCAAACTGCATCATTATGGCGACTGAGCCATTCTTATCCTCTGGCTACCCAGCTCCTACTACTCCTGACTTTCTGAGCCTTTCCAGGACCGACTGCCTGGAAGGACTCTAATTCGTTCTGTTTTGGTAATTCATTACATCAACAAATATTAATTAAACGTAAATCAGTACCCAGATTTTTTTAGGCATCAAAGATACAGTATTAAGCAAAATGCACAAGGTTCCTGTGCTCATGGTGATTATATTCTAGTGGAGGAAGACAACAAAATTGCACAGACACATCAGGTGACAGGCTCCAGGAGGGCAAGGCAGAGAGGGCAGATGCCAGATTTCCATTTTCACCATGTAGACACCTCCACTGCAAGATGTCAAAGTACCTGGAAACTGAAGAACTTTCTATAAGAAGTGTGGCACACATCAGCCTCACAGAGTCAGAAGGGCAAGGATTCCCTGAGTGCCCAGGGAAAGACTGCTGTGATGGGAAACAGAGTGGCAATGGTGGGCAAACAAAGCCAGTTTTCCAGAGGAAGGCTAACATCACCAAGAGCTTTGTGCCAAGGCTGGAACATGTCGCGCCCAACTGCAGATCAAGAGGATGCTGGCTATACAGAGATACGAGAACTCTGAGCTGGGAGGAGATAAGAGGAGAAAGGGCCAAGTGATCCAGTTCTAAACTTCAGGACTTTTTGTTCTTTTAATTTTGAGGAAGCGACGTGTAGGGAAATACATTGACAATCTTACTAAAGGTCAGATGGTGCTACATGCAGAGAAGGAGGACAAAGCGTCATAACGGGAGAGAGAGTGAGAGGAGGTGCCATGTTTCATGGAGTGGTAAGGGAGGACTTCTCTGAAGCTAAACTTCAAAGTGAGATCTGAAGACAGCAAGGAGACATCTGGTGAGCACCTTCCAAGCAATGGGAAGAGTACATGCTAAGCCCTAGGTTGGGGGAGGCGGGGAAGGGTGCTTGCTGTGTTTGAGGGAGAGCAAAGAGGCCAGTGTGGCTGGAACACAGTGAAGGGGAGAGGGAGAGGTGGAGAGATGAGGCTGAGGCTCTAGAGCTCATAGGAGGTCAATACCACAGGAGTTCTTCTGGGATCTTGTAGGGGATTTGTTCCTCTCTCCCCTGTGAGGAGATGGAAGCTCCTGGAGGGTTTACAGCAGAGGAGTGATGTGATCTACTTTTTTTCTATTAAGATAACTTTTTTGAGCAGTTTTAGATTTATAGAAAAACTGGTGGAAAGGCACAGAAAGTTCCTACACACCAACTCTCCTCAGGTCCACCTGCTATTTACATCTTATATTAGTGTGGTACATTTCTTATCATTGATGAACCAATACTGATACGTTATTATCTACTCAAATCCATTCTTCATAGTAGGGGTCACTATTTGAGTTTCATATATCCTATGAGTTGTGGCAAATGTATAGCATGATCTACTTTTATGTTAGGAAGGATCATTCACGCTGCTGTGATGAAAGGATGGGGATGAGGATGGAACAAGGGGAGAGTGTGGAGGCTGCTGCAGGTCTCTGGGTGCGATGTGGGTGATTTGGGACCGGGTGGTGGCTATGGGGGTGGTATGAGGCAGTCAGGTAGAGCCGAAAGGAATTGCTGATGCATTACATGGAGGGGGCAGGTAGAGAGCGGGGGCAGAATTAAGGATGATGGCAAGGTTTTCAGCTGGAGTAACTAAAATAAAGTTGCAAGGAGAGTGAAATATTGGAGATGAGGAGTGGGAAAAGTCAGAAATTTGATTTTGGATGTATTTCAGTTGAGATGCCAACCAAGTAGACATTTTGGACAGGAATTGAATATATACATGGTGTTCAGGGGAAATGTCTGGACTGAAGTATACTTTGGGGGTTATCAGCGTATTCATTGTTGAATATGGGACTGGATGGGTTAAACTAAGAGTGAGTATAGATGGTGAAGAGAAAGAGTTGAGGCCTGAACCCTGGGATCCTCCAACATCCAATAAATAAATAAATAAAGACATTTTGTTTGGATATTGGAGAATCCCAGGGTTCAATCAAGAAATTCAAGAAAACAAAGTGAATCCTGCAAAGGAGGCCAAGAAGCAGCCAATGAAGTTAAGAACCAAGAGACGGTGGTCTTGGACATCAAAAGAAGAGAGGCCACAGAGAAGAGAGTGATCTGACCACTGCGTCAAATGCTGCTGGGGGTTGGAGGAGGATGAGCACTGAGAAGTGACTGCCGTGCATCAGTTTGCAGCATGATAACCATTGGTAGCTCTGACGGGAGTGGAGGGATGGAGCAGAAACCTAACTAAATGAGTTTAAGAAATAAGGAAAGGAGAGGCTGGGCGCGGTGGCTCACACCTGTAATCCAAGCACTTTGGGAGGCCGAGGCGGGTGGATCACAAGGTCAGGAGATCGAGACCATCCTGGCCAACATGGTGAAACCCCGTCTCTACTAAAAATACAAAACAAATTAGCCAGGCATGGTGGCAGGCGCCTGTAGTCCCAGCTACTCGGGAGGCTGAGGCAGAAGAATGGTGTGAACCTGGGAGGCGGAGCTTGCAGTGAGTCAAGATTGCGCCATTGCACTCCAGCCTGGGTGACAGAGTGAGACTCCATCTCAAAAAAAAAAAAAAAAAAAAAGAAAAAAAGAAATAAGGGAAGGAGAGGAACCCCTTCTTGCAGAAGACAGTGAGTTTACACAACTCTTTCAAGGAGTTTTGAAATACAGTGGAACAGAAGAATGCGGCTCTACAGGGTTGTGAGGTGATGGAAAAGTTTTGGGGTTAGGGATTGGGGGATGGAACACCATGTGCCATGGATCACCCAGCCAGCATCTGGCGGGGCACTGCCCTGGGGTAAGAGACCTCATAGCTGAGACCTTGCCAGCCTAGGTTGCCCATAACTACTCTGTGTCATTTTGGTGTGGCCAGCACTGGCTGTCATGTGGTCCCCAAACCTGATGGCCCCCTAGGTGGGAATCTCCTAGGATGTGGGTGTAGCACCCACCCAGGCTTCCCAGTAGGAGGAAGGGTTTCTCGCCTGTTCCTTGTGTAGCCAGTCCATGATGATCTCGTTCTTTAAAGCAAATGACCCACTTCTAAAGTAATTCCAAGAAAGACAACCACCTTTGTTGATAACACTGAGCATCTGTGCTGACAGTTGCATAGCCACGTCTGTGTTGGTCATCTGCCTTCCTCTGCAGGAGAACTGCACATTCTTCTAAGTTCCTGACAGACGGATCCCATTTGGATCTCCAAGCCCCCGTGGGGTAGAAGGGGTAAATATTATTTTCCTTATTTTATAGTTGGAGCCCAGAAAGGTTAGAGACTTGACCAGGGTCACACAGGCAGCTGGTATTAGGGTCCAGGTATCCTGATCCAGGGCCAGTGATCTGGATTTTTTCGGGTTGCCTAGGTAGCCAGCCTGCTCTGAGCCCTGTGGAGTATCCGAAATGTTTTGTCTACACTGGGGTTCAGGGCAAGGTCTGAGCCTCATGAGCCCATATATGTTCCACATGTAGTGGTATGGCAGGTGCCTTTAAAGGTCAGGTCCAGACAGCACCACCAGGAAGCTCTGACCCAGGCTGAAGATCCCACCTTGGGCATGAGGGCCCTGAGAGAACCATCAGATTAACACTCCATTCCATATGCAGGGCCTTCGAGCCCAAGAGCGGGCGGACACCCAGTTTAGTGTCTTGGATCCCAGCACAGTTGCCTCTTCTTTTCACAGATTCTCCTTACTGGTTTACTCTGAATTTCCCAAAATCTTGACAGTGATGGCGATGGGACCTTGGCCATGTGTCCGTTCCTTGGGCAGTGTCGCTCTCAGGCCTTGAATCTCACCATACAGAGGTTTTCTTTCTCACAGGGGCCCAGCCCCCTCAACACCCTCCCCTGGATAAAGTCTGGCTTCTGGTGTTATCCCCAAGTCCCTCTCATTTCTAGGCCTTTCCACCTTGCTTCCCAGGCCTCTGGGAACACAGGACCTGCCTTCTGCCCTGAGGTTCCTGACCCGGCAAACAGCAGCTGCTTTTCCTCCTGGGGGAAATCAGCACTTCAGAGGGAGTGGCTCAGAAGGGCATAATTGCTCATGAGGACATTTTGGGTAGCTCCCAGTGCTCTGTGGGGACAGACAGCCTTCACAGTAAGCTTCAGATACTCTCTCTACCCCTATGCCATGATACTGTGCTTTCCCTTCCAGCTACTCAGTCAGCTTTATTGGCTTTCTCTGTCCCTGTCTCTGTCCTCCCTCTCTCTTCCCCTGGCATAGAACCCATCACACTGACTGAGTCATCCGGAAAATGTGAGAAATCACTTAATAAAGAGCTGCCCTGGGGAAATGGACAGGTAAATGGCTTTAAATAAATGATTTTGTCTTATGCTTAATTTAATAAGAACTATGCCCCAGTACCTTCACTAGTATGAAAGATAGACAGCAGATAAGTGGATGAGATGAATAAGCTGTCAGCACCGGAGCATGTAATCTCTGTGAGCTGAAGTTTCCTTCTCCGGATGCAAATGGGGCCGTGCCAGGGAAAGCAGCTCTCTGCTTTGCCCTGTGGAGAGGAGCAGGGACTGGGAACCAGGCCAGCCTGATGTCGATTCCAGATCCAGCACTTACTCGCTGTGTGACTTTGGGGAAATTACTGAGTTTCTCTGAGTTACATCCAGGAAATAGGGGTGACAAGGCCTATTTAACATGTCCATTCTACAACTATAAGGGAGGTGCCAGACACCATGTTAAATGCTGGGGACACACAGGAAGGACCAGCTCTCAGAAACGCCACAAGCAGAAGTGAAATGGCAAGAAGACTGCAGCGATAGGGACTGAGCCAGTTCACAGAGGGACTGGAAAAGCTTCACCATCACAAGGGAAGAGGTGCAGCTGGCATTTGATGGCATGTGGTCAGGAATCCTGGAAAATCAGACTCTCCCGTCCTGCAGATTATTTCTTCTCCCTTCCTCTCAGCCCCAGAAACTTCCCATTGGAAGGAACAGGAGCCAAATAGGAATGAAAATTGCACTCCATTTCTGCTTAAGTGCAGGTCTTCGGTTGGGTTGAAGCATGAGGCTTAGACTGTAAGCTGGATAAGATGTCCTGCTTGCCCCCAGGCCCAAATCCAGTTTGTGAGCTCACCATCTTCTGGCTGGGATTGCATGGCAGAAATTAGAGGTAGAGGGGAATTAATACAGTCAGGTTTGTACAGTAAAATATGAACTCATTTACTAAGTCAACTTGCTCGTCAGCTGGATGCAGAAAGACACATGGATACACATGATTCATTAATGCACAGCATGCCCGCCTACTTCTCCATGGCACCAAATCAGCTGAGCTTTCCAGTTAATACTTCTTGAGAGAGAGTTGGGAAGAAGCAGCAGAGAAGACCTTAGAATAGGATAGGAGTGGAGGTTATAATAAATTCTCCTTTCTCCTAAATGAATCAGATTAAGACTCTGAAAGCCCAGTGGGAAACACCAAAGGCTATTCAGCCAGGTGAGTGGCAAGGTAAGATTTGCATCTTTAAGGAGTACAGCTGCTGGCTTTCTTCCCTCATGATCAACCAGGAAGAACTGTGAGATGGAAAACTGCAAGGACATCCTAGCATGATAGAAACTGTTTTCATTTGTGGTGTGAGAAGTGACTCTGGCTGGGGGCTAGACGTGTTCTGGCTTCCAGCACTTCTTAGGAGGGTAAACGGAGCAGTGAACTGCTGGAGTTCTGCTCCTGCTTGTCCACTACCATTTCTCTGGGTCAAACAGGTGCTGTCCTCATACCTCTGGTGCCTCAGAACTAAAATCAGGCAGAGCAGGAGCCCTGTGCTCAAAAGGAAATGACAAAAATAGGTAGGGACCAACTGGCCTCTTTTCCTATTCCTTCTCCTTCTAGTCCTGAGGGCTTGGAAATTACACCCTAGGGAGTGTCTCCTCCTAATGCACTTCTCAGTCTGGGGCATGGGGGGAGGAGGAGGAGAAAAGACCAGAACTGGCCTGGCAGTTGTTTTGTAGATTGAGCAGTGATTGACTGTTTTATGGAAGTGAGGACAGACCTGTGTTATGACTTAGTGAGTCCTGTGTACCCTTCCCTCATAAAATATATTAAAAATCATATTTTATGCCTGCATTGATATAAAGATGAAAATAATCCAGGCTGGGCCGGCTGCAGTGGCTCAACCTGTAATCCCAGCACTTTGGGAGGCCAAGGCAGGTGGATCACCTGAGGTTGGTAATTCAAGACCAGCCTGGCCAATATGGTGAAACCCCACATCTACTAAAAATACAAAAAATTAGCTGGGTGTGATGGTGGGCACCTGTAATCCCAGCTGCTTGGGATAATGAAATGGGAGAATCGCTTGAACCCGGGAGACGGAGGTTGCAGTGAGCCGAGATCATGCCACTGCACTGCAGCCTGGGCACAATAGAGTGAGACTCCCTCTCAAAAAAAAAAAAAAAAAAAAAAAAAATCCATGCTGAATTCATTCATTATTACATATTCATAATTATTATACTCATATCTTTCTTCAGATAGTGAAATAAATTAGAAATAAAACATTTCTGTGGCATTTAAAAATGTTGTGGACCCTAGACACTGTGTGTGCTGCGGCTGGTAGATAAGCTGGTCCTGGGTGGGGACTGCGGTTTTCAGGTGCTGGAAGCTCTCTGCACCCTCAGGTTTATTCATTGCCATCTCTTGAGTCTTCTCAAATCTTCACAGACTGAATCTGGCCCTCCCCACCTAGTTATTGCCTGACACATTAGCCAGTACCCTTAGGAGAAAATGAGCCCCCAGCCCAAAGAGTCTGGCAATTTGAAAAGCTCGTAATACAAGAACCAAGTAGAAGTATTAGTTAGGAGCTTATACTCTTATTAAAGAACACAATAGATGGATAAATAGCAGGGTGATTACAATCTAGAAATGAATTCCTAAGCCCAAAAATGAAATGGAAAAAAGCTCTCAAAGACAAAAAGGAAAGAATTAGAACACATACAAGGGAAGTTAGGGGATATGAATTTGAGAGGTGGAAATGCTAATGTCTGTTTAACAGGAATTATGAGAAAGAGAAAAAGGGATAAAATACCTTATGAAATAATAGATATGTATTTCCTGAAATTAAAAAAGAAAAACCGAGCAACCTCAGTTTGAAAGGGCCTATAAGAGCACCAAAGAGGATAAAAAAGGGGAGACTCATACCTATCTATAACGCAGTGAAATTTAAGACCATCAAGGACAAATATTCTAAAAGCCTAGAGAATTCATCAGGATGCCTGGATAGAAAATTAATATTCAAAAGTCAATTGCATTTCTATGTATAAGCAACAAGTAATAGAAGATGCAGCTGAAGAGAAGGCATCATTTACAATAGCATTAAAGAATATAAAATATGCAGGCATAAATCTAACAAGTGATGTTGAAGAACAGGGGAATGTTATTAAGATATATTTAAAACACATAAATGAATGGAAAATAATTTATGAACTGACAAGCTGATTATCATAAAGATGTCAGTTCTTCCCAATGTGATCTATAAATTAAATACAATTCCATTGAAAATCCATTAGGAGGCTTTAAAAAATGGAACATGAGAAAACAATTCTAAAATTTAATTGGAAAACCAAAGGACCAAGAATAGATAGGGCACTTCTGAAGATAAGCAGGGAATTGCCTTACTGCATATCAAGACTTATTTTTAAGCTCTCATGGTCAAAACAATGTGGTATCCCTGGGAGGTGTAGGTATAGACAAATTGATCAGTGTGATAGAACAGAGAATTCAGACCAGGAGGCGGAGGTTGCAGTGAGCTGAGATGGCGCCACTGCACTACAGCCTGGGTGACAGAGCAACACTCCGTCTCAAAAAACAAAAACAAACAAACAAAACAGAGTGCAGAAACAGGTTCATATAGCATGAAACTCTGGTAAATAATAGATGTCGTACATTCAACCAGTGGGGACAAAAGGGATTAGTCAATAAATGAAACTGGGAGAAAATGGTTACTCAAAGAAAAATAGATTAAATTAGATCCTTTCTTTACAGCTACAAACAGATTAGACTTAAATATCAAGAACAAAACTTTAATATTCTTAGGAAAAAAAATATGTGTGAATATCTGTTATGCCTGGGAATTAGGAAAGGGTTTCTTAAAACACAAAAAGCATTGGTTAAAATATAAAAGATAAGGCCTGGCACGGTGACTCACGTCTGTAATCCCAGCACTTTGGGAGGCTGAGGTGGGCCTATCACGAGGTCAGGAGATCGAGACCATCCTGGCTAACCCGGTGAAACCCCGTCTCTACTAAAAATACAAAAAATTAGCCAGGCGTGGTGGCGGGAGCCTGTAGTCCTGGCTACTCGGGAGGCTGAGGCAGGAGAATGGCGTGAACCTGGGAGGCGGAGCTTGCAGTGAGCTGAGATGGTACCACTGCACTCCAGCCTGGGTGACAGAGCGAGACTCTGTCTCTAAAAAACAAAAAACATATATATACACACACACACATATATATATATATGAATGATAATTCGATTATATTAAAAGTAAGAGTTTTTGTTTTTCAAGAGACAATTTAAAGTAAAAAAGATAAATTATACATTGGGAAAGATATTTACAATATACGCAACTGACAAAGATTAGTATTAAGAATATTTTCATATATATAACAACCATTTTGAATAAGAGGATAGGCCCACTCAACCCAACAGAAGGATGGACAAGAGACATGAACGAAGATTTCACAGAAAGGAAGCCATATGGCCAATAAACATGAAAAGATGTTCAACATCATTGGTGATTAGGAAACACAAATCAAGATCATAATGAAACACTGTTTTTCATCCATTCAATCGGGAAATATTTTAAAAGTCAAACAATATCAAGTTTTTAGAGTGTGCAGATCCACATCTACAGGGTCTCTTGCACATTGCTAGTGGGAGCATAAATTGGTGAAACCATTTCTATAAAACAGTTTTGCATTATTTTCTAAAGTTGAAAATAAACATAATCTATGCCCCAGATTTTCACTCACTCACATGTACTCAGGAAACATGTGTAAGAGTATTCATAGCAGCACTGTTCACAATAGCCAAAGTCTGGAAACAATCCAAATGTCTATCTCCAGAGAGTGGAAGATTATACTCTGGCATATTCTCACATAGGGATTAAAATAAATAAACTGTAGTGATAGACAATAATATGAATAAACCTAAGCAGTATAATATAAAGTGAAAAATGTAAGTTTCCCCAAACTACATGCAGCATGACGTCACTTTTACAAAGTTAGGTAAACATTTTAAAATTACATTTAAGAAGTTATATGGATACAATAATACTACTAAAAAGCAATACAAAAGCATTTCTATACACCAATAAGATGCAAGCTGAGAGCCAAATCAAGAATACAGTCCCATTTACGATAGCTGCAAAATAAATAGAATGCCTAAGAATAACAGCTAACCAGAGAGGTAAAAAATTTCTACAACAAAAGAAATCAGAGATGACACCAACAAATGGAAAAACATCCCATGCTCATGGATATGAAAAATCAATATTGTTAAAATGGCCATACTGCCCAAAGCAACCTATAGATTCAATGTTATTCTTATCAAGCTACCAAAGACATTGTTCACAGAACTAGAAAAAAACTACTCTAAAATTTATGTGGAAGCCAAAAAGAGCCCAAATAGCCAAAGCAATCCTAAGCTAAAAGAACAAAGCTGGAGGCATCACATTACCTGACTTCAAACTATACTACAAGGTTACAATAACCAAAACAGGATGGTACTGTACAAAAACGGATACATAGACCAATGGAACAGAATAGAAAACCCAGAAATAAAGCCACACACCTACAACAATCTGATTTTCAACAAAGTCAACAAAAATAAGGAATGGGGAAAGGACTCCCTATTCAATAAATGGTACTGGGATAACTGGCTGGCTACATGCAGGAGAATGGAACTGTACCCCTACCTTTAACCATATACAAAAAATTACCTCAAGATGGATCAAAGATTTAAATATAAGACCTCAAACTATAAGATTCCTAGGAAACAGCATTCTGGACATCAGCCTTGGGAAAGAATTTGTGACTAAGTTCTCAAAAGCAATTGCAACAAAACCAAAAATTGACATGTGGAACCTAATTAAACCAAAGAGCTTCTGCACAGCAAAAGACACTATCAGCAGATTAAACAGACTACAGAGTGGGAGAAAATATTTGCAAACTATGTATCTGACAAAGGTCTAATATCAATAATATATAAGGAACTTAAATCAACAAGCAACAAACAAATTATCCCATTAAAAATGAGAAAATACATTGAACAGACACTTCTCAAAAGAAGGCTTATAACATTGAACAGACACTTCTCAAAAGAAGGCTTATAACAACCACCATTGCAGCCAACAAGCATACAAAAAAAAGCTCAATGTAATCACTAATCATTAGGGAAATGCAAATCAAAACCATAATGAGATACCATCTCACACCAGTCAGAATGGCTATTATTGAAAAAGTTAAAAAATGACAGATGCTGGTGAGGCTGTGGAGAAAAATCTATACATTGCTGGTGGGAATGTAAATTAGTTTGGCCACAATGGAAAGCAGTTTGGAGATTTCTCAAAGAACTTAACATAGAGCTACCGTTTGACCCAGCAATCTCATTATTGGGTGTATACCCAAAGGAACAGAAATCATTCTGCCATAAAGACACATGAATGTGTATGTTCATCATAGTGTAAAAAGTAAAGTAGAGGTTCCTCTTCAAAGACTTTCCTCCCCATTTAATTAGGAATAAATAGTAACTTCTCTTAGAAGCAAAATTTATTCAAAGACCTGTGCTAACATTCTTAAATATCTGCTAGCCATGATAAAGAAATCAATGTACTTTATGTTCTGCACTCCCACAATTTAGCCTAAATATTTGCCCTGGCATGCTTATACTGGTCCAAGCAAGCATTAGGTCATAGCCTGTTCCTCTTCCTTATTTGAAGGTGTTTTTTTACCTTTCTCAGCATTCCACAAGTTACTTCCTCCTTCCTTTGTTCTTCTCTGCCTTTGCCTCTTTTAAAAAGTTCTAAGTTGCTAGCTAATCAGGACAAATACACAATGTGAGGTCCTGTTTCAACCAATGGAAACCGGATACAACAATAACGTGGCCGCATCAGGTTATAAATGACCTTGTCTCCTTTGTTCAGTGTACTCTCGTGGCAAAACTGCTGACGAGTGTGCTCTTTCTGCAGCAAGTAAAAATGGCCTTGCTGAGTAAATTAAACTTATGTTCAAGTGCTATTTCTTTACAGCACTGGGAAACAAGCATTTCCAACAATAGCACTATTCACAGTAGAAAATACATGTAATCAACCTAGATGTCTATCAACAGTGGATTGGCTAAAGAAAATGTGGTACATATACATCATGGAATACTATGCAGCCATAAAAAGAATGAGATCATGTCCTTTGCAACAACATGAATGGAGCTGGAGGCTATTATCCTAAGCAACTTAATACAGGAACAGAAAATCAGATGCTGTGTGTTCTCATAAGTGGAAACTGAACATTGAATACCCATGGACACAAATAAGGAAACAACAGATACCAGGGCCTACTTGAGGGTTGAGAGTGGGAGTTACCTGTTGGGTGTTACACTGATTACTTGGGTGACAAAATTATCTGTACACCAAACCCCTGCAACACGCAATTTACCCATGTAACAAACCTGCACATGTATACCTTGAACCTAAAAGTTGGAAAGTTTAAAAAAAGAAAAAAGGAGTACAAGGAAATGAAGGATGCAGGATGCAGTATTATTATTACCTAATAAGTGTGGAAGGAAGGGAAAATTAGTTGTGAGAAGTGACCATACCATTGCATGTAAACTCATAGAGACAAAGTAGATTAGTGGCCACTAAGGGCAAAGTGGAGGGGGAACAAGGAATGACTGCTAATGTGTACAGGGTGTTTTGGGAGTGTGATGAAAATGTTCTGGAATTAAATAGTCATGATGGCTGCGCAACTTTGTTCATACATCAGCCCCACTGAATTGTATACTTAGGAAGATAAATATTATGATACAAGAATTATATCTCAGGTTTTAAAAACAGGAAAAATCTTATTATAAAACTACGGGAATTAATAAAGTGTGTTTTGGTTTAAAGATAGGTAAACAAATCAATAGAAAATTATAGAGAGTCCAGGATTAGATCCACAGATAGATGGCCAATTGATTTTCAACAAAGGTAAAGAAAGGATAGTCTTTTCAACAAACAATTCTGGAAAAACTGGATATATGTATGCAAAAAAAAAAAAAAAAAACCCTTTGACCCATACTTTGAAATATATACAAAATTTAACTCCAATGGATCACAGACCTCAATATAAAACCTGAAATTATAAAGGGTCTAGAGGAAAACATACCAGAAAACTTTTATGACCTAGGTTTGGGCAAAGAGTTCTTAGAAACAGCACCAAAAAACATGAGTTTTATTTAAAAAGAAATTTATTTATATTTTTATTTAAAAAGAAATTTTCAGAAAAGTAAGGATATTTTATTTAAAAAGAAATTTTCAGAAAAGTAAGGATAAATCGGACTTCATCAAAATTAAGAACCTCTCTTTAGGCCAGGCGTGATAGCTCACGCATGTAATCCCAGCACTTTGGGAGGCCAAGGTGGGTTTACCACCTGAGGTCAGGAGTTCGAAACCAGCCTGACCAACATAGTGAAACCCTGTCTCTACAAAAAAAAAAAAAAATTAGCTGGGCGGGGTGGCACATGCCTGTAATCCCAGCTATTTGGGAGGCTGCGGAAAGGAACTCCTATGAACCCAGGAGGTGGAGGTTGCAATGAGCCAAGATCATGCCATTGCACTCCAGCGTGGGCAACAAGAGTGAAACTCCATCTCAAAAAATAAAAATTAAAATTAAAAACATAGAACCTCTCTTTAAAAGACATTTAAGAGTATGAAAAGAGAAGTCATAGACTGGGAAAAAAATATTTGCAAATCACATTTCTGAAACAGGACTTTTATCCAGAATATAGGAAGACCTCTCAAAACTTTATAAAAATAGTAAAATAGCAATAATAATAACAATAATATAGCATAATAATAAGTAAAGAGGGGGTAGGAAACATTTGGAGATGCTGGACATATTTATGCCATAGATTGTGGTGATAATGTCAAAACATATCCTTATTTCAAGTTACATGCATTAAATATGTATAGTTTTTATATGTCAATCAGACCTCAAAAAAGTGCTTTAAAAAATAATTCTGAGTGTTACCTCAAAAGAAAAATAAAACCTCTACTGGAAGTAAACAAACAACCCAATAAAAAATGAGCAAAACCTGTCAGCAGACACTCTACCAAAGACAGTAAGAGGATGACAAATAAACACTTGAAAGGAAGTTAAACTTCATTAGTCATTAGCGAATTGTTTTTTTTGAGACAGAATCTCACTCTGTCACCCAGGCTGGAGTGCAATGGTGTGATCTTAGCTCACTGCAACCTCCACCTCCCGGGTTCAAGTGATTCTAGTGCCTCAGCCTCCCGAGTAGCTGAGATTACAGGCATGCGCCATCACTCACTGCTAATTTTCTTTGTATTTTTAGTAGAGATGGGGTTTCTCCATTTTGGTCAGGCTGGTCTCGAACTCCTGACCTCAAGTGATCTGCCCACCTCAGCCTCCCAAAAAGTTGGGATTACAGACATGAGTCACCGTGCACCGCCATGAAATGTAAATTAAAACCACAATGAAATGCCACTACTAATTTTAGTATGTCTAAAATCAAAAAGACTGGTTTTGTCAGATGTTGGTGATGAAGTGGAACAACTAACTCCCGTACACTGCTGCTGGGAATATAAAATGGTACAACCACTTTACAAAATAGTTTGGTAGTTTTCTAAAAAGTTAAGTATACCTTACTGTATAAACCAGTCATTCCATCGCTAGACACTTGCCCAAGAGCAATGAAATCATATGTACACCCAATGACTTGTACACATATATTTACAGTAGCTTTTTTTGTAATGGCCACAACCAGAAACAATGCAAATGTCCATCAACAGATGAATGGATAAACAAATAGCAATATATACCTACAGTGGAATACTACTCAACAATAAAAATGAATAAGCTATTGACAGACACAACACCATACATGAATCTCAAAATAATTAACCTGAGTGAAAGAATCCAACAAAAAGAGTACATGCTGTATGATTTTGTTTCTATAATATTCTAGAGAATGTGAACTATTTTATAAGCAGATCAGTGGTCACCAGGGAATGGAGGTAGGGTGGGAGGCAAAAAATGAATTACTAAGGGGCACAAAGGGCTTCCTTAAACTAGATTCTTCCTTCCAAAGCTGGGGCTGACATTCTGCCAGGAGAGAATGTACAGAAATAATATGAATGGATTAAAACCAAATCTGATAGCAGGAGACAGTTTTCTGATATAGATGTACAATGACAGTTTAGGTTGGAAATTACTTTAAATCATTTTTTTTTTTACAGGGGGATGTCTTCAATTTCTGTGTAAATATCCACATGCTTATGCACTGTAAACCAAGTGTATATTCCTATGTATGAATTTGTCGAACTGATTTTTGCTTCAAGAGAAGCCACGACTTTAATTGTATAAGGTTCCCTCTACCTGTACCCCATAAATGTCTGTAAACAGAAGGCTAAAATTAATAGTGATAGAATCAGTTTGGGAATATCTGCTGAGAAACCAAAAAGCTCATTTTTTTAAGTGCGTTGGTTAAAGAGGATAAAGATGATTCCTTTTGTTTATTTTTGGAAAGAAGAATGCACTTTAACAAACAGAGCTGCATGTGCAAATCCATGAAATGCATACCTCTTCAGAAATCATACTTCCTGAAAGCTGTTCAAAGGCAGAGCCAAATGGGCTCTCTGCCTGTTGATCTCACTGCCTGTAGACTGAAGCTCGGATTCTGATCAATTTTGAGAGTAGCAGGGCTGCTTCAAAAGAACAATGTGGGCTGGGCACAGTGGCTCATGCCTGTAATCTCAGCACTTCGGGAGGCCGAGGCAGGCGGACCAGGAGTTCGAGACCAGCCTGGCCAACATGGTGAAACCCCATCTCTACTAAAAATGCAAAAAAAAAAAAAAAAAAAAAAAAAATTAGCCAAGCATGGTGGCATGGTGGCAGGCACCTGTAATCCCAGCTACTTGGGAGGCTGAGGCAGGAGAATTGCGTGAACCCAGGAGGCGAAGGTGGCAGTGAGCCGAGATCGTACCACTGCAGTCCTGCCTGGGTGACAGAGTGAGATTCCATTTCAAAAAAAAAGAAAAAAGAAAAGCAATGTGAATACAGCTGTAAGCTTCAGATGAATCTGCAAAAATGGTGGGTCTCATATTTAACTGTTAACCTGCAAAACCAACAGGAAAACTCATAGAGAAAAAAGTTTAAGAATCCTTCCTGCCGATGTGCTCTCCTCACAATAGACTTTTGCAAATGGAGTTTTACAGTCTTTATATTAAAACCAGTATAACAGAGTAGGCAGAAAAGGGAATGAGAAGCAAATGGGTGCATAAGGAAACTTTTGATGGTCTGGGTATGCTCATTATCTTGAATGTGGTGATGATTCCTTGGGTGTAAGCAGATGTCAAAAATAGCAGATCGTGTTCTTCATTATCTGCAGTTTACTGTATGCCAGGCATGCTTCCATAAGGCTGGTAAATATTGGCCTGTGTTCATAATTGGAAGCTGGATGATGGGTATATGGGAGTTCATTATCCTATTCTGTTTGTTTTTACATGTGTTTAACATTTTTTCAGTTAAAAAGAAAAAAATCCATAATTGTGATGGTCTCAAAATATGTTTACAAATTTGGTGATATGCCTCCCTTGCACAGGTGAAGTCTAATTCCCTTCTCCCCTTGAGTGTGGGCTGTACTTAGTGATGGCTATTAATGAATAGGAAAGAGTGGAAGTGATGGTGTGTAATTCAAAGATGAGGTCATAAAAGGCAGTGTAGCTTCTCCTTGCCCTGTCCTTGAATTACTCACTTTGAAAGAAGCCAACTACCATGTTGTAAGGACACTCAAATAGCCCATATAGTGAGGAACTGCAGTCTCAGCTAACAGCCAGTGCAGAACAGAGTCCTTCTGCCAATAGTCATGGGCATGAACTTAGAAATGAATCCTCCAGCACAGTCAAGCCTTCAGATTACAGTGCAGCCCCTACTGACGTCTTGACTGCAACCCCATGAGAGACCCAGAGTCAGAATCACCCAGCTAAGCCATTCCAGAATTCTTAATCTGCAGGAACTATGAGATAACAAATATTTATTGTTTTAAACCACTATATTTTGGCACAATTTGTTAGGCAGCAATAGATAACTTATATGCTAACATAAAAATTATTCAAAGGATAGGCAGAAAGATCACCCATATAAAACATGCTGGGACATTTTTAACAAAGTCAAAAGTTCCATTCAAGTATCAACTTCTACAGCAGTATATCCTGGCTTCTCCAGCCCTTATTGCTGTCCCCGTTTATAAGCCACTGCAGCCCTTGCTGTCTGACCTGTGCAGTTTGTCTACACTGCCCTGGACTGTGGCAAGGCACAATCTTGTCTCTTCAGAGCCACTCTTGTAACCAAGACCAACCTTGTGTCTCAAAAGAGGCTTGAAGATTCCAAAGACCGTCCCCTGCTTCCCTCATGACACACAATACATGGCAAAATTATGGACTTTAGTACCTTTTTCCCAATTTTTTTTAGTGTGGTAAAATACACATACATAAAATGACTATCTTATCCATTTTTAAGTGTACAGGTTAGTGATATTAAATATGTTCATAATGTTGTTTAATCATCACCAATATCTATTCCATAAATTTTCCGTAAAACAGAAACCCTGTACCCATTAAATGAAGCTGCCCGTTAAAAGAAACTTGCCCCAATCCCTGGAAGCCAACCGTCTACGTTCTGTCTCTATGATTTTGACAACTCTAAGTACCTCATATTAGTGAGATCATACATATTTGTTTGTTTGTTTGTTTGTTTTTTGGTGAGAAAATAAATACTTTTTGATAGCTAGAAGTCAAAGAATCCAAACAGTACCATTCTCCACCTTATTCAAATTAGGGAAAGATTACAAGTGTCTCTTGAGAGTGCTATCTCACTCCAGAGAATGATGGACTCAAAAATAAAAAAGTTTCAGAGGTAAGAGTCATTATCTCTGTTTTGCAGATGAGGAAACTGAGCCTCAGAGATGTGAAATAACATTCCCAGGTTCACACGCCTAGAAGTCAGTAGTGCCAACATCAGATGTCAGGTCTATCTTGAGTAGGTACCTCTATGTTCGTGAAGAGCCCATGCCAGGCCCCAGCCTCTATCCACTGTAGAGGGAGATGGAAACCATCATGTTACGAAATGGTGGGCACATTACCCCAAGGATAACCTTCCAGATCCCCTGAGCCTTCTCCCCTGTCAACCACCAGCCCCTTCCTCTGTGTTGCCTTCCCAGACTCCTCTGGCTCACCATGCCCTCCCCTCTTGAGCTTAACCCAGCACTGCTTTCTGAAGTTATCACCCATTTCTGGAGTGAGCAGACTGTGTGTATCTAGTTCACCTATGCATAGGGCAGGAAATGCATCTCAAAGCCTTCCCGCTCAGTGTCTGGTGCTTGCCATGTCCTTGATTATTTGCTAAATTGCAGAGAATTATGTTCCCATAGCTGCTACTAGTGGGCCTCTCAGATGCTAGGACTTGGGCAGCTGATTTCAGGTGAACTGAGGCATCACAGCCCAGATCCTGTGGCACTTGTCAGGTACCTCTAAGGTGGCTCCCAGGCCCAGACCATCCAACTAGGCTGCCCTCAGGAGGTCAGCTCCACCTGGTCCAGATCTCTGTGGGAATGGGGCTTCTGAACATACTGAAAGGACCACAAAACTTTATACTCTAGCCACAGAAGAAGCAGGAGGTCCTCCTCCTACCTACTTCTTATCCACTCAGGCCTGCAAAGCCTAGTGCCCTGGGTGGTCAGAGTGGGAGCGCTGGCAAGAACTGGGGCTTCAGGAGGAGGGAGGGAACAGCCTTCTCTACTTCTGTCCTCAAGGGTGCAGAAGCTCCTTTGGCATAGCCAGGCCAGAGGACCACAGCTGCCCACAGTTCCTCCTCCCAAATCAGGAAACTCTCTACAAGAAACACTGCTCTTCTAGGTCACACCATGACCTCGTGGCCCAGGAGACAGACTGGGAAGCAGCTGCGGGCAGAAGGATGATTCATCATCACCATCATCACCACCATCACTACCATCATGGTCATTATCCTCACCACCATCACCATATCACCATCATCACCACTACCACCTTCTAGGCATAAGGAACTGAAGAAACAAATGGCCGAAAGACGAAGTACCTACTTTCAGAAACATACAAGTTAGCCAGGGAGTGTATTAGTCTGTTTTCACACTGCTGTAAAGAACTACCTGAGACTGGGAAGTTTATAAAGAAAAGAGGTTTAATTGACTCACAGTTCCACACAGCTTAGGAGGCCTCAGGAAACTTACAATCATGGCAGAAGGCCACAGGGAAGCAAGGCACGTCTTACACGGTGGCAGGAGGCAGGGTAGATGGGGACTGCCAAACACTTTTAAACCATCAGATCTTGTGAGGACTCACAATCACAAGATCAGCATGGGAGAAATCTACCTCCATGATTCAATCGCCTCCCACCAGGTCCTTCCCTTAATAGTGGGGGATTGTAATTTGAGATGAGATTTGGTGGGGACACAGAGCCAAGCCATATCAGGAAGGTAGCTACAATGTTACACAATTTTAATTTTAGTATAGATTTTTAAGACAATGGCTTGGGGTTACAAGTTCAGATCACAGCTGTGCCTAGAGGGCCACAGGTGCTCAGAGCGGGAGTGCTGACAGTGAGCCACAGGGGTCAGGGGCTGACCCAAGGATATGAATGCAGGAGCCCAAGGGTCAGGCAGAGTCCAATCCCAACTACCTGGAAGGCTAGTGAGGCACTGTGACCTTGGGCAAGTGCTTGAACATTTCTGGGCCTTGGTTTCCTTGCCTCTAAAACTAGGACAATAATAATATCCATTTAATGACATCGTTGTGAGGGTTGAGATTGTGTGTATAACAGGCAGGTGTACGGCAATATGTGCAATCCATGCTTCCACACACACCTGGGTGCAGTGAGTGCTTGTCGAGGGGGCTACTGCTGCTCTTTATAGGAGAGGTGGCCCTCAGTCTTGATGGATGGAAGGGCACGCCCCAGGGGTAACAGTCTGAGCAAAGGTGCAGAGGCAAGTCTGGGCAAAACTTATTTAGCAAAAAACAAAGAAATTTATCCTGTTCCACATGGGTCAGCAGAGGTTAGGGAACTAGCCAGGGTCTCTCCCAGAAACTCTGAGGCAGAAGGAACCTAGGCCCTCTGGGTTATGGCTATGTCCTTTTCCCTGTCCCACGCTGCCCCATGAGGGGTTCAGTCTTTTCTTAGAAAGAATGAAGAAGTGAAAACAGGTTGGAGGAGGGCGAGACCCAGCTTTGGTCTGGCTGTGCCAGTGACCCGACTCCCCTCTGCTGTATGAGTTCCTGAGGCTGTGGAGTGTGTGGTGGTGGTGGGTTGGCAGGAGACAGCAAGAAAGATTTCAGAGAACATGGGGTTCAGCGGGGGAACACAGAGCAACTAGGGAAGATGAGGTGGCCATCCAAGAAGAGATATGCAGGCTGCTGAGGAAATGGCCGTCAGCGCTAGAGGTGCACACATATGCGCTTATACTACATGTAGGTCCCCACGCCCACAGACACGAGTCCAAAGAGGAGCACAAAAGGGAGAGACACGTGCACAGAGGTGCAACAGACCTCACAGGCTCACACAGGCTGAAATAGACACAGTCAGCACACAGGTACACAGACACACCCCAAGCTGGAGGTCTACCTGCCAAGGATAGGTAGGAGATTTCCTGGGCTGCTTTTTGAGATGTATGTTTGTTCAATGCACAAAGGTTCCTGGCTTAGCCAGGTGGGGTGAATGGAGGATAAAGTTTACTCCCACCTCTATTTCCCAAGCTTTGTATCTTAATTTGGGGCTGTGCCTGCTAGGAGGAAAAAAACCTCTTTTTCTCTGTGCGAAAGCATCATTTGCTCATCAAGCCATTCAGCCACAGATCTGCATCTACCAACGGTACCTGTTTCTAATTTGCACAGATGCCCAATGGGCTAGTGATGGCCCTGCATCTGCCCTGTTCACACTGAATTCCTAGCAGTTGGCACCATGTCTGGTAGGTATTCAAGAAATATTTGTTGAATGAATTAAAGGTATATCTAGAGGGTAGAGCCAAATGCATACACAGAGATACCCACAACACACACACACACACAGACCCTCATGAAATCATGAGGACAGAGGGGACCTGGGGAAGGGTGTGGGCTGAGGAGAAGTGCAGGCAGAGGGCAGCTGAGTGCCGAAGCTGGGCAGCTGCTGAGTATTCAGAGAAACAGGGGAGGGTGCTCATACAGGAGGATACAGGAGTAACAGGAGGAAAGGCATAGAGGCCCCAAAGTCCAGGAGGGCCTCCAGGAAACATCCTTTGTGCACACACCATACTTTACACTCTGCAATCAACTTTTCATAGCTCATTTCACATTTGACAGAATAAGGGGCAGAGGAGAAATGACAAGCCCCAAGTCACACAGCCAGGAAGTGGCAACCTCTCCAGGAAGTGGCAGCCTCTCCTGTCTGTGCCCAGTGAGAATGCACGATTATGCTGAGGACACCCGTGTGCGTCAGGCTGCAGAGAACCTTGAATGTCAGGCTAAGGCTTTTGCATTGAGGAATGATTTTGAAGCCCTTGTGGACATCCCACCCTCACTTCACAGAACAATCACCATATGCTTCCAGATGCTAAGATGCCTCATTTCCATTTAACAGACAATAAATCCTGGACTGCTTTATAAAAAAACAGATGTTTCAACATACACAGACACAGAGATGCATGTGAGACATGAAGGGGGACACACAGACACACAGCAGACACACAGAGATGCCCTGAGAGCTGCATGGTTCAACAGAGCCTCCCCTGTAATCACAGAGAGACCTCCCCTTGCACCCTACAGCACAGACTAGTGTGCAGACATAGAGGCCCACAGACCAACCCACACACAGCATGGCAGGGGGCCCTTTGCTTTGAGGTTGGGGTGGGTTGTCTGTCCTTCTGCCTCATGCTTTGGCACAGCATGTGTCCATGAGAAGCCTAGACCAGTGGTCAGCAAGCCAGGCCCTTGACCCTGAGCTCCCTTAGGTGAGTCAGAGCCCTTCTCCGCTACGTGGTGTTCTTTAAGCAATCCCTGGGGCTGAATTTCAAGTCTTTCTTCTTTGCCAAGTCCTTCTCGCATTTTGGTTTTTGTTTTTTTTTTTTTTTTTGAGACGGAGTCTTGCTCTGTCGCCCAGACTGGAATGCAGTGGCCGGATCTCAGCTCACTGCAAGCTCCGCCTCCCGGGTTTACGCCATTCTCCTCCCTCAGCCTCCCGAGTAGCTGGGACTACAGGCGCCCGCCACCTTGCCCGGCTAGTTTTTTGTATTTTTTAGTAGAGACGGGGTTTCACCGTGTTAGCCAGGATGGTCTCGATCTCCTGACCTCGTGATCCGCCCGTCTCGGCCTCCCAAAGTGCTGGGATTACAGGCTTGAGCCACCGCGCCCGGCCGCATTTTGGTATTATCTGAGCCTCTGAGCTCAGAGGTGTTCACCCTGGGAGGCAGATCTCATTATCTCCATTGGCAGGGGATGAAGACAGGCCCTGGCCAACCAAGGTCAAGTGACAAGCCAGAATGCCTTCTCTCTCAAAGGCAGGGCATTTCTCCCAGCCCCCTGCTCTCCTTTCTCCCCATACCCCTTTCTCCCTAAGACTTGCAGAAATACCACAAAGACATGGGGGCTAAGTCTATGGGGGGTGGAGAATTCTCAGCCAGACACAGTGGCCACTGCGGGAGCTGAGAGGAGCAGATGAGGCAGCTCAGGTACCCTCTCTGCACTCTTCCTCCCTTTCTACTCCTTCCTTGCCAGAGAATGACCCCACAGAAACCCTAAACTGTCATGCTTAGGATTGGGAGGGGCACTATGGAGAGCAGCCCCTCTCAGGTCTGAGCATTCTGGGATACAAAAGCTGATTGGCACCCATGCGCATCAGTTTGTGTAAGGCCAGGAGCTTGGTGTTGGCTATGCCACTGCAGGTGAGACTGAAGTTAGATATAAAGGACTTTCTGTCTCAGAAGCTGAGATGCAATACTCTGTGGATCCAAGAAGAGGAGGCAGCAGCCATGATTCTGAAATGTACTAGGACAGACCAGCTCAGGGGGTGGGGCCTGCAGGTGTCATCCACTTCTCTGGGTCTCAAAACCTTTTGGTAGAAATAGTTACAAGTAGTATTTGCACAGCACATCCTTGTTTCCAAACTGCTATTAGCTATAGTTCATTCTTTTTTTCTTTGAGATAGGGGTCTTGCTCTGTTGCCCAGCCTAGAGTGCAGTGGTGCCATCACAGCCCACTCCAACCTCAAGCTCCTAGGCCCAAGTGATCCTCCTGCCTCAGCCTCCCAACTAGCTGGGACCACAGTCATGCAATACCACATTCAGCTAGTTTTAAAAATTTTTTTGTAGAGATAGGGTCTGGCTATGTTGCCCAGGCTGGTCTTGAACTCCTGGACTCAAGCCATCCTCCTGCCTTAGCCTCTCAAAGAGCTGGAATTACAGGTGTGAGCTACTGTGCCCAGCCTAAAGTTTATTTTTATCTATTACCGTATTCATCTGGGAGGAAGACTGGTACAGTACACAAGAGTATGAGCTTGCAGTGGCTCCCTAGGGTTAAACACTAACTCTATGGTGTGCTGTTTGACCTGAGGCAAGTCTTTTAATTCTTCTGAGCCCATTTTCTCATTTGTAGAATGGGGATAAACAATAGTCCCCGTTCCCTTACTTGAGGGTTAAAAGGAAGTTGGTAGCCTCGTACCTGGCACCCAAAGAGAGTTCAGTGTATGTTAGCTATTTGTGTTAATTAATTGATTGATGCCCTGCCTCCATCTACAGAAGAATAAAGTTGGCTGCAAAATGGGCTTTAATCCTCCTAGCATCCTTATGGGTGACCATCACCTCCCCAGTGTATAGCTAAGGAACCTGAGCCTTGGAAAGATCCAGTGCCTTGTCCCAACCACACAGGGCAAACCCAGGACCCCTGCCCAGCCTCTGACTTCAAGTCCTGGGCTCTTTCCCTGGAGCTTTTATAAATGCCACTGTCTTGTCATGCAGTCCCTGGTGTAGCCCTGGAGTAGGGATGCCTGGAAGAAAGGTGGGAGGAGGTCAGAACCCCTTAGCTTCAGGAGGACTGGGTGCCACGTGGCTGTCTCTATACTCAAATGGCATAGTATGTGATGTCTTGTCTGAAGAAGATCTTTTTTAAATTTTAAACCTTAATACTGGTTGAGGTATATGTATACAAATATATACAAATCAGATAGTGATTGAAAAGGGAGAGGGTTGAGTAGAAAGGGGTATGAGGGACATTTTGGGGAGATGAACTATTCTATAACTTGGATGATAGTTGTACCCAGATTGTCAAACATTCTCAATTGATATGTACATTTTATTGTATGTTTATCAAATGATATCATTTTAATATAATATCAATTATATAGAAAAAATAGGCCAGATGTAGTGGCACACAGTAATCCCAGCACTTTGGGAGGTCAAGGTGGGCAGATCACTTGAGTTCAGGAGTTTGAAACCAGCCTGGACAACATGGTAAAACTCTGTCTCTACAAAAATCACAAAAAATTATCTGGGCATGATGGTGTGTGCCTGTAGTCCCAGCTACTCAGGAGGCTGAGGTGAGGGGATCACCTAAGCCCAGGAGGTTGAGGCTGCAGTGAGCCATGATTGCACTTTCCAGCCTGGGAGACAGAGTGAGACCACCTCTCCAAAAAAAAAAAAAAAAAAAAAAAAAAAGTTTAAGCTGCAATCCCAGAACTTTGGGAGGCTGAGGAGGGCGGATCACAAGGTCAGGAGTTCGAGACCAGCCTGGCCAACATAGTGAAACCCCGTCTCTACTAAAAATACAAAAAAATTAGCCTGGCATGGTGGCAGGAGCCTGTAGTCCCAGCTACTTGGGAGGCTGAGGCAGAAGAATTGCTTGAACCAGAGAGGCAGAGGTTGCAGTGAGCTGAGATCGCGCCACTGCACTCCAGCCTGGGCAACAGAGCGAGACTCTGTCTCAAAAAAAAAAAAAAGTTTAAGCCTGCCTTTGGGGCCTTTTTCAGCTCAACAGGAGGCTGAACTCCCTCTGCAGCTCTGTGTACGGCAGTCCTGGGGACTTGTAGGAACCCTGAATGGAGGCTTCATCTGCATGTGCCACCAGGAGTGTACACCCTTACACACACAAGCACACATGTGCACATACACAAAGCCCGATGGAGGGAAACAGAGGCACAGGGCAGAGGAGCTGAGTGCACTAGCAGCTGAGCCCCCAAGGTATATTTGAGTCTCCTGTTTACCCATAGAGCTGGGCACTATGGAGGGCTCCAGCAGAATGTGAGGTGGGGGTGGGAATTGAAAGGAATGTGTCCTAGGCTGCAGCTGGAGTGAACTGGCCGTCACCCCAACTTCACTGTCCCGGGCCATGTTCCGGGACTCCCCCTCCTGGGAGCCCTCCAGAAACCCTGCTGGGCTGAATTGGCTCTCTGTCTAGGACCAGGGCATTCATCCACGAATTGAGATGCTGGAGCTGAGTCAGAGGACGGGCGAACTTCAAGGACGTGAGGGACAGCACGCTGGAGCTGTCCACACCTCCCACCCCACCCAGTCCACAGCAGCAGCCCAGCCACATCCCAGGCCGCCCTGGCAGCCCCTCCATGCCGAGCCCGGACCACACAGGTTCCTGGGTGGCTCACCCTGCCCCCACCGCCAGGTAGCCACTGGGACAGAGGCAGAACCCTGGACCTGACTGAGGAGGAGCTGCTGCGGGGTGAGATGGGGGTGGAGAGGGCAGTATTTGAGCCCCCAGCATTTAAAAATCTGTTCTTAGTGTTTAAAACATTTAAAAGATGCATCTAAGGAAAAAGAGAATTAATTTTGGGGTCTGTTGTGCTGATTTATCCAGATCATTTATTCATTTATCTAACAAAATATTGAACTGAAAGCCTATTATGCAGGGCTCTGTATTAGGCACTTGGACTCTCTATACAAAGATGCATAAAAGTCTCCGCTTCCATGATGTTTACAGCCCAGTTAAGGAGATAGATCAGTAACAACTCGCAATAATAACAGAAAGAAGGGGCCCCGTGCAGTGGTTCACGCCTGTAATCCCAGCACTTTCAGGAGGCTGAGGCGGGTGGATCACATGAGGTCAGGAGTTCAAGACCAGCCTGACCAAAATGGTGAAAGCCCATCTCTACTAAAAATACAAAAATTGCCAGGCGTGGTGGTGGGCACCTGTAATCCCAGCTACCTGGAAGGCTGAAGCAGGAGAATTGCCTGAAGCTGGGAGTTGGAGGTTGCAGTGAGCTGAGATTGAGCCTCTGCACTCCAGTCTGGGCAACAGAGTGAGACTACATCTCAATAATAATAATAACAGAAAGAAGGAAATCAGCGCTAACAAAAGGTTATAAGCACTGGCAACATGGGCCCAGAGTGAAGGGTTCATTCTAGCTGGAGGGGTTTAGGGAAGCCTTCCTGGGAGGGAAAGGGAAGGAGGAGTAGCATTTATCTGAGCTTGACAGCTAAGTGTACCTGGTGAGGGGAATGGCATAAGCAAAGACCATGTGGGCTTAGCAGCTGGGCCTCTGGAGATGGTGCCTTAGAGCCTGGCTGATGAACAGGGTAGGCCAAATGTTGGAACACCTGCCTATCCACCCCAGAACAAGAAGACCAGCTTCAGAAACCATGTGACCCTACCTCCTAGCTCTCAGTTGAGTAGGTCAGGCTGGGTACCTGCTCTGTTTCCCTTTGCGGTCAGGCAAGAACATTCTGCCCAAAGGAATATTGGCACTAATTGGATCAATAGATCCTTCCCCTGGGGGATTGTAAGTGGAGAGACAGAAAAAGACAGGTAGCTGGCTGGTGTTGAGAGTAGAAGGAAAAAAGCAAAGAGAGCAGCAGAGGGCTGTGCGTCCTTCTGTGAGAGTGGAGCACAGAGCTGAGTAGGTAACAGGGTGGCCCCACCTCTGAACCCCCCATCTGTACCCCAGTCTCCACAAGCCCTGATCCTGCTCTTCTCCTTGCTCTTTCTTGGTGGCACTTCCTGGCCTTTGCCTAGCCACAGTGTTGACTAGGTCTAGCCACACAGTTGACTTCCTTGTGCATCCTCACCTGGCCTCCCCAACTCACTGCAGAAAGCAACTTGGTCTTTACAGTTAGCTCCATAAGGAACCAGCGCCTTGAAGGGCAGGCTGGGAGCTGGCGTTCTAGTTCATGGCCAGTGGGATACTTGGAAGGTTTCTGAGCCATTTAGGAGCGTCTCTCTGGCAGCAGAATGGAGAAGGGGATAGAGCAGAGCCAGGCTGGGGGCAGGACAGTGGTAAAGAGGAGCTCCCGGGCCCCAGAGGAGAGGATCTGAAGGGGAATTGGGACAGCAGCTGTAGGGTGTGTCACATAAGAGGAAACCAAACGACCAATAAACAGGTGAAAAAGTGCTTCACAGGTCCAATTCTAATATCTGTGAGGCTCAGAGCCCCTAAGTCTAGTGATAGCCCAATTCACATCTCAGTATTTCAAAATTATTGAGTTAACAATCATTAAGTAAAATACATTCTATCCTTCTAATTTTGCAAACACACATTCATCATGACCTGGAAGGCCAGGTTCAAATTCAGAACACTGGGTTCCCGGGAGTTCCATGCCTGAATGTGGTGGTTCAGGAAGAGCAGGCCCCCAGCCCCCAGCCTTCGTCCCACCCGCCTTTACTTCCTGCCCCCAGCAACATCCTGCCCTGAAGAGGACCTCACACTCATGCCAGGGGACACTCCAGCTTACATGTCCAAGCTCCACCCTCCCCCCAGCAAACTACTGCCCTGTGGCTGCCCTCAAAACTGGAGGTGATGGGAATCCTTGCTACCATTTACCCTAGGAAACAGGCCTAGGGGAGCAGCCCATGCAACCTGGTTTGGGAACATTTGGGCAAGAGATTCCAGAGTCTTGAGCACCAGCTCCATCCCTGACTAACTGGATAACTCAACCTCCATGAGCCTTGGTTTGGCCACCTCTAAAGACTCCATAAAATGTCCTCTACTAGGTTACAATATTATGAGGTGAAAACATTACATAACTCTAAGTCCAGATGTTAGCCCAGTGCATTTAACTGGCTGTGGGCTAACCTGACAGCTTGACCCAGGCTGCGGGATGTCACCAGGTATAGGGGTCAAGCTGAGACGGGGCTGGGCTCCAGTAGAACCCTCCTGCTGCCCTGCTGGGGAAGAGGAGGAAGCAGCTGATGAGCACCAGCCACAGCCCAAGGGCCAGGTGAGCAGGAGCCTTGGCTGTGTCCCCTGGGCCTCCTCTGGCCTCAGCGATCCCTGCCTTGGCGGGGAGGCTGTCCTGGGCACTCGGAGCTCTGGCACCACCCTGAGTTGGGTAACAGGATTCCTGCCCTGCAGCTGTGTCTGCCCACTGGGCTGGCTTGCAGCTTGGGGAGGCTGGTGTGTGTGCCAGAAACAGGGAGACTATTTTTGCTCCAGCCACAGGCCCATGGCCAGAAAAAAAGTTAAATAAAGATGATTTTGTTTTTTCTTGGTGTATAGAGTGCAACTCACTTACTTTTTAACAGACAAGATTAAAGGATCTCTTCAGTAAGAATAACGAATCCTAAATGAATGCAGGTCTACAATGAGATCAGCAAAATGGGGAACAAGAAGGGAGGAAAAGGGGAGGGAGAGAGAGTGAGGGAGAGCTGGAGGGAGAAAGACAGGTGGACAGAGATAGGAAAAACAGGAGCGAGAAAGAAAATCCAGTACCAATAAGCATCAATACCCTTAAGGGGCGATGAGAAAGAGAGAGCCAGATACCAAGAGAGACAGATGGATGGAAAAAGAACAAAGACTCAGTGGGGTTTTCGGATTGCAGCAAAGGAGGTGGTGAGGTGATGCGTATTCGGATGTGACTTCATCCTGGTTAACCATTATTCAAGCTCTTCAATTATTGCGCTCTACGAACCCACAGAGGGTCCATTCTCAGTGAACTAACACAAGCAGTCCATAGAAGAGGAAGCTAGTCCATAACCCCCAAGTGCTGTCTCAAGCCAAGGGGGCACGTTTACCTGGAACATCCCTGTCATGTCCTTGAATGAGGGCAGGGGAAGGGTTAACCTGCAGCAGACTCTGGTAGACAGCTTCCATCCCACCTCGTGGTGAGGATAATCAGAGAAGGAAAGAAATCTCCTTCCAAATAGCTTTTCAGAACAGCAGGGTCCCAGCTCCAGCCAGGGAAGGCTGCACACCCGGGCCCAGTGAACTTGAACCAATTGTTTCACAAGATGAGATTTGAGAAGCACCAGGGAGACAGCCCTGCCCCAAAATATCTTCCCCGCTGCCTATCAGGACTTTGACCTCCATTTCAAGGTAACAACCTTGGTTAGGGGCAGGAGTCAGGAAGCCCAGTGGGGAGTCCCCCACAGAGCTTTCCATGCCTGGATTCTCCATCTTAAGTGGGGATAACATTCCTTTCCTGCTCATTTCCAGGGTGGTTATGAGAACCAATTTGTCAATGGATATGCAAGATCATGGCTTGAGTTTGAATCCTGGCTCTGGTATAACTGGTTGGGTGGTGATTCAGGTCCTTTGTTCTGCCACCTATAATAAGAAAAAACAGGGTTGTTGTGATAATGAAGAAAAGTAATGTTTGTAATGATCTGATACCAGTTGGTGACCACAGAAAGTACTTAGGTATTGGTCAGGCATGGTGGCTAACACTTGTAATCCCAGCACTTTGGAAGGCCTAGGCAGGAGGATCACTTGAGCCCAGGAGTTTGAGACCAGACTGGGAAATATGATGAGACCCTGTTTTTTTTTTAAAAAAAATAGCCAGGTGGGGTGGCACACCTGTGGTTCCACCTACTCTGGAGGCTGAAGTGTGCGGATTGCCTGAGCCCAGGAGGTCAAGCTGCAGTGAGCTGTCATCATAGCACTGCACTCTAACTTGAGTAAAAGAGTGAGACCCTGGTTCCAAAAAAAAAAGAAAGAAAGAAAGAAAAAGAAAATACTTAGGTACTTTCCCTAAATCTATTTAGCTACAAATCTAAAAAATTATTGATATTTCTGTGTACAGAGAACCATCTCACCCTCTGGACCCAAATGCATGTATTCTGGAGGGAAGCACACCTAACCTGTCATTAACATCTTTTTCAAATATTTTCCAGTAGGATAGGTAGCTGGGAGCAAGTTTCTGATGGTCTGCTGTCTCACAGCAGAGGTAAGACTTGATAAAGAAAGATGGGTGAGAAATCGGTCCAAAGTTGCGGCACTGTCTGGGTTCCACCCAGCAATCAATCAGTTCTCTGCCTGGTAAATTCTCACATGTTCTTGAAGACTCGATCCAGGTGTCACTTGTCAGTGATGTTTTCCCTAATCAGAGATTGTGACTCCTGTCAGTCCCACCAGTCTTTGTCTATAACCATTATATTGTATTTCTCACTTTTTACTGTAATTGCCTCTCCTACCAAACTGAGTTCTTTGAGAACAGGGACTGCATCATATTCAATTCTGCCTCACTAGCCCCTGCTTGGTCCAGAAAGGCACTCAAGGTTTACTGAATAAATTCCCAGGCGTGCCTCTACTGTGGGGACCAGAAAACAGAAATATTTAACCTCCGAGAGGATCCTCCTAGCTATCAAAATAAAAGTGCTTTCATTTGCATGCTTTTACAGATTACAAATTTATATACCTATTGCCTCATTTGCTTTTCACAGTGGTCCCACAGGGTGGATAGGAAAGATACTGTATCCCATATGATAGCTAAGAAGAACTAAGAGAGGACAAAGGGTTTGCTCAAGGTCACCCAGCTACTGAGTAGCTCAGCCAGGACTGGCACCCAGGTATCATGACTTCTAGTCCAAGACAAATCTGCTGAAGGCTTACTGGGTTGGGAAAGTACAGGCCAACTGGGGAATATTATTTTCTAGGTTTTTTCTTTAAGCCAAAGAATTGCATAACTTTTAAAGAAAGCTGGTTCAGAAAAAACCCAATAGGCAAAACATACCAAACATAGGACAGTAGAATGTTATATGAGTTTGTAAATTCAAATTTATTACATTAAATCATGATTAAGTTGATCAATGAGAACAGCAAAGCTGTTGTAAATCACACAGAAAAATGTAAAGTCTGATTTGCACGACCTCTGCAGCCAAGTGAACTTTATTACCCAATGCATTTTTATTTGGAATCATAATCATTGTTTAGTTTTACAGCTTGCATTAGGAACAGTAGCTAAGAACTTTCTGTTGACCATCAAGTAGGTGCCAGATCATTACAAATGACTTGTCTTCATTTGTCGCACATACAGACTTATAACTATAAATACTATTAACATTTTTTTTCTAAATTAAGGTATCTTGTCCCCTCTTCAATATGAGCACGTGCAGAACAGCCACTCTTCTTACGGATGCACCTAGTATTCCGTGGGAAGAACGTATCATTTGTTTAGCAAGTTCTGTACTGAGAGACATTTGTATTATTTTCCACTGAGTATATTCAAACATACCGCATACTTCCGTGAGTTTGTCTGTAGGACACAACCCCTGAAGAGGGGTTACTCAAAGAGCAGGTGCATTATACATTTTCATAGATATTCCAAATTAGCCTTCAGTGAAGTCTTTCCCAATTTACGCTCTCATATACTGTGTATGAGGCTGCCATTCTGTCCTCACCGTTACCAATGATGAGTACAGTATTCTTTTATTTGATGCCAATATATTACCAAATATCATGATATCACTTGAATTGGCATTTCTTTTATTATGAATGAGATGGAATATTTGTTCATGTGTCTATGGACGATTATATACCTATTTTCTGTGATGTCTATTTATATTCCGTGCCTATTTTTCTCTTTGAATATTAAGGGGTTTCCACACCGACGACTCCTCTGGTTGCCAATGATCCGCATGTTGTCACCTTTAATGAACCATTCTCTGTTCTTATCTTCTTGAGTATTCAGTAGTGTTCAATGCAATTGGCTACTCCCTGCTTTTCCATGATTTTTCTCAAGTTTAACAGTTTTTAGTTTATTCTGATGAAAATTTATATGAACATAGTTGAAAGAATAGACCAGTTTTACGAGGTTTGTTAAGAAAATTAGCAAGAATTTTGCCATACCCTTCACTAATTCCTGCTCCCCAGAGGCAACCAATTTCAGCAACTATAGTTGATTCATTTGGTATTTACTTCCACATCTCTAAAGAACATGCTTATATTGCTATTTATTGATTTTTCAGTTCAAGATACCACCTATTGATTTTCCACTATGGAAAAATGAAGATTTAGCTGTCTTTTAATCCCTGGCCTGTACTGCCACATACATGCATACTTTTCATTCCTCTGCCCTCTCAGTATAATTATATTATGATTTCACTAGATCAGTATTCTGTGTTCACATTTTTATGACTTTGTAAATGCCAGTTCCAGCAGAGATATAGAGTAAACTTTGGTTGTGTTACCTTTCCTGCACAGTTTATTGTTTTGTCTGGAATAAATGCTTATTTTTCCATTGCCTTCCGTTTTGAAGAATTTATCACTAAGTTCAAACTTATCACTAAGTTCACTATCTGAAGCAGTTCAACTTTAAACTCTTCCCCACTTGTGTAAATCTCTCAGTGTGTTTAAACACATTGGATGTTCTATCAATTTAACCTTGAAACAATCTCCTGAATCTTCTGCCCTTTTAAAGTCTGTTCTGTTTGCCCTCTGCACTTGGCACATAGCTGTTGTCTTGGGAAATCCTTTCTTCATCATTCTGGGGATTTCCTTCTCCTCTTCCTTGTATTGAATCCTTTGTTTCCTGAATCCTCTGTTTTCCCAAGGTTTCTGAGAAAGGGTGTGTGGGAGATAATTTTTTTAACTTGCATATCTTAAAGTGTCTTTATTCTACACTAAAACTTAATTGACGGTTTGACTTGGGTATTAAATTATAGGTTTAAAATAATTTTTCCCAGAATTTTAAAGATATTGCTTTATGATATATCTTCATTTATTCTATTTGACATTATATATTATGTCTTACAATGTTGCCTTTGAGGAGTATGCAGCTATTTTTTTCTTTATTTCTTTTTAGAGATGGGTTCTTGCTATGTTGCCCAGACTGGCCTCAAACTCTTAGCCTTAAGTGATCCTCGGCTTCAACCTCCCAAATAGTTGGGACTACATGGGCACACCACTGCACCAACTCCTATAAAGCCATTTTTATTCTAAACATTTGTTTGTGGCATTCGTTTTTTCCTTCCTAGAATCTTGTGAAATTTTCTGTTGATTTTCAGTGTTCTGAAATTTCATGGTATTGTTCATTTAATCCACAGCAGTAGAAATTTCATGCTCTTCTCATATAGGACATTTTCTTCTATGATTTCTTTGATTATTTTTGCCCCTTTTCAATGATCCTGGCCTCCTGCTATGCATGCTGTTGTGTAGTCCCTTTCAACATTAAAAGGGAGGACCTGTGTGACCAGTAGGATATTGTGAAAGTGACAATGGATGACATCAATGGGTAGTCATAAAAGACCTTTCACCTTTTTTCTTAGTCTGTTGGATTACTCTCTCTGGGAAAAGCTAGCTGTCATGTCATGAAGATACTCAAGTGACCCTGTGGAGAGAATCACATAGTGAGAAATTGAGAAAGAACATAAACCTGCTAGTCACATGAATGTGCTGCCTTGCAGCAAATTCTCCAGCTACAGCCAGTCTTAAGAAGACTGCAGCCCTGGCCAACATCCAACTGAACTTCATGAGAAACCTTGAGCCAGACCATTCAGCTGAGTCACTCTTGAACTCGTGGCCACAGGAAATGGAAGAGATATAAATGTTTATCATTTTTTAAGCCACTAAGTTTTGGGGTAATTTGTCACCCCAAATGGATCATTAATATATACTCTTTTTTCTGTAATCTCTAATTATTGGGTGTTAGATCTCCTGAACTAGATCTCTGATTTTCTAATTGTTTTACTCCTATTTATTATCTCAGTGTTTCTTCATTCAATTTTTCTGGAGGTTTCCTCATATTTATTTTTAAATCCTTTTATTTAAGATCATGATGAAGTAGTCAGCATCAGAATAACCTGCTTGCGCCACACACACAGAGAAAACACTAAAATATTAAGAAAAGGTAGCAACCAATTTTTTTTTTTACTGAAAACATGCATATCTTTAAAGTAGAGGAATATTACCTTCTTCTAAAAAGCACTGTTCTTTTTTTTTTTTTTTTAATTATACTTTAAGTTCTAGGGTACATGTGCACAACCTGCAGGTTTGTTACATATGTATACATGTGCCATGTTGGTGTGCTGCACCCATTAACTTGTCATTTACATTAGGTATATCTCCTAATGCTATCCCTCCCCCCTCCCCCAACCCCATGACAGGCCCCAGTGTGTGATGTTCCCCATCCTGTGTCCAAGTGTTCTCATCGTTCAATTCCCATCTATGAGTGAGAACATGCAGTGTTTGGTTTTCTGTCCTTGCGATAGTTTGCTCAGAATGGTGGTTTCCAGCTGCATCCATGTCCCTACAAAGGACATGAACTCATCCTTTTTTATGGCTGCATAGTATTCCATGGTGTATATGTACCACATTTTCTTAATCCAGTCTATCATTGATGGACATTTGGGTTGGTTCCAAGTCTTTGCTATTGTGAATAGTGCCACAATAAACATATGTGTGCATGTGTCTTTATAGCAGCATGATTTATAATCCTTTGGGTATATACCCAGTAATGGGATGGCTGGGTCAAATGGTATTTCTAGTGCTACATCCTTGAGGAATCACCACACTGTCTTCCACAATAGTTGAACTAGTTTACAGTCCACCAACAGTGTAGAAGTGTTCCTATTTCTCCACATCCTTTCCAGCACTTGTTGTTTCCTGACTTTTTAATGATCGCCATTCTAACTGGTGTGAGATGGTATCTCATTGTGGTTTTGATTTGCATTTCTCTGATGGCCAGTGATGATGAGCATTTTTTCATTTGTCTATTGGCTGCATAAATGTCTTCTTTTGAGAAGTGTCTGTTCATATCCTTTGCCGACTTTTTGATGGGGTTGTTTGATTTTTTCTTGTACATTTGTTAAAGTTCTTTGTGGATTCTGGATATTAGCCCTTTGTCAGATGGGTAGATTGTAAAAATTTTCTCCGATTCTGTAGGTTGCCTGCTCACTCTGATGGTAGTTTCTTTTGCTATGCAGAAGTTCTTTAGTTTAATTAGATCCCATTTGTCAATTTTGGCTTTTGTTGCCATGCTTTTGGTGTTTTAGTCATGAAGTCCTTGCCCATGCTTATGTCCTGAATGGTATTTCCTAGGTTTTCTTCTAGGGTTTTTACGGTATTAGGTCTAACATTTAAGTCTTTAATTCATCTTGAATTAATTTTTGTATAAGGTGTAAGGAAGGGATCCAGTTTCAACTTTCTACATATGGTTAGCCAGTTTTCCCAGCACCATTTATTAAATAGGGAATCCTTTCCTCATTTCTTGTTTTTGTCAGGTTTGTCAAAGATCAGATGGTTGTAGATGTGTGGTATTATTTCTGAGGGCTCTATTCTGTTATATTGGGTTATATCTCTGTTTTGGTACCAGTACCATGCTGTTTTGGTTACTGTAGCCTTGTAGTATAGTTTAAAGTCAGGTAGCATGATGCCTCCAGCTTTGTTCTTTTGGCTTAGGGCTGTCTTGGCAATGCGGGCTCTTTTTTGGTTCCATATGAACTTTAAAGTATTTTTTTCCAATTCTGTGAAGAAAGTCATTGGTAGCTTGATGGGGATGGCATTGAATCTATAAATAACCTTGGGCAGTATGGCCATTTTCATGATATTGATTATTCTTATCCATGAGCATGGAATGTTCTTCCATTTGTTTGTGTCCTCTCTTATTTCCTTGAGCAGTGGTTTGTAGTTCTCCTTGAAGAGGTCCTTCACATCCCTTGTAAGTTGGATTCCTAGGTATTTTATTCTCTTTGAAGCAATTGTGAATGGGAGTTCACTCATGATTTAGTTCTCTGTTTGTCTGTTGTTGGTGCACAGGAATGCTTGTGATTTTTGCACATTGATTTTGTATCCTGAGACTTTGCTGAAGTTGCTTATCAGCTTAAGGAGATTTTGGGCTGAGAAGATGGGGTTTTCTAAATATACAATCATATCATCTGCAAACAGGGACAATTTGGTTCCTCTTTTCCTAATTGAACACCTTTCATTTCTTTCTCCTGCCTGATGGCCCTGGCCAGAACTTCCAACACTATATTGAATAGGAGTGGTGAGACAGGGCATACCTGTCTTGTGACAGTTTTCAAAGGGAATGCTTCGAGTTTTTGCCCATTCAGTATGATATTGGCTGTGGGTTTGTTATAAATAGCTCTTATTATTTTGAGATACGTCCCATCAATACCTAGTTTATTGAGAGTTTTTAGCACGAAGGGCTGTTGAATTTTGTCAAAGGCCTTTTCTGCATCTATTGAGATAATCATATGGTTTTTGTCTCTGGTTCTGTTTATATGATGGATTACGTTTATTGATTTGTGTATGTTGAACCAGCCTTGCTTCCCAGGGATGAAGCCCACTTGAACATGTTGGATAAGCTTTCGGATGTGCTGCTGGATTCTGTTTGCCAGTATTTTATTGAGGATTTTTGCATCAATGCTCATCAGGGATATTGGTCTAAATTTCACTTTTTTGTTGTTGTATCTCTGCCAGGCTTTGGTATTAGGATGATGCTGGCCTCATAAAATGAGTTAGAGAGGATTCCCTCTTTTTCTATTGATTGGAATAATTTCAGAAGGAATGGTACCAGCTCCTGTTTGTACCTCTGGTAGAATTTGGCTGTGAATCCATCTGGTCCTGGGCTTTTTTTGGTTAGTAGGCTATTAATTATTGCCTCAATTTCAGAGCCTGTTATTGGTCTATTCAGGGATTCAACTTCTTCCTGGTTTAGTCTTGGGAGGGTGTGTGTGTCCAGGAATTTATCCATTTCTTCTAGATTTTCTAGTTTATTTGCATAGAGGTGTTTATAGTATTTTCTGATGGTAGTTTGTGTTTCTGTGGGATCGGTGGTGATAGCCCCTTTATCATTTTTTATTGTGTCTATTTGATTCTTCCCTCTTTTCTTCTTTATTAGTCTTGTTAGCAGTCTATCCATTTTGTTGATCTTTTCAAAAAACCAGCTCCTGGATTCATTGACTTTTTGAAGAGCTTTTTGTGTTTCTATCTCCTTCAGTTCTGCTCTGATCTTAGTTATTTCTTGCCTTCTGCTAGTTTTTGAATGTTTGCTCTTGCTTCTCTAGTTATTTTAATTGTGATGTTAGGGTGTCAGTTTTAGATCTTTCCTGCTTTCTCTTGTGGGCATTTAGTGCTATAAATTTCCCTCTACACACTGCTTTAAATGTGTCCCAGAGATTATGGTATGTGGTGTCTTTGTTCCCATTGGTTTCAAAGAACATCTTTATTTTTGCCTTCATTTCATTATGTACCCAGTAGTCATTCAGGAGCAGGTTGTTCAGTCTCCATGTAGTTGAGTGGTTTTGAGTGAGTTTCTTAATCCTGAGTTCTAGTTTGATTGCACTGTGGTCTGAGAGACAGTTTGTTATAATTTCTGTTCTTTTACATTTGCTGAGGAGTGCTTTACTTCCAACTGTGTTGTCAGTTTTGCAATAAGTGCGATGTGGTGCTGAGAATAATGTATATTCTATTGATTTGGGGTGGAGAGTTCTGTAGATGTCTGTTAGGTCTGCTTGGTGCAGAGCTGAATTCAATTCCTGGATATCCTTGTTAACTTTTTGTCTCGTTGATCTGTCTAATGTTGACAGTGGGGTGTTGAAGTCTCCCATTATTATTGTGTGGGAGTCTAAGTCTCTTTGTAGGTCTCTAAGGACTTGTCTTATGAATCTGGGTGCTCCTGTATTGGGTGCATATATATTTAGAATAGTTAGCTCTCCTTGTTGAATTGATCCCTTTACCATTATGTAATGGCCTTCTTTTTGTCTCTTTTGATCTTTGTTGGTTTAAAGTCTGTTTTATCAGAGACTAGGATTGCAACTCCTGCCTTTTTTTGTTTCCATTTGCTTGGTAGATCTTCCTCCATCCCTTTATTTTGAGCCTATGTGTGTCTCTGCACATGAGATGGGTCTCCTGAATACAGCATGCTGATGGGTCTTGACTCTTTATCCAATTTGCCAGTCTGTGTCTTTTAATTGGAGCATTTAGCCCATTTACATTTAAGGTTAATATTGCTATGTGTGAATTTGATCCTGTCATTATGATATTAGCTGTTTATTTTGCTCGTTAGTTGATGCAGTTTCTTCCTAGCATTTATGGTTTTTACAATTTGGCATGTTTTTGCAGTGGCTGGTACCAGTAGTAACAACCAATTTTTATAAGCACTGGATACCTAACAGTGCAAGGTTGCAAGACTTAAGAAAAGGGAAGCATGCAAAGTGAACCCCACATTTACTCTGGCTTTCCTCCTGGAAGCATTTCATAACTATGGTACAAGGAAGTAGAGCCCAAGCAGAGAGAGGAAGTCTTGGTGGGTGGAGGAAACAAATTTCAGAGCTTGGGGTTGGTAGGGTGATGGATGGGATTTGGAGGGGGCATGATGCTGAAGACAGCCACATAGAGGGAACATCAAAAATCTGTGTAGGGGGTTTCTTGAATCCTTAGATTAGTCCTCAGATGTGCATGCACAAATTGAGACCCCAGAAAGCCTAAAGAAAAGATCTGTTGGGGTGTGCCCTAGAAACTGCATAGAGATTTTAGAGATTGTCTAGAGTTGGAGAGACATTAGAGATTCTATCTGGCCAGAGTGGAGAAACTTTGATGAGCATCCATGGCATTTGATAGAACCACAAAAAAGTCATGTCCTAGGAGTAAAAGCTATGTGTTTTTTATTTGTTTGTTTGTTTTTGTTTTTGAGATGGGAGTCTCACTCAGCCTCCCAGGCTGTAGTGCAATGGTGTGATCTCAGCTCACTGCAACCTCTGCTTCCCTGGTTCAAGAGATTCTCCCATCTCAGCCTCCTGAGTAGCTGGAATTACAGGCACCCACCATCATGCCTGGTTAATTTTTGTATTTTTGTAGAGACACAGTTTCACCATGTTGGTCAAGCTGTTCTTGAACTCCTGACCTCAGGTGATCCACCTACGTCAGCCTCCCAAAGTGCTGGGATTGCAGGCGTGAGCCACCATGCCCAGCCCAGAGCTATGCTTTAAGAAGGCAAAACTAAAATAGACCTGCCCTAACAAAGTAAAAATCAACCCTTAGTTGGGTCAAGGGGATTCACAGTAATATATTAATAACTGTCTTCTCAAATAAAACTCAACACTCTTTCGACCAAAGGTTGACAAATATTTATATGAAAAATCAGAGAGTAAATATTTTGAAGATTTCTATTACAGCTATTCAACTCTGCCACTGTAATATGAAAGCAGTCATAGACACTATGCAAATAAATGGACATGGCTGTGTTCCAATATGACTTTATTTTAAAAGAAAGCAGCAGTTTTGCCTGTAGTTTGTATATCTCTGCTTTAGATAAAGATAACATAATCCTCAGCTTCTAAAATGTGTCATCCACAATATCCAGCTTGCATTAAAAACTTTGTAATCAAGCAAAAAAAAGAGAGGGGGGTGAAGATGGGAAGCACTGATCAAGAGATAGAAGTGTCAATATAACTAGACACAGAAAAGATACAGTCATTGAGTTAGCAGACAAGGATTTCTAAACAACCACCATTGGTAGAAGAAAAAATATATAGGGACAATGGATAAATGGATGAATAATGGTGTGTTTCAACAGATAATCAGATGGGGGAGCAAGATGGTAGAGCTGGGGGAGCAAGATGGCAGAATAGAAAGCTCCACTGATCATATCCCTAGCAAGGACAATAAGTTAACAACTATCTACACAGGAAAAAACCACCTTCATAAGAACCCAAAGTCAGGCAAGCACTCATAATAACTGATTTTAACTTCGTATCACTGAAAGAGGCACTGAAGAAACAGAAAAAACAGTTGTGAATTGCTGACACCAACCCCACCCCTTACAGCAGCAGTGGCATGGTGCAGAGAGTATCTCTGAGCACTGGGGGCGGGAGAGCATAGCAATTGTGATATATTGGATTCAGTGCTGTCCTGTTAGAGCAGAAAGGAAACCCAGACCAAACTCAGATGATGCCTGCCCATGAAGGCAGCATTTAAACCAGCCCTAGCCAGAAGGAAATCACTGAGCTCAACAGTCAGAACTTGAGTGCCTGCAAATTTCACCACCAAGGGTTACAGCACTCTGCATCTCCAAGTAAACTTGAAAGGCAGTCTAGGCCATAAGGACTGCAACTTTTAATGCTGAACTAGACCCAAAGACAGTGGACTGAGGGGACACACAACATACTGAAACACTAGCCGGGGCAGCTAAGGGAGTGCTGGCATCACCCCTCCCCTAACCCCAGGTTCCAGGCTCCAAAAGAGACCTCTTCTTTCTGCTTGAGGAGAGGAGAGGGAAGAGTGGAAAGGACTTCTTTGCCTTGCATCTAGGATACCAGCTCAGCCAGAGGATAGATCAGGATAGAGCAAAGAGTTATGAGGCTCCTGTTCCAGGCACTAGTTCCCAGATGACATTTTTAGACACACTGTGAGCCAGAAGGGAACCTATTGCCTTGAAGGATAGAACCAAGTCCTGGCAGCATTAATCACCTGCTAACTGAAGAGCCCTTGGGCCTTAAATAACCAGCATTGACAGCCACGTACTTCATCGAGGGCATTGGTGAACCTCAGACTTGCCGGCTTCAGGCGAGACTCTGCACATTACCAGCTGTGGTGGCTATGGAGCAAAACTCCTTCTGCTTGGGAAAAGTGGAGGGAAAAGTAAAGGAGACTTTGTCTTGCATCTTAGGTACCAGCACAGCCAAATGGGGGGTAAGAGAACCAAGTGGGCTCTTGAGATCCCTGATTCCAAGACCTGACTCTTGGATGGCATTTCTAGACATGCCCTGGGCCAGAGGGGAGTCCACTGCCCTAAAGAATGAGTCCTGGGTCAGGCAGCATTTACAACAAGCTGACTTAAGAGACCCTGGGCCTTACGGGAACATCAGTGGTAGTCTGGCAGTACTCCTCACGGCCTAGGGTGGCAGTGGCTATAGGATGAGGCTCCTCTGCCTTTGGAAAGGGGAGGGAAGAGTGGGAAGGACTGTACCTTGTGGTTTATGTGCCAAAAGGCAATAAAACACCAGGTAGACTTCTAAAGTTTTTGACTCTAGTCCCTGACTCCTGGAAAGCACTTCTGGACCTACCCAGGGACTGGGGGACCTTGCTGCCCTGAAATGAAGGACACTGGCTGGCTTTGTCACCTACTAATTGTAGAGACCCAGGAACTTGAGTGAATGTAGCCAGTAGCCAGGGAGTGGTTACAGCAGGCCTTGGGCGAGGCATAGTGCTGTGCTGGCTTCAGGTCTGACACAGCACAGTCATAGTAGTGGTGGTCACAGGGGTGCTTGTATCACTCCACTCCCAGTATTACGTGGCTCAGAACAGAGAGACTCTGTATGCTTGGGAGAAAGTAAGAGAAGAGAACAAGAGTCTCTGTCTGGTAATCCAGAGAATTCTCCCAGATCTGGGCCAAGACCATCAAGATGGTACCTCTATGAGTCAGTCTGTAAGAACCATAGTGTTACTGGGCTTGGAATGTTCCCTAAAGCAGATACAGCTTAGATCACAACGCCTAAGACCTTTCAAATATCTGGAAAGCCTTCCCAAGAATGATGGCTACAAATAAGCCCAGACAGTGAAAACTACAATAAATACCTAACCTTTCAATGTCCAGACAGCAAAGAACATCTATTAGTATCAACTCCATCCATGAAAACGTGACCTCACCAAAAGAACTAAATAAGGCACCAGAAATCAATCCTGGAGAAACAGAGATATGTGATGTTTCAGATAGAGAATTCAAGAAAATAGCTGTGTTGAGGAAACTCAAAGAAATTCAGAATTACATTGAATACAGTTAACAAAGAGATTGAAATAATTACAAATAATCAAGCAGAAGTTTTGGAGCTGAAAAATGGAATTGGCATACTGGAGAATGCAGAGTTCTTTAATAGCAGAACTGATCAAGCTGAAGAAAGACTTAGTGAGCTTGAAAACAGGCTATTTGAAAATATACAGTCAGAGGAGACAAAAGAAAAAGGAATTTTTAAAAAGTATGCCAACAAGAGCTAGAAAATAGCCTTAAAGGGGCAAATCTAAAAGTTATTGGCCTTAAAGAGGAGATAGAGGAAGAGATGGGGTAGACAGTTTATTCAAAGGGGTAACAACAGAGAATATCCCAAACCTAGAGAAAGATATCAATATCCAAGTACAAGAAGGTTATAGAACATCAAGCAGATTTAACCCAGAGAAGACTACCTCAAGGCATTTAATAATTAAACTCCCAGCTGGGCGCTGTGGCTCACGCCTGTAATCTCAGCAATTTGGGAGGCCGAGACGGGCAGATCACGAGGTCAGGAGATTGAGACCATCCTGGCTAACACATTGAAACCCCATCACTACTAAAAAACACGAAAAACTAGCCGGGCGAGGTGGTGGGCGCCTGTAGTCTCAGCTACTCGGGAGGCTGAGGCAGGAGAATGGCGTAAACCCGGGAGGCGGAGCTTGCAGTGAGCTGAGATCCGGCCACTGCACTCCAGCCTGGGCGACAGAGCGAGACTCTGTCTCAAAAAAAAAAAAAAAGAAAGAAAGAAAAGAGCATTAATAAACAATAAATAATCACCTAGAGGTATAAAACTCACTGGTAAGTACATAGAAAAACACAGAATATCATAACATTGTAACTGTGGTATGTAAACTACTCTTAAGTAGAAAGACTAAAAAACCAATCAAAAATATTTACAACAACTTTTCGAGATATAGTACAATAAATGTAAATAGAAACAAAAAAAGGTAAAAAGCAGGGGGACAAAGTTAAGGAGAGTTTTCTATTTGCTTGCTTGTTTGTTTATGCAAATAGTGTTAAGTTGTTATCAGGTTAAAAAAATGAGTTATAAGATAGCATTTGCAAGTCTCATGGTAACCACAAACCAAAAATCATACAATGGATTCACACACACACACACAAAAGCAAGAAACTAAATTATATTACCAGATAAAATCACCTTCCCTAGTGGAAGACAGGAAGAAAAGAAAGAAGGATGAGAAGACCAAAAAACAATCAGAAAACAAATAAGAAAATGGGAGGAGGAAGGCCTACTTATCAATAATAATATTGAATGTCAATGGACTAAACTCTCCATTTAAAAGATATGGACTGGCTGAATGGATGAAAAAATAAGACACATTGATCTATTGCCTACAAGAAACACGCTTCACCTATAAAGACACATATAGACTGAAAATAGAGATGGGAAAAAATATTCCATGCCAATAGAAGCCAAAAAAGAGCAAGAATTGCCATACTTATATCAGAGAAAAAAAAAAAAAGATTTCAAGACAAAAACTATAAGAAGAAACAAATAAGGTCATTATAAAATAATAAAGGGGTCAATTTAGCAAGAGGATGTAACAATTTTAAATATATATAAGCACCCAACACTGCAGCACACAGATATATAAAGGAAATATTATTAGAGAGAGATAGAGAAAAATATTAATTAGAGATATGCCCCAATACAGTAATAGCTGGAGACTTTAACACCCCACTTTCAGCATTGAAAAGATATTCCAGACAGAAAATTAACGAAGAAACATCTGACTTAATCTGCACTATAGACCAAATGGATCTAATAGATAGTTACAGAACATTTCACCTAAGAGTTGCAGAATACACATTCTTGTACTCAGCACATGGATCATTCTCAAGGATAGACCATATGCTAGGTCACAAAACATGTCTTAAAACATTCAAAAAATTGAAATAATATCAAGCATCTTCTCTGTCTACAATGGAAAAAAACTAGAAATTAACAACAAGAGGAATTTTGGAAACAATTTTAATACGTGGAAATTAAACAATATGCTCTTGAGTGGGTCAATAAAGGAATTAAGAAGGAAACTGAAAAATTTATTGAAACAAATGATAATGGAAACACAGTGTACCAAAAATCCATGGGATACAGCAAAAGCACTACTAAGACGGAAGTTTGTAGTTACTAGTACCTACATCAAAAAAGAGAAAAAAACTTCAAATGAACAATTTAATGATGCCTCTTAAAGAACTAGAAAAGCAAGAGCAAACAGAATGTAAATTAGTAGAAGAAAAGAAATACTGGAGAATAGAGCAGAAATAAATTAAGTGAAAATAACGATACAAAAGATCAATGAAACAAAAAGTTCATTGTTTGAAAAATTAAGCAAAATTGAAAAATCTTTATTCAGACTAAGAATAAAAGAGACAATATTCAAATAAAGAAAATCAGAAATGAAAAACAAGACATTACGACTGAAACTGCAGAAATTCAAAGGATCATTAGGGGCTAACATGAGTGACTATATGCCAATAAATTAGAAATCTAGAAGAAATGAACAAATTCCTAGATACATACAACCTACCAAGATTGAACTGGGGAGAAATCCAAAACCCAAACAGACCAATAACGAGTAACAAGATTGAAACCATAATAAAAAGTCTCCCACTAAAGAAAAAAACAAGGATCTGATGGCTTCACTGCTGAATTCTACCAAACATTTAAAGAGAATTAATACCAATCCTACTCAAACTATTCCAAAAATAGAGGAGGAGTAAATACTTTCAAACTCATTCTATGAGGCCAGTATTACCTTGATACCAAAACCAGACAGACACATTAAAAAAAAACACACACACACAGGTCAACATCTCTAATGAAAATTGATGCAAAAATCTTCAACAAAATACTAGCAAATGAAATTCAACAATACATTAGAAAGATCTTTCAGTATGACCAAGTGGGATTTATATCCCGGAGATTCAGGATAGTCCAACATATGCAAATCAATCAATGTGATACATTATATCAACAAAAAGAAGATGAAAACCATATAATCATTTCAATTGATGCTGAAAAGCATTTGATAAAATTCAACATTGCTTCATGAAAAAAACCCTCAAAAATTGGGGATAGAAGGAACATACCTCAATATAATAAAAGCTGTATACAACAGACTCACAGCTAGTATTACACTGAACAGGGAAAAACTGAAAGCTTTTCCTCTAAGATTGGGAACACAACAAAGATTCCCATTGTTACCACTATTATTCAGCATAGTACTAGAAGTCCTAGCTAGAGCAATCAGACAAAAAAAAAAAAAAAAAAAAAAAAGAAAGATATAAAGGACATCCAAATTGGAAAGGAAGAAGTCAAATTATCCTTGTTTGCAGATGACATAATCTTATATTTGGAAAAACCTAAAGACTCTGCAGGAAAACTGCTAGAACTGATAAACAAATTCAGTAAAGGTGCAGGATACAAAATCAACACACAAAAACTATTTTGATATGCCAGTAGTGAACAGTGCGAAAAAATATACTTAAAAAGTAATCTCATTTACAATAGCCACACATAAAATTAAATACCTAGGAATTATCTTACCCAAAGAAGTAAAAGAAATCTACAATAGAAACTATAAAACACTGATGAAAGAAATGGAAGAGGACACCAAAAAATGAAAAAATATTCCATGTTCATAGATTGAAATAATTAATATTGTTTAAATATCCATACTACCCAAAGCAATCTACGGAGCCAATGTAATCCCTATCAAAATACCAATGACATTTTTCACAGAAATAGAAAAATACAATCCTAAAACTTATATGGAATCACAAAAGACCCAGAATAGCCAAAGGTATCCTGAGCAAAAAGAACAAAACTGAAGGAATCACATTACCTGACTTCAAATTATACTACAGAACCATAGCAACAAAAACAGCATGGTCTGGTATAAAAACAGACATTTAAACCAATGGAACAAAATAAAGAACCCAGTTACTCAGGAGGCTGAGGCAGGAGAAACACTTGTACCTGAGAGGTGGAAGTTGCAGTGAGCAGAGATTGTGCCACTGCACTCCAGCCTGGGTGACAGAGTGATAGAATGAGACTCTGTCAGAAAAACAAAAACAAAAACAAAAACAAAAACAAAACAAAACAAAACTCATTGGATTAGATTGTCAAAAAAGAGACCATCATTTACTATATGATAAAAAGCTGAATGTATTGTGCTATTATTATAAGACACATTATCTTTGAGTAGAGCTTAAAGCTGATCTTGTATAGAGTTTAAGGAAGGGTGGAGCTCAGGATTAGAAGAGTTTCAGAAGTAAATGTATTCAGGAAATGGCTGATCATTAGCTATAGCAGCATAGATTATCAAATGAAGGTTGTTGTTGATTTGCTGCATTCAGAAGCATAGTTACTAAAACAAGTTGTGATCGGTCAATTAGCATGACTAATGAATATAAAACCACTTTTGGTGACTAGTTATTGCTAGAGAGTGTATTCTTACCTAAGAAAATAGGAATATTTTTTATTCTCAAGTTGGACAATAGACTAGACACAGAGAAGACAGATTTACAGAACTAAAGGAGAGATTAAGAAAAAATGTCTAGGCCAGGTGAGGTGGCTCACGCCTGTAATCCCAGCACTTTGGGAGGCTGAGGTGGCAGATCACCTGAGGTCAGGATTTCAAGACCAGCCTGACCAACATGGAGGAACCCTGCCTCTACTAACAATACAAAATTAGCTGGGTGTGGTGGCACATGCCTGTAGTCCCAGCTACTTGGGAGGCTGAAGCAGGAGAATTACTTGAACCCAGGAGGTGGAGGTTGCAGTGAGCCGAGATCACACCACTGCACTCCGGCCTGGGCAACAAGAGCAAAATTCTTCTCAAAAAATAAAAAGAAAAAGAAAAGAAAAGAAATATCTAAACTGAAACACAGAAAGAAAAGAAATGGGAAAAAATCAAAAAGGAGCATAAAAGAGATATGAGACACAGTAACAAATATTCAACATACATATCATTGGAGTCCCAGAAGAAGGGAAAGTTAGAATGGGAAAAGAAGCAATATTTAAAGAAATAATGGTCAAGAATTTTCTAATCATTCTATTGGGACTTTTTTCCTGCTACCATTAAAAAATATTTCTGAGAGCCTTGTTGTTGTTGTTCTTCTTCTTCAAATATTCCTTACTCTCTTTAAAAATAACATACCACTTTTTTGTTTTAAAATTGAAAAGTCTCTTCTCTCTTAAGGATATTAAGAATAGTACTTCTTGCTTTTGTGAAGTTTCCTTTTCCCTCCCAAATGCTTCTTGTTTCTGTTTGTTTTCTGAGATACATAAACCCTTTAAATAAGTATTTTAGTACTAGTAAACTGAATCCAGCAGTATTCTGAAAAGTTAATTCACCGTGATCAAGTAGGCTTCATTCCTGGGATGCAAGGTTTGTTCAACATATGCAAAGTAATAAATGTGATTCATCACATAAGCAGAATTAAAAACAAAAACCATATGATCATCTCACTAGACACATAAAAAGTTTTTAATAAAATCCAGCATCCTTTTATAATAAAAATCCCTAAGAAACTAGGTATTAAAGGAACATACCTCAAAATAATAAGAGCCATCTATGACAAAATCACAGCCAACATCATACTGAATGAGCAAAAACTGAAAGCATTTCCCTTGAAAACTGGAACAAAACAAGGAAGTCCACTCTTACCACTCCTATTCAACATAGTATGGGACATTCTTACCAGAGCAATAAAGCAAGAGAAAGAAATGAAAGGTATCCAAATAGGAAAATAAGTCAAGCTATCTCTCTTCACTGATATCATTCTATACCTGGAAAACCCTGGAAAGTTTGCCAAAAGTCTCCTGGAACTGATAAATGACTTCAATGAAGTTTCCACACACAAAATCAACGTACAAAAATCAGTAGCATTTCTATACACCAATAATGTTCAAGCTGAGAGCCAAATCAAGAACACAGTCCCATTTACGATAGCTACAAGAATTATATAAGAATACATCTAACCAAGGAGGTGAAAGATCCCTACAAGGAGAACTACAAAACACTGCTGAAAGAAATCAAAGATGACACAAACAAATGGAAAAACATTCCACACTCATGGATCAGAAAAATCAATATTGTTAAAATGGCCATACTGCCCAAAGCAACGTGCAGATTCAACACAATCATATCAAGCTACCGATGTAATTTTTCACAAAACTAGACAAAACTACTCTAAAATTCATATGGAACCAAAAAATAACCAAAATCACCAAAGAAATCCTAATCAAAAAGAACAAAGCTGGAGGCATCACATTACCTGACTTCAAACTCTACTATAAGGCTACGGTAATCAATATAGCATGGTACTAGTACAAAAAAAACAGACACATAGACCAGAGGAACAGAACAGAGTACTCAGAAATAAAGCTACACACCTATAGCCATCTGATCTTCAATAAAGTAAACAAAAATAAAAAATAGGGAAAGGACTCCCTATTCAATAAATGGTACTGGGATAGCTGGCTGGCCATGGCCAAATGCAGAATAATGAAACTGGACCCCTACCTTTCAGCATATACAGAAATTAACTCAAGATGTATTAAATATCTAAACATGAGACCTCAAACTATAAGAATCCTAGAAGAAAACATAGGAAATGCCATCCTGGACATCAGCCTTGGGAAAGAATTCATGACTAAGCCCTCAAAAGAAATTACAATGAAAACAGACATTGACAACTGGGATCTAATTAAACTAATGAGCTTCTGTACAGCAAAAAAAAACTCTCCACAGAGTAAGCAGACAACTTACAGAATGGGAGAAAATTTTTGTAAACTATGAACTTGACAAAGATCTAATATTCAGAATCTATAAGGCACGTAAACAATTCTACAAGAAAAAAAAACCAACCCCATTTAAAATGGGCAAAAGACATGAACAGACACTTCTCAAAAGAAGACACGCAAGTGACCAGCAAACATGAAAAAATGCTCAACATCACTAGTTATCAGATAAATGCAAATTAAAACCACAATGAGGTACCATCTCACACCACAGCTATTATTAAAAAGTAAAAACAAAACAACAAACAAACAAAAAAAACAGATGCTGAGGAGGCTGCAAAAAAAAGGGAGAGCCTATACATTATTGGTGAGAATGTCAATTAGTTCAGCCACTGTGGAAAACAGTTTGGAGATTTCTCAAAGAACTTAAAACAGAACTACCATTCAACCCAGGAGCAGCATTATTGGGTCAATATCCAAAAAAAGATAAATTATTCTACCAAAAAGACACATGTACTTATATGTTAATTGCAGCATTAGGCACAATAGCAAAGACACAGAAACAACCTAACTGCCCATCAACAGTGGATTGGTTAAATAAAATGTCATATACCACAGAATATTACACAGTCATAAAAAAGAACAAAATCATGTTCTTTGCAGCAACAAGGATGCAGCCAGAGGCCATTATGCTAAGTGAAATAATACAGAAACAGAAAACGAAATACCACATGTTCTCGCTTATAAGCGGGAGCTAAACATTGGGTACCAAATGAACATAAAGTTGACAACAATAGACACTGTGGACTACTAGAGGTAGGAGGGTGGGAGGGGGACAAGGGTTGAAAAACTAATTTTGGATTACTTTGCTTAGTACCTGGGTGATGGATCAATTATACCCAAAACTTCAGCAACACACCATATCCTCATGTAACAAACCTGCACATGAACCTTCTGAATCTAAAATGAAAGTTGAAATAGTTTTAAAAATTAGTATTTTAGGATATTCAAGAAACAAAAAAATGACTTTTATTAACATAGAACACACACGGGCAAAAATAAACCAGTTACAGGTAGACATAAAAAAAAGAAATAAAGATCCATAATCCTTATCCACATTCTAAAACCCCAAAGCTGTGAACATCTGGAAGAGTGTACCATAGACTGTTGACAATATCTGGACAGCCCAGGTGCAGCAGGCATGAGAGAACTCTGTCAAAAACTTACTCGTGGGGATAAGAATCCCACCCCTTAGTGATGATCGTGTACTTTTAAATACATGTTTCAAGGTCCAAGAAGGACAGGGCAGAAATGAGACAGAAATCACGGGCAGGGCTGGATAGGGTATGAGGCACAGGAAAAGTACAATGAAACATGCAGAGAATGGTAATACAGCCTTAGGATAGCAGATTGTGAAAAATATCAGTAAAAATAACTCCATGAAACTGTCTCGTAGAAATAGCTGGGCCAGGAAAATACAAATCATTTGGGAAAGGGCAGCAATATTTACTAGATGCAGAACACTCATCAGAAAAATATTGCCAAGGGAGAGAAAAAAAGTCCTATGAAAACACTTTATTATAATTTAAAAATTAAAACCTAACAAAGCAATAGCTTCTGTGAAAAAAAGGCCACAAAGGAAAAAACATAAGAATTCAGGAAAGAGATAGGAAATCAAGAGCTGATGGTAAAATAATAGAGAGGATAAAACAGGAGCTGGTAGCACTCAGGAAAGAGAGAAACAAAGAAAACTATCCTGGAAACAAAGAGGAAATTAAAAGGGAAATAAGACAAACTAGGCATGGCAGAAAATAAGTGAGTTACACGGTTGTCAGAAATTTCTGAAACTGTGACCACAGTGAAACAGAAATAAAGGTTTTCAAAGGATGAGTGGGGCAAATATATAGAACACAGGTGAAGGAGATCAACATATGTGTAACTGGAGTCACTGTTTATTAAAAAGAGAAAAATGGAGTGGGACAGATATTTAGATAATCTTAAGTTAGAATGCAGAATTCAGGAGAATTTTGAAACCTTGCAATAAATGGCAGCTTGAGTCTACATAATGAAAGGGCACACCATATGCCATAGCAAACTGACAGAGTGGCCAATATGAAGACATAGTGTATTAGTCCATTCTCACACTGCTACAGAAAACTACCTGAGACTGGTAGTTTATGAAGAAAAGAGGTTTAATTGACTCACAGTTCTGTAGGCTTAACAGGAAGCATAACTGGGAGACATCAGGAAACTTACAATCATGGTGTAAAGCAAAGGGGAAACAAGGGCCTTCTTTAAATGGTGGCAGGAGAGAGAGCTGGCGTGAAGGAGGAAGTGTCACACACTTTTAAACCATCAGATCTCATGAGAATTCACTCACTATCCCAAGAACAGCAAGGGGGACATGCACCCCCATGATCCAATCGCCTCCCACCAGGTCCCTCCCCTGACACGTGGGGATTATAATTTGACATGACATTTGGGTGGGGACACAGAGACAAACCATATCACATCTACATCAAGAGAACCAAGAGAAAGAAAATCTTTTCGGCCAGTCATGAAAAAAGATTAAATCATTTATAAGGGAGAAAAAACCTAAGTAGGCTCAGATTTTCCCACAGCAGCATTGCATAAATTAAATTTTCTACTACTTTGACCATAGTAGATTTCTCCATTGTTTAAAGTATTGTTTAATGTTTCGTAATATTCTGTAGTTTCCTTGGTATTGTATGCAACTTGCTGTTTATTCCTAGGTGGTTCATGTTTTTTGATGTTATTGTAAATATTACTTTTAGAAATTTCATTTTCTACCTATTTATTGCTGATATATAGAAATACAGTTTGGTTTTGCACAATGAATGTGTACAGAGATATTTTGTAAAATTTTCTTATTAATTCAAATTATTTAGCTGTAGATTCTTTTAGGCTTACTTCATAGACAATTATCTGTTTGGGAAATAACTTTTGTTTCTTGTTTTCCTACTTTCACAAGTGTTTCTTTTTTCTTGGTATTAGTTTCATTAGTTACTTTGCCTTGTTGCACAAGCTAGGACATGCTGGTACAATGCTGAATAGAAGAAATGATTACATAGTGACAGCAGGTATCTGTCTTCCTCACAATTTCAAAGGCAGAACTTCCAACATTTTACTTATCAAATGTAAGATGTGCTGCCAAATTTAGGGAATTCTCTTCTTTTCCTAATTTGCTAAGAGGTTATAGTTCTTCTTGTTGTTTAATTGCTACTGTCAACCAAAGGGGAGCTTCATTGAGATCCCAGTCTTACAAAACTCAGAAATGAGGTCACCTTTATCAGGCAAATGAGGAGAAGGCCTTTATTTGACTTTCTTTGGGGATAAATTGTTGGCACAACTGCACTTTTTTCTGTGTTGAAGCAAGGTATTCAGCGAGGTGTAATATTTTCAATAGGTAATTATTGCAGTAATATCTCTGGGTAGACTGGCAGAGGAAGACCCAGTGATAATGCCCCCAAAACACAGCACCAGAGACACGGTAGATAAATTCTGTTTAGGTATTTTGAGTGTGGAGAGTAAGGTTATCCCTGAGCAGCTTGCTAGCGAAAATCAGAAGCTGTTGGTTAGAAGTCTTGCTTTCCTTCCTCATTTTGAATTTTGGCTTTGATATTCTTCATAGTGTAGCTGAGCTTTGGGTGAAGCGGGGAGGAAAGATGGCCTTGCCCCCTAAGAGTTCCAGAAAAATCTGCTTCTTTGCAGTGCTCTATGAGCCTCTTGTCTGCCTCGTTTTAAAAATATCTTTATCATAAATGGTTGTTTATTTTTAACAAATATTTTTCTGAATCAACTGAAACTATTATATGGGTTTTGGCTTATAATTATTACTACGGTGAATTATATAAAGCAACCAACTAGGAGTTAGGGTCTGCTTCACAGCTGTTTACCCAGGTAAATTATCTCAGGGCCAAGTACAGCTTGGAATCACTAGGCTTAACTCTCCAGGTTTCCCTTGTCTCCCAAAGATTTCTCAGCCTGCGGCAAGTTTTTTGATATATCTATAATTTTTAAAAGTATTATATCTTCTTTATTCTCAGCAGCAGGGTAGGTTGGAGTTACCTAGTCCATTGTTATCAAATGGAACTGATAACACATTGATAACACAAGGCTCACAAATCAAAAGATATAAAGAATTATATAGTGAGAAGCTCTTTATACCTTCTGATTTGTGGGCCTTGTGAATACTTCATTTATATAAAAATAAAAATAGTGTGAAACCATTTGAAAACTTGAATGAAATGAATATATTCCTAGAACAACATACATGATAAGGATTGAGTCATAAAGCAAATTAAAAAAAAAAAAATGAGACTGAAAGAAAGTGAATTGGTAACCAACAGCCTTCTCCCAAAAGACACCAGGCACAGATGATTTCACATGAAAGCTTCATTTCAGAGAATAGAAAAATATACAAATTATTTCAGAGAATATAAAAAAAAAATCCATTTTACAAAATATATTAGCTAAATTTTGCTTCACTCATGTCATGTAACAAATAACTCCAAATCTCAGTAACTTACAACACTGCCACTCTATTGTCTGTGGATCTCTGTAACCATTTAGTCATATCAATCAATACAGAAAATGTACTTAATAAAATTCAACACTCACTCATGTTAAACAAAACAGACCTCATAGCCAACTGGTACTAGAAGGTAACATGAAAAGAGACATCTTTCTAAAACCTATAGCAATCATTGTAGTTAATATTGAAGTATGGAAGATTTCCCATTAAAACCAGGAGCAAATCAAGAATGTCCATAATAATGGTTTCTATTTGAATTGTCCTGGTTGTGTCCTCCCCAGGGTAGACTGTGAGGTAGGCGGATGAGGAATTCTTTGATGGCATTAATTTTCCCCATGAAGCATGAGGCAAGGTTATCAGCTGAACGTGGGTGGGAAGCTGTCAGAGGTTTGGTAAGAGAGGAAGGTATTGACTAAGATCTTGCAGAGTGGGAGAGCAAACTTATTCGGGAACCATCCAAGGACTGTGAGAAAAAGTTAAATGTCCACTGTGTTTACTGTTCATGAACGGAAGAGGAAACCAGTGAGTAAGAGTTTGTGACTTTCGGCTGGGCGTGGTGGCTCACGCCTGTAATCTCAGGACTTCAGGAGGCCAAAGTGGGTGGATCACGAGGTCAGGAGTTCAAGACAAGCCTGACCAACAAGGTGAAACTGGTCTGTACTAAACATACAAACATTAGCTGGGTGTGGTGGCGGGCGCCTGGTGTCCCAGCTACTCGGGAGGCTGAGGCAGAAGAATTGCTTGAACCCGGGAGGTGGAGGTTGCAGTGAGCCAAGATCGCACCACTGCACTCCAGCCTGGGCAACAGAGACTCTGTCTCAAAATAAATAAATAAATAAATAAATAAATAGTTTGTGATTTTCTCAACCAATGTGTAGTTGCTCAGGGATAGACATGGTGAAATTGAGTTTAACCTAGTTTAGGATTTTACCAGAGAAGAAACACTAAATCCCAAGGAAGCTGAGAGTGTTTGAAAGGTAGTAATTATAGAATTTAAGCTGTACAAAAAGAATTGAAGATAAAGGAAAGATGATAGTGAAAAGTGATGGAATCAATGGATTGGAAGTCTCAATGAAGTTGAAAACACATTGATGGGACACAAAAGTCGATGTACTTTTGCCTAGAAAGCTAGAAGGTTGTGGTGAGAAGACGGGAGGTTTGTGGTTGAGTTTCAGAGGTGCTGGAGTCATTGGTGTTGAATAGGAGTGGGGCGACCATGGAGGCAGGGAAGTGACTGAGTTAGGGTAGAAGAAAAGTTGGAGGCCGGGCGCGGTGGCTCACGCCTGTAATCCCAGCACTTTGGGAGGCCGAGGTGAGTGGATCACGAGGCCAGGAGATCGAGACCATCCTAGCTAACACGGTGAAACCCCGTCTCTACTAAAAATAGAAAAAATTAGCGGGGCGTGGTGGCGGGCGCCTGTAGTCCCAGCTACTCAGAAGGCTGAGGCAGGAGAATGGCGTGAACCCGGGAGGCGGAGCTTGCAGTGAGCCGAGATTGCGCCACTGCACTCCAACCCGGGCAACAGAGCAGACTCTGTCTCAAAAAAAAAAAAAAAAAGAAAAAGAAAAAGAAAAAGAAAAAAAGAAAAGTTGGAGGCAAGATGGGCAGGGACTGGGAGAACGTGGTGGGGTGGCTACGTGGATGTTAAAGCCTCATAGAAAGAAGTCAGGAGAGAGAAACAGTGAGCTACAGTTATAGTCCATGACAGAGGCCAGTGGGAGGGTTTGAGGAGGGAATAGCTAGGGGATTGGATAAAACTAGGCCCCGACGGATCAGAGCAGTAAGACCCTGGAGGACTCTGGACTTCTGGTGAAGGCTGAAGTAATAGGGAATTAGTCTCTTGGGCAGGGCTAGGAGAAGGGAAACATTTTAAACTACCATCTGAACTCCTTGTCTTATGAGTTTTGAGGCCTGGGGTGATGTGAGCTTTATCCGTACCAATGGAATTAGATGGTGGAGGTTGGGTTGGTTTGGCAGAGGTTCCCTCTTGGGTCCTGCGGGAAGTTTCTAGAGGGAGCTTTAGGGGAGGAAGGAGAACTCCCTGGAGGTTAAGTGTGAATCAACAGACTCAAAACCCAGATGTACCTCATTTAGCTGCGGTGGCTTCAGAGGGCTGCAGCCCCAGGGCAAAGGTTGTGTTTAAAAGTGCTGGGCAGAGATAAGGTCTAGAGGAGATGGTTTAACCAGCAAGTGGTGTCCTGTCCTCTCATCCCTGCTAATAAACAACAGATTCCAGGAATGCTACCTGCTTGAGCTTGCCCCAAGGAACAATCCCAGTACCATAAACATTGATTCCAAGGAGCCCCTCCGGCCAAGGCTGGTGAGGGAAAGCCCCAGGATATGGCTGCTGCTGGTTTTCCTTAGTTTCAGAAGACAGGGCTGAGCAGTTTCTCTGTACACACCCTCCTTGGGCACCACTGTACGTCCTGGCCTTTGAGGGGCCCCTCCAGTAACCCTGCAAGGCAGGGGAGAATGTCTCCACTTCAGCAGTGCACAGAATGTGCCCAGGATCCCGTAGAACATGGCAGATCCCTTAGACCCAGGCTGCTCGCACTCTATTTCCCTGCCTCTCATTCAGTTCTTCAAACATTTATGGGGTACCTACCGTGGCAGTCACTCAGCTAGAAACTGAGGACACTGTGAGGACAGAGTTCGACAGCCTGAGCCACACATGAGGTCACCTTTGAAACCCTCCACCCTCCAATTCCGACTTCAGGAGTTAAGGGATGGAGCCCAAGAGTCGCATTTTCACTTGAACATATTTACGGAAGTTCCTGCTAGAGGAGACTGGTTTGCTTTCTGGGCAAGCCCAGAGAAGTGGAGTGGTCTAGCTTTGGCATCCTACAGCTGGGAAGAGCTCAGCCCTAAGCAAGGGTGAAAGAGACAGTTCCAGGCCTGAGGGGTGCTCCCCTCCACCCTCTACCCCCACCTTCTTCAGGGTGCCGTAAAATCTCACTGTTGCAGATTCTTTTTTTTTTTTTTTCCGGTTAAGGTTTGTCTCTAGCTAAAATGCAAACACCTCTCAGCTGGGGAAGGAGGGAGGGCTTGATGAGGGAGACACATCAGCTATTAACAATTGAGCAGGGTGAGTTTAACAAAGCAATGCACTGCTGGAGAGGAAACAACACAAGTAACAAATACTTATTCGGGACTAACTGTGCTAGGTCCCAGCCCGGGCAGGGGAGACTAGTTGAGAAAAGCGGGGGACCTGCCCTTTGAAAGCAGCTAGAGGGAAGTGAGGAGAAAAGGGAATGGAGTTCGGAACCCCGGCTCACCTTGGGAGAAGCAGGTTTGCGGCAGGCCTGCAGGCATCTGGGGTCTGCTGGGACACACAGGGAGTCCAGAATACAAAGACAAGGATGACTCAACCACAGGACCAGCTACAGGGGCAGGCAGTAGGAGCAGTGCTGAGGGATACCAGTGAGGTATCCCAGTGCTGAAGGAGCCCTGGGGAGGGCCTGGCCAGGGAGCATTATGGATGAAGCACTTTCCTCGGCCTGGGAGACCAGGGAAGGCTTCTCGGAGGCCGTTTGATGACAGCTGGAAAGAATAATCTGATCAAGTAGAGGCTGGATGGAAAATGAAGGGCATAGAAGGACAGCAAGGGCACAGGCACCGGACTTTGCAGAGGAACCGCCATTTGTGGGGAGGGACTGATCAGGGGGATGAGGCTGGAGACTTGGTTGGGCTGAGCTGAGGCTGGGCTCTGGCCGGCAGGTGCTTCTGGATTCTTTGTTGGCTGGTCTCCCTTTGGCAGGTTCTGAAGGAAAGGAGAATGGAGGGGCAGAACTGATGAGACTCGGTGCCTTGTACACCTCAGGGCAGCCCTTCCCATGCCCCCAAGAAACCTGTCGTGAGGCCTCTTTCTCTCCCGCTATCCCTCACTCTGGTGCACAGCAGGCAGAAGCTCTTGAATATCTTCTGAGACAAATTGGGGTTTTTAAACTATTTCGTTTATCTTAATAGAAAAAGGAGTTCAGTCCCTGTGCTCAATTCCTGGGAGCCTTTAACTCCAGCCAAGGACCTGGCCTGTCTGGCAAGATTTTTTTCTCCCTTCCTCAGAGGTGGCTGGGGACCACAGTGCCTCTCTGGGCAAAATAAAAAGGCAGATTAAAGAATTACAACCTTCAAATAAACGAAAAAAGAAAAGTCCAAGAACAACAGGAAGTTGGACAGGAAGTTCCCATAGAAGATGAAAATATTTGAGAGTCATGCTGAGAGCAGAGGGCTGAGGGCTGGGGGATTTCAGGGATACACAGCTGTGGAGGTGGTAGAGGCCCATGCCACCCAACCCTTTGCTGCCCCTTCCTTTCACAGGATGCCCCTGGACCTGCTGGTCAGGCCCTGCTCATTCTCAGGGGCTCCAGGCACACTGTGCTTAAACAGGCATATGTACACACATGTATGTGCACACATGACAACCATGACAGGTGCCCAGATATACCCATGTATGTACATGCACACGTGCTCTTGCCAAGAAATATGTGTGCACGGTGAACCTCTATGCACACAAATGTATAAAAAACAAACATAGAGACATTGCGTAAAAGTGTAAAGAAAGCAAAAGATGGAATCTAGGCCCTTCCTCTCCCTTGCTGTATTTGACCCCTGCCCCCCACCTTTCCCAGGATTGTGGGCTCTGGTAATGTCTGGCTGCTGGAAGGCTTCTTACAGGTTTGTCCCCCATGCCCACCCAGGGCAGCCCTCCTTGGGCAGTATCTTAGCTCTATTTTTCTGGACATGTAGTCCTCAAGCTTTTTGATCTCAGGACCCCTTTGTTTGTTTGTTTGTTTGTTTTTTGAGACAGTCTTGCTCTGTCATCCATGCTGAAGTGCAGTGGAACTATCTCAGCTCACTGCAACCTCCACCTCCCAGGTTCAAGCAATTTTCCTGCCTCAGCCTCCCTAGTAGCTGGGATTACAGGCACCTGCCACCACACTGGCTAATTTTTGTATTTTTAGTAGACATGGGGTTTCACTGTGTTGACCAGGCTGGTCTCGAACTCCTGACCTCAGGTGATCTGCCCACCTTGGTCTCCCAAAGTGCTGGGATTATAAGCGTGAGCCACTGCGCCCGGCCTCAGGACCACTTTATACTTTTAAAAATTATGAGGGCTCCAAAGAGCTTGTATTTATTGAGCTGTATCTATCAACATAGCGGCATTGTTTTATATTTTTATAAATCTCTTTAATGTGCAGCTGAGTAGAAGACAGCTGGATTCTTATATCTGCTTTTGCATTAAATACGTTAAGATATGCTTTGGTCAAAGCATATGAAGAAAATCCAGCATCACAGAGATATGCAGTTGGAAAAGAGAGGACTTCAAGGATCCTGTGTTAAGCAGCCTCTAAGATGTCTCCCAGTGATCCTGCCCCCCAACATTCATATCCTTGTGTAAACCCCTCCCCTTCTATGTGGGCTGGACCTAGTGATTTCCTTCTAAGGAATACATATGGCAAAAGTGGTGAGACATCACTTTGAAGATTACATTACAATAAGACTGGCTTTTTGGAACTGAAGGAGACCTCTGGCCCATATCCAGCGAGGAACTGAATCCTGCCAACAACCACGGCAATGCGTTTGGAAGGACATCTTCCCCTAGTCGGTCCTTCAGATGAGACTGCAGCCTCAGCTGACCCCTTGATTGTAGCCTGTTAGGGACCTTGAGGCATCCGTTAGGCCTGCCCCGATTCCTGACTGCCTGTGAGATACTTGCAGATAAATGTGTGTTGTTTTAAGCTGCTGTGCTTTGGAGTAATTTCTTCCACAACATTGGACAACTGATAGACCCATGAGAGGGTCTTAGGGACACCCAGGAGTCCCCAGACCTCACTTTGAGAACTGCTACTCTAGAACTATCCCTCTTCTACTGCTCTTGTGGATTTTATCCAGTCAGTATCTGCCTCTTTCACTGTCCTGCTCTCAGTGGAGAGGAGGAAGAGGATTGTATAGGGATGAGGCCCTGTCCAGGTGAGCAGTAACAGGTGATAGTGTGCGTTTCCAGTCCCGGGTCAGGACGGTGCCTGCGCGTCGCATTGCTGCTCCCTGAGTGTGGAAATTCAGGCAGTGTGCAGCTCATCGGGGACATGATGGCAGATCATGGCAGGTTCCAGGTGGAGTCTGTCCCCTCCTCAGTGAACCCACACCCTGCCCACCCCCATCCTGGTGCTCTCTGGGGAACTAAACTGCAACCCTACAACTCATGCACTGGGGCCTTGGAGGGCCGTCATTGCAAATTATCCTATTGCTTCTGTCTTTGGGGTGAGCAACATAGATAGCCAGAATGTGACTTTGTCTTCCAGTTGAAGTCTTCTGTCTGAATTCACAGATGTTCATGTTCATACAGGCCCATCTGTCCATCCTTCCAAATTCCTGAACTGCTGATGTCACAGCTCTTTTTACAGATGGAAAAGCTGAGGCAGGAAGGAGAATCGATGGCATCCAGTCAGGGTTCCAGAGGCTGTGGTAGAACCAGGAAAACAACATTCAAACGGAGGAATTCCTTTAACCATATTAATTACTAAGCAAAAGTGGACGTTCCTGATCTCTTATATCTTCCTACTTCCAAGAGTAACGTCAGTTCTGACCGTGACACCTCACATTCTAGATCACTCCTGGCTTTCCCCCAATGGCATGTGCCATGAGGATAGGGACTTGGAGACCATCTGGGCCTGTCACCCCACTGTGGAAGAAGAAATGGAGAGCCTAGCCCAGGAGATGATGTGACCAGCGCAAGGTCACGTAGCAAGGTAGAGATAAGATCAGGTCTCAAACAAGACTTCTGCTCGTCTCCCCCACCCCCACTCACAACCGGTCTCATATTAGAGCTTCACACGAGGGGCCCGCCACCCCCACTGCAGGCTATGGGGGCTGTGAGGGTGGTGCTGGGCTCAGTAGCAGCTCAATCAGTGACTGAGAGTGAATGAGGAGGCTGGCACGTTTTTAGGTTTGGTCTATGACCAGGGTTAGATTCCTGTGATTAAAAGTTGGTTTCTGACAAGGTCAAGGTTAGAGGGTCAGCCTGTAGCCAGGATGGGGAAGTCAGTCATTGTTGAGGCTCAGCCTATCTCTGATGGGGTTTAGAAGTCAATCTGGCTGGAGTAAGAGGCCAGCCTTAGGTTGGGGTGGTGTCAGTCCATGGCCACTGTTTGTTTCTTGCAACACTGCTCAACCTCTGGTGCTTCACGCAGCAGCCCTGACATCCCAAGACCTCTTGCCTTAGTACAGAAGGTCCAGTGTCCTGAGCAGAGGATGGAGGGATCAGCTCCTTCTCCAGGGGTAGAGGGGACTCAGGTAGGGCACCAAGGAACTTGCTCATCGGGCTGGAGTTGGCATAGCCTTGGTTCTAGGGCTGTCCTCAGCAGCTGGCCTGGGACACAGCCCTTGCATGAAGGGTGCAGCCACTAAAAAGACTTCAGGCCCTTGGAGGCATTTCCTGTTTTCCAGTGAACTGAAAACTCAGCTTCCTGCTTAGAACAGTCCGTAAGGATGGTTTCTTTTTTTTGATGGTGGGCAGGGTGTCTGGGGGCAGAGGCTTTGTTGGACTTGAGGACAAGCTCTCAGGGTCCTGGTAGGAGGAGGCACAGGGAGATGAGTGGGAAAGGAGAGCAAGAACCCCCGGACACCTCAGCCTGTTTCCTGGCTGTGCCTTTGTGTTCACAACCAGAGCCCTTAGGGGGAGCAACACCAGCATAATCATACCCCAAACAATTGTGTGTATTTCACATGGAGGTGAAAGTTCTCTGGAGAGGAAAAGCAAGTGTGCAGGACCTATGTTGGCATGGTGACCAGAAGCATGTTGAAAGAGCCGGGTCTTTGGCGCCACCCAGACCCAGATTCAAATCACAGGCTTGAGTGCTCATCTGTCCCTGAGGCTGGGTATGTTGCGTGCACAAATTCCTGGCCTTTCTGAACCTCAGAGCCTTCATTTCTAGAATGGGGTCCAAATAAACCCCTCCCAGGCACCACTGGAAGCCAGTCTCCTTCCTTCCAACTGACTGCAGGGGGAGAAGGGTCCAGAGGCGCATCTGTTCCCCAAACAAGGCAATCAGCTCCACTTCCGCCAAAGTGAAGGCTCCAGGCTGGTGCTGCTGCCCCTCCCCAAGCCCTCTCTCCCGCCTTCTCTATGACCTACAGGCACAAGCTGGTCCCCCGCCCCTCACTTGCCCAGCTCTGGCTCTCCTGTATTGTCTCTTTTGGTGGTGGGTCGAAAGAGGATCGGGGTAGGACAGCATTTCCTGCTTGGCCCCACCTGCCTTACCTTTGGCCCCCATTATCCCCACCACACTAGACTCTGTCAGTTCCTCTGCCCCTGCCAGGGATCACCCAGGACCCCCAACCCCCAACATCAACATGGAGTGCAGATTCACAGCCCCCTGCACAGCTGGGAGAGAGCGGGTAGAAAGTAAGGCCATTTACGAAGGTCATTAACACGGACCATCATTTTGAAGGAGGTGTTGGCCAGATGAGGCCCACAGCTCCCATCCCCATGGTGGGTCCAGGTGTGGAGGAACTGGCCTAGACGGGAAGGCTGCAGGGGAGGGTGGGGAGGGCCCGCCAGCCCAGCCTTGCTCAGATTCCATCTGGCCCTTGGCCTGCTGTCTTTTGTGTCACCACCCTTGCCTCTGGATGGACAATGTCCATTAAGATGGGCCCTCACCTTTCCCTTCGGAGTGGTGCCTCCTTGGAGCAGCTGAATTGCTGGAGGCGCCGAGTGACCTAACAACTGCCCAGAACAGAGGCCGCCAGAGGCCCGCTCTCACCTGAGCAGGGAACAGCCGGACACAGCTGAGCCTGCCTGGGACTCTGCCCACGTAGCCTTTCTCCTCCTTCCTGAGTCTCTCCTCGTTCTCTCCTCCTCGCCCTCCTGCCTTTCTCAGGACAATAAAGTAGGAGTGAGGTAGATTTAGGAAATCTGGCAATGATGTGAAAATTTCTCTACGCATGCACACGTAAAGATCTGGGGTGGAGGCACAGCCAGGCCTGCTGGCCCTGGGTGAATGTATTCCTGGGGGAAGTGCTCTCAGAAAACCATTCTCTGCAGGAGCCCTGGGAACTCAGAGCTGTGGGTGGCTGATAATTCTATGATCACAACATTGTTCTGCTCCAGGAAAAACCACCACCCAGATGGGATCAAATGCCAAAGAAGGGTTCTTGGGAGGGTCTATTTATTTGATTTGGTCCTAGCAGGAAGAGGAAGGCTGAGTGAATCTCGGCAGGCCATTTCCCACCCCTCATCCTAGCAGTCTGTTCTCTGGGATGCTTCTGGGAGCCCTGAATGACTGTTCATTGGTTCATTCATTCATTCATTCATTCATTCTTTTAATTACATATAAATATGGTTCAGCCCTAGGGAAAATCACAACGACTTCATCCCACATTGTGATCTCTCCGGCGTTGTTTTCTTTCTTTTCTCCATAGCATGTGCCACCTTCTCAGGACACTCCTAGATCCAGGCAGGAGGGGTGCTGCCCAGGCTCTGCAATTTAGAGGGATCCCTTCTCCAGCTTCTCCCCCTTTCCAAGGGCCAAGGAGCCAGCAGCTGCAGCCAGCAGCCCTGCTGCTGGACTACCTCTGGGTACCTAGGATGTGAAATTCCCTGCCATGAGCAAACTCATGGTCCAGAGTTTGCTGTCAGAGTCTGCATATCCTCGGGCCCATCCTCCCAGGGTGACTCAACCCCCAGCACGTGCACCCTTGGCCAAGGAGTGTGGATGGAAGCTGGACATGGTGACTGGGGGTGTCCTACTGGTGTGAGACAGAACTTGGAGTGGGAAGAGAAGGAGTAGCCCACAAGCAGAGCCAGCTCTCCCCAGGCAGCCACGTTCCTGGGAGCCAGGACTCCAAAGAGTCCTATTCCAAATTCAAACCTGGCCTTTCAGGTTGTTATGAAAATGTGTATCTCAAGGGACAAAGTTAGGATGTATTTTACTTAACAACACCCTGATTTATAACTTTAAAAATATTTAGCCCTTTGGTCCATTTATACTATTCCTTAAATGTCAGGGGCAGCCTCGACCTTCTAACACATTATGTAATTTACTTAATGGTCATGTTTACAGTTTATTATTCTCTGCCAACATCCTTGCCTTGTGTAAGGGCGAGGATTTTTGTCTTTGTTCACTGATGTCTAGATGGATGGCTTACATGTAGTGGGAACTCCATGAAAATTTGTGGAATAAGTGAATGAATGAATGAGTGAATGAATAGTTCTGTGTGTCATCTATCCTGTGTGCAAGTACTTTCTGTATGGTCTCTGGGGTTCAGCCAGATCTGGCCTGTTGCTAGGTCTGTGAACTGAGCAATGTTCAGTTTCCTTAACTGTACAACTGACATACAAATACAACAGCTTTATGAATCTCTAAGAATTAAATAAACTGTATAATTTCTGAGACTCAGTTTCCTCATCTATAAAATGGGGGATAATTGGAGTATCTACTTCATGTGGTTTTGGTGAGGTTAAATAGGCTAATTAATGTGACATACTTAGTATAGTGTCTGGAACAAAGAAAGTTTTTTAGGTTATTAATAACCTAAAGAAGGAAGCATGAATGGTAGATTCTGCAATTGGTTTCCCAGAAGTCAGCCTTTTCAGAGCCTCCCAAAGCAATCAGTGGGTGGCCTCCTGCTCCAATGTATGTAAGGCCTGAGAGGCAGTGGCATGTATAATTGTTCACCTTGCACATAGGTTCCAAAGCTGAGCCTGGTCTGATCTCAACCCTCTGGCAGTATTTACCTGATCCAACTGGGGGAAGTAAGCACTGAAACATGAACTCTGCCATCATACCCAGAGACAAGGGTGTCTTTATTGAAGGGGTGGGTTGGGCTCTCAAAGATTGTTGCCCCTGCAAAAACCATCAAACCACTTTATAAACAATTCCCATGACCTTGACACTCTCATGTTGAGAAATGAAGTTGAAGACTGCTGCAGGACTGTCCTGGAACCCAAGCTCCCCAAGCTCCCAGCCCTTCCATGCCATGCAAAGCTGACTGCCCTTCCCTGCCCTTTGTCTGCCCACATCTTCCTCCCCTTTTAGTGCCCTCTCAGCACTGCCTCATCCAGGAAGCCTGCCTCGATAATGCAAACCTCCCCCGCTTCTCTGGACTTCCCTTGTATCGTCAGCAGGGCTTTCTTTGTCTCTCTTGCCTGCCTTCCGCTGCCCTCCTGCATGGGGCCTGTTTTGTTTCATGCTGGTTGTCAGTTCCCTGAGGGCCACAACCTTGCCTTGGATATGCTCCTTTCTGCCTGCAGTGAGGGTCCCTCACTGGTGGGGCGGGCTGTGTCAGGCGCCCCCAGGAGTGCTGAGGAGCAGGACATCTGAAAGACAAGAGAAAACAGAAAAGAAAGGCTGCCCTCGTTACACCAAGCTAGGCTTTCCTGTGGTGCAGCCTGCACTCTGATCAAGAAGTAGGGGTGCGAGTGCCTCAGGGAGGAGAAATGATGGCAATGGAACCAGATGCTGCGCCTTGGACCTTTTGATCTCACTGGTGTTTCACAACAGGTCTTGAGGCTGTAGGTCTCATTACCACCATTTTATAAATACAGAAACAGGTTTAGAAAGGTACAGTTACCCACCTAAGGTGGGCAAGCTCCCTAAGCCAATTTTTGGTGCACATCCCTGCATTATTTTTGGTAGATTCCTACAGCTGCAAGAAGAGACGTAGTTACCCCATAACAAGTTCTCAGCCCACCCTCCGAGACAAATACAATTTATTAGCAAGTAGGCACAGAGAGCCTTGTGGATATTCTGAAAGCTCCATCAAGTCCCAGGTCCCTGTCCTTTTGGGTGTTTCTGATAGTGCCTCCCAGGAACGCTTTCCCACAAGAAATGTGACCCTGTTCCCCCATAGCATCAGGCTGTCTGTGGGAGTGAGACAACAGGACACCTCCAAGGCAGCAGGAAACACAGGCCATGTAGGGGTTCAGCCAAGGTTGCCGTCTCCAAGGGCGATAGACAAAGGTCTTTCTAGATTTGGGGTATTTTCTCTTTTTTTGAGACAGGGTCTCATTTTGCCACCCAGGCTAGAGTGCAGTGGTGCCATCACGGTTCACTGTGGCCTCAATCTCTGGGCTCAGGTGATCACCTCAGTCTCCCAAGTAGCTGGGGCTACAGGCGCCACCACCATGACTGGCTAATTTTTTTGTAGAGACAAGGTTTTGCCATGTTGCCCAGGCTGGTCTTGAATTCCTCCGGGGTGCAAGCTATCTGCCCACATTGGCCTGTCAAAGTGCTGGGATCACAGGTGTGAGCCACTGTACCCAGCAGAGGGTTATTCACTTATTTATGTTCTTTTTTCTTCTTTTGAGACGGAGTCTTGCTCTGCCGCCAGGCTGGAGTGCAGTAGCACGATCTCGGCTCACTGTAACCTCCACCTCCCAGGTTCAAACGATTCTCCTGCCTCAGCCTCCCGAGTAGCTGGGACTACAGGTGTGTGCCACCATACCCGGCTAATTTTTGTATTTTTAGTACAGACAGGGTTTTACCATGTTGGCCGGGATGGTCTCGATCTCTTGGCCTTATGATCTGCTCACCTCGGCTTCCCAAAGTGCTGGGATTACAGGCACCAACCACCACGCCTGGCCATGGGGTTCTACATGAAGTGCGCTACAGAGAAGTGCATAGATCTTAAGGATAGAGCTTAATGCATTGTCGCAATGTGAACCCACCTGTTTGCCGGCTCCTCATTCTGAAAACAAAACTAGTACCTCCAGAAGCCCCTCTGTGCCCCCTCCTAGTCACGACCTCGCCTCCGCATAAGGCTAACCACTAGCCTGATTTCCAAGAGCATGGATTATATCAATAGAATCACAGTGTGTACTCTTCGGCCTGGCTTCTTTCCATTCACATTATGTTAGAAGAGTCCTCTGTGTTGTTGCATGTAGCCCTAAATCACTCATTCTTATGGTTATATAGTGTTCCATTGTGGGAATATTTCACAATTCATTTTTCTTTCTGTAGTGGATAGATTTTTCTCCTGGGTCAAAGGTATACAATATGGCTTTCACAGACACTGACGAAGTTTTTCAAAGTACTTGTACCATTTTCTGCTGAGACCAGAAACATTGAAAGTTCCAATTGTTCCACATCTTATGTCTGACTTTTTGAGTTAGTCATTTGGGTGGAGGTAAAGTGGTATCGCAGTTCGATTTAAATGTGCATTTTTCCAACTACTAGAAAAGTTGAAGTCTCCCTAGGTTTTCATATCCTGTGTTTTAAAACATGGAGATTTATCTTGAGATATCTTTGCCAATCTGCATATCTCAGACACCACTAATGTCACCTTTCTAACATTCTTTATGCTAATTAACAAGCCACCATTTTCCTTGAGAAAATAGTTTTCTAGCATCCCTTATGTTAATGGCAAAACTCCCAGGTGCTTTGGGAGGTAAAAGAAGGCTGAAGAACTTGTAGTCGCTTTCTGAATAAATACTATTTATTCAACCTGCTGTCCATCCCTGAAAAATGTATTTCTGATTGTACTTGAAGGGTCCTCCTTCAAGTATAGCTTAAAACTAACATACCACATATGTAATGTCATTGTCTGGGCTAAAGTACTTTGAAGTAGGAAACAGACTTCATGATGTGGCTTTCAAGCCTTCTTTCCACCTGCTCTCTGCCACTCCAAACATGAGGACAACACATGCCTAGTGCTTCTGAGATTGCCTTGCATGGGGATCTTCGGGCTTCTGGTAGCCCGAGTGATGGTCTGCACCTCGGTACAAGGAAATAGAGAAGGGATAATATCCCCAGAGATTTCCTTGGCAAGAAATCTATTAGTCTGGCTGTTTCTTAGTTCAGGGCACAGCCACACATACTCTCCTCAAGCAGCTCTGCAGCCACCTGAACCTTGCTACGGACCCTGTCCAGAGCTCCCCTGGAACAGGTGGGTCAGCGCCTGGCTTTCTCAGCTAGAATGTGGTTGAGGGTGGGAAGAGAGGTTCCAAACCAGATATACTGACAGCAATTGACCTTTCTCAGTGCTTTGTGGAGCACAGAAATTTGAGAGGACGAGTCCCTTGTCTCCAGCACTTTGGAGCTGTTCTCTTCCAGAGCTCTAGGTAAAGGGACATGCAGGCTGGTCACATTTCATTCAGCCACGTGCTTGCAGGTATCTCCTGACCTTCCTACAACAGCTCCTTTTGTTTCTGCTGATGTTTTTCGGCTTTATTAAGTTATAATTGACAAGTAAACATTGCGTATATTCGCGGTATATGTGATGTTTTGATAAGTATACATTGTGAAATGATTACATCAAGCTAATTGATATTAGATTGGTGCAAAAGTAATTGTAGTTTTGCCATTACTTTTTAAAATTTGTTAAAATAGTATATAGTATTTCTTTTAATTTTTATGTTAAGTTCCAGGGTACATGTGCAGGATGTGCAGGTTTGTTACATAGGTAAAAGTGTTAGTATTACTTTTAAAAATGGCAAAAACCACAATTACTTTTGCACCAACCTAATATATCCATCACCTCACTTTCTTTCTCCTCCTCCTCCTCCTCCTCTTCCTTCTTATTTTGAGACAGGATCTTGTTCTCTTGCCCAGGCTGGAGTGCAGTGGCACAATTATGGCTCACTACAGCCTTGACCTTCTGGGCTTAAGCAATCCTCCTGCTGTGGCCTTTTGTGTAGCTGGACCACAGGTGTGCACCACAGTGCCTGGCTGATTTTTTTTTTTTTTTTTTTTTTTGGAGAGATGAGGTCTCACTTTATTGACCAGGCTGGTCTTGAATTCCTGGGCTCAAATGATCCTCTCACTTTGGCCTCCCAAAGTGCTGGGATTACAGGTGTGAGCCACTGTGCCTGGCCCCAGCCCATTCTTTTTTTGTGGTGAGAACACATAATATCTTCTCTCGGCAACTTTCAATGATACATAATTATTAACCATAGTCACCATGTTCTACAATCAAGCTTCGGAGCGTATTTATCCTAACTGAAACTTTGTTAGTTCGGCCAACATCTACCCATTCCCACCCTCATCCCAGACCCTGGCAACCACCATTATACTCTCTGCCTCTATGAGTTTGATGTTTCTCCTAATTTTGTTTAACTTCGTGATAAGACAGACAAGCTGGTGGGAAGGTTGCTTCTCCTTGGGTGGTCACTTACCTAGAAACAACTGCCTGAATCAGAGAGAAAACTATGTGCTAAACACATCCTTCTTGGGGTGGGTCTGGATATTCATGCTTAGATCTCCAGGTGGGCAGGAGATGTTGCTGAGAGAGGAAAAACTGTGAGAGAAGAGGCCTTTCGGGCAGACATGCCAGTCACTGGAGGGCTTATGAGGAAGTGATTTTGTGAGTAGAGGGTGACAAGGGAGGCCATCCCCTTACCTTAGGATAAGAAATAGTAGAACTGCAATCGTTTCTGTAACTTTTTTTTTTTTTTTTTTGAGATGGAGTTTTGCTCGTTGCCCAGGCTGGAGTGCAATGGTGCGATCTTGGCTCACCGCAACTTCCACCTCCCGAGTTCAAGCGATTCTCTTGCCTCAGCCTCCCGAGTAGCTGGGATTACAGGCATGCACCACCATGCCCGGCTAATTTTGTATTTTTGGTAGAGATGAGGTTTCTCCATGTTGGTCAGGCTGTTCTTGAACTTCCAACCTCAGGTGATCTGCCCACCTCGGCCTCCCAAAGTGCTGGGATTACAGGCATGAGCCACCGCACCCGGCCCATTTCTGTAACTTTTAAGGAACAGGAAATTCTGGCCAATGGAAATTTCTGGTGTACTCAAGAGGGTGCTTTTGAGTTTCAAACATTCTTGAAAAGTTTGTGTTGGGGAAAGAGGAGGAGTCTTGCAGTACCGGGCCAACATGCTTGAATGGCAGAAAAGGAATCCCAGAGTGAAGGAGGAACCTGGAGAGCCCAGGAGTTGGCAGGACGGGCACAGACATGGGCTGCGTGGGGCAGGTGGGCAAGAGCGAAGCGTGGAGCCCCCCGGCCAGTCTGTGCTCCAGGCCAGCCTGCATGGAACTCTCGCCCTAGGAGGAGTCCCTGGACCCCAAAGGCCTATAGCTCCAAGCATCAGGCCCAAAACTGAGTCATGAGGAGGCTCAAACGGGCATCGGCTGCAAGGTGGTCCAGCATTTGCTTCTCTGGAAAGACAAAAATGCAGGTGCTTTCTTGCCTATCTCCCAGCACCCCAAGGCAGACAGGCCAAGGCAGCTGAGAGCCATGTCCAGTCGGCACAGGTCCCCTAATTCCTTCTGACAGCCCAGAAGCACAGAGGAAGGGGGAATGTGCAAATATGGTCATTTGCAGCTTTTGTGCATCTTCCAAGGAGAAAGGAAAGCTGAAACCACGTTTAGGTTTAGGAATTTTTGAATCTCTAATATATAAATGGCAAAAAGCTTCATTAGTGCCACTTTGCCACTCATAACGGAGATTAAAAATTCTTACTGGCACTGAGAAATAAGACTTAACGTCATTGTATTTATTAGGTTCTGAAACAATACACATTCACATCCTTTTGAATACAGTACATTTGGCACAATAATGTTTACAATGAAATAACACTAATGAATGGCAAGAGATTAAAATTACATCCAGAAAGGAAAAAATGTACAAATAAAGCATCACAATACAAAAAAAAATCCTAAAATTGAATACATTTTATAGTTAGCCAGAATTATTTTGCACATAATTTAAAAAGAGGTAATTTTTTAGCCTTCTTTTTTTAAAAAAAGCAAGAATAAGTTGTTTTTTCACCTTTGGAGGAAAAAAATTATGTTTCTACTTCACAAAGCCCATAATGAGAGAACACAGGAGAACAGCTATCCTTCATATATATTTTTTGGCTTTTTTTTTTTTTTTTTTTTTTGCACTCCCCCCCCTTTTTTTTTTCTTTAGAGAGAGAGAGAGAAAGAGAAAGGGGGTGGGACGGGAAAGATTAGAAAAAACTGGCAGAAGTGTCAACAGTGTGTCTATTTTCAAACTCTTGTAAAAATGAAAATGAAACAATGATTACTCAAGGAACACACAAGCCTTTTTCTATAGACCTTTGCTGGATTTAAATCTGCCTGTGTGAGAACGTCACCAGCCAGAGGCATCCCAGCCAGCCCAGCCTTGGGTGCTAAAAAGGGCCCTTTCTGGGACAGACTGACTGACTGCCTTCAGCTGCCAGGTGGAATGTATTATTTGACTTCCCAGCAAATTTGCCAGTTGTCCTGTAGGAAAGGCCCAGTCCCCACTGCCATGCAAACACCAGACCCTTGGACAAGGCCATCTGGCATTGCAGTTAGAGCTTGCTTGGTTGTCCAAAGTTTAAAATGGTGAAGAAAGCAGAAGAAAGAACAGTAGTTACACATGAGTATGATGGGCAGTATTATCATGTCTTCCTAAAAAATGAGATGATGCCACCGTAAAGATGTTTCTGTGCTTGTACTCAACTCCAGAAGATAGTCTCTCTCCAGAATGTCAAGTTACCGAAGATAAATTAAATTAATCTAATGTTCTTCATCATTCACTGGTATGCCAAACACATGAATTGATATATCATAATATTTAATATTTGCAATTATTATAAGAACAGATAATAATTACACCTGAGTTTTTAAAAAATAAAAACAAAAGAGAACTGAATGTCGTCATTAGTAACAAAGGCTATGACCAGCCAGATGCAAATATGGACACAGACTCTCTATGGGCTCAAGATAGTTATTGTCCAAGCTTTGAAACCACCATCAAAAACATTCCTTTCTCTCCCCCATCTCTATCAGGGTATAATAGAGCACAGGAGAACTGCATGTGAGCTTTAATATAGCTTAATACATGTTTACATCTTTTAAAATAAACCAAAATGAAATAAACAATACAAAGAATCCCCAACACACCCCCCCATCCCTCATAAAGGAACACACCTATGTCTCGGTAACTTGAACCAATACACTTACAGAGTATTGCACCTGGACATTATTATAATTATTCTTTCATAGACTAAAGTTTTATAATATGCCTGAACATGCAGCAGTTGATACCTCTATATTCAATGAATTAATTCCACAGGCCTTGCAGCAAACACTATATACAAAAATCTCAAATGTACAAAAGGCAAAAAGCTTCATTAGTGCCACTTTGCCACTCACAAGTATATATATTTAGGGGCAGCTGGGAAATCCACGTGCAATGGTTGGAATGGATTCCATTCCCTGCTAAATCAGTTCAGTAAATTAGGTAATCAAATGACCTCCAGGAAACATATACACAAAGCCACACAGAACCCTTGGAAATGAAAGAATAACACTGTTAGCGTATCTACAGGAGGTAATGTCACATCCCTTAAATAGTGTCCACATGAGTTGCCATTGCATGTCACACAGAAACAAAACTGAGTACATCTTGTGACACTGTCAGTTTTCAAACAAGTTGCCGTTCAGTCTCCAGATACCCTTTGTATAACCCATGTTTAGCCTCATTCTGCTTATTCCAAAAGCAGGTATTTCATACATAACTTTACATGTTTAATGTTTAAAAATCACAACACAGTAGTACTACCATTTTGTATAAGTGCGCTAAAATAACACACTGCTGCGGAAAATAAATAGTGTTTATGCTAGGAACTTAGGATGAAACTGGAAAGAGAATCTGGGAGCTGAGCTTTATTGGAACCCCAGGGTCCTGGCCTTTGTGTCCAGGTAGAACTTGAATGATGAGGAACGCTACTTGCTGCCTTTTCTCTCAATTCATACAGCCCTCATGTGTCACTCGGTCACTGACAGCATCCACCTTGGATGACCGGTTTCTCATTTTGTATTAGCCCTTTAATATCTACCTGTATTCAGACTGGAATTTATATCTTTTGGCCAATTAGAAAGTGAATTTGAAAATATATCTTTCAAATGTTAACAGAGTTCAAAACCCCGTTCCTTTTTCCACAAAGAGGATTTCTTCCACAAGACACAAACTTACATGACTTTGGCATGCTGAAAAGCTAAAACCAAAGCAGGCAAGAGTTAGCCATTCCAGAGCAAACCAACCCAGCTGGCCAATCCCTGCATCTCTGGTCTCCCTCCCTCAGAGGGCATGCCTTGAGGGCGCCCTCCCTTGTGCGTGCGGAGAAGCACCAGTCTCTTCTCCAGGACAGAAGGGCAGGGATGGCAAGCTGGGGCGCAGGAGGGAAAAGAAGCAAGAGGGGTCGGGATCTGTGTCCAACAGCAGAGCCAGCGTCTTCTTGTTTGCTTGCTTTTCTTTTTTCTTTTCTTTGCAGTAAAAGAACTGAAGTTGCTTCACTGCCAGGAGCCCCTGAGGAATGGAACCAGGCTTGCCAACGGTCCAAACACGGCAGTGTATACAGCTAACTGCTGACCCAATGAGTCTGTATTACTGGTGAGACAAGAACCGAGAGCGCCTTCTGGTCGCCAGGTGGGAGGGGGAGGAGGTGGCCTGGGGCAAGGGAATGCAATAAATAGACAGTGGACATGGGACTGGGGCTCCGAGGAGGAGAAGTAGTTCAAGACCTGCTGAGTCTCTGCAACACAGGAGTCTTCTCTGCACCCCTTCTTGCAGCATCGGCAAAGTCCAACTGCAGTGGGCTCTCAGGGCATCAGGTCTTCACCAAAGTAGGAGAAGCCTTTGAATTCCTCCTGGTTGATCTGCTTTACAATTGCTTCGTCCACAAGGGTGAGTACCGGCTCTTCCCGGGTAAAGTCTTGGTCAAAATTATTGACGTCTCTTTTGGTTTTCTGTGGGAAGAAAAGAGAAAGTGGTAAGTGGAGGCTGCCCTCCCTCCCGAGGGCCCCCCACGGGGAGTGGGCACCGCACTGACCAGCCTGTCACCAAAGCAGGCCTCTAGCTACCAACAGACAGCAGACACGGGGCTGTCCCGATGAGGTAACGATGGATGGCCCCAGGACCCGGAGGTGACAGAGGAGGAGAGGAAGAATGAGTCAAGGTGAGAAGGAAGAAGGGGTGAGAGGGTATGATGGAAAAGCAGGGAAGTGGGATTCCCACAGACGTGTGTGTGTGTGTGTGTGTGTGTGTGTGTGTGTGTGTGTGATGCAAACGTCCCATCTCACACCCTCTTCCAGCAACTGCTATAACCTTCTGGCTCCATTACAACCTCCCTCCTGAATCCCCTCCCAGAGGTCCTTCTTCCCCATAATCCGGCCATGTCTGCTCCAGGTAACATCCTCACTATAAGCCTGCCTCGATTTCCACTTATTCTCACCATGAACCCAACTGTGTGCTCCCATATTTTGTCAATTATTACACTCAGCACATTGACTTGCCATGATGTTTTTATGCTTTTGTCTAGACCAAGAGCTTCTTAAAGGCAGAGACCTTGTCTTGTTCAACCTTGGGTTCCCAGCAGTTCCCTAGCAGTAAGTGTCTATTGAATGAAGAGTGTAAACTCACCACTGACTCCGCAGCTCTGAAGGACCCATACCTCTGGGTTCAAGTTCCCAAAGTACAACTGTGAGCCTTATGGTTCTGGGGGGTGGGGTGGAAGGGAGCAATCAATCAATCCCAAATGAATCCTGGTTTTTGGAGAAAATCAGGAAGTATAAATAATGCTGTCTGCCTTTAGGGGCTTAGAGTTGAGTTTGAGGGGCCAGTAGTCCTGTGTAGAACACATCGCTTTAGTTAGAAAAATTTCCATGGAGAAGGCAGGGTTTGGACTAAAATTTGAGGAATGGGTGACAATTGTACTGGTAGAAATGGGAGGGAGGTACTTTGGCAGGGAGAAGGATGGAACAAAGGCAGGGAATAGGAAGACAAAGGATGCATACACAGGCCAATGGGTTCACCAAGCTGCAGGGGCAGAGTGCAGCGTGGGGATGGTGGGAGTTAGGGCTGGAGTCCAATGGCAGAGGCCTTCAATAGCGGGCACAGCAGCACAATGCCCAGAAGATTAAAGGCAAGGACTCCAGCAATACTTTTTTCAGATACTGATTAACTGGTATTACCCAGGATTAGTGACCTGGATGATGGAATAAATCTTGTGGAAAGATTCACATTATTAGTTGTAGGAGAAATAATATTAATATACACTATGCTCTGTGGAAACCAGTAACCTAAAGAAGTTAATAAGTAGTCCATGAAAAAAGGGGTTTTGACACAAAGCCATGTTTTCTACCCTGCTCTTGGAGATTTGCTATGCACATTGGCAAGTTAGTCTCCGAGAAATTCTGGAGTGAGGAAATCTGGTTTGCTTTGTTTGGGCCAGGCTTCCTCAAACTTGACCTAAAACTTTCTTTTTTTCCTAAATAGTTTATGAACACCTCTCCTGAGAGCAGGTTCTACAGAATGCAGTTTGGAGAATGTTGGTTTACAGTTTACAAAGCATCTTTGCATTTATTTGCTCATTTGATCCTCAGAACAGGCCGGTAACATCCTGATCCTACAGATGAGGAAACTGTGGCTCAGAGAGGTTTGGTGACTTTCCCAGGGTCACCGGACTGGTTAAGAACAGAGCCAGAACTCATGTCTGGGCTTCAGTGTGATGCCTTCCACAGTGGGTAAGGTCTGGAAATCTGGACACGGGAGAAATTGGATGATATAACAAGAGTCAAGTTCAACCAGGAGACATTTAGGTAACACCACTAGGCAAAATAAAGCCAGAAAGGCCTGCCAGTCGGCAAGCATGGTGGCAGACAGCTGTGAGTCCGGGAAGATAGGGGTAACACGGGCTGGTGAGCTGCGCAGGGGACTGTTTTCAAATGGCCCCAGGTTGAAATCAGAATCACAAACAGCACGGAGAAGGGACAAACTGATTTCTACCATCTTTTAGCACCACCAGTCCTGCCTGGTGTCTTCTTTCTGGGCTTGAGCTGCATAGGTCAGCAGGTCTCAGAGACCTTGGAAGGCGGAAGGAGAGGACACACAGAAAACCCAAGGGATTCCCAGAAACAGAACCTGCAGCTGATGGGCATCCATGCTGCCCCTGAGAAGGGAAAGCTGGGTGGTTTGGTCACCTCTGCCAGGAGGGCTGGCCCCCGGCAGGAGGACCATCTGTTCTCCCTCTCCAGTGTGTACAGAACAAGAGGAAAAGGAGGGCCCTGCTTGAGAGGGAAACAACAAAGACCATCCCAACAGTGACGCACATCGACGCGGGAGGGTGGCGCCTGGGCAAAGGGTGTGGGACACCTCTTCTGAAGATCTCTATGGAAGGGGGAGGGATTCACTGACTGGGGAGGATTGCACGCTATGGGCCCTCTGTGCCTGGTGAAGTGAGTCTAGAGGGAGGAGTGGGCTGGGCAGGCTGTGGCAACAATTGGGGAAGCACTGGGTATCATCCCAGAAGGCAAGCCAGGGGCATCCACGCTGGGGGGAGCTGGAGCCGAAGGGGACAATGGAGTAGTAGGGGTGGCAGTAGAGAGAAAAAGAGAGTCAAGGAATACAGCAAGAGGAATGTTCCATTTGTAACATCACCAAAGACGGGCCATGTCCAGGTCTACGGTAGACCGGTATAATCCAGGCAGAGGGCTGGCTGTATAAGGCGTGGAGGCAGGAGATGCCTTCACCATCTCTCCTAACTTGGCACTCACCACACTGAGGAGGCCCGCTCTTTTCAACTCATGCATGATATAGTGACTAGGATTCTCCAGGTTTCAGAATCACCCCCAGCTCCCTCCCAGCTGGCTGCTAATGAGAGGAACCTGTGTATGAAGGACTTCAGAAAATCTGTAAGCTGTCTGGCACTGGCTCTCCCTATTTACTTGATTGTGTTTCACCTGTTGGTCATTAGTGTCTGTTAATCATGGAAGCTGGTTTCATTTCTTGAGGTCAACTGAGCTTAATGGTAAAGCTAGATTCTACAGGAGGTCTGAATTTCACAACTTGCTGTTGTGAACCAGGGAACCAGGCTCAGTCAATACTGCTAGTGGTGTCATTCCCAGAGGACTTTAGCTTCATGGTGGTCTACCTTGGAGAGCCATTTAGCTCAGCTCTGCGATTCTTGAGGTTCCAGAATCATCTGTGGCATTCGAGAGAATATGCCATTCTTCATGATCGTTACAGACTTGGCTCACCCATCTCCTTACACTACTTGGCCCCTACCCTACTTTCCTTGGAGAGATTTTAGGTACATGTGAGTCACCCATTTCTAATTCAAATAACCATCCCCACTATGTGCAATCTCTAAGTGTTAACATTAGAGGCTTGGGAGTTTTCCAAAGCAAACGTCCCTGGGAAAACCCATCCCCTATTAATGGTATGTAGGTAGCACAGCATCCTCGAATTTGGAAAGAACTGCAGATTATATTCTTTACTCACCAATTTCATTCTTTGAAAAGCTGCTACCTCCCTCACAGAGCAGGCACAGGACTTGACTTAAAGGTTCTGAGGGGCAGGCTCTCAGAGACACTTGTTTATCGTGATCCTCAGTTATCCCTGCCTCCCCTAATGCCTAAATGTCAGGCTCCTGCCCCCCACTGCAGAGCCTGAGAGATGACAGTGGGACACAGGGAACAACATTCTAACTCTCCGGTCCCCTCCTAATCCCTGAAGCCTTTCCTACAACCTTCGGCCCACACTTAGGGAAGGCTGCATAGAGTAGGAGGAAGATCACTGGCTGAGCTCATCCTGGTGCCATCCCTTCCTGGTTATTGAAGCTGTGAAGTTAACCTCTTTAAGCCGTGATCTTTTCATCTGTCACATGGGGGTGGTAACAGGCACACTATAGGCTGCCTTGAGGACTGAGTGAGATGCGATGTTAGGTTCCTTCTGCAGAACCTGGCATACAGAGGGCACTCAATAAATGATAGCTCCCATCATGCCTTCAAATCTTAGCATTCGTGTGCCATGGGCATGCATCACGCACAGCTTGGTTGTTACCCAACACAGTGCATGGAATCTGCCCATCAATGAGTTTCCTGAAGGTAGGGGCTGAGTCTTACTTTCTTTCTGTGCCTCCAAATCCAGAACTAGGGCTGAGCCCAGGACTGCCTGAACATCCTAGTGCTTCCTCCAGCAATTGAGATGCTTCCATTGCATATCACTGCTTTTGGGGTAAAGTCCTGAGATCTTTCAATCACCTGCTTCTGAGGCCCTTCAGGAGCTTGTCCTTGCCACCTCCCCCAGCTTCATCTCCCTGGCACTGTCCAACTGTGGGGCTTCCTCCTGCTTTCTCCTGCCTCCAGCCTTGCACAGCTATCCCTCTACCTGGAATGCCCTCCCCCATCCCTGCCTTCTGCCCCACATCCATGCAATTTCCCCACCTCCATGTATGTGCCCTTCCTTCAGGAACTCTCCTTGTCCCTCCAAGGCTACTTGAACAAAGCTTCTTGTGGGTGCCCTCACCATCTCTCCTAACTTAGCACTCGCCACACTGAGGAGGCCTCCTCTTTTCAACTAATCTATGAGCTCCTTGCAGGCAGAGACTACGCTGAACTCACCATTCTATCCCCAGCCTAGCACAATGCCTGGCACATACTGCGTACTCAATAGATATCGGCTAGAAAAAATTAATAAATGCACCTCTCTTGCTGCTACTTTATCTAGAGCCAGTAACGTGATCTGGGTTCAGGAGCAGGGACTACTGTCCCGTCAGGGGGTGTTTTGATTTTGGGAAGTGGAGGCAGGGGGTGAAGAGGGGTATGGCTGTAGTCTGATTCATGAAGGGCCTGGAGCCAGACCATCACTAGCACCATGGGGCCTGCAAAGCAGGTAGGCTTAGGCCCAATTAATGAAATGTCTTCTCCCAGGACTTGGGGCACTAGAGTTCTCTAATTGCTGACTCAAGATAGAAACAGAAACAGGTTCGACCACGGTTTGGGAAAATTCCATCAAGACAGATATGTTTAGGGACTTGGTGGGTATGTCCCTGACCCCTGTGGTTGATGTTAGAGGAAAACAACATTCCGATTCCCTCTGGCATCGTTTCAGAAATAAGGTCTTGGATTTGAGAAATCTGGGACTGACTCTGGGGGAAGGGCACATTTTTGGTGTCTGTAGTCAGGGAGGGAGGTGGAACTGAACGAAATAAGAGTTTCAGGTCACTCCATATCCCTCTCAGAGACTGGGCCTGCCTTAGAGCTCAGGCAACTCTGAGGCCTAGAGGCTCAGCGGCTGTGGTGGTGGTGGGAGCCCAGGAAAGAGGTGGGCAGGCAGCGTCAATGCTTACTTCCTGTCTGGCCAGCACAATCTCTCACAGCCCTCACTGTGCTGAAGTCATAAACTCAAGCTTTCGGAGGAGCCAGCAGCGTCTGCTTCTGTCTTCATTTGATTCCCAGGAGATCAACAGATGACTTTGTTTTAAAGCACTGAGAAACCTCCCTGATCTTACAGGCTGGGGCACAGGGCTGGCTTTCATGTGGCCACCTTGTTGGTCCCTACCTTCCCCCTTAACTCTGCTTGGCGTGACAGCAACAGCACAAGTAGCCTCATGACCCCAAGCCAGAGGTCCTCTGCCTCATGGGGTGTGACCTGAACTGAGACATGCTGTCTCTACATGGTCTCCCAAATGCCAGCATCCTTCTAGGTCCAATGTGAGCCTCCTTCTTATAACTTCCCTAACTCCAGTCTCATTTCACCCTGCCCTCCTCCCAGCTTCTATAGCACTGTCTGGATCATGCATTTAGCCCCTTCTGCAAGGCAGGGCACACAGCAGACACTTAATGTTCACTGGCTGAAAATAATTTTAGTCACTATAACAGCCAAATCCCAAGTTCGTCCTAGCTTTGAAATGTCCATATTCTTATCTAAGCTCCACTTTTCTCCTTTAAATATTCTAAAAGAAAAAGAATTTAAATAATTAGAACACTTCCTCAACATCAACTAGATCCTCACATAGATGCATATATTCTTTATAGCCATACATTCGAATTAAAATAATATATGTGTATATGTTTATATACTCATACTGATGTGTGAAGTTAAATGAAATAAAGAAGGTATCACTGCATAGTGCCCTGCCTGGCAAAAATGAGAATCTCTTAACTCTCTAGTTAAAAATTTCTCTAAACATAATCATCTGTCATCCCTTCTTCCTCTTTATAATTTTGTTAGCCAAGAAATATTCATACTTTTGGATTTTCTTTATAGTAAACAGGTCAAAACATATAAAGGGGTCATCTGGCACTGGACTGCCCATGGAACTTTCTATCAGGAGTCCATGGCAGTTCTCTATTTTTTTTGAGACGGAGTGTTGCTCATGTTGCCCAGGCTGGAGTGCAATAGCACAATCTTGGCTCACTGCAACCTCTGCCTCCCAGGTTCAAGTGATTCTTCTGCCTCAGCCTCCCGAGTAGCTGGGATTACAGGCATGTGCCACCACACCTGGCTAACTTTTGTATTTTCAGTAGAGACGGGGTTTCTCGATGTTGGTCAGGCTGGTCTTGAACTCCTGACCTCAGGTGACCTGCCTGCCTTGGCCTCCCAAAGTGCTGGGATTACAGGCATGAGCCACCGTGCCCAGCCATTTTTTTTTTTTTTTTAATCCATCTCCTTCTTAGAAGCTGGTGGCCAGAGGTGAGTGCTAGGTTCCTGCCTCTGCGGTCTGAACAGTGCCAAGTGCAGTGGTGTTACTTTCTAGTAGGCGTGAACCCTTAAATTATATTAACGTTGTCTAAGACAGTATCAATGTTTTATCTTTTCTTAAATAGCTATGAGAAAACGTTGACACTATCTTAGTTGTATCAATCCAATTTTACCCCATTATGAGCTGAATTGTGTCTCCCCAAAAAGATATGTGAAGTCTTAACCCGCAGCACCACAGAACGTGGTCTTATTTGGAAATAAGTTCTTTGCAGATGTAATCAAATGAAGATGAGGTCATTAGAGTGGGCCCTGATCCAATATGACTGGTGTCCTTATAAGAGGGGAAATTGGACACAGAGACAGACATGCACAGAGGGAAGAGACATGGGGACACATGTGTGAAGACTGAAGCTGTGCCACACAAGCCAATGAACATGTGCGGCTACCAGAAGCTGAAAGAGGCAAGGAAAGATTCTTCTGTAGGTTTCAGAGGGAGCAAGACCCTGCCAACCCCTTGATTTCAGACTTCTAGCCTCAAACTGTGAGATCATAAATTTCTGTTGTTCTAAGCCACCCAGGTTTTGGTACTTTGTTACAGTAGCCCTGGGCAACTAATAAAACTCCAATCTTATTTTTCTGAAATTGATTAAAAAAAATTTTTTTTTAAGTATATAAAGTAGAGAGACGAAATCTCGCTGTGTTGCCCTGGCTGGGCTTAAATTACTGGGCTCAAGCGATCCTCCCACCACCGCCTTCCAAACTGCTGGGATTACAGGTGTGAGCCACCATACCCAGCTTGAAATTGGTTTTTAAAATCCAGACGTAATCCTTTACACTTAACCTTGATTTCTTCTTATTTTGGGACATATTTCTAGCCTGTCAAGATCACCATGATTCTGCAATTTACCTCTCTGAATCTCAGTGTATTTAGCTAGGAAGTAGAGATAACAGACATACCTAGCTTTCTGAGGGTTACAGGTAAAGTCCAGATAAACCTTAAAATACAATGCAAATGCCATTTTAAGTCTATCATTCATCTTATCTGCTATATCCTCCAGCTTTATGTCATCCTAAAATTTGATTGGCATGCCTCCAATCTATTGGGACACTTATGCAAATATTATTTAGCACAGGATCAGGACCAGAGCCATTTGACCTGGCCCCTGAAACAGCTCTCTTACAAAGGTGACATCAAGTCCCACCAGCACTCTTTGGGGTGTGATTGTGAAATTGATTGAGAAGCAACCAGCCATGGTCACTGTTTTCATTTTGCTCAGTTGCTTTGCTGGAATAAAGATACAAATGGCTGAGCATTTCTCTGCTGGAAATGAAGTTAATTGCTTCACGTGATTATTACTGCTCCCTAAATGTCCACAAACTATCTTCTCATTAAGAATTTCGAGAAACTTGCTTTAATAATATCAATTTCAAAGTGTCCTAAGTCCACATTTTCCCAGTTTCTGAATACTGGGAGACTGTTTGCTTTTCTCCTATCACTTGGTATCACTACTCTATCCCATCATTTCCAATTTACCAACCAGTAGGCAGAGCAGATTCTTCCGTAACCTGGAATATAATTCACCTGGACCTACACTGGAGTCACCCGGGGGAGCTTCAACCCACTGAGATGCTCGTCCCACTCTAGAGATTCTGTTTAATTGCTCTGGGATCTGGTCTGGGCATGGAATCATAGGGTTCCCCAGGGGAGCTTTATTAAATGTAATTTGCCTGTCTTGGGTTTCAGTTTTCCCTTTGTGGTTTTCACCCTTACCTTTGTACTTTGGAGCTATTTGTCTTTGGACAAAAGTTGGAGGCAAAATAACAGGTCTGCCTTTTGCCATTTTTTAACACAGTGGTTCTCAATCCTGGCTGTGCATAAAAGCCAAACACAGCTATTTAGACACCTGAGCATGGTCCTAGACCTGACGAATTGGAATCTCCAGACAGTGAGTTTTTAAAGCTCCATAAGTGATTCTGATGGGCAGCCTGGTGGAGTCCCTCCATATAAAGGCCATGGGTCTCTTTCTTTCTTCTTTTAACAATTTCAAAAGGCCTTTTTTGTTGTTGTTGTCCAAAGGCCTGCTTAGGAGCCTAAGACCATTCTAGATTTGGCCTCCTCCAACACATAGCAAGTTCCTGCTATATACTGGCATTCCTTCTCAGCTTCATGACTTCTTGGTCTATTTTATATTGGTCTTTATAAAATCGGGACATCTGAGAACTCTCGTGGAATCAGACTGGTTTCTTTAAATGCCGATCTGTGAGAGGAGGTAGCTTAGTGGCTTAGCCTTCATGCTCTGCAACCCAACTGCCTGAATTCTATGCCTGCCTCTCCAGGTACTAACTTTGTGGCCTCGGGCCAATTATGTAATCTCTGTGCCGCCATTTTCTCATCCATAAAATGGGGACATTAGTAGTCCTCCCCACATATTTGTTATAAGGATTAAATGAAAGAATACAATCAAGTGGTAAGAACAGTAGATGGCATCGAGTAAATTATTGGCATTGTTCCTTCCTCGATACATCTATAGATCACAACTGTATGGTTAGAACAAACAGAATTGTCTTTGGGATGATCCTGGAGAGAACTTTCTATTTGGTCTTAGTTCACGGAATAATCATTGTTTCACCTGGGCCACCTGTGTGCATTTTTCTCCCATGCACATGAAATCTAGAACCAATTAGTTTTCACTGGAGGCCAAGAGCCAACTATGTGACCCACCCAAAAGAACATTCCTGATTCCTTTTTGCCTTCCTGTGCTGTTTTCTCTTTCTTCCTTTCCACTGACATTACATTCATAGTAAACTTTATGTATACTGGTGGGCCATCTTTAAACTTTCTGGAATAAGATGAGAAAAACAAGGAAGGAATTTAGAAAAACAAGGAAGGAAGCAAATTTTAGCACTGCTGGCTAAAATTGCAGGCTGTAACACCATCTCTTGGCTGGGCGTAGTGGTTCATGCCTATAATCCCAGCACTTCTGGTGGACGAGGTAGGTAGATAGCTTGAGCCCAGGAATTTGACACCAGCCTGGGCCACATAGTGAGACCCTTCTTTACAAAAAAATACAAAAATTAGCCAGACATGGTGGCATGTGCCTGTAATCCCAGCTATTCAGGAGGCAGAGGTGTGAGGTTGGCTTGAGTCCAGGAGGTAGAGGTTGTAAGCCAGCCAAGATCGTATCACTGCACTCCAGCCTGGGTTTGACAGTGCCAGATCTTATCTCAAAAACATTAAAAAGCATCAGATCTCCTTTTCTTTCTAATGAGTGGGACATGTGTGTGTCTTTGGATGTCTGTGTGTGTTGTGTTGTGTGTGCACAAAGTCCAATGGCACGGGGGAGCCTGGGCGCCCCGGGAACTGAGGAGCCCAGCAAGCTGAGGGCTGCATGCCTCACCAGCTGTTGCCGCCTGTCGGGGACACAGACCCAGGGATCCCAGGTCTTTGGAGTTGCCACTAAATGCCCCAGTCTACATTTTCACTTACATCTCTTTTTAAATGTGGCCTACTAATTCGATTTTAAAAAGTTATCTCCTGGCTGAATGGGTCTCACAGTCCTCCAGTGTGTGACCTTTACATTGTTGAAAAGATTACTGCTTCCACCTTTTAAGGGAGAAGAAACTGAAGACCCACTTGCTTTTTAAGCACAAGGGCACAAATGGCAGTTAAAATGGGAAGCCACTTGGCCCGCCATTCCCCAGCCCAATGGAAAGGGTCTTGGCAGCTCGGTGGCCCCTGTAGCCGTAGGGACAAGTTGCCCAGGCCTCAGGCCGGGCCTCACAGGCCCCTTCCCCATAATCTGGTTGGCTTCCTCGCTAAACCACTTCTGAGGGAAAGTTGCTTCACTCCTTTGGAGGCAGTCAGACACACATATCTATTTGCTAAATGGACCAAATTCTCTCAGACTGCCAGGCATTCTGAACAATCAACGACAACTGAATTCTATCAGGTCCGCTATTTGATGGAATTCAACTATTTCCCCTCTCCAGTCTCATTATTGTTTGCTAAACTATAAAATTTTTTTTTTTTTTTTTACAAATTCCATTTGAGGAGTTCCTTTAGGAAAAAGGAAAACTCTGCTTCAGGTATTAGCTAACAGCAAACTTCCTCCCCTACACCCAGCAAATAGAGATCAAAGGAGTTCAGCCAACTATCGTTTGGGAATTAGCTGGGGTCTAAAGACACAGCTTTCAGGGACTGCCACCAAACTTCTAACATGTGTTATGATGCTTTGAAACAAAACTTCAGGGCAACTACCTAAAGGTTCCTTCGGAAGGCAGTGCCAATTCAGAAACCTACAGATAAAAGGGAGGGCCCAGGACAGAGCCCCTTCGTGGCTCTTGCTCCTGCAAAACTGGGGAACATGTTCCTCGTCTGCCATTGGTAAAGTGAGAAGCTTTTCAAGGAGACTTTCAGTGCTGCTTCTATGTCTAAATTCCATGGCTCAATCATTTTAAGCAAAAGTAAGGAATATAAAATAAGCTTCTTAAATGGGGTTCCCACCCTTGGAGCAAGGGTTGGATTTTTTTCTGTGAAAGGCCAGGTAGGAAATATTTTAGATGTTGTGAGCCATATGTCATAACCACTCCACTCTGCCACTGTAGCCCAAAAGCAGCATGAACCTATGTAAATGAATGAACGTGGCTGTGTTCCGATAAAACTTTATGGGCACTGATGTTTGAATTCCACACAGTGTCCATATGTCATGAAATAGTATTCTTCAACCATTAAAAAAAGTGTGGAAACCATTCTTATTCTAGGGCTGCACAAAAGCAGGTGGTGGGCTAGATTTGGCCCATGGGCTGCAGTTTGCAGACCCCTGCCTCGGAGGACGGCTTCAGAGTTTCCATGAACTTGGTAGAATATAGAACAGTGTACTGTGTTTTGGACACCTCGGGGTTTTCCTGAAGAGAGAGGTTACTATATCAGATTCTCCAAGGGGGTAGTGATACCACTGCTAAGTTAAGAACCACTGATTTAAACATTTCCCTTATAAAAAGCCTGGCTTTCTAAGTGGTACAGTAACTGTCTCTGAGGAATCCACATAAAGGAGAAAGCCCTGAGAAGTATTTTCAGGACCTGAAGTGCCCCCTTTTGCTGAAGTCTTTCAGATCACAGGGGTCCCCAGCACAGGGCATCCCCTCTGGTCTCAGTGACCATACGGTGCTCTGCGGGGAAGGCTGTCTCATGTAAAAATGGCTGAGAACACTCCCCCGGATGTAGACTCTGTGTCTAAGCCTCTTTCCAGAGGTGTCTTCTACGTGCAGGTGAAGCCAATAGTCTCAAAGCATTAGCTCCAAACACATTATGTCTCCATTCTTGTTAGTGAAGGAGGCACTTCTGGGCAGTTCTGAGGGGTGGCGCTTATTCCTGCTCCTCAAACCCTCCCACGCCCATCCAGGCCCTCCCAGGCCCACACCTATGCACTCCTTTGGCTGTGACACGTTGATTCTGAAATTTGGTAACAAAAATATAAAGCATACATTCCAGCCACATCGGGCCACCTGGTTATGGATGAGTCCACATCGTCCCTCTAGTGTACACTGGCCCCAGATGACATCCACTCTGGGATTTAGAAACAGCCTGGGTATGTTGCTAAGTGCCCCCAGGAGTCTTAGCTCCCCCAAGAGGCTGGCAGTGCCTGGGGGCAAAGAGGGCCTGGGGCTTCTGACACTAGCAGGGCCCAGCTCAGCCTAGCTTTGCAGGCTCCCAGCTAATGGAATGAACCCTGCAGAGTCTCTGGAGGACGGCAGAGCGCCACAGCCGTTCTCTCCGCCTGAGCCCACCAGCCCTCCAAGAGCCAGACTGAGAGGATGCTGCATGTGAGCTCTGAAACCATTCATGAGGCCACTCAAGGGACGTGTCTGGTGCTGCTGTATGGGAAAGGAAATGCCTCTTCCTGGGGGAATGATCCCCAAACCAGGCTAGTCCCCTCCTGTATATACCTTGACCCTTGTGCCGGGGTTCTCTTTCTTGGTACTCCTCATAACTGGGGCTAAATGATGACTCAGTCTGAAGTGTCTTTTCCACTGGACTGGAGCTCCACATGGGCATCTGCCTTGTATTTCTAGCACCAGCTTAGTGCCTGGGACAGCCTGAGCTTCTTTAGGAGGAAAACATAACAAAGCTTGCAGATGGAGACTTTGCCAGTGCTTTGATGCCTTCCACGCCCGGCTCTTGTAACCTCACACCCACTCCACAGGGAGCAGAGTGCTGTGATCACATCTCCATTGTAAAGATGGGGAAATGGGCTACGAGGCATTAGACCTCTTGTCTAAGGTGCAGGCTGGGCAAGAGGTGGGGTTAGGACTTGGAATCAGCTTGTTCTGACCCCGAGGCTGTGCCCCTGGCATGTGCTATCCTGCCTTCTATGATGAACTGCCGGGAGGCATCGATGCAGCCATCTGCACAAAGACACGCAGCACTGTGCCCAGCACAAGCTGCCAGTTCAATGGTTTCTGTCAATAGCAGTGTTGCTGTGTTAAGATCAAACAAACAACTGCATTCTGCTGTGTACCCCTCACAGTGCAAGAGGCCGCCATCCCCACCAAGTCTTTTGGGGTTGTTTCATAGACATTAGGGGCACCCCAGGAGATGCCTGGGACAGAACATGATGTAGAAAATGCTGTGTGGCTATCCAGGAATAAAGAGTCTCAGGAGGAGACAGTACCCTGCCTGCCCTGGCTTGCCTGGGGCCTGAGCTTGCTGAGCCAGGCCCTGCAGTGAGCTGGCCCCCTGCAGCAGGATGTGCAGTGGCAGGACCCGAGCCTGGCGATGCAGCAGGAGCCTGTGTCTCCAGCTGGAAGTGGGTAAGAAAACAGTGGCAACTTGGACTCATTCTGCTTCTAACTGGGGGCCTTTTTTCATTTATCGTCTACTTTTCAAAGCCGTGTTATTGCTGACAGCTGTTGGGTTTACCATTCCAGGGATATTTTTGGTATCCAAAGAAGAAACTTTCCAATATGGCCCTGGCAAAGACCCAGTTCCTCCACTTACCAATCTCTCCCCCACTTATTTAGGAAAATGTTCTAGATAGAGATCAGTTCTCTTGGCCCAGGATTTATTATTGCACTGCCTGTGAAATGGGAACTGTAAACATTCTAATATGTGCCTCTCAAGTCAAGATGAGGTCACCCACCTTCTCTCACCATTCAACAATAATTTCAGGTTTCCTAAAGCAGGATCTTATGACCCCAAATCCCCGGGCATACACTGGAACTGATCTTGAGCCATAAAAGGTGAGAGGAGAATTTTGAGATAGAGCTGAAAAAAAGACTGTAGATCTGGAGAATTTATTTGTTCATTCCACAAATACAGATTGAATACCTACTATGTGCCAGGAATAGTTCTCATTGCTGGGGATGCATCTGTGAACAAAACAGATAGAACTGTCTCCCTTGATTGCTAATTGCTAATTACTGTGCATTGCTAATTGTTGGCGCTGCGTGATGAACACATGGGGATCCCTTCAATGATTCGCTCTACTTTTACATATGTTTGGAAATTTCCATACTAAAGTTAAAATCATAAGTCCCAAATCTCAAAAACATGATGCCAAGTAAAAGAAGGCAGACACAAAAAAAGTACATGCTATGTGGCTCCATTTATAAGAAACTCTAGAAAAGACGAATCTAATCTCCAGTGACAGAAAGCAGACCAGGGTTGCCTGGGGCTATGGGCAGGAAACTTCTTGGGAGGATGGAGGTGTTCTATATACTTATTGTGCTGGTGCTCACACGGATATATACATTTTTCAAATGCATCAGAATATGGACATGAAATGGGTGCATTTATTCTATGTAAATTTTATTGCAATACAATTGATTAAAAAACCCTGCAAATCCTTGCTCTCATGTAGCTAGGGCTGGAAGAAATCTTAGGGATTACTTAAGTCCCTCATTTTATAGGAAATGAGCAGAGAGAGTCAGTGAATTTCTCAAGGTCTCGCAGATAGTAACAGTGGAGACCAGCACCCCGTTCTGTCCAGCACTTCCCCTTAGCTCACTGTCAGTGATACAAGGTGGGTGCTGCATTCTGAAGTGCCACATTTTGGGTGACTGTCTTCTCAATTATTTGGTTGAACACCCACACCCCAGGTCCCTATAGTCCGAGTCTGCCATACCTCCCAGGAAGATTGCAAATCCTATTACTGCCAACGCTAGCTGAGATGTCAGCTGCTGCGCTGGGGGGGAAGGAGTGCGGCTAAAGTCCTAGGTCAGGATCTGGTTTATTTTCTAAGTCATCTCAGTTGATAAGCCCTACTCTGGAGGGCTTATCTTTCCATGTCCTTACTTAAGGCAAATATATTTCATATTTCCCTGGCCTAGCCATTCACTACCTTCTTCCACACCTAGCTAGGCTCTCACACCTGAAATACTCCATTGACATCCAAGCTCTGTGCTCCAAGAAAGCTGCTGTTGAGGTGGAGTAGGTCCAGAAAGGAGTAGCCAGAGGAACATGGAGGGCAGGGGGCTGCCACTATGTGGCCAGGCCTTCTCACATTGAGGAGACTGAGGTTGATGTGGAAACTTAATGAACCTTCACAAACCTACTGTGTATTAGTCAAATCCCAGAATTCCAGAATAACAATGGGATGTTAAGTTTCGGTCAAACCTAATTCTGTTATCATCCCCCTCCCCAGCACAAACAATGGGAAGTAAAGAAGGCACTGATCCTCCAAGTGCAAAACTGGATTCCCCAGAGTGTCTCTTTTCCATGACATATATGCCTCCAGAGATCAAAGGTCCTCCACTTGACGCGGGCAGAACCACCCCCGTCCCCGCCAACCCAGTCAGCTTGCAAAGTGCCCCTTGGTGCCTGTAGTCTTCCGGGAACAGACGCTGGCTGGAGGGCTGAGCCCCTCTGTGAGGGAGGGGTTGAGGCTCTGTCTGCCTTCACTTCAATACACACAAACCAGGCTCTGACCCCTGTCCCTCCTGGCAGCTAGACCATCCTTTAGTCCTCTCCACAGAGATGGGCAGGAGGGCATTACTTATCCAGCAATGCAGCCCCACTCGGACAGGATCTTCTGCAAGACCCAAGACCGGAAGTGGGCTGACACAGGCTCTCAGGACCCACAGAAACCCTGGCTCCCAGCCTGTTTGGGGAGGCCCTCTTCTCCCTGTCCTCTAACCCTGAAAGGCAAAGCTCCAAATCCCTCTCCCAAATGAGCATCCTGTTAGGGGTCAGATGCCAGATTTTACCCTACTGCCTATTATCCCTTAAGTGTTTTGCATTACCACGGATTCTGCCATCGAGGCTTTTCAAGGTGGCAATGTTAGGGTGATGGCAGAAGATTCTTTCCTTGCCTTTGTCAAGCTTCTCCCTCTAGGGCTTCAGGGCTTCACAGAGGGCACAAAGGACATGTTCAACAAATCCTTGTTGAATATTATTGATCTGAATCCTGCCTTCCCCTTTCTCCTTTTATGCCTTTTCCGAGGCAGTTCTTTCTTCCTGACCCCTCCCAGCTTTCTGTCAAGTTCCAGCTCCTCTGTGAAATGTTCCCTGATTCCTCCTGCTGTCCTCTGGCTTGATCAGGCATGGCCTAGGAAGTCCTCCCCTGCTCCCCAGTGAGTTGTGTGTGTGTTACTTCAAGTGCTGGTGGGGCAGGGAGGAGATTAAGTTCAAGAAACACTAGTTTGATGAACCCAGGAAGGCATATACCAAAGTAACAGCCATTAAGACATAAAGAAAAGCTCAGGAGCTTATGAAAGTGCCCAGCCAAGCCCAGGCCAGCCCAGGCCTCCAACTCTTCCCCGGAGTGGGGGTAGGGGATGAAAATGATGTGTTCGTTGGCCCTCCCACCCCCAGGCCACAGGAACGTTCCTGCAATCAGAATTCTCAAATGGCAAAATTCCTGCAATCGGAATTCTAAAATGGTGAAATCACTTGTGTGGAGTCAAAGATGCTCCGCTGAGGCTGTTTAGCTTAGAAATATTTGGGAGCTTGCTGTGCTGGAACAGGGTCTCACTGGTGACCGCTATCACTTCAAGGCTGGGGTGCTGAGAGCTGCACAGCTGTGCCCAGCGAAAACACTACTGAGAATGAAGGCAGGGAACGTCAAGGTGGTAAGCATGGTCACAGAGTAAAAGCAGGGGACCGGCGGGGGGTGGGGGTGGTGAAAATGTGGGGGAACTTGGGGTGCCATCCCAAGAGGCAAAAAGGGCTGGGAATGCTGGCACCCGGGGTGAGTCAGTACCTCCCTCGCACAGTACCTCCCTCCTCTTGGCACTCAGCTCATACCAGTGGCTGTGCTGGAATGATGCCACCACGGGTGCCTCAGCATTCTGAACTGTGCTCCTTCCCTGTCTTCAGATGCTTTCTGCCCTGTAATGGCTGGTGCCTTGCTGGATGGTGCCATCCCCTCATCTGAACTCCTGGCTCCTCAGTCCCTTTGGGACAGGAGTGTTATGCAGTCCAGCCTCCCTTGGCCTCAGTCTCCTGTTGTCCTCCTCACCATCAGCATCAACACCATCCAAGTGTTCACCTGTATCAGGCACTGTGCTACTCATTTCATGTAATTAGGTTTGTTGACTCTTCACAGCAACCCTGGGTGGTAGATATTTAAAACCCCCGTACTATGATCAGCAGACCGAGGCTCAGAGAGAAGTGCTGACTTTCCCAATATCCCATAGCCCAAATTAGAACCTGGTTGCATCTGATTCCAAAACCCAGCCTCCAAACATCACACCAACCTCCTGCAATTCTTAACTCTTGATTCTTGGAGTTTGGGGATGAGAAGAAGAGGACCTTTAAAAGGCCAGGGTAGGGGTGGTGAATGGAGAGAGGGGAATTAAAATTCACTGAGAATCTACAGTGCACAAAGTAGTTTAGACTTATTATCTATTCCTGTTTATAATTCTTTTCGAGACAGGATCTCACTTTGTCACCCAGGCTGGAGTGCAGTGGCATGAACATGGCTCACTATAGCCTCAACGTCCTGGGTTCAAACGATCCTCCCACCCCAGCCTCCAAAGTAGCTGGGACTACAAGTGCATGCCACCACGCCTGGCTACTTTCTGCATTTTTTGTAGAGACAGGGTTTTGCCATGTTGTCCAGGCTGGTCTCGAACTCCTGAGTGCAAGTGATCTGCCTGCCTTGGCCTCCCGAAGTGCTGGAATTATAGGCAGGAACCACAGTACCCAGCTATTCCTGTTTATAATTCCATGAGGGAAGAATTCTCATAGTAACCCAATTTTACAGATAAGGAGGCTCAAGGAAGCCAGAGGTCTAGGGGTGAGGTGAATTCTGAGTGTCACATGGCTTTCCTGTGACAGCAATTTTATTCCAACCCAAGTCTCTCAGAAGTCAAAGCCAGTATCCTGTCCACTGTGCCATGCCACCTGCTGGGCCAACCACCAAAAACAGGTTTCTGGACTTTTCCCATGCCCTCCAGCCCTGGATCAGAGCCCTGGCTCTTGGAGGGATCTTGTAGCCTCTAGGATGGTAAGCCGCTTGGATGTGGTGGACACGGTCCACAGGGATGTCCTCAGGAGGGGCTGCAGAACCCAGCCTTGCTCCTGCCCCAGCTCTGCCAGGACAGAGGATGAGGATGGTGTCATAACTGGCCTCCATCATCACAACCCATGCTATCTGGTGGTCCCTAGGCAGGTGGGCTGGCTTTAGGGGAAGGGGCTGCCTGTTCAACAGGGCTCCTCCTCAGGTCGCTAAGTTGGTGAAGTGTGCGGGTCTCGAGCCCACTTCCCAGGTTTTCTCTCAGCACAGCCCAGTCATGCAGGAGCATGCAGGAGAGGCCTCCCTCGGGGGTCCCGCCATGCAGCGCGGATGGCTGGATGGAAACGGATCATGAGGTTGAGAGGGGCCTCTATGTCACCGGGCCTGAGGGCTCACCTACCTGGAGAGACTCCCCACTCTGGAGGCCTTACCTTAAAGAGGGACATTCACACTGAAGCAAACTTGAAAAGAGAGAACATGTACACAAAGAGAAGTTTACTTGGCCAGCATTTCCCTCATTGCCTCTGGCTTTCACTGAGGACAACTAGGTTTCTGGGGAGGCAAATCTCTCCCCGCTAAGCTGGCTTCCCCCCATTCCAGTGCTGAAGCCCTGGGAGCCAGAGTCTCAGAGCTGAACGCTTTTGAGGGGAAGGAATGCGTACACAGCAGGGAAGCCAGGAGTGAGCAGAACGTCCCCAAGATCTGCAAGGTCAGATGGTGCCCTTCAACCACACCAAACACATCGCTCTGCCCCTACAGTCCCCAAAGAAGGCAAGCCCACCAGTAACACAAAAGCGAAATGTGCTACTTTCATTGGCAATTAGACCATGCCATTATCTTGGGATGAAATCCCCAATGGGATAGATCAGTGAATTCTAGGGCTGGAGATTTTCTCCAGCATCAAAGGCTTTGACTCCAGCCTTGCTGGCTTTCCTGTCTCCCCGACTCTTCAGTGCTGGGGTATTTGCCACCAAACAGCCCCCTACTGTGTGTCCTTGCTCTGAAGCAAGCCACCCCGGAAAATTGATTTGAGTACGTGATGGTGCAAAGTCTTTGGTTTGGTGTTGATGGCACATCGCTTGCACAAACTCAGTTCATTACGTGGGTGGACAGAGGGTGAACAACAGGAATACAAAAGGGAAAGTGGAGGAGGGAGAATACGTAAGAGAGCTGAGAGAACGAAAGACAGGAAAGTCTCCACGCTGAAGCAGAGGCCACTGAAAACTGCACTGGGTGGGGGTTAGTACAAAGGGATGTTGGCCTGTAGTCAGGAAACCCAGTTGGACTAGTGACAGCTGGTGAGTCAGGGCAGGGGTTAGACAAGGGAGGCTTAGGAGCCAGGGGAGCAGAAATCTCAGCTTAGCAGACATCTCAAGAAGGCAAAAGCCTGGGGGGAACAGAAGCCAATTGAGGTATGTGATGGAACCTGACCAGAGGCCAAATTCCAGCTATGAATCTGGACAATCTCCTTGGTGATAGCTTCAGAGGGGCGAGGCTTCCTGTGCAGGAATGGAAATCAGGCCTGAAAGCTGTTGTGCTGTTGCATCCTCGGCCTCTGTGGTGGTAACCCAGGGGCCCCCAGCCTCTAGCGAGCCAGCCTGGGCAGAGTACAGCCTTGTTGTGCCTGGCAGGTTCTTCCACGAAGGGGCTGTGTCCTTGTAGTGAGAGTGGAGAGGGTCAGGAGCTCTGGAAAAATATGTCACTGCATCCTGGCTCTTTGTAAGTGACATGACCTGTCCCAGCTTCACCTCCAGCACCAACCACCTGACAAAACCAGATCCTCCCTGTATCAGACAGGCAGGGCACCCCCCAGGTCACCCAGATTCAGTATGGCCAGCTGAGGAGTGGGTTAATTCAGGTTTCTGGAGACTGGTGGCATTCTGGTATGATGCCAAAAGGGCATGGCTTGGAAGCAAGTGGAGGTAACCCAAGACAGAGGAAACCTGGAGCTCCCTCAGGGGCTTCAGGCACTTCAATGAATCACCCTGGAGGTATCCAGTTTTGCCAGATTAGGGCACTGGTGCAGCTGCTTTCCTTGCTTGCTTAAACACATGCCCAATGTCTCCTTGAGGCCACCGCCAAATTGCAAGGCTGACGGTGTTTGCTCACGGACTTGATCCTTTCCCTTCTCACAGTGTCTTGCCTTTGACTTGGAGTCTGTCAAAGAGCCAGGACCAACAACTGCACACTGTCCCTGGCTGCTTGTGATCCGGTGACTTGGAGGCTTTTCCCCAATGTTGGGATCTAAACCAGTTTTCCCTCTTCCCTGTCAAAGCCCTTTCTTTCCCAGTTCTTCTAGGAAGGCATCTCACATGTCCTCAAGTTATTTGATGCCTTAAGTCCAAGGAAATCCTGTCTTGTGATGGCAATCTGCCCCCTGAATAGAAGGACAACCTCTGTGGGATGCACCTCAGCTTCCTTGTGTCTCTCAGTGGCCTCTGTGGGGGGCACCTCAGCTTCCCCGTGGCTCTCCAGTGGCCTCTGTGGGGGGCACCTCAGCTTCCTCGTGTCTCTCAGTGGCCTTTTTGGGGATGAAGGTCAGCTTCCCCGTGTCTCTCAGTGGCCTCTGTGGGGTGCACCTCAGCTTCCCCATATCTCTCAGTGGCCTCTGTGGGGTGCACCTCAGCTTTCTCATGTCTCTCAGTGGCCTCTGTGGGGTGCATCTCAGCTTCCTCATGTCTCTCAGTGGCCTCTGTGGGGATGAAGCTCAGCTTCCCCGTGTCTCTCAGTGGCCTCTGTGGGGTACACCTCAGCTTTCCTGTGTCTCCCCAGTGGCCTCTGTGGGATACACCTCAGCTTCCCCATGTCTCTCAGTGGCCTCTGTGGGGATACACCTCAGCTTCCCCGTGGCTCTCCAGTGGCCTCTGTGGGGATACACCTCAGCTTCCCCGTGTCTCTCAGTGACCTCTGTGGGGATACACCTCAGCTTCCCCGTGTCTCTCAGTGGCCTCTGTGGGGTGCACCTCAGCTTCCCCGTGGCTCTCCAGTGGCCTCTGTGGGTGGCCATCTGTTTTGCCTATGGTAAGGCTGACTCTGCTCACGCAGCACAGAGTTGTCCTCACTGCTGGTACCTGAGCTAGGCAGGCACCCACATCCCCGGGCTCAGCCCCGAGTTGGTTACAGGGGTGCGATGGCGCATGAAAACCTCAAGTGAGTTTTCCCGTTAGTCTTTTGAGGCTTTCTGAGATGAGAAACGCAGTATGTGCATCACTGCCATGGGCTTTACTCCTTGGGCTTTCATCCTATTTAAAATGTATTTCTGCTCTTTCTACACAAGCCCACAGATGACTCGGGCTGGTGCCATTGACATTTTTCAGAAAAGAGCTTTCGACTTAGGGACAGATTTGGGTCACTTTTCCAACCTGCTAACTAGATGTGGACTGCTCTTTTTTATTTTTTCCCCCAATTCTGGTATTTCTCCTGAGAGAAATCTCTAGCGCCAAGGTTGTAAATGTCAGACATTTAAATAACTTGAAGAAGTCTTTAAAGACCTGCAGCTGAGAACTCTCTAAGGATCAACATTACTCAGCTCCAAGTGTGGCCAGAAACACCTCTTAAACAACGTCAGCTTTCCGTTTCAGCCTTCCTTTTTCCAGATGTTCTAATTCTCTCCTCCCAACTGAATTCAAACTTACCTAATCAATGCCCTCTCCCCTGACCCCGCCCCTCTCCACAGCATTGAGCATTAAGGTGAACTCTGAAGGTCTGGGGAGGCAGGGGGAGTGGGAACATGCACAGGAGATCCCTTCAAGGCAATGACGAAGTCAGTCTTTAGGAAGACTGAGGCAGTTTTGAAATTGGCGGGAGCTCCTGGACAGCCCCTTCCTTTCTCTTTGCCAGCCTCTCATGGGGTAATAAGGACCCTGAAGGCTTCCTTGACCCTCCAGGCAAAAGAAAACAAACAGGGTCTTTCTTGCTCTTTACTCCCAGCAGGGAACTCTCAAGAGGCCCAAGGACAGAAAGCACAGGTCCCTTGTGCTCTAGACATCCAGGCAGAGGTGGACTCCTGCCTGACCCCTGACTCAGGGATGTATTTCCTCCTGCTGGCTCCCAGGCCCCCTCATACCCCTGCCCACAGGAGCACCTTCACTTCTGGCCAGGGAGAGCTTTAAGGGGCTCCCTGCCTGTCTGAGGCAAGGCAACGCCTGCATGTTAGTGGAGTAAGTCATGTGCCTGCGTCCCTCCCGGTTTGTCCTTCCCTCTCTTCCTCTCTCCTCTCTGTCTAGGTTTTTCCCCATCCCTCAGCCCCGCACCTGTTCACCTCACCCCTGTTCTTCACACCCTTCCTGCCACGTGCTGCTCAAAGAGGGATGCCTCTCAAAAGCCCTGCACTTTCATTGGCTCAAAGTCTCAAACTGAAAGTTGTGAGCCCCAGTGAGAATTCCTGTGACTGCCAGGGCTTTGGAAAGGGCTTTGGCAGTGTTCTGGAATCTGCTGTACCTCAGGGAGAGATGATTCTTCATGAATCCACACTCTAAAACTCCCTTTGTGTCTTTTATGATTAAGGTTCTTCCCTACTTCCTTCCCACCCTGTGGCCTCTCAACAAAAAACTCCCTGGCGTCCTCTGCCACACCCCAGACCCTCTCTCTCCTCACACCCATTGCTGACGGTGCCCCCTGGGGCTCCACTGGGCCTCCCCACTCTTCCCCAAGCAGGAAGGGGCTGCTCCTGCATCTCTGCCAGTACAGCTGGAGCCTGGTGCTCCGCAAGCCTGGTTTAATGTGGTTTTGCTGAGATCTGGAGACTCAAGTTTAAGTCATCTTGTAGCCCTGCACTGATAATCCCCTCAGCTTCAGTCTCATCCTGCGTTTCTGTTAGTTGGGCCTGGATTCTTAGCCCTACTTCTCATTCTTCTTTGGGTTGATTAACTTAGATTAAAGAGAAATTAAAATTCACCTTACCATCTGAGCCTTTAGTTTCTCCTCCTCCTTTTTTAGGCCTCTGGGGTCCTACTTCCCCTATTTTGCCAGGGGCACAGTTAATCCTGTCCTTAAAGGTGACTTGCAGAGGTCCTCAGCCCCCAGCCATCGGGCAGGCTGTGGCATGTGCAGGGAGCCCTGTGGCAGCAGGGGACAGTTGGCCCAGGGAGCTTAGACTCTAAGCCCTCCTGGCTTGGAATAGTGGGCCTGGAGCTGTGGTGGAGAGGGGCTGAAGAGGAAGTGATATTTACAAAGAAAGAAGGTGATCCTAAATCTGGGCTGTTCCAAGCTTGTGCTATCCAGCGAAAACATGAAAACCAAAGGAGGAAGCAAATGAGGAGTGGTGACGGGACCAAGCATCCGGGGACGTTCAACCCCATGTGCTCGAGTCTGGCTGAGGCCTGGACCCCACCCGTCCACTGACACTATCCCCCACCCCCACTCCCACCGTGGAACATTTCTAAGAATCACAACATTGTCATTCTGGGGAGTAACGGCTCCCCAGAAAATCTCCTTGAATAGAATGGAATTCCTCTCTGATGGTTCACAAGGCACAGGAAGGTCTTTTCTGCACTTGGAGAAGGGGAGCAGGGGCTCATCTGACAGTATGCCGGGTGACCGAGGGCTGACTGCCTGATGGCAAGTCTTCCCTGCCTGGGACCCCAGTTCCACAGCCCCACAGCACTGGGGCCCCTGCCTAGTAAACTCTTACACTGCACATCCCCTTCACCTCCCAGCAAGCCTGCCAGCCGGCTACCTCAATTGTCAGTCTGAATGACTGATTGCTTCAATGGGCTACAACACAACAGAATTAAGACACATACACTATATAACTTTAAGGACTGCAACATGACCCTTGTCCCATTCCAGCAGAAGGCCACTGCCAGGACACGGTCTTTATTCTGTGAATCAAGCCCAGACTGAAAGCTCTGAGCTTCAACTGCCCTGTGTTACATGCCCCCTCCAACTGGCATCACAGCAGGCCTGAGAATCTGGAAGGTAGAAGGGAAAGTGCGGCCGAGAAAGGAGAGGGTATCTCACAGAAATGCGCTTTTACGCAGTGGGCCTCCCAGAAGCTCCCCGCAGGACCATCCTTCCCGCTGCCAGTCAGTGAATCCCAGCTTCGCGCTCTGTGCTAGTTCCACAGAATGACCACGGCTAATATTTAATTAATATTTGCCTTTAAACTGACCCATTTAGAAAACAAACCCAGTTCTTCATAAAGAAACCTTATGTCTCTGCCATACATAGAAAACTAGTGTCATTAGTCATTTTCAATCTAAATAAATAAATTGAATCTCTATTAACACAAAAGGTGTCCTGTGGCCCATGTAAATCATCATCTTGGGTGCTGCTGTAGTAGGTTACATGTTTTCAACAGCAAACATGTGGGGCCTAAAGACACTGTCTTAGGGAGAGCCTCAGCCACCTCCGCCCTTTGTCATTGTTGCTGTAATAGACATCCCCTGACCGCTCTTCCTGGGTGCACGCAGCCTGCCCCGCAAGTACCTGGGCCCGACCCACGGTGCCGAGCATGCACGGGGACCAACTTACAATGCGCGGTTTGAAGGGTGGCTTGATCTTCTTCTGCTCCAGGAGCACCCAGTCAATCTCTTTGAAGAATGGGTGCTGCTTGATGGCGTCCTCACCGTTCTGCGATGCCACGCAGCCCAGGCGCTTGTGGGGATTCTTCGTCATGAACTGTGGGGATGAGGACAGAGTCGGAATTAGTGACAGAGGCCTGGCCAGCACAGGCTATGAGGGACAGATGGACATCAGCCAAGGCAGCATCTTCAGCATCGCCTCCCGAGTCTGTTCTTTGCAATTTCAGGGGCCACATCTGTTGGGTTTTTTTTTAAAACTCTTACATAGAGTTGACTATGTCCCAGACACCATTCTAGACCTAGTACATGTATCAACTCATTTCACCCTATGAGGTACTATCATTGTCTCTATATTATAAACGAGGCACTAGAAGCACACAGAGGTCAGCTAATTTGGCCGAAGTCACCCAGCTAGCAAGGGGCCAAGCTGGGATTAGGAACTCTGGCTCTTACTCTCTGATCCACCTCAGATTCTCAGGTCTTCTCATCAGGGAGACTGCGGTCTAATAAACTAATTTACACGGAGAGGTCAACAGTCCTTTTTGAGGTAAGGAATAAGGACCAGGTAAATGATCAAATGTATTAATACCTCCTCCTGCTCCTTTCCTATTCCTGGACCCAGCCCCTCTCCACTGTTTTTATGTTTGAATTTGCAATCTCTACACAAAATGCTCATGAAGGTCAAAAGATAAAAAACAAGAAAAAGGCTTATTCCTTTTCGATGCTTCTAGGTAAAAATCACATAGATGTGTTTTATATTTTCTGGGTGGTGTCTTGTGTGCCTCACACACCTAGGTGAACCTGTTATTCCTATTAAATGAGTCAGTCCTGAGGGTAAACATTAATTTAATCGAACACACGTATATCAATAAAATCTTGGGGGAAAAAAGTGCCAGTGGGTGGAAATATTTCTGATAGCTACCCGAAATAACAGCACGTGTGTGTTGTGTGTGTATGTGTGTTAGAGACAAAATGTCACATTTCATAGTGTGAAGGCTGAATATCTAAACAGAAGAACTTGAGAGAATAAACTATAATCCAAAGGAATACATCTTTGGTATAATTTCAGGCTTAATCAGCAAGGGAGAGAGCCTCTAACTATTTCTTGCCTGGTGCCCTTGGAACCAAAGCACCTGGCCTCGAGTTCAATGCGATTGGAGGGGACAGCCCCAGATAAAGAGTAAAAGGGGTGGAGAGTAGGCATGAGTCAGGAATGGTACCAGTGTGCCTCATCTTTCTCATCTACAAGTCAGCAAGGTAACCCCTACTTTAACTCCTTGGATGGCTCCCACCATGACGTCCATACTCCTTAGTTTGGCACACAGGAGCTCCTCAGCCTGAACCCTGTCTATCTACCTTGCTGTCCTTTTGCATTCTTTCTTCCCTCTGGTTGAAAGTCCCTTTCCAGTCCCTAGGCCTTCTCTAGGAATTACTCAAAATGCTACCTCGTCTGTGAAGCCTCCCCAGATTCCCTCCTCTGTTGATACCGTAGACCCCATGCTTCTGGTTTATTTAAATTATAATTTGTCTAAACATCTCTCCCCTTGGTGAGCTCTATGATTTAGGAATCTGTCTTATCTGCCCCAAACCTGGCTCAGTGCCTGGTTCCCATTGTACACTCAGTAAATCGTGATGATGGAGTGAGGGGCTAAAGGTTGGGTCTCAGGGCACAGTGCTGAGGGAGGGAGACTGTGGCACAGCCACTTACTGTTGCGCAGGTTGTGCACTGCATACTTCTATGATACAAATGGCCTTCTCTAAAGTTCTGCATCACCTTCACATAGGCCCTCGGAGACACAGCCCAGTGGCTAGAGTCATGGAAATCCTGGTCTGGCCCTGTAGTCAAGTGACTGCATGAAGTGTTTTGAGGCCAAGGGTGCAGTAGACTCCTCACTTCCTCAGCTCCTCCCGTCCTCCCTTTTCTGGGAGGGGAAATATCAGGGTCAGGGATAAACATAGAGGTTTGGGCATCTCAGGAACTGCCCCTGAGCCAGACGCTCTTCTCAGGGGGAAAATGCTCTTCTCATGAACGTCTCACCCTCACGAACTGGTTAACCGGTTAGGCATGACTTCTAACTTCTGGATCTCTGTAGGTCAAGGTTTTTCAGCCTTCGTGCTGTTAACATTTTTGACTGGATACTTCTTTGCAGGGTGGGTGGGGAGAGCTGTCCTGTGCATTGCAGGCAGTTTAGCAGCCTCCATGGCCTCTACCTACTGCATGCCAGCAGCACCAAAAATATCTCCAGACATTACTGAATGTCTAAGGGAACAGGACAAAATTGCCCCTAGTTAAAGGCCACTGCTCTAAGGTCTCCAAAATAAAAGGGCTCAGCTGGTATGCTGGCAGGGGACTCACAGGGAGATGTGATGGGCTGGTGTTGGGGCCTGGGATAGTGGCCAGCTCTGCTGGGCATAGTGTTCTGGTGGCCTCGGGTGCAGCTGAGGTTTGCCCTTAGCTACTCGGCTGACCTGGGAAGAGATGGGGCTCCAGGAATCAGGAGGCAAAAGCTCCCATGTCCACCCCAAGTTAATTACCCAAGAGAGTTCTCTGCAGTGATTTGGAGTTGCAGCTCCAAAGTATAAGTAGAGGCAGAACCAGTGAAGATATGCCTGTTGCAAGATCTCATTGAGTGGAAAAAGCAAGATACACCACTGACAGGAAAATGAGATATGTGTACAGCATTCCTACAATTGTATAATACAGAAAAAAGAAATAAGTTATATTTGTATTTGCTTGTATATATCTAAAGAATTCCAGAAGGATATGTAAAAGCCTTAAAACATAAGTAGAGAGTGTGTGGGAAATGGGCAGATGGAAGCAACGATGAGACAGACACCTTTCACTGTTTCCCATTTTATGCTTTGTGTGTGTGTTTTTTTAAATAGCATGCGATCAAACAAGCAAGCAAATAATGAAATATTTAAGGCCTAAATATATAAACTGAACAAAACAGAATTTGAAAAGTTGGACAACTGAGTCCCCCTAAGCAATGCTCCTTCCCACTGGGTGACGTGCCCTTCCTAAAGTGCTTTCCTGTAGGAAAGTCAGAATGGAAGAGGCTGGGAGCCCCTTTTGGATACTGAGAGTCTCGCTGAATGCCTGGCCTAGCAGGTGCCCTGTACTCATCGATGAAAATCCCTCCTCTCCGTCCTTTGGACACACGAGTCTCCATTCTGCATCAAGTGCTGTGGTGAGTGATGAGACATGGTTCCTGCCCTCACGGGGCATGTAGAAGAGTAAGGGAGGCTGAGAAGAAACATGTCATTGCTAGAGAATCAATTAGCGAAGACTGTAATGAACGCCCCGAGAGAAGCACAGCAGGCTCTGACAGTGTGATGGGCAAGGAACTTGGCAAATCGTTCCCTGAGAAGCAACACCTAGGCTGAGACCTGAAGGAGGAATGTACCTAGGCAAAAAGGGCACAGGGGGAGAGTGGTCGGGGAGAAGGAACACTAAAGACACTTGCATTCTATAGGCCCTGGACATAGTCCAGCAGAGCCCAGCAGATGAGGGGGAGTGGCTGAGGGGGAGGCGGGGCCTGATACAGGACCCTGGAGGCTGTGTGGAAGATAAAGATCTTTAATCACAATGTGATGAGTTTTAAGTAGGGGACGAGGCATGAAATGGCTAGATTTGCATTCTTAAGAGATCACTCTACAGAGCTGAGAAGGAGGCAAGAGGGGCCACCCGCCTGCCAGTTAGGAGGTCCTGCAGTTCACCAAGGGAGAGGTGGTGGTGGCTCTGATGGGGGTAGTAGGGAGGAGGATGGAGAAAGGTAACTCAGATGGAAAAGGTTAGCAGGGGGAATGGACTTGATGTCTGGCTAGCTGTGATGGGGACAGAGGGATAGCACCCCATTTCTGGTCTGCTTAGACAGGAAGACAGGCTGCCATTTACTGAGCCACGGAATTTGAGAGTGAGCAGATTTGAGGGGGACCATCCAGAGCTGTTTGAGTGTATACTGAATGTGAGGGACCCCTGGCCAGCCGAGGGGAGGAAGTGAGTAGGGAACCGGAAACACAGGCCTGGAGGCTGGAAGATGGGTCTGGCTGGGTATACCCCTTCCTGAGTGCAGGGTGGGAGGTGGGAGAGTGCAGTGCAGGGGAGAGCACAGGGTACCCAGGGGACCCGGGGCCCAGGCCTGAGGAACAAGAGAGGCGGTGATCAGAATCCATCCATGAAGGAGCCGAACAGGGGCCGGTGAGTGACACCAGCAAGGAGCTGGGAAGAGCAGGGGTCCCTCAAAGACTGTCACCCAGGAGGCACCCAGGTCGAAGTTTTCCTTGGCTCTCAGTTGAACTAGTTATAATCGTTTCATTGAACTAGTTATAATCAGTTAACGTTTCGAGATTTTACATAAAAATCTGGATTTTGTGCTTCTCTTGGAAAGCCAGATCTGGTGAGGTGAGGTCCTCATTGCTGCTAGGGGATCATCAGGGGTCTCCATTTACCCTGCCCCACCCAGTCCTGTTCACCTTCCAGGGCTCCTGCTGGGCTCCTGCAGGCATTTAACTTTGCAATCTGTGATCAAATGGGAAGAACAGAGAGCTAAGAGCTGTTTCTGTTTTTCACCAGTTACATAGCTCCTACAATGTGCTTGGCACTGTTCTCAGTCCTTGGGATGCGTCTGAGAAGTAGGCTGGAAAACGTTCCTGCCCTCATGAAGCTCAATCTTGTGGAAGAAAACAGACAATAAACATAATACATAATATATATAGTGGGTTAGAAAGTGAAACTGCTATTAGGGATCAACTGAGCAGGATAAAGGTGGATAGCGAAGGGGACAAGTTTTAGGTTTCTGTTAAAAAAAAAAAAAAAAAAAGGCCTCACTGAGACAATGCTACTGAGTCAATCTATGAAACTGTTGGCACTCAGAGGACAGGAGAAGGGGTAGCAAAGGGGATGGAGAAGCTGCTGCCCAACACCAGAGGAGACCCAGTCCCAGAGGGCAAGGACAAGGACAAGGAGGGCTTTAACACGGAAGGGCTTGGCTGAGCCAGTGAATGTGGCTAGGAAGCTCCAAGGCAGGGATCCTGAAAGCTTCAAAGAGCCACAGGGGGCCGAGGAGAAATGGGGGTGGTGAGGACATCAAGGCAGAAAAGTGCAACAGAAGTCATTTCCATGAGTAGCAAGAACCAAGCTCGGAGTGAGAGGCCCGGCCCAGAACACACATTGAATTTGGAAAGTTGGACAAACTAGTTCCCCTAAATAAGACTAGTACCCCTGAGGCCTTCTCACTGGCTTGGGGCAAGGGCGGAGGACTTTGGAGGCTGGCAGGAGAGGCACCCTCCAAACCATGCTCTCCCCAGCAGCCAGATCTACCTTCTAGGTGTACCAGCCAGGTCACTCCCCTGCCTGGTTCTCCGAGGGCTAGCCCTGCACTGGGAATCGAATAGAAGCTCTCATGGTGGCATAAGAAGCCCTGCATACTCAGGCCAGGCGCAGTGGCTCACACCTGTAATCCCAGCATTTGGGAGGCAGAGGCAGGGGATCACGAGGTCAGGAGATCGAGACCATCCTGGCTGACACGGTGAAACCCCGTCTCTACTAAAAATACAAAAATTAGCCAGGCATGGTGGTGCATTCCTGTAGTCCCAGCTACTCAGGAGGCTGAGGCAGGAGACTCTCTTGAACCGGTGAGGGGGAAGTTGCAGTGAGCTGAGATCGCGCCACTGTACTCCAGCCTGGGCGACAGAGTGAGACTCAGTCTCAAAAAAAAAAAGAAGCAGCAGCAGCCCTGCATACTCAGACACCGCCATCCCATCACCCTCCTTGCACCCACTCTCCCTGAGCTCCTTTTGGGCTGTCCACCCTGGCAGATGTTTTCTAGTCCAAGGCATGCGCACTCACTGTTCCTTCTGAACAGACATCCTTCCCCCCAGTAGCCACCTGACTGAAACCTTCCCTTAGTGTCCCCTCATGGGATAGGCGTTTCCAGACCCAAGAGCTCCCCATGCAGCCTGTTACTCCTCATTTGCTGAGCCGCTGCATGTGTCTTTTTGCACTTGTTACCATTGAGTATAATATACAGTCATTTGTCTGTTCATTTATTCACTAGTCTGTTAGCAGGGACTGTGTTCTTTGTATCTCCAGTGCCTGGCATAATGCCTGCCAATAAATATTTATGGAATAAATGAATAAAATAGTCATTACTAGATGCTCAATAAATATTTGTTTAATAAATGAATGCATGAATGAACATACTCTATTTGCCTCCTTCACTTCTCTTATCCCAATTGTGGCTACATATTGATATATTTTTAATTTATTAAAAATAACAAATAATCTCACTGGATTGGAAACTTCACAAGGCAGAGACCAGGGCTCACCAATACTTATTCGGCATCTAGCACCATGCCTGGCATGTTGGAAGCGCTCAATAGATAGTAGTTCATTGAATGAACGAATGAAAGAGAGAGGGAGAAGAGTAAGAGCAGAGGGGAAAGAAGGAATGAGGCGAGGGAAAAAGGAAAGGAAGGAGAAAAAAAAACTACAGAAAAGGGTAACATGTTCTGATGTGGAATTTTCTAAAACATGGTACATGCATCCTCAGATACCTACAAAATGGTTTTAGATCTTTCAAAAATTTGTATACAATAATTTACATTAGGCAGGGCATGGTAGTTCACGCCTATAATCCCAGCACTTTGGGAAGCTGAGGTGGGTGGATCATGATGTCAGGAGTTAGGAACCAGCCTGGCCAACATGACGAAACCCCATCTCTACTAAAAATACAAAAATTAGCTGGGCGTGGTGGTGTGTGCCTGTAATCCCAGCTACTCGGGAGGCTAAGGCAGGAGAATCTCTTGAACCTGAGAGGCGGAAGTTGCAGTGAGCTGAGATCATGCCACTGCACTCCAGCCTGGGCCACAGAGCAAGAATCCATCTTGAAAAAAAATTACATTAATTCATTATGGCAAGGGATACTGATTTTCTACCTATGATAATGGTATAAAATTTCTTTGTAAAATACAGGCTGGGCGTGGTGGTTCATGTCTGTAATGCCAGCACTTTGGGACGCTGAGGTGGGCAGATCACCTGAGGTCAGGAGTTCAAGACCAGCCTGGCCAATATGGTAAAACTCCGTCACTACTAAAAATACAAAAATTAGCCAGGCATGATGGCAGGTGCCTGTAATCCCAGCTACTCAGGAGGCTGAGGCAGGAGAATCACTTGAACCCGGGAGGAGGAGGTTGCAGTGAGCCAAGAGAGCACCACTACGATGCAGCCTGGCCATCTCAGCAAGACTCTGTCTCAAAAAAGAAAAAAAAAAAAATTCTTCGTAAAATACATATAATCAGGTAAATATTGGAAGTTGATTAAAAGAACAAGAAAAGCAACTAATAGTGCAGAAGACACTTGAAGATAGCAAATTCTGTGACTACAATGTGCAAACGACTGAATTTTGGGGCATTCGGATGCATGGAAGAAGCCAAGTTCTGGAAGTCATGGTCCCTGGGCTGTCACCCTCATCCTGTCTTAGCTCAGAGGGGTGACCTTGGGCAGACTTCTTGCTTAACTTCCCTGCACCTCAGCTTTCACGGATTTCAAAAGGGTACAGGTAACATCACTCACCTGACACAGTACAAGCATTGTTACATCGTAGAGATGGCTGTGCTGAGAAAGCATAAGGGGTTTTCCCATGTGAGGGATGATTCCTAGGGCAGAGTCAGTCTCTGTATTATGTGTCTACATCCAGCGGGACTGCATGAATTTCCAGTGGACCAGATCTTTTCTGATTGGCTCTTGAGCCACAGCGATGCTGTCATGGACACAGTTGGGCAGTGCCCACCCTCCCTCCCCTCCTCTCTGTTCTCCCTCACAGGTCCCTGATGAAGACAGGCCACAGGTAAGGAAGTGACGGAAGTGGCAGAGGTGATGTCAGCAAAGTTGAGTTGCTTCTGTTCCCTCTGAAAGGCTGGAGGACACAGATGTAAACAGTGCCTCATCTCAGGAAGCACAGACATGCGCTCCTTTTCCCACCAGAAGAGCAAGTCATCTCAGGCCCCATTCTCTTGGCAGCAGCCCTCTGCACTGCGCCTGAACTCCCAGTGGCAACTGCCCTTAGTCCTTCCCATTCCATGGTGATGAGCAGAAGTGGGAGGGAGAAAGCTGGACAGAGAAAGGGAGAAGGGAGTGTGTGTGTGTGTGCATGTGTGTGTGTGTGTGTGTGTGTGTGTAGGGGAGGAGCCCAGGAGAGCACAGCCATGGGTGAGGGGCAGGGACTCACAGCTTTCAAGATGCTGACCGCCTCCTTGCTGAGCCACACCGGGTACAGCACGTCGTCATGGAGGATGGACTCAAATAGGTCGTCCTCGTTGTCGGCCTCAAAGGGAGGCTGTCCAGCCATCATCTCGTACATCAGCACCCCCAGGGCCCACCAGTCCACGGAGGGGCCGTACTCCAACTCCTGCAGGATCTGTTCAGGAAACCGGCAATGTCAGGCACCATCAAAGGCTCCCACCCCAGTGACACTCGTGCTACGAACGCCCGTGGGAAGGACTTCAATTTTAAGTCACTCCTCCCTACTGTTGAGTCCTAGTCCATGTGAAGTTCTAAATCAGCAAATTCAGTGGCAGCTGAGTTTGGAGGCACTATGTTGGGGGCCGGCTATCGTCTTTCCAAAGTCAATATCGACAGTCTGTCTTCCAATGGGAACATGAGCACCAGAGAAAGTTCCTGACTGGCATGAGGGCCACATTTGAAAAAACTGCACATTTTGACACTAAAATCAGGGTCAGGGGAGCACAATGCAGACTGAGAGAACGAGCGAGCTATAAGTGACTCAGAGTGCAGCGAGGTCACATCTCCCATCTCACACACAGTGCAGGGCACAGCTCACTGCCTGAGTGGAAAGGTGAGCAGAGGTCTTCTTTACATGGTGCGACACTGAATTTACCTGAGCCCTGTGCTTCTGGAGAGGAAACTGCAATGAATAAGTCTCCCCACCCTGTCACAGTCTACCTATAAAGGACTACTATACTCTTGCATATTCTAAGAAAAAATCCATCTCTATTGTTCATCATGATTCCCATAAGATACACTGAGGAATCCCCCACTTTGCCTCTACAAAACCTTAGGCCCCCTTCCTTTCCTTTGGGGCCACCTTCACTAATGAACCCCCTATTGTAATAGCCAGAATCAAACCATCTCCTTGATTGGTACATTTTGCCTTTGACAACAGTCACTTGTCTTATCTATGCTCTCTGTCTCTCTTTTTTCCTCTAAAGGTGTAGAGTCAAATTCACTCAGATTAAATGCATGTATGACATGATGCTACTGAATACAAGACATCTTTTCTGGCTGGGCGCAGTGGCTCACACCTGTAATCCTAGCACTTTGGGAGGCTGAGGTGGGAGGATCACTTGAGTCCAGGAATTCGAGACCAGCTTGGGCAATATGGTAAGACCCTGTCTCTTAAAAAAAAAAAAAAAAAAAAATTAGCTGGGCATGGTGGTATGTCTGTAGTCTCACCTACTCAGAAGGCTGAGGTGGAAAAAATCACTTGAGTCCGGGAGGTTAAGGCTGTAGTGAGTCATAATCACGCTACTGCACTTCAGCCTGGGTAACAGAGTGAGACCCTATCTCCAAAAAAAAAAAAAAAAAAAAGGGATCTTTTCTGATTGGCTATTCTATTTGGTCTGCTCTCCATACACATATGTCATAAATACATGATACACACACACATATAAATATGTAGCAAGTCAATGATGTGTATATATATACACACACACATATATATTCATATATATATATCATATATATATGGAGACGAGATCCAATAGAAAAGACTAGAATTTAATATCACCTTTCAGCTATAGAGAGCTTTGTATTTTACAGTATGCCTTTAAAATATAACATATACAAATAAAATATGTAGCAGGTCAATGATGTGTTTGGCTCAGAGGAAAAATAAATGCTGAGCTGTCCCCTCTACAAGGAAGAGATCATGAAGTGATATTCCCATTCCACAATTATTTTCTCTTCTTATTAGAGTAGGATTAGGCATGGCTCTGCCCAGAACAGGAGGGTGGATGAGATGGCCTATCCAGGTCCATAATTCTATAAAGAATTTCAAAAAGTGAAGGAGAAATAAGGTTGGTGTGCATGTCCTGAAAGGGGGAACACTTTGAGGACCCTGAAAAACAAGGTAAAGTTCATGCCTCATCATTCCAGCCCATAGGACACCTTGGGCAGATAATGTCTCAGGCTGGGGACAAGGCTCCAATTTAGTTCTCAGATTTCATGGTGGCCAGGGAAGAGGAGGCTGAATTCAAGTATCTGGACTTTCTGTGGTCTACTCAAAATACCCTTCTAGAGATTACAAATTGCTTAGGATTAACTAGACAGATTTGGATAGAAGAAACATTTAGAAACAGTTAAAACACTCACAGTTTAGGAATCTTCTGAATTTGGAATGAAAAGGAATGTGAGCAAATGCAGCCAACTCTACATTACTTGGGTCTGGTAATCTTTTTAGCTAATACCTTTGGTCTAAGCCCAGTGGTTAGTGTTCCTCGAGCTGTAAGGTCAGAGCCATGGGCTCCACTGTCCGGAGGAGCCAGCGATTCTTCTGTGCTCCAAAGCCAATGCCAACTCCTCCCTCACCCTGGAAAGACACAGCGCCCAACTTAAGACCCCTGCCTGTCCCTACGAGTTGCAGGCACTTTCTCACTTTCCACATACCACTGCGTTGTTAGTTATTTTTTCATGGCCAACTGTCTCCCCAGTGCAACTAAAAGGTACCAGAGGGTAGGAGCTGTAACATGCTCCTGAGCCCACTGCTGTGGCCAGCCTGTTCTATCACCAGGAGACAGTCAACATTTTGTGACCAGCTAGCATGCATGGCCACTGTGTGTATCTACCGGGCATGCTCCCTTCTCTCCCGGGCTCAGGGCACACTGGGTGCTACAGTGGCTGCCCTCCAGCTTCTCAGAGGGAGGCAGCTGGGTTCTGTGCCTTCAAGGGGTGGGGAGAAGGTGGCTTGTGTGTGCTGAGACTGGATGGTGCTGTGGAAACTGCAGAGCCACCCTGCCACCCCGCTCTAGGCCCCTTCCACAGCCTTCTCGTTTTGGGTGGCATCTTTTGTAAGATTCCTTTTAGGCTTGGCTCTAATTATCTGCTTCCTACTTAACTGTCGGCAATGGATCTGGGCAGAAGGGCAAGGCTTCCATGCCATGGGAAGGCACCTGGAGTGGCAGCCAACCCCTCAAGTGCGTCAGAGCTGGGGAGAAGGGAGAAGGCATTGGGCCTGATGATGCCATTACCAAAGGCTGGTGGCCACTTCCTGGGGAGCAGGGGCTAGGAGTGGAGAAAGCAGAGGGGCTGCCACGGGGCATACCATGTGGTAGGAAGAGAAGCCTTGGGGCAGAGCTCCTGCCTCCGAAGGTGTCTCTGGTTTTGAGGTTAGCTCAGCAGCTTATCACCTCTCCCATTTGAATAGAGGCTTCTGCTTTCTCAAGCATTTCCATGCTCTAATCTCAGATTCTCAAAGCAGCTTGATGAGGTAGGTAGGGCAGGAGTTATGGCTCCTTTGAAAGATGAGAAACCTGAGACTCAAAAATATTTTGTGACTTCATCAAGGTCACATGTGTGCATTTGTGGACAAGTCTGGACTCAAGACTCAATTCTCAGGATTGTGTTTCCGATCCCATCACACAACCCAACAATGATGATAACAATGAAGCCACCATTTAGCCAGCACTCCCTGTGGGCTGGGCACTGGGCTAATGCTTTAGAGGCATAATCTCATTTAATCTTCCCAGTAGCCCTCGATGAAGGCAGCAATACCTTTATCAGCTGTAATTTGCCTACAGCAAGACCAGGGATTGTCATTGCCAGTGCAGAGATGTTTCTGCATAGTGGGCACAAAGGCTAAAGCAGGAAGGAGGAGTGTCTGTACTTCATTGTGAACAGAGATCAGAGTTGTTCATTGTGAGTCTCATCAATGGATTGCTTTTCATGAAAGCTGAGTGGCTGTTTTGTTCATCATAAAGTGAACGTTCTGTCTTGGGTTGGGTCCTTAACTATACCATGGGCTGTCAACTGTTAGACTCTGGAATCAACTTACAGAGGAACTGGAACTGAGTATTCTGACAATGAAGAATGAATGAAGAAGATGAGAAAAGCAGTTCCCTGTTGAAAGCTCTCACTTTCATTTATTGCTCCTTGAAGGTTGAATTCCTAGTGTTCTTGCTAAGGGAATACACTCGCAGAGAGACTGAAATCCCTACTCTTCAGATCTCTTAGAAGATAAAGGTTCTAAAGGGAAACCACCTATTACTCATCACCTTCACTTCGAGATGTTCCTCAGGCCTCCCCTGTCTTGTCTGGTCTGTGAAGCCTCCTGACCGTCAGTCCCTCACTCCCTGCCTTCTGATCTGCATGGCTGTGGCCTGCCTTCTTCCTGGGATACATCTGACTAGGACCCTCCTCCACTGGAACCCTGAGTGGGTCCACAGATACTACAGGATCAAAGCCACATTCCTTGGGTCTTTATCCCAATCTCATTCATTACAATGAGTACCAGGAAACCCTATGATCTAGCTACACTTTTTAACTGTCCTGGAAAAGCCCAAGATGTTTTTGTCCCTTGGCCTTTGCTCATGGTGGAATGTCATAAGTTCTCATTTTTTAACAAACCTTTCTATAAGAGCCTGATTTGTGTGCTGGATCCTGGCAGTACCCAGATTAGAAACACAGACCCTACCCTCAAAGGATCCAGGGCCCAGGGACATTGAACCTCCTTTCCTGTCCTGCCCCCGTTCCAGTCCTGTTGTTTTCAGGAATGCCCTCCCCACCCCTTCCGTCAAAGGAAATCCTCATTCTTTACAACTCAATTCATCCACCAGGTGCTCCAAGAAGCCTTTCCTGATCCCTGAGGATACCATCTTGTTTTATGTGCCTATTTATTCTGCTTAATTAGTTGTTTACTTATCTGTCACTCCCTTTAGACCAAAAGTTTCTTTAGAACAGGACAAGTGTCTCAGTGATTTCTTTATCCCCACATTGCTTTGTGCCTAGCAGGTGCTCTAACAATGCCCACTGAAAGAAATGAGCTCTGAATGGGCTAATACCTATCTGATCCGCCATGGGCGATGTTAGTGGGGATTGGTACTTCTTTCCTATCTTACATGTCTCAGAACCATGAAGATCATTTTGATTGTCTGTGATTAAACCTGAATCATATCACACCAGGTATCTCTCAGTTTGGGCAGGAATAAGGCAAACAAACACTTCATGCCGAGCAAAACATCCCAAACAACTTTCACGAAAGGCGACCTATTGGAATGGGCCACAGTGAATATCTCTGATATCTGTATACAATGAGGCGCAGTCACTCTCCTCTTCCTGCTCCATCCTGCGTACCCACAGTGTACAGCTGCCACTATGCGGGAAATGGCAAACAGTTCCTGGTTTTACTGTTAGTAAATTATAGCTGATAAAGTGAAGTGCTCCCGTGATTAGTGATGCTCCTTTATTCTGATTTTATTTTTTACTTTTTTTTTTTTTTTTAATTGAGACAGGGTCTTGCTCTGTCACCCAGGCTGGAGAGCAATGGTGCAATTATGGCTCACTATAGCCTCAACCTTCTGGGCTCAATTGATCCTTTCACCTCAGCCTCCCGAGTAGCTGGGACTACAGGTTTGCACCACTATGCCAGACTAATTATTGTATTTTTTGTATAGACAGAGTTTCACCATGTTGCCCAGGCTGGTCTTGAACTCCTGGACTCAAGTGATCTGCCTGCCTTGGCCTCCCAAAGTGCTGGATTACAGACGTGAGTCACTGTGCCCACCCTATTCTGATTTTAAAGACATGAAAACAATAATAAAAGTCAACAAATTTCTCTTGGTCAAAGATTTATTGGTGGTTCTGGACTAGGATGGGAAGAAATGTTCAATGAGAACTTGCCCAGGTTTGGGAAATAGCCTGTTACTCTCATTTCACTCATCATCTCCCCAACACTAGGACTTCTTGACAGACATCAATCAGCAAACTTCTTACCTTCTCTTTTCTCCCTCCTCCCTAGAATCCATCCTGGTTTTCCACAGCCTTCCCCCAGTACCACTAGATGACCCCAGTACATGGGTTTGGACCCCTGCCTCGGTCCTGGCACCAGGAGGAGGTGAACCTTTGCACACAGGTCTTACCTCGGGAGCTATGTAGTCAGGAGTCCCACAGAAGGTGGTGGTTGTCACACCATTCAGAATCCCTTCCTTGCACATCCCAAAGTCAGCCAGCTTACAGTGACCTTCTGCATCCAGAAGGATGTTGTCCAGTTTCAAATCCCTGCAAGATAGGCCAGAATCATATTGTCAATATGCCACTCACCCCAATATAATCTTCTTGAGTTGAAGGTATGTGCATATCTTAGGGAAATCTCCAGAAAAAAAGTCCTGAAAGAAGCTTGCATTTCTTGAAACCCATCTGAGTCCAGGGGCTCTCTCTCACGTTAGTCAGCCCCTAATGGCACCTCCGCTTTCTTCAGCAAGAGGGAGGAACTTCCGTAACCCCAGGAATATATTAACTGCTGTGGTTTCATAGATCTAAGTCAGTAGGTATATATGGAAGCCCTGCTATGCACCCATATTCATATTAATCAGACCCTGCTGTGAAAGAAAGAAGCATCTACCCCTGTCCCTCATGAACTAACCATGGGGATCAGCTGGGGGTCCCTGCATGACACATAGAGACATCAATGAAACAGATAAAACCACCTAAGAGTCAGGCGCTACTTTATAGAGCACCAAGCGAGCTATTGTGTGTCAGAGCGGGAGACCACAAACAGCTAGTGCAGGCAGTGAGGGCCTCCAGGAAATAGCGCCCCTCAAGAGAAACTTGGCTAGGAGGTAAGGGTCGGATACACTGTGAGGAGAGAAGATGGGAGAGAGGAGAAGGCCAATATACCTGATGCAAAAGGTAGTGAGGAGGCCAGAGAATTGGGCCGCAGTGAATGGTGAAGCAAGACAGGAATGTTTTGCTCAAAGAGCCTGGAATGCTAGGAAAAAGAATTTGAAATGCATGCTAACAGCAATAAGCATCCTGCCTGCATGAGCACAACGCATTTGTAAGATCTCTTTCCTAGGGGCCAGCAGGCTGGGTGGGGGAAAGGTCTGGAGGCAGGAAGGCAAGCACATTGCTTATAATCACCTGGACCCACAGAGCCCACGTGGTTCTGTGCGGCAAGCAAGAGCCATAGGGGCATGCCAGTCTTGAGCAGTGCAGCTCCCTTGGGGCCTGTTTTACACTTTGGGGTTCTAGGTAAGAATTCCCTGCCACCATGCCTGGAACCTGCAAGCCTGATCCCGTAGAAGAACCCAGACTGCATTGTGGTCTCCATCCTGGGCTCCCCGCAACAGCCATTCTGGGATGGAGGGTGAAGGGTCTTGCAAATAAGGCCCATTCCTCTGCACACAGAAAGCAGGGGGGCCTGCTGGTGTCAAGATGTGAACTCCGGTCATTGCCGGGGATCCAGGCCTGAGTGCAAAGGTGGGGCAGGAAGCACTTTAGGACCTGCCTGCATTGTACCCATGACCCCGTTTCTGCTTACAGCTGGGACTTCTTGAGAGAAAAGAGCATATAAAATGTGCTGCTCTAAGCAAATGCTCATGAACTACAGAAAGAACAGTGAGCCCAACCAAGCTGAGCCCCTGGGACCAGGGTTCCCTCACCCCGACCCTGGCCACTGTGTGTGGTCAAGGCCCAGCTCTGGCTATGGGTGATGGATCAGTGAGACAAATACTGGGTTGGGACTCAGGGCCTGAGTTTGTAGCACTGGTTGCAGCCTTGTCCTGGTAAAGTCACCTTGCTGGTCTGTGACCTTATCTGGTGAATCAGAATGACACGCTCCTGCTTGTAGGCTTATTTGAAGGACTGATGATGTGTGTAAAGTAGAAGGTCTTTAACATTGTCACACTCACTTTCTTCATGAAGGAACCAAGTTCAAGGGAACCGGGTGAACTGTCTGCCTACTTGCAAATGTCCAAGTCCTTGAGAAGCTGACAGCTGGGGCCCCACTGAGTCACATGCCCCTCTATTTCCTCTATTTTGTAGTATCCATTGCTGCCAACCCCCATGGCACACACGATCAGCACAATGGTGATACTAATTGGAAAAGGAACAACAATGATGCTTCTTTATGTGTGGGAAGCACCTCGCAGTTCACGGTCCACGCTCAGCACTGTGAATTCCATTAAACAGTTCCATTGCACAGTACTGTGAGCTAGAACAAGCACACGTGGCAACTACCCTTACAGAAATAAGTCAATGGAAGCCAGAAGAAGTTAGGTGATTACAGGTGGTGAAGGCTTGGTGGATCTGCCCTGCAAGCCAGCATCCTTGTCCCCGTGTGCTGCGCTCCTCTGCCCTCCTGCCTTCACATTGGTTGACTTCCTCTAATGCCAGTCACCAAGCCCAACTTCATAAAACACCCCAAATGCCACCCCCTAAGCACTCTTTTCAAAGCCTTTGTTATGTCCAAGGAAGGACTTCTTCTAATTTTGCATAAATTGAGTGGATTCAGAAGATTCCAAGTCAGCTTGAACCTTGCCCCTTTTCTGACTCAGGCTGCAAGGCTCCGCCTTTCCTTCTGCCCGGGGTTGCCTCAGGCAGGGCAAAGAAGGAGGAAGGCCTCACTGCTCCCCAGCTCCTGCTCTTCTTAGCCTGCCCCTGCACTGGCCCCAGAAGCTTACCCTCCCTTTGCTTTCTACCCTTTCTTCTCCCCAGGAGAAATGTGGTCCAGGGTGGCTGCCACAGCCAAGCATGGTCTGCAGGCAGCACGCAGCAGCTGCCCTTGGCTGTGACTAGGGGAGGCCCTGGCCAAAATGCTTCCTCCTGCTGTCTTGCCACTGAGGCCTGAAGCCTGCCCCTGGTCACTTCCTCCAATTACCCCTCTGTATTTCTTGAAAACTCTAACTGTCCATGTAAAACCAAGTCCAGGAAGAGTTAGGGACTTATGTTCCTTTCCTTAATGACAGAAAAAGTTAGAGTGGGTCCAAAGACTTCCGGGAGCCAGAAGGGCCATTGCCAAGACTTTCTATTTCTCTGGGGGGTCTTCAGTTCCATTATAAAGAAAAGAGCTCACACCTCTGGGACTAAACTTGCCTGGCACTGGGCTCTCAGTGGCAAGCAGTTCATGAGTGGGGTTTCAGTGGATGGGATGGCTCAGGGAAGCTCAGTGCCTATGATGGCTCAGGGGTGGGGGTAGGGGCAAGATGCAGTGGAAGTGGAAAGTGGTAGGAAGAGAAAGAGCTAGTCTTTCCCTAAGAGATTCCTTCATGGTTTTCTTACCAGCACTGCTACCCCAGGATCTCTGAATTTCCACTCCTTATTCCTGCCCCAGGAGTCTCCTGGCTGTATGTTTTCAGTGCTGCCTCTTTGCTAGGGGCCTGTAGACACTCCTGGGGAGGAAGATTGGGAATAATGGTTTCCCAGCCTTGCTTACTTTGGGGTCCTGCTGGTAGGCAGAACCGGGCAGGCTGTCTATTCTCCTGAGGGTTCTCATGGTGTTCAGTGTTCAGGGGACATGGTCAGGCAGGTAGCAAGTACTCATCAAACTTGCTGGAGACTGACAGCTTTGCAAAGAGGGACAACTGCCCAGATATTAGTCCCTGTGTACTCGGTCCTCAAATGCAAGGCCAGGGTACTTTTGAGGAATGGGACATTTTTTAAAGAGGGGGGTCATTTTTTTTAATAGAGGGGGGGAAACCCAGCAAAATTTCTTTCCTAATACGTGAGCCAATGTGACTAGCCTATACTCATTTATCTATTTACAGTTTCGTTCAATTTTTCTTCAATAGGTAATACATTCGTGTGTTCAAAAAACCAAAAAGTATGAAAGGGCATGCAGTAAAAATTCTCCCTCCTGCATCCATTCCCTGACACCATTTTCTCTCTCTACAGGCGATTTCTTTTTATTCATGCCCTGTATATTCTCTTGATCATACTTTATATATAAATAAGAAAATATGATTATATATTCATTTCCCCTCATTTAACTATACTGTACACGTTCTTTGGGACTTTATCTTTTGCACTTAATATATATTGAAGCTGTTTCTGTCTTGGCACTTAAAGAGCCTTCTAATTCTTTATTGTGGCTACATAATACTCCACTGTATTTATTGGGGGACATTTAGGATACTTCTAGCATATGCTATCAAACAATGCTGCTGTGAATAACCGTCTACATAGGACATTTCACACATGTGTGAAGGTAACTGTACACATTTCCTAGAAAAGAAATTTCTGAATCAGGTACTACAAGAATGTGAATTTTGATGGATGTTGCCAAACTGCCCTTCTTGGAGGCAGAACAATTTATACTTCCATCAGCAACATATGACAGTGCCTGCTTCCCACATCCTTGCCAACATGGTATATTATCAAGTTTTGGTAGTTTGATAGGTGAAAACAATATCTCATTATATTATTAAGTTTCTCTGTAAGTTTGAGCATATTTTCATATATTCAAAAGAGATCTGTATTTTTTTTCCATGAATTGTTGCCCATTTTTCTTTTGTGGTGTTTGTTTTTTATCGATTTTTAGGAGCTCTTTCTATATTAGGAAACAAACTTCAAGCACGAAAAGGCATACAGTAAGATAAGAATTGCAAACATCCCAGTTTCTTGTCTGACTTTTGGCATTGCTTATGGTGGTTTTGTCATGCCAATATTATTTATTTTTATGTAATTGAATTGATGTTTTATAACATGGGTTTGGATTTTAAGTCTTAATTTGAAAGGCTTTACCCATTTCAAAGTTATAAAAGTATTCTCCCAAGGTTCCTCCTAGTACTTTTATGTTTTCATTTGATAAATGTAAGTCTTTGATATATTTGGGACTTGCTCTGATAAAAGATGTGTGATATATATCCAACTTCACTTGTTTTCAGAAACTTAGTAAGTTGTCTCAATACCATATGCAGAATAGGTCACTTTTCCTCACTGAGTGAAATACCACCTTCATCAAATACTAGTACTAAATCCTCTCATGCACTTGGATTTTTCCTGTACCTTTTATTCTACAACGTCACTCTATACCACACTCTTTTAATTATTGCAGGTTTATAATGCCTTTTAACACTCGGTAGTACCAGTCTACATATTATTATTTTTCAAAATTTCCTGGCCATTCCTGTTTATTTTTCCATATGAACTTTAGAATCATTTGTCTAGTTAAAAAACAATCCTGGTGATGTCTTTATTGTGAATATGTGTAAAGTTATAAATTAACTTAGGGAGAGTTGATATTTTTATGATGTTGAGTCTTCCCTTCTTATCCAATAATACTTTGTGTCTTTCCCTTTTCATGTCATCTGTGTCCCTTAGAAGCATTTTAAAATTCTCTCATATAGATCTTGTAAATTTCTTATGACATTTTATGGCAGATTGCTGGTTGTCCCAATATCTATTCTCACTTTCTTCCTTTGTAAGAGAACATTTACTTTCTATTTTTTAAGCCAGGCACATAGCTACGTAGCCATGAACTAGAATTAAAAGCTGCACTTGTGGCTCAAGCCTATAATCCCAGCACTTTGGGAGGCCGAGACGGGCCGGATCAGGAGTCAGGAGATGAGACCATCCTGGCTAACACGGTGAAACCCCACGTCTCTACTAAAAATACAAAACTAGCGGGCTGAGGTGGCTGAGTCCCAGCTACCGGGAGGCTGAGGCAGGAAGAATAAAGTAAGCCAGGCCGGAGCTTGCAGTGAGCTGAGATCCGGCCACTGCAGTCCAGCCGAGGCGACAGAGCTGGAACTCTGTCTCAAAAAAAAAAAGCTGCGCTTGGAGCTGGGTGTAGTTATGTGACTAGGTTCTAGGCAATCAGATGTGTGGAAGTCTCCTTAAAAGGAAGAGCCTTACTCTTCTTTTTCTTTCCTCCTTCTATATATTCTCTCTCTCTCTCTCTCTATATATATATGTGTGTGTGTGTGGGGGGTATATATACACATATATTTATACATATATACATATGTATATATACACACACACATATATACACATACATATATACACACACATACATATATGTTCTTCTATATATTCTGTATATTGCATGAATGAGGATATAATACCTAAAGTAGTAGCAGCCACCTACAACCATAAAGACAAGGACTAAGTCCTAGGAATGGTCACTGGACCATCAGCCTTCAGATAACTTTCATATGAAAAAGAAATAAACTGGTATCTTACTTAGAGCACTGTTGTTTTGGGTTTATATGTTAATTGTAATGGAATCCACTTCAAAATAATACAGGCTATTATTTTATATTTTAAATTCCTCTGGTAAATGGGGGCTTTCTTCTGTTATGTCTTCTATCTGGTCGCACACGTATAGGCTAGGTATTGATTTTTGTTTATCATTCTGTGCCCTGCCATTATACCGAACCCTCAGTTTTTGTAACAGTTTTCCAGTTGATTCTCCTGGATTTTTCAAATTGTCTGCTATTAATGATTAATTTACCTCTTCCTTTTTAGTACTTATACTTCTAATTCATTTCTTCTGTCTGATTGTGTTGACTGGAACCTCAAGAAAAATGCTAAGTAATAATCGTGATAGCATCTTTGGTGGTCCCTGATTTTAGGAGGGCCACTCCTACCATTTCCCCCTCAGCCTGAATGCCTTTGTGATAGCCCTTGTTGCCTGACACCTGGATGGATGGCTACTTTACTCTCCACTTGAATGAAGACTTACGAGAACTTCCATGGAACCCCACTTCCTCCCCCAGTGCCAAGAGCCAAATGGGATGTGGGCTATAGGAAGGTGATAAGAACGAGGCTCTTCAGCTTCCCTCGAGTCCAGTGTGTCTTAACCTTGCCATGCTGTGACCAGATTGACATGTGGGGCTGGATAATTCTTTGCTGCGGGGGGCTGTCCTGTGCACTGCAGGATGTTTACTAGCACCCTGGTCTCTATGCATTAGATGCTATGAGACGCTATGCATCTATGCATTAAATGCATTAGATGCTATTAGTACGCCCCCTTCTCCAGTCGTGACAACCAACTGTCTCCAGACATTGCTAAATGTCCCTTGCAGGCCCTCTGGTTGATGACCACTGCTCTAATCTGAGTCTTAAGAAGTGATCAGGGCTCTTAACGTGGCCTGGCCTGGAGCCAGACAGAGATTTGGAAACCATGCCCTAGCTACAGGGAAAGGGTGCATTCGCCTGGCGCATCCTCTGCCATTTTATTCCTGGGAGACAGGAATTCTGACTCTACCAAGCCTGCTCACATTTGGCATCTTCAACCCACATTTTTAAATGCATGAGGAAACTGAGGCTCAGAAAAGATAACTTGTCTGAGGTCACATGGCTGGTAAGAGGCAGCGTGGGCTGACCCTACATAACTGCCTGTGACCACCTATTAGACAAAAGGAGAGAGGTATGAGTTGGAAATCTCTATTTGACGCTTGGACTAAAATTCCTCTGGGCTGGGAAAAGAAGTCTTTGTGGTGAGGAGAACATGGAGCCCAATGGATCACAGACACTACCAGGCACAGACCCACTTCGAAGCAGGGTGACACAGTGAAGGCTCTTCTGGAAGATCTCTTCCAGAAAATCACAACATGGCAAGAAAGGAAATTCCCTAAACAATGTACTTTAAAAATATTCTATAAAACCTATCTGAGCAGGAAAAAAATAAGACCTAGCAGTTATAGTGTCAGGGGAAAAACAAAAAGTTTGACTTCTAAGACCAACTATACAAACTAATTTATTAGGGGAGGAAAATGGAAAGGCATCAGTGAGTACAAACAGATCCCTAATGTGATTTTGCTGCAAGGCAGTGAAGAAATGGTCTAAGACTGAGGGAGAACTGGTATGCAAGGAAGGTCTTTCATCAAGATATCTGCTGGAGATAGGATGAGACCAGTGGTGGGTCAAATTCTACTTCTACTTCTAACGTGACAAGAAACTGACTTATTTTTTTTTTTTTGAGACAGGGTCTCACTCTGTCATCCAGATTAGAGTGCAGTGGCACTATCTTGGTGCAACCTCTGCCTCTCAGGATCAAGCGATTCTCCTGCCTCAGCCTCCCAAGTAGCTGGGATTATAGGCGTGCACCACTACTGTCCAGATAATTTTTTTTTTTTTTTTTTTTGTAATTTTAGTAGAGACAGGGTTTCACCATGTTGGTCAGGCTGGTCTCGAACTCTTGACCTCAAATGATCCACCTGCCTTGGTCTCCTGAAGTGCTGGGATTACAGGCGTGAGCCACCGTGCCCAGCAAAGAAACTGACGGTTCAGGTCTCTAGCAATGTGTCTAGAATTATTTGAAACACATATTTTGGCTTCTAAGAATTGCCTCCCAGGTTGGCTATGCATGTATGTAATTCTGTGTATAATAGTTTATGTATAAGAAGTTGTGCCTACATGTGATCTGAGATGCTGAGTGGGTGCCCAATGTTTCTCTTCCCGATGTCAGACCGGAAGTGGGGCAGCTGTGAATCTGAATCCCAACTCTGCCACTTACCAGCTGGGTAAGGTTGGGCTGGTCCAACATATCTGGAAGACTTAGTTTTCTTATCTGTTAAATGAGGATAGTATTGCCATGATGGAATGATGTAACCTCTGCGAAAGCTCTAGCACAGTGCCAGATCCATGATATCCCAGAAATTCTGCCTCCTCCAGGGGTCTAACACTCATTTCTTAAAATACACAACCCATGCCAGTGCAAGTCACTAAATCCATAAAAATCCTTTTATTTTTGAAAAATACTTAAGGTCTCTTATGTGTATAAGGCACTGAGATAGATGCTGTGGGATGAAACATATGAAGTATATATGACTGTAACATAGGGGAAAGGGACAAACGATGTGGAACAGAGATGAAACTGACTGAGACTTTTAGCATAGCCCAGTGAGAAAGTCAGGATTCCTTTCCCCGGGACTGGGGAATGACACGGTGTATGGAAACGCAAAGTTCCCCGGGAAGAAAGCAAAGACAATGGGGCTCACAGGTAGGGGTGAGGCTGTGCAGATGTTGATCAACAGGATTCACGCAACAGCTTCCAGACACTTATACTTCTCAGGACTGGCCACCACTGTGTGCTATCACATACAGAATCCCTTTCCTTCCCACAACAGCCCAGGGCAGTCGGTATCATCATGGGTTTGCAGATAAAGAACCTGAGGTGGGGTGGGGGTGAGTAAACAAGACTAGGGAGGTGACTGGGACCTGAACTGTAGATGTTTAGTGGAATCCTGTTTTCTTTACCCTGCACCTCAGCTATCTCATCTGAATTTATCCTTTCCCATTTGGAAAATTGTATTTTTCTATATTGATGGTAGATTCCCTAAGAATAACAGCCAGATGGCGTGAACCCGGGAGGCGGAGCTTGCAGTGAGCTGAGATCCCGCCACTGCACTCTAGCCTGGGCGGCAGAGCGAGACTCCGTCTCAAAAAAAAAAAAAGAATAACAGCCAGAAAACTCTCCTTCTGTAAACCATACAGGATCCAGCAAAGAGTTAGCATGTGTGAGACCCTTAACATATCAGAAAGAATGAGAAACAATTCTTTTATGCTTGACCTGAAAATTCACCATAGAAGAGCCCTGTAATGCTCCTTTATTCTTCGCTCATTTTCCAATGCCCTCACTTCCCTGGCATGCAAATTCCACAAAGCTCAGGCCTGAGTGCTGCAGAAATAACAGCAAATTCCTCCAGTAACTTGAAGATAAGAGATTAGAAAAATTACTTCGTGTCCTAGAGCAGGCCCTCGAGGGAGATTATGAAGAAATCCTGCTTGTTTTGGGACAAATAGTGAAGACTCGTGAATGGCTGTGGTCAATCAGACGGGAATATTGGCTCTTCTGGCAGATGTTACCAGGCACCTTCATAAATTTAGTAATACACTTGAGAGAAAGATGTTTTTTCCAGCTCAACATTGTGGCAAATGTTGGTGACTGGCAGGCACCCTCTTCCTGACATTCTCTGCACAGGCACCTCCCATCACTCGCAGGAAGCAAGTCCCTCAAAGACCACCAGCCAGAGGCCAAACACAAAGGCAAACAAAGTGTGTTTATTGCCCCTCCATCAAAAAAAAAAAAAAGCATAATTTGTTTCTGAGCCCAAGGTAAATGATTTTCAAGTTCTCCATTGCAGTGCTGATAACCGAGAGTCAACGATAATATTTCATTCTGGGTCAATCTCCAGGGAAATTCTTCTCCAAGTCTTTGCATAGAAAAATTCAATCATTTAGAAGCAAAACAATTAACTACTTTTCTTCTTCCAAATGCTTTTATATCCCAAGCCCAGTGTGGAATCTTTTCTATCCCTTACTTCGTTTAATCCCAGAAGTGTTCTGTGAATCTGGTAAGACTATATTATGCTAGATGAGGAAAAAGGGTTTGAGGGGTTATTTAACTGGCCCAGGACATACAGGTGGTGAGTGAGCAACAGAGTCCACCCTGCCTGACCCCACTTCCATGCTGTGAATCACTTCACTGTGTTGTTTGAGGAGAAAAAAATATACATTGTGTCCACACGGCCGCCCTTTCATGGGACAGAGAACACAGTTGTAGTTTTTGGGGCGGTGGTTGTTTCTAACTCATGGAAACATGCTTATAAGATGTAACTGATAAGCCAGACAATGCTATTTTGATCAAATAGATGTCCTCTCAACTCGAGAGAGAAGACTTTGAGCCACTACACTGACAGCTGGAAGCCTGAGGTGTCAAACAACATCTTGGTTTGAAGCCAAAATAAATAGCCTGGTACCTGGTTGATCCCGCTAACAGAAAAAATAACAATAAACAGCCTGTGGCTGTACCTGGGCATTAAGCCTTGGAATCACTACAGAGTTGCTTATCTGATTGCATGATCATCCAATTACTTTTTTTTAACCCATAATAATGAAAGTACATTCTTATCCTTAATATTCATGGATAAAATTCTGATCCCTGCTGAGGAGAAACGCATTGCCTTGTGTTTCCAGCATGTGGGTGAGCTACCCTGATGATACATCGTGACACTTACACCTAGTTCCCCTATCCCTCTCCAGGTCAATCAACTTGGTCATCAAAACAGCTGTTTGGGCAGAGCCCAGGACAGACTGACCACAAGCAAGTCACTTTTCTGAGCATTACTGTCCTCAAATATGAGATAAGACGGCTGGATAAGTTAATCCCCAAGGGTCCTTCCAGTCTAAGATCCAGGAAGCAAAGGCAGCTGGAGCCCGTGAAAGAACTTGCTTGAACTTGCAGTCCTGGCTGTTGCACACCAAATGTTTCCCCTTTCCACTTTGGAGCAAACCTTTGCCAGCAGGCATTTTTACACGAAATGTAAATCAGATGATGCTCCCCTGCTGCTTGCATTCTTCAATGGCACCCCAGAAGCAGGGTTGTCGGCATGGTGTGAGAGGCCCTTTGTGGTCCCCCATGGCCTTCTAGCCTCATCCATCCAGTTTGGATCAGGAGAGTGTATGATGACGGATGAGGCTAGAAGGCCAGAGGAACCTTTGGGTGGTCCCTGTCTCCTGTTCCACCATGAGTGTCTATCCTCCACAAGCGACCATTCCATGAGGGCAGGGTCTCCAAGTCCCCACAGTGTCTGATGCATCCCAGTGTCTCAATACCTACTGGTCAAAATGGATGAAGGAATAAGATCAGAAAAGTGAATTCACAGATCGTGGCCCCAAGCAGCCAGATGATATGAACATGCATTTCCAGATAATGTATGGAATGATTAAAACATTTTTATTGAAAATTATTAAAACTAAGGCCAAAACCATCAGAGGCAGCTGAATCCAACATTCTCTTGCACTTTCCAATCCATTCTCCTTATTATACTCAGGAAGAGAACCAAGCAACACCCTCTTGTTGTGAGGTCTCTGCCTTTATCCCAAAGATGCCTCTCTTGACCATTTTACCTAAAGCAGCCCCTCACTACCAACCCCAACCCTTCCTTTAATCTCAGTCACAGCACTTTGGTCAGCTCCTCCACAACAATGACCACAATTTGTCATTATTTTGCTTATTTCCTTGAGCATTATTGGTTTCCTCACATGAACTCCAGGAGAACAGAGATGGTGCCTTCGTGTTCACAGATTGGTCCCCAGGGCCCTGCAAAGTACCCAGTATTCGATGTTCACTGAATGTCAGAACAAAATGATGGGCAGGGTCTCTATGAAGTCCATTTTAGCATCCATCTAATTGGCGGCATGATTACAACTACTGATACATTGATTGTCTACTTGGCCCTATTATGTAACAATTCTATAATAGTTACTGAGTTTCTACTTAGAGTCTGTTTGAGGATATGGAGAGGGAAGAAAGACACAATCCCTGTTTTCAAGGAGATGCCTAGGGTCTAGAGGGACAGATGGACATGAGGCCAGAGTACTAGGATGGCAAGTTCTGAAACCAGAGGGAGAAACAGGACATCATCACTGCCTTAGAAGGCAAGGATTGCTGGTCTCACCTCTTTTGGGCCCAGAGATTTGCAGCTCCAAGTCCAGCCAGCACTCTGTCGCCACAGAAAGGGCCACTCCAGCTAAAGGACCAAGAGTAACCTTTCTGGGGGCGTTCCTGGAGCCTGGTGGAAGTGGACCATAGAACCCAATGCACGGTCCAGAATTCCCGGACAGGAAGGCCAGAAAACTGCACTTCAAGCTCCTTTGTCAGGACCAGAAGCTGCCAAAACTAGTAGGCGTATGTCTTCCATGTCCAGCCACGTAAAGAGCCACGTGCTAGGAGATTGGTTAGCCCCTTGTAGGTCACCCCAGCCCAGATAAAGAGCTGAGGAAACACAAATGTAACTCCACACAATTTGACGGGGATGTAGGGAAGGCACGTCTTCCTGCAAAGTGGGGGTCACCCAAGTTACTTGGAGGATATCAGAGGCCTCATTCAAGGTTAGAAGGCTGAAAATGGACTGACCTCTGAAGTGACAGAAAACAGATTTTATTATTCTTAAAAAAGAAGTCTTACATTTGTATTTGTTTAATTTGGCCATGGAAGGTATTTGCTTTAAGACCATGCGGTGCTTTCCAACGGCTAAGAAATGTGTCTGTGCGCGCACGTGTGCGCATATGCATACATGCCAATAAGAAGGGGTACGGCGCTGCGCTTACGCCCTGTTACGGGCCTAGACCTGTGGTCTGATGGACAACGAGGCTGCACGGGCTCAGGCGAATGAAGCAGGTTAAGAAGAGTCCTCCTCTTCATTGGAGAGGACATAATCTGGTAGAGTTTACAAATCAAAGGTGATTAGAGATAAAGACAGCCTCCATTTCTCCATGTGATGGACGTCTACTGAGCACTTATGACACACCAGGAAGGCCCAGGGTTTGGAGGGAGGCAGGAGGACAGCAGCAGTTCAGCTCGTGCATGAGCTCATGCATGCTAAACATTACTGATTCCTTAGAGGGACCTCACTGGACATGCTGGCTAGGTGTAATATGTGAAGGTTTGGGCTGGAGGAAAAGAATGGATGTGGGTGAGATTTTTCGAGAAGAGGATCACATATAGTGTGAGAAGAGAAGAGGGCTAGAAATGATCTGTGAGCAAGCACGACGCCTGATGGCTGGGACTTGGGACAGAGCAACCATATAGGACTTTGGTGTTCGAGAAACCCAAAAAGAGAGAGAATCTCAAACAAAGAGTGTAGTCAGTCCGTGAAGGGCTCTGAACTTGGGTGGTTCAGAGGTCTTTTCATCCAGCTGAGGCCCAGGCAGATAAGGTCACTTGCCCTTACTTCTATTTATTTATTTTTTCTTTTTATGCTTTGAGACTCTGATTTAGAAATAATAATAATAAATAATAATAATAATAATAATAATAATAATAATAATAACTTGTTATATCTTTTGAGAAAAGACTTTCCAGACTAATAGAGGAATTGTGTATCAGGGTCTGCCCAGTGAATAGCTTTAGTAAAGAAAGGAACTGTAAACCTCAAACCCGCCAATGGGAGAGAAGGAGAGTTCCAGAATTCCACTTGGAGAAAAAAAGAAAAGCAAGCAATAACTCTTGGAGTGACACTGGGAGACATGCCCTTTTTCTTTTTCTTTTTCTTTTTTGAGACGGAGTCTCTCTCTGTCGCCCAGGCTGGAGTGCAGTGCCCGGATCTCAGCTCACTGCAAGCTCCGCCTCCCGGGTTCATGCCATTCTCCTGCCTCAGCCTCCTGAGTAGCTGGGACTACAGGCACCCGCCACTACGCCCGGCTAAGTTTTTGTATTTTCAGTAGAGACAGGGTTTCACCCGGTTAGCCAGGATGGTCTCGATCTCCTGACCTTGTGATCCACCCGCCTTGGCCTCCCGAAGTGCTGGGATTACAGGCGTGAGCCACCGCACCAGGCCGACATGCCCTTTTTCAAGGCAGTAGAGTCGGCATGTGAGAAGAACCCCATTCAGAGAAAACCCCAAAAAAACCCACCAGAGTTCCGTGTTCCATAAGCCTTCCAGTCTTCCAAGCAAGAAGGACCCAGCAGCTTCTCCTTTGCCCACCCTCAGCCGTCCCTGAGGAGCAGGTTAGTTGGGGCAATGGTGACCCAGCCCAAATCAGCTCAGTGTTCCTGGGCGATCTCTTTCCTCTCCACTCCACCAGGCCCATCAGAAGGGGTGCCTATACTCTGGACATTTCTTTACTTCCTTCTTTTTAAAAATCACCCTTCCCTAAACTATGATCCCTTCTGAACTACTTGCAAATCTGCTCCATGTCATTGAGCTAAGATGGACCCTTATGGCTTGAAATGTAACTTCCCCCAGGGAACTTGCAGAGATGGATCAGAAGATCCAGGAGAGTCAGTAGAGGTGATGAGGCATGGGGCACAGCTTCAAGACCACTTCTCAAATCCTGGCAGGAAGAGTCTAGATTTCCCTCTCCAGGGCCCTCCTGAAGGCCACGGCCTTACCCCTGCCTCTGAGTCCATCCCCAGCCAACTGCTTCCTTTTACCTCCTTTAACCTGAAGACTCTACTTGGAGCAAGATTTGAATTTTCTTGAAGCCATTCAGCTAAAATTCAGAGTGCTGTTCAATCCCTGACTTTGCTGGTAGTCATCAGCTGGATTATGCTCACACTAGAGCAGGTTGTTTGGCCATAGATGTGGATGAAATATTAGTAAGTTATATTCAAGGAAGAGAGGTACTTAAAAAGGATAACCTATCTCTGCTTTGGGAAAAAGTGACCCCCAGTTTTTAAGCAAAGTCTCTCAATTACGATTCAGGTCATGGAAGCATCCTGATGGCACAAGGGTACGCACACATAGTATAGCAGACCCTCACGTTTACCATTTGTAGTTTTACTCTTCTCAAGCTACTCTAAGGGTCTAAAACAAGCAGCACTTTCTACCTGTGTAGAGGACATATCTTAATGTGTTTTCTAATGAAGTTACGTGTGGGTAGGTTAGCTGGCCAGCAAATGAGCCAGACCAAGTGGAAACAGAGTAATGAGGTCTGTGGAAGGAATATTTCTCAGCCAGAAAGCAAGTGCTTTGACCAAACTGAAGAAAGGAATGTGGAATTTGTTGGTGGTTCAGATCTATGACAAATAAATCCTTTAAGCAGTCGATTCTGAAATAAAGAAATCATGACTTAAAAATTTATTTTAGCAAGTGCTATGACAAAAATTGAAACTTCAGTGAAAGCTAAAAAGATAATTAACATGTGTTGTGAGAATGTGCCCAGACAACATGTAACTCTCAATGTTTCTATGTATCAGTGTCATGTTATATTAATCATACTATATACTTTATTACATATAACAAAGTATACATATAAGGTATAACAAAGTATGTATGATAAAGTATATAGTATGATTAATATATGTAATGGTATATTTATATATACATGTTCATATTTTATATGGTATAATATATACATATGGTATAAATATGACATAAAATCAATAAAAGTTTAATTATAACTTATTAGATTATACTTTGTGTTGTCTCTTTCCAATTTTGTAATTACTTTTACCAACCCAATGGTTTATGCTAATAAAAATGAAAACAACCACAAAAACAATTATACCTGAAACCTTAAGAATATACAAGAGCAAAATCTGTCCTCTTATCAGGCTAAAAAAAGAAAATCACACAAAAACATCGCTATTTTCATGTGCTAATAGTCCCTAAGGGAGGTAAATTAAACAAATACTAATTTCCTAATCTGTTGATGACTGTCAAACAGCTTTTATTGCCAGAGATTAGCTGTTAAGATATATACCCACAACCATACCTGCTCTTTTTTGAAAACATAAGTGTTCTGATTTAATGGAAAACCACTGCAGGGCATAAATATAAACTATAAAACAATTAAAATAATAAATCCAAATGGCAGCATTTCCCAGCGAGTCTTACAACATCAAACTCAGCAGCTTCCAATCTGCAAGGCTCTGCCCTGAGCACTGTAGTTTGCCAGGGCAAGGAGCAGGCACAGGCAGCTTCAGCCAGCAAGAACACGAGGCTGCCTGGAGTGCCTGGTGGAAGAATGAGACAGTCAGCCCAGGGCTTAGGAGGTTCCAGGGCAGAGGCTACCCACTGGCTCCTCGTCAGCTTGTTCCCTTTCATAGAAAAAACCCATATACTCATGCATTCAAATATTCATGGAGTGACTACCACGTGACACACACTGTTCTTGACACTATGGAAACATGTTCCCTATCCTCTTGGCGTTTATATCCCAGCGTGGAAAGAGACAATCAACAGATATAAAATAAATAAAATAAATAAAATAACGTTGAGGAGTAAAACGTACATGCTGAGATTAACTCTGGTCCATGCCCTTGTTTCTTTTCCACTCATCAATAGCTATGTACTGAGCACCTGCCTTGGGCTCCCGCCTTCCTTGGATGGGAGGTATCATTCTGAGACTCGGCTTCTGCCATCCTCATGTGAAACAAGGAGAAAACCATGAAGACCCTGTGCTCACTGATGGTGCTGTTGAGCCTTTACTAGTGTGCCTCATGTGGAGGGGTCCCTGGAATTCTCCCCAACCTCTGAAATAGGTACTATCATCACTCCCATTTTAAAGATGACAAATCTGAGACCTAGAGAGGGTGCACGCCTTGCCCAGGGGCCCACAGCTAGTATGGGGGTGGGAAACTAAGATTTGAAACTCACAGAGCAAACCCTTAGTCACCCAGTTTCTAGGCTGGACGGTGGAGGAAAAGGTCCTGAGAAGCCCTGAGCTCCTCCAAGAAGGACCCACATCTGCTATGCTTTCCATATTTTCCTCAAGTCCATAGCACCTGCTCCAGAGTCAGGTGCCCAGGAGCAGAGCCAGAAATGCTGACTGCCTGGTCACTCTCTGGTGGTCTCTCCCCAGGATCACCAACATTTTCAGTGCAGAAGGTCTTTAGGTGTGTGGTTATCCAGCCCTGACTTTTCAATGATGACACTTCATTGGCTTATCAATCTTATTTGTAATGGTCAACCACATATTTGGGGCCATTGGAAAAGGGATTAAAAAATCGAAGACATAAAGATTAGAGAACATTTACCAAAACAGGGAGCTCCCATGATGCTACTTAAGGATTAGTAAGGCCAAGACGCCTGAGCCTGAGCATGAGAACGTGACGTCTCCCAGGCTAAGTTTGAAGATTACTCTGATTTAGTATTAATAATGTGTGAATACAATGTCTTAGTCTCACTTAGGTTCAGGTTCCTAACCCGTAAAATGGGGATAACAGTACTCATTTGAAAGGCTTACTGTGATGCCTAAATGAGGTAATATGGAAAGGGTTTATACCAGTTCCTGGCACAGAGTGGGTGCTTAACAAATATTAGTTCCAATTGCCCTTCATGAGCAGTTTCCAAACTTAACCATTTAAACCATGAGTTCATTACCCCTTTCTCACATACTAAAAAAACCACTGTCACGTAAACAGATTCGAATATCTGCTCTTTTTTTTTGTTGACTGACGACATTACAAGTGATGCTGGAAGGGAACAACACAATGGCCAATGACAACACCAACTAGAGGGGGAACCAGGTGAGGAATAGAAAGAGGATATCATTGGAATAATTCGTCCAGGAATTGCAACCTGGTGGGTGTACCTGCTTGCTTTCATTTTATCTTTACTGCCCACTGTAGCTGACTTTGTCTGCCACAAAGGGCGTACCTCAGAGTGTGAACTGGGAAGCACATGGAACACCAAGGCTTGGCCTTCCTGATACTCCCGTGACTTTTGAGGCAGTGGCATGAAGGCAAACCGGCTGTGAGCTGACCCGCTGTAGTTTCCCATGGCCGTGTCTGAGAAGCACAGCTGTGTTCCAGCCTCCTTAGTTCCTGTCCGTTTTCCCATTGATTTTCCAGTTTGCCTACTGTATCTGTGAGCTGTCTCATGTTTTTCCAGCAAATTCTTTATCCATGCAAGTTAGACAGAGCTGTGCATGCTACTGAGAACTCTGACCAAACTCCCAAGTTCCAGGACAGTCTAACCCTTGATCCTCAATGGTAAAAGGCTGCCCACAATGATAGCCACTCACTGTCAAAGGTTTACCAACTCAGAACTGTCTCAAGATCCAAGTCAGTGTGGAGAGGCCCCACTGGCCATCATACATTCCCCACAAGTGCACAGCACTGATTGATAGCAGAGACCAATACTGTGAAAAGCAGTTGAGTGCGATATGACCAGCATTACAAATGCAGTGGGGTTCTATGCCCTAAGAGAAGGCCAGGGCAAAAATTAGCTACTGGATGAATATTGCCATGACTGTGAACATCTAGATGCTGAGAGGTTAGGATCAGATGCTGGTTTAGGGCATGCTCTCTCTTTTATATATATAAAAAAGTCTATACAGCTGTTTCTACTGCAGCTTCAAAATAAAAGAAAACATCAAGTATATTACTAAAACCTGGAGGACTCACTGTGCGGAACACTGTATTTAAAAGATCCTAAGAATACAGGATTTTAGTGATGTGAAGAAAATATCAATGATAAATTGCTTAAGGGCAAGGGTCAACAATTTTGAACTGAACAATCTTGGAAGCTAAACATAGAATGGACACTGAAGCATCTAGAATTCCCCTAGAGCTAACCGGGAAGGCCCAGATCTGTAGGCTTTCTGGCTCTCAAGCTTTCCTTTTTCTGCATTTGCCCCTGAACTCCTAGGCCAAGGGTCTGGAGGCTTAAAATAGCACTCACTGACTCTAGATTTTTAAGCTCAACAACACTCATATTTCAAAGGAGCTCACCTAGGACAAATCTGTTAATGTTGGGTCTTAAGAAAACTGTAAACCGCTGAGGTGTGTGTTTGCTGTCTGTAGCCTTTCCTCATCTCACCCTTGCCCTGCCTCCAGCACCTACTGGCTCCATGCTCTTTGTAGCCCTCACCCATCAGCCCCCAGTAAAGGCTGTGACAGCAGCATTCACCCTCCCATGGGACTGCTCAAGGGAAGGGAGGAGGAAATTCACAGTTGTCAAGCCCTTACCATAGACCTAGTTCTGTGTTAGGTCCTATGGGGAGACACAAGAAAGCAAAAACAAAACAAAACAAAACAAAACAAAACAAAACAAAATTACCACCAGGAAAAGCCTTTTAATCTGATATTCAAATGGGAAATACATATTTAATTACGAGTAAATATCAAATAAAAGGTATGCCTATTAAGTGTTCACTTTCAGGCTTTTGCATAAACTGTTTGTCTGTAACAGCGTCCCCCAATGCCTTCTCTGGCCAACTCCCATCACTTTCTGTAAGAAGCATTCATGGACTCCCACATGGGAGTCCATGTGGGGGTTCAGTGCCCCTCCTAAGGGGTCCAAGGCACTATACCTTTTCTGGTATAGTATATATTACAAGAAAATGTGAATGCCCCCAGTAGGCAGTGAGGTCTACAAAGAGGGGACAAAGGAACTGAGTCTGGTTTACCACTGTATTCCCCCCAGTACGCTGCACAGTGCCTGAGATGTAATAGGCCCTTAGTAAATATCTGATGGCTAAGAATGAACAGAGGGGTTAAGAAGAGACCCAGAGAGATCTCCGTGGGTTGAACGGAATCTGCTTCTAAGACAACAGGCACCTTGGAGTATTTACCAAAGAAACATCCATTAAGTACTTTTCTTCTGGAAACAGCATTACGTGTGCCAGAGCTTGGATGCCAGGCTGGTAAAACAACACTGCCTGAGCCCACTCGGCAAGAACCGACCTGTTGGGGTATTAGGGCTCTGGCTTGGCGGTCCAAGCCTGCTGCTTACATCTGCCACGCTGTTGGAGCAGATTAACTTGTCCTAAATCATTTTTAATCATTTTAAACAGGTACTTCACTCAGACAGAATGAAGACATGTACAATTGGATTTTGATTCACACTCCATTTTGCTTTAGCAGTAATCATGTATGCAATGGACTTTGATTTTTATGCTTATTTAATTCTAATGTGAATTAAGAATGACTCATTGTCATAGGCAGAACATTGATTTTTCTCAGAATTCTCTCTTACGTGCCTACTAAGTGTCTGTATACTGTGAAGGTATATTTATGTCTGTATTTATTGGCATGCATGAATTTGAGAGAAGAAAATTATTCAAAGACACTGAAAAGTCGGTTGTATTTGGCTAGAGGAAGTCAATGACTCGTTCATTCTCTCTCCTGATGATGTATGGTTAACCATATCTAGGAAACCGACCATCCTCCCCTATCTCCTTCTTAACGCCGTCATGTAACAGCCACCTCTCATACAACATACCGACTTGAGAAAATATTTCTCTTTTTCAGATAAAATGACTCCCACAAATTCAAACTTTTATTTTAAATCCAGTCATTGTTACCTAAAATGTCCCCCCAAAGTCACTGTTATTGGCTGGGTACAAAGGAGTTTCTAGAGAGGCACAGTATATCAGCAACCAAACAGTACTCCTTGTCAACCACATACTGGGGATGATGCCTGTTTTCCCTTCCTATCCGTTTGTATCACTGAGCTCTACAGACTGGATGGACTATAGTACTGACCATCAATTCATTTTCCCAAATGCTCTTCCCAAAGACTTCTCTCCTAATATTTAGAGAAGTGTAAATCAATTAGATTCCAATTTTCTAAAGCTTACATGCAGACATATAACTAAGCACGGCAGTAAAGAACTTGAGAAATGGCTACAGGGAGAAAGTACTGGGCAATCAGTGGCTGAACTAGGCAAGACACCATTGCAAATAACTACCGAAGTCTCTTTATTTGTGCCACTTTGGGATAGGCCAAGTGAGACATACCTTTTTCCAGCTAAGACTTAACTGTGTCTAAAAAGTTCCTTTCAAGACTTACCATATTCATGGATTAAGTGGAGGTTGCTAGTGGAGAAATATTTTTAGTTGTTTTGGGGCATGTGATATTTTATAACCGTACAGCAACATCATCCTTATCATTCCCCACAGTGACTAAGGATCTTTGCTGGATATATTAGGAGATCAGAGAGATAGAAGACTGGGAATGAGCCCAGTCTTCAAAGAGTTTGTAGTTTGTCACACATAGATCGATGAGTGAAGTGTTGGGTACAAAGAACATGATCCCTTTCCTCTGTCCACAAGTGCGAACACAAATGCAGAGCCACGGATTATATGGTCATTTTTAACATAAGCAGGGGTCTCTAATTGGGGAATGAACACAAAGTGATAGGGCAGTATCAAGGAAACCAATGAAGTGAGGTTTCACAGAGGAGGTGATTCTTATTTATATTAGTATCAGTGGATAAAATTGAACCATTCATTAAGAGAAAATTCTCTATAGATTGCCATCTATTCATATTCCTTATTACATCTCAGAAGGCAGCAACACCATTAAAATTAGAAATAAGAATAGTGTCAGCCACCCAATACTAGTATCTCTCTTTTTTTTTTGTTTGAGATGCATTCTCGCTCTGTTGCCCAGGCTGGAGTGCAGTGGTACGATCTCGGCTTACTGCAACCTATGCCACCTGGGTTCAAGTGATTCTCCTGCATCAGTCTCCCAAGTTTCTGGGATTACAGGCATGCACCACCACATCTGGCTAATTCTTATATTTTTGTAGAGACAGGGATTCACTACGTGGGCCAGGCTGGTCTCGAACTCCTGACCTCCAGTGATCCGCCCGCCTCAGCCTCCCAAAGTGCTGAGATTATGGGTATGAGCCACCATACCCGGCCCGTATCTCTTTATTAAAAAGTAAACATTTTAAAATCACTTTTCAACCCAGGATGATTTGGTGAAATTGTCTGACACCTGCCAACTGCTGGCACTCAGCACTGCCTTGAGTTAGCAACCCTGTCAATCAGTGCATGCCTCATAAACATTTGCTTCTTCATTCATTGTAGGCAACTTTATTTCTTTGATTTGGAAAGGTACAAATCCTTACCACCAAACATCTGAGAGAGCTGAAGAAGAAATAGATACAACATAAAAATTGGCAGGGCATGGTGGCTCACGCCTATAATCCAGGTGGGTCATTTGAGGTCAGGAGTTTGAGACCAGCCTGGTCAACATGGCAAAACCCTATCTCTACTAAAAATACAAAAATTAGTTGGGCACGGTGGTGCATGCCTGTAGTCCTGGTTACCCGGGAAGCTGGGGCAAGAGAATTGCTTGAACCTGGGAAGTGGAGGTTGCAGTGAGCTCAGATCATGCCACTGCACTCCAGCCTGGGCAACAGAGCGAGACTCTGTCTTCAAAAAGAAAGAAAGAAATAAACGCATAAAGTTTGCTTTTGGTCTATGTGATCTTAAGGATTCTAAGAGTAAACAGGACAAATCATCCCTCCCCTCAATAAAAGTAATCCCTTGCGTTTGACTTCCCCCAAATGATCCTATTTCAGCCTCACTACTTGTCAGCTACTGCTCCACAATTGCAGGGAATAGTTTAAGACATTAAAGCATGTGCTTTGCTTATCTCTTGACTCTGAGTTTCCTTTAAGCTGTGTGTAGACCAAAAAAAAAAAAAAAAAAAAAAGGCAAGTGTTTTCCTTTGTAAAGCTTTTCCTTTCCTTGTATTTGCACATTTTTTTTTTTGCTAGTGAACTTAAGTCAGCTTTCCTCTTAAAGTTTAAACTACATTTCAGAGACAGGTTTCAGAAACGATGGCCCCTGGGCAGTAATATTGCCACAATGACTAATGTCAAGGTGATCTGGTAAAGCTTTCCAGGATCTTTCAACAGATTTTACCAGGGAGGAAAGAACTCAGTATTACATAAAAAATAATTTTACAAAAAACTAGCCGGGCGCGGTGGTGGGCGCCTGTAGTCCCAGCTACTCGGGAGGCTGAGGCAGGAGAATGGCGTAAACCTGGGAGGCGGAGCTTGCAGTGAGCTGAGATCCGGCCACTGCACTCCAGCCTGGGCGGCAGAGCGAGACTCCGTCTCAAAAAAAAAAAAAAAAAAAAAAAAAAAAATTTGATTTCACCAGGACTCTCCTGATTATAATGGTGACTAGTGCTTGTTGGTGTACTGCTAAAACAAAAACAAAAACAGAAACAAAAACCCAGACTGTTGTGCCAGAAAAAGCCAGGTTTCAACACTGTGCCCCCACTTCCTGGCCATTGGACTTTTTGTTTCATGTTAAAACTTGAAGCCTCAGTTTCTTCACCTGTAAAATGGGGACAATTCCATCTACCTCTTGCAGCTATCTTCCCGATGGTTAAATGAAAGAATGTACAGAAAACACTTACTGTTAGGCCCAATTTAACCCCTCAAATATATTATTATTCTTTATAAAAGTGAGGAACTTCATCTATCAACCCAAACCTGGGTAAGGTCAGAGGGATGTAACCTCGCCCAGTGAGGACTATTTACGTATTTCATCACTAAGGTCAGTTTTAAAGAGACCTATAAGTGGGCTGGGTGCAGTGACTCATGCCTGTAACCCCAGCACTTCGGGAGGCCAAGGCGGGTGGATCACTTGAGGTCAGGAGTTTGAGACCAGCTGGGCAACATGGCGAAACCCTGTCTCTACTAAAAATACAAAAATTAGCTGGGCATAGTGGCATGCACCTGTAATCCCGGCTTCTCAGGAGGCTGAGGCAGGAGAATCACTTGAACCCAGGAGGCAGAGGTTGCAGTGAGCCAAGATCACGCCATTTTACTCCACCCTGGACGACATAGCAAGACTCCATCTCAAAAAAACAAAAACAAACAAACACAAAACACAAATAAAGAGACCTAAATACAAAACTTACCTATTGGCAGAATGATGGCTACCTCTCTAGGCAGTGGGGAGCACTGACTGAAAGGTGCCTAAGGAAGTCTGCCTAGTGCTGGGAATATGTTGTATCTTCATTTGGGTTACATAGGGGTGTATTCATGTGAAAATTCATTAATATCTAAGAACTGGGTACTCGACTGTAGGCCTATTATATCTCAATAGGAAAAAAGAAAGGAAGGAAGGAGGGAAAAAGGGTGAAAAGAGAAGAATACTGGTGAATGTAAATGATTTCCCTTGGTCTGATCTACTCCTTTTAAGTTCCCTGCAAACCCAGCTTAGGAGAAGCCGTCTCAATGAGTGAGCTGACTGGCAAGAAAGAACAGTGCTGTCTTTTCTCCATGGTCAGATCTTGACTCCTGTCCACAGGCATTCATGAGCACCAGTTTAGTACATGTTTAGGTGTACGAGGCCCTGAGGGTATGCATTTAGGGCTGGCACACCTGTCTGTTGTCAGACTAAATGTGCTCACTGACATGTGCTGAAAGCCTAGCGCCTAGCGTTTATGATCTTTGCATTGAATTTGGTGAGCCTGACCATCAACCCGGAATTCCCATCCACCAATTGGTCAATATATTTTAGCCATCTTTTACAAGCCCAGCACCATGCCAGGTCCTGTAAATTCCCTATGGGCACCTCTATAATATCTCAGAGTCCACCGTGTGATACTGTACAGACTGGGCAGGGAGTTGCAGGTACCTGTATGTCAAAGACAGGCAATGACTGTGCCAGGCACCCTGGTGTCAGAAAGAACAGAACCAGGGGACATCTCTCAGTGTGCAGGGTGGGGCCCACCTCAGATCATGGGGACTGATCTCATGCCATAAAACATTCAAGGCAGTCTGGCCCCAAGAGGCCATAAACAATGCGATGACTACTTTACAATGGGTGCACCAAGGTAGAAATGAAAATTGTCTGCCTGTGTATTCTTAAGCTTATTAACCCCAAGAATACCAGAGCATTATTGGCACACAATCCCGACAAAAGTTGCTGAAAGGGTGGGTGAAGACACTCTGGTTAGATGGCGCTGCAATGGTAAAGTGACATTTTAAAAAGTTTGGTTTGTTTGAAACACAGTTTATCTCAAAAGAAAGGGTTTTAATTTGGGAATGAATCCAAGTAGTTCAAAAGGCTCCTATGCTTTCTTAGACAATAAATTTTACAGCTTTGATTGAGTTGGGTTTTAAAAAATCATCTTCCTGATCATGTAGGTCAAATGCCACAGATTCATAGTGAACAAACTAACAGCTGCAAGTGGTGGAAAGTTGATATTAACACATCAGTAAGAAGACAGGATTCTATTCAGACTATTCTAGTTTTTACAGTATGGATAGATTAAATATATTTCTTGACTTAATATTGACAGGAAAAGAAAACAACCCTCTGGTTTTTGAAACATGGGTGGCATCCTTTGAAAGAAAGTTCAATACAATCTGAGCAGTTACAAAAACATGTTGAGTAGAGAAAAGAAGTGAAATGACAAATAGAAGTCTCTCCCTTATGCCTTCTCCTATCTTCGGAAGAGTTCAAAAAGCCTACACCATTTCCATCTGATTTCTCCAGGGTCTGAGAAACCTGCAAATCTGGCTGTACTCTACCTAAACACCACGGCAAAATCTGTATACACCTTACTAGCCAAAACAAGAGACCTGTTAGCTCACAGCTACCCCAAACCTTCAGAGTCACAGAAGCACAGAACTTTGCATCTAGAGCAGGTTTTCCAGCCTGGGCACTACTGATATCTTAGGCTGGATAATTCTTTGTTGTGAGGACCGTCCTGTGCATTGCAGAATGTTTAGCAGTATCCTTGGCCTCTACCCACTAGAGGCCAACAGCACTCTCCTGGTCCCCATCCCCAAGTTTCAGCAACCAAAAATGTCTCCAGACATTGCCAAATCTCCCCTGGAGATAAAATGACCACTAGTGGTTGAGAACCATTATGCTAGAGGAACATCAAGAACCACTTTTCATCGGGGAGGTGAAGAGACTATGGCCGATGAGTGTCTGAACATGAGGTCAGTGCGTTTCCTCCTAACAATGTTTCTGCTTAAGAACCAAATTCTATTTTTTATCTGAGCTTCATGCTGGGGAGAAGAGTTTTCTCAGTCCCAGAATGACAGCATCTTTTGAAACCTTATGAACAAAGGAGCCCCAGGGCTTAACAGACAAAGCACAGCATCTCCAAAAGGTGCCCAAGGAGCCTCCCAGCTGCAAACTCCCAGGGTACCCGCCAACTAAAATCCAACAGAATCCAACAAATCCAGCCAGCAGAATCCAACAAATTCCAAGATGACATTTTAAAAGACACATTATCATTACAGACTTCAACAGTTCTATCTAAATTCTAGCAACAGGAATTGAGAATCCTGAAGCCAAAATTAAGATATAAGTAGTGATACTAACACGCTGGGTGGAGTGTTCCTCACAAGCTCCATTTTGGTGAGAATCTACGTACGCTCTCTCTGCTGCCGGAACAATGCGTGTTTCTCAATCTCCTGGTTGAAAGAGTCTCTTTGCAAATATTTCTTCACTTGCTAAGCAGAGATGGTTTCTGTGAGATAAATCGCTGGAAACGGTGTTCCTCTCCTAGCACGAATGCAAACCATACTGCAAAATGAGGCACTACGCTAAAAACTAAATTTATCCTGTTCAGCCTAGAGAGATTAGAAATTAGGGGTATTCGGAAAACATAAGCCCTTAGGGCCAATAAACCATATTTAGAACCATTTGTATGTATTTTATACTCAGGAATTTTATTTATGATAAGAATTTAAATGTCTCCCCCCACCCACTTTATTTATAAAGATTAAGTGACATCATTTAGCTAGAGTAAAGAATGCCCTAAAAAGAACTAATAGCCCAAGTTGTTTCTAAAGTTTAGGAAAGGGAAAAAAAAAAAAAGACCTAACAACCCCCCTCTTTTTTTTTTCTCTTTCACAAAAATAACAGAAGGAAGGCTGCTACTGTAATCAGCAGTGATTGCAGGCATTTCCTGCATTTTTATATCAAGCTGCTTGTTTTTTTTCCATTACATACCCAGTGAACTTCAGTTAGGTCAAGACTAGAGAAAAACAGGACCAATTATGCCTCCATCCCCACAAATCTGCCTACTTAGCTCTGCTAATTTTATCGTGTTGACTCCATGGTTCCAAAGAGCCAGAGATAGGAAAACTTCCACAGGCCATTTGCTCTCTTCCTCCCAGAGCTGAGTTCGTGCACTTCCCCCTCTACTCCTAACCCATTTAGCCTCCAGCATCCTAAGATGGAACTTTTGCTCCATCTGTTGCAGGCTGAGATTCAGTCAGGTTGTTCGAATGAGACTCTTGGGTGAAGTCTCTGCTTTCTTGGAGGCTCCCAGACTCCCTGGGGTCATTGCTCTGGGCTTGCTTTCACACAGGTCAACGCCCAAACTGCCAGATTCCACAGTGACTCCCATCCATCTCTAGGGATCTTCATTCTTATGCCTTATCTTCAAGAAGGGTAAGAAAGTCTTTTTCCTTAGGCCTCATCTGCCATCTCTTTGGCTGTAACTTAAGTCCGTTTCTTCATGCTCTGTATTCTGTGGTTACAACAGCATGGGGAGCCTCCTTATTGAAGCCATCTCCATTTTTCTCTTTTGTTAGTCCAAGGCTTTCCATGAAGAGTATGTTGTGTCTGCATTTTTTGGATAATATTTAACACCTTGCTTCTGATACCAGATCACACTGGTTTTTGCAGCCAATGCAGTGTTTTCACAGCCACCAGTAGCTATTTTCTCTTCCAAACCTTTGGAAAAGTGGTGAAAACCTCCTTTTCCAATTTGAGATCATTGTAGAACAGTGACAAGCTCTTTGGCCAACTTTGCGTAGTTTCTTTCTCCACCATGTCCCACAGCTACCCAAGTGCCAACTCTTCTGAGTGTAGAATTTCAGGTAGGTTTCCTCCTGGTGATGGTTCCCATGCTCGAGTTAAACAATGATGTCATCATCTTAAACAACCTCAAAGGAGTCTCTCCCATTGATCATTCCACAAAACTGTCATCTAAGCTTTTCCGCTAGAGTTACCTGGCTCTGACCATTCATTCTTCAATTATCCATGCTATTTATCAACATTTTTTCTCATTGTTCACATTAATCCCATTGTTTTATGTAATTCATAATCATGATTTCAGGGACTATTAGAGCTAGGGTAGATCTTAGAGGTGAACAAATGCCATTTTGAAGTGTTTTACAGGATTGAGGATTAGAAATGTTTTTCTAGTCCTGGAGTTACCTCAGATGACCCAACTCTTCAAATACAGGTGTACTTTCAAGTCAAAACCTGACACCCTCAGCAACAACCCTGCAACCAATTGACAAAGATTCAGTGATTACCTACCATGTACCTGGCTCCACATTATGGCAATGTAAGGGATCAATAATAATAATAATAATAATAATAAGCAATTACTAAGCCCTTCCTATGAGTTTTCCCAAGCAGCACCTCATTTAAGATTCACAGTAATCCCATGAAGTAGATACTATTACTATCCCAGCTTTTAAGTGAGAAAATTGAGGATCAGAAGGTAGAAAGAACTGGCTTAGGATCCACATGTGGAGGGAGGATCCCATCACAGGAGTATCTGACTCACAAGTGAGTAATCACCCAGGTTGGCTGAACTTCCGGCTCCCCAGAAGGTACCATGGGGAGCACTGATATCTCTGCCCATATGATTTCCGGACCTCATGTAGAATTAATTTCAGAATCCATCATTTCACAGCCAACTCAGAAAAATCAGGTTTTTCCTTTATGGGCTTGCATTATTTTGGATACAAAATGATTTTCAGAAATCAGATCTACCCCCAAAGCAGGATTATTAGCCAAAAGAGACTATGTAGTCAAATAAAAACCTAGAGAGGAATGTAGACGTGTTCAACGTAAAAGCAGTATTTTTGCCCTGAGAATGAAGTCTCCCAAGAGGACCATTAAAGGAGAGGACAATACTCATTTGAATGTATAAACTCTGGTATGTTGGTTTAAAAACGTCAGTCTATTTCCTTATGGCAAAGGAGAGAAACTCCCCCCACTCTGGTGCCCTTACTTGCTTTTGGGAAGAGTTCAGTGGCAGAGTCTCCAGTACTTTTGGTAGTCAATTGTTCTCTTCATTTTCCTTGAAACATCAGATTGATTCTGAGCTATTAAAACTAAAATCCTCTGTGTCATGTTCCTTCTTCTGTGAAATTTGACCAATAATTTTCTTGACTGCTGACTTCCCTTCAAACAATAGCAAGAGAAACCACCCTGCAATTCTTTAGATTCTCCAAGTGAAATGCCTGCTCTCCGGTTTTGTTTTCCCCTCCTAGACCTAACTGCTGCAGTGCACTCTCCATGGTTACTCTTTCTCCTTTCCCTCATTTCAGTAAGGGATGCTTTTACTCCTCCTATTGCTCTAGCCAGAACTTCAGGGGGCTTTTTTTCTCCGAATAGGCATCCTTTTCAGAAACAACACCATGCGTGATGACTGAATTAGTGTCTCCGGCCAGCCACAGAGGAGGGTGGGGACAGATGTATAGACCATGAACTTGGCTAACAAGCAAATGAAGGCTGCACAGACCAAACCCCATCAATCAAAGGACCCACTTGCTTTCAGTGAAGGGCAGACTGTAAAGGTGGGGAGCATATACTCATGGTAACCCAGCCTTCTGATTTCCTAATTGTTTCAAAGTGTCAACAGTGACCTCAGCAGTTCTCCAACCTCCTTGCACATTTTTCTTAATCATCTTATTATTTGAAACTGGGATGAAAGCAACCAGGTCACAGTTACCAAACTGCTCATTACTGGGTCACAGGGATGTTTACGTTAGAATCCTGTGTATTACAGGTGCAAGGCAGCTCATGTCCACCTGTGCACACTGTTTCCTGAGAAGTCCTAGAAAGCAACTCTCCCGTGACATTCTCCATCATAGAGGAGTGTGGTCACCTCTCTGAAGTTGGCTTACCTTAGACACAGCCCTAAGCTGCGTACCTTGGAGGATCCAAGAGAAGGAGAGGTCATGGTCTCTGACCTCCAAGGGCTAGCAATTTGGTTGGGGAGACAAGACTAATAAAAATGAAACATTTTGAGACTCAGCAAGCATTACATCTGTACCCACACTCCAAAATCCCATAAGCCACTGGGCAAATGATCATTCACCTTTTGGAGAAACCTCACCCCAATCCTCCTGCCCTGGAACATTATAAAGCAAACTCTTTCCTCTGTAACTTTAGGCCCTTGGTTGACACAATATAAATGTCTATGTCTTATATCAAAAAGAAAATCAAAGATGAAGAGTCATATACAAAGATAAAAGAGAAGGCAAAGGGTGGGATCACTCTCTCGCAGTCGAGTTCCCCGTGGTACCTGGTACCCTCTGTGATGGGGTGCTAATTACAGAGGGGGAAAGCGGCCTGTGTCTGGTTCCAGGCTGGCTTAATTTTACCTCTGAATCTTGCTTGAATCTAAAACACTGATTTATAACTCAGACAAATATACATAAAGAACTTGGGAGCTTTGATGCAAGCACTGATGCACATAGAGGTATTTTCAAAATCTGGCCTGCTGTATGCAACAATGGCCAGATACCATGTTGTATATACACAGCATGAGATTAGATGATAAAGGGGTCCCCAGTGGAGAATGCTGAGGAATTTGAAAAGAAATGGGGCTTCTTGGTTCCTGACAGCCCTCTCAGCTTATTCTTCCAGCCATGTGTTTGGTGGCTCAAATCTCTGAGCAAGAGAGACTAGATGAAAATTTTTCACTGCGGATTTGGGTTTTAGGAGATTTTATGGGTTTTATGTGCATCTCTTTGTGCAAAAAAAATGTTAGGTTTTTAGACTCTTGCCAATAGCAAAATCACTCCCCCTGCTTCACAGGGACCTGGCAGGATGGGCGGCAACGTCTGGGAATGTCTGCCCTATGCAAGTGCAGAAGAGCAGATGGCAAGAGGCCAAGGTGATGGGCTGAGCTTAGTACCTCTGTTCTGCTTTGGATAGCTGATACTTGTGAAATACTACTTCCCTGCCATCTTAATCCAAAGAGAACGTGCCAGTGCCTAGAACTGACGCTTGCACTACACTGCGGTCAAGCAGGAACATCAGATGGAACAATTCTCTAGCAGCGTGACTCATGTGGAGGGCCACTTGGAAGAGGCTGGACACCTTCATGGGACTGTCCTGGTACGTCCTCACCAGCCCAGGTCAATGGCACAAGAGTTCCTGGGACCTTCTAGAATACATAATCATAAGAAAGATCCCTAAACATATATTATAAAGGTCTCGAATATTTTTCTCTAAATCTTGCCTTTTTTTGGCTTAAGTAATCCAGACAATTACTCTAATTCACCACACACACATATATTTTAAACTCACATCAGTATATTAGAATTCTCACGAAATCATAAGGCACAGGGAATGGGCTTTCTTGAGGGAAAGGGTTTTAGATTCTCTTAAAAGCCTTGGACTCTGGGAGGACAATATTATTTCCAGCCCTATTGGTCAGGCAATGCCCAATCTCTGGGAAGACTGTAATCTTAACTCAGAAAAATCATCCACAAAGCCCCCCTGATCACTGGACACTAAGAAAGACACAGAAATGTCCTCTCAGGGCAGGCTGAGTTCTACACAGGTTTATACCCCCGAGGTCTATACAGAACCCCGAGTTCTGTGCCAGTCGACATACCCACCACTGCTGCGAAGCAGAGCCAAGAACCGCAGGGTTCTTCTGCAGATATGCTTCTCCCTGCTCATTCGGGTCCATAGGCCCAGCCTCGTAGATGTTCAGACATTAAAATGTGTCTGGGGAGTGAAGAGAGAGGCAGTGATTCCTTCCCATTAAACCCAAACTGCAGAGTCAGATGACAAAAATATAAGAGGAAAATAATGAAATAAAGGAAGATGAATAACTAACAGTATCTCAAATAGTCCTGAAGAGAAAACTGTAGAGACAAAGCCCAGTCATCTATCTGAGGTCCCCACCAGAGCCAGGACTGATGAATAAGTGGCTGGTCCTCGTTCAGGACTCACTGCTTTACGATATGATGGGTGTGAGAAGGGGTCACATGTCATGTCACCCCTGTTGCCTTCATCCCTCAGGAATCTCTTTTTGCCCAAAAGCTACCCCTACCCAGGGCTAAGTGGGAGCCTCTCCACGAGGCAGGTGAGCAGGCAGCACATCCCCCTTCCACTGCAAGTCAGGGACTGCAAAGTCTACCTGCAGAGATCTTTCACCATAGGTCAAGACATTCCCCCTGCTAATGCTTAAATTCTTATATGTAGCCTCTGCCTTCGTCAGGTCCAAAGTACTTCTCCCCAGCGTCGCCAGCTCAAAAAGGGAGACTGAGCCACAGGGAGCATCTTGTCAAGAGGAAGAGATATGAGGACAACTGATGACAATAATAATATCTATGATTTGGGCCCCTGCTAGGTCCTGACCACATTCTGTGAGGAAGGTATTAGTATAAATATTTTCAGGTGACTAAAATGAGATTGAGAGAGATTAAGAAACCTCTTTAAGTTCAGATATCTGTAACTACAGTCTGGTATTCAAACACATGGATGTCTGACTTTAGAGTTCTGCATTTAACCACAGACCATAGAATAAACATGCAAAGAGAACATACTTGCAGTAGCTGAACACAAAACAGCAGCCAGAACTATGTATTTAGGGTAATTATTCTCAACCGTGATGCAGTGATAGAATTGGGGTGTCTAAATCAGCTGTGAGGTCCATAAAGTAGCTGGGCAGCACTAATACAGTAATTATAGCAATAGTTAATATCTAGTGCTCACTGCCTAACCAAATACTGGGCTAAGTACATTAATGCATTGTTCTATTTAAGCCTCACAATCTCTCTATGGGGAGGGTGCTATGACAATATGTTATAGATTCTAGAACACACTTTTTTCATACTTTAACAAATCTGAAATTAAGATGCAACATACAACTGGTAATTTTTCTTTTTAGTAAAAAAAAAAAAAAAAAAAAAAAAACAAAAAAGATAGGGGGAAAGGGAATAAAAAATGAATATAACAAACAGAAAACAGTGATAAAGAGGACGGGCACGGGGGCTCACACCTGTAACCCCAACACTTTGGGAGGCCAAGGTGGGCAGATCACTTGAGGTCAGGAGTTCGAGACTAGCATGGCCAACATGGTGAAACCCTGTCTCTACCAAAAATACAAAAATTAGCCAGGCATGGTGGCACGTGCCTGTAATCCTAGCTACTTGGGGCGGCTGAGGCATGAGAATTGCCTGAACCCGGGTGGTGGAGGCTGCAGTGAGCCAAGATCATGCTACTGCACCACTCCAGCCTGGGTGACAGGGTGAGACTCTGTGTCTCAGAAACAAACAAACAAACAAAAAACAAAACAAAAAAACAAAACAAAAAAACAAAAAAAACCAAAAAAACAAAAACAGGGATAAAGAGAGTAGATATTAACCCAACTATATCAATAATCACTTTAAATGTGAATGGTCTAAATATATCAATTAAAAGACAGAGATGGAGTGGATAAAACAAATGAGCAAAACAAGCAAGCAAACCAAAACAAACCAAAAATCCACAATACTCAACAATCTGTTTTCTAAAAGAAAACCACTTTAAATATAAAGGCTCAGACAGGTTCAAAGTAAAAGGATAGAGAAAGAATTACTATGCTAACGTTAGTGAAAAGAAAGCTGGAGTGCCTATATTAGCTTCAGACAAAGACGACTTCAAAACAAAGAAAATTATCAGGCAAAAAGAAGGCATTAAATAATGATAAAGATGTCGGTTCCTCAAGATAGTCTAAAAATCCTAAACAGGTATACACCTAACAACAGGGTGTCAAAACTGACAGAGGCAAGAAATGATAGAACTCAAAACCACTGTGGGATGTGATGATCCAGGTGGATATATAATAAGAAAAACAGATAATGACAAGTGTTGGTGAGGATTTGGAGAAACTAGAGCCTTCATACATTGCTGGTGGGAACGTAAAATGGTACAGCCATTTTTGGAAAACATGCAGGGAGTTCCTCAGTTAAACATAGAGTTACTACTTGACCCAGCAAGTCCACTCCTAGGTATATACCCAACAGAAATGAAGACGTGAGTCTTCTCAAAAACTTGCACACTAATATTTACAGCAGCAGGTAGAAACAACCTAAGTGTCCATCAACTGAGAGTGAATAAACAAAATGTGGTATATCCAAACAATGAAATATTATTCAGTGATAAAAGAAGTTCTAATACACGCTAGAAAGTGGATCTTGAAAGCATAATGTTAAATAAAAGAAGTCAGTAACAAATAACGATGTATTGTGTGATCCCATTTATGCAAAATGTCTAGAACAGGCAAATCTTAAAGGAAAGTAGATAAGTGGATGCCTAAGGCTCAGGGTGAGGGGATGGAAGGACTGGGGGATGATTGTTAAAAGGAATAGAGTTCCTTTTTGGTGTGACGAAAATCTTCTACAGTTGATTGTGGTGATGATTGCATAACTGTTTGAATATACTAAAAACCATTGATTTGTATACTCTAAATGCATGAATTACATAGTATGTGAATTATATCTCAATGAAGCTGCTACCAAAAAACTGATTAAACTGAAAGGAGAAACAGACAAATCCCCTCTTTCCGTGATGGATCAAGCAGGCAGAAAATCAATAAGGATATAGTTGACCTGAACAGCATTAGCAATCAACTTAATCTAATTGACATTTATAAAATAGCTATCCAATAACATAAGAATTCACATTCTTCTTAAGCTTGCATGGAATGGTCATCAAGATAGATCACATCTAGACCAGAAAAACTGCCTTAAATTGAAAAGAATTAAAATTGACAAAAAAACTTTCAGATCATAATGGAATTAAACCAGAAATCAATAAGAGAAAAATAGCTGGAAAATATCTAATTATTTGGAGATAAAACAATATACTTTTAAAGAGCACAGGGGTCAAAGAAGAACTCTTAAGAAATATTTTAAAATATTTTAAACTAAGTGAAAATGAAAATACAACCTATCAAAATTAGTGGAATACGGTGAAAGCAGTGTTTCAACAGAATTTTATAGCATTTAATGTGTACATTAAAAAACAAGAAAAACTTAAAAATCAATAAACTAAGCTTCTGTTCCAAGAAACTAGAAAAGAAGAGCAATTTCAACCTAAGGCAGAAACGAACAAATAATAGAAATCAGAGCATAAATTAATGAAATGTAAAACAGGAAAACAATAGAGAAAAATTAATAAAACCAAAAACTGCTTTTTAAAAAAGACCAATAATATTGACAAGACTATAGCCAGGCTAACCCAGAAAAAGAGAGAAGACACTAATAACCAATATAAGAAATGTAAGCAGTGTCATCACTGTTGATCACAGGAATGTGAAAACAGTAATAAATGAACACTGTAAATAACTTTATGCCCACAAATTTGATAACTAAATGAAATGGGCCAATTCTGTGAAAGATACAAACTACCAAGATTTCACACAAGGAGAAAGAGATAATCTGAATAGGCCTCTACTTATTAAAGAAATCAAATCAGTAATTAATAATCTCCCCCGAAAAAGAAAGTATAAGACCCAGAGAGTTTCACTGGTGAATTCTATCGAACACTTAAGGGAGAAATGACACCAATTCTCCACAATCTGTTCCAGAATATAGAAGCAAAAGGAATACTTCCTAACTCATTCTATGAGGTCAGCATTACTCAAACACTAAAACCAGACAAAGATATTACAAGAAAATATAACTACTGACCAATATAATATCTCTCATGATCATAGATGCAAAGATTTCTCAAAAAAATAGCAAACCTAACAATGTATAAAAAGAATTATATACCCAACCAAGTGGGATTTATTCAAGGTATGCAAGGCTGGTTCAACATTTGAAAATATCAATAGCCTAGAGAAGAAAAATCATTTGATCTTATCAAGTAATGCAGATGAAGCATCTGACAAAATCCAATACCCATTCATTATAAAAATTCTCAGCAGATTAGGAATAGAGGAGAATTTTCTGAACTTAGTAGGGAGCATCTACCAAAAAAAATTACTATTAATATCATACTTAATGGTGAGTAGCTGGATGCTTTCCCGCTAAGGTCTATAACAAGACAAGAAGGTCCTCTCCCCGCATTCCTATTCAACATTGTACTGGAGTTCTAGTTAATATGATAAAACAAGAAAAGGAAATAAAAGGTGTGCAGATTAGGAAGGAATTGACAAAATTGTCTTTATTCACATATGACATAATTGTCTATGCAGAAAATCCAAAATCATTGACAAAAACTCCTGTAATTCATAAGCATAATAGAATGGTTACAGGATACAACGTTAACATGCAAAAGTCATCTGATGTCCTATATATTTGCAATGAACAATTGAGACTTGAAATTTAAAAAAAATACCGTTTTCAGTAGCACACAAAAAAATTACATGCTTAAGTATAAATCTTACAAAATATGTACAGGATCTGTATGTAGAAAACTACAGACCGCTGACACAAGAAATCAAGGAAAATCTAAATAAATGAAGAGTTATTTCATGTTCATGGATTAGAAGCTTCAATATTGTTAAGATGTTAATTGTCCCCAACTTAATCTATAGATTCAATACAATACTCATCCACATCCCAGGAAGCTAATTTGCAGATATCAGCAACTTATTCTAAAATCTATATGGAAAAGCAAAAGACATAGGAGAGCCAAAACATTACTGAAGAAGAAGAAAGTTGGGGGACTCACATTACCCAATTTTGAGACTTACTATAAAGCTATAGTAATCAAGACAGCATGGTATTGGGGAAATAACAGACACAAAGATCAGTGAAACAGAATAGAGAGCCTCAAAATAGACTCAAATACGGCCAACTGAATTTTGACAATGGAGCAAAGGCAATGCAATGAAAAAAGAATAGTCTTGACAACAAATGGTGCTTGAACAACTGGACATCAATATTGAAAAAAAAAAGAACCTCGACATAGACTTTACACCTTCCACAAAAATTAACTCAAAATAGATCATATATCTAAATATCAAACACTAAGCTACAAAACTTCTAGAATAAAACACAGGAGAAAATCTAGGTGACTTTGGGTTTGGTGATGAGGTTTTAGATACAACACACCCAAAAACACAATATATGAAATAAAACAATTGATAAGTTGGACTTTATTAAAATTCAGAACTTATGCTCCTCAAAAGATACTTTTTAATTTGTATATATGCATGGGGTAGAAATGCAATTTTGCTACATCAATATACTGCACTGTGGTGATGTCAGGGTCTTCAGTGCATCCATCACTGGAGCAATGCACATTGTACCCATCAAGCATCCTCCTATCACCCACTCCCTTTGACCCCTCTGAGTCACCATTGTCCATCATGCCACACTCTACTCACATGTGCACGCATATTTTATTTATCTCCCACTTACAAGTGAAGACATGCAATATTTGTTGTTCTGTATCTGAGTTGTTTCACTTAAGACAATGGCCTCCAATTCTATCTGTGTTGCTGCAAAAGATATGATATCATTAAAAGACACTATTAAGATAATAAAAAGTCAAGCCACAGACTGGGAGAAAATATCTGAAAAACACTTAATTGATAAAGGATTTGTATTCAGAATATACAGAGAACTCTTAAAACTCAACAATAATGCCAGGCATGGAGGCTCACACCTATAATCCAAGAGCTTTCGGTTGCTTGAGGCCAAAAGTTAGAGATCAGCCTGGGCCATAGAGCGACACCCCATCTCAAAAAAACTAAAAAATTAGAGCGACACCCCATCTCAAAAAAACTAAAAAATTAGCCAGGCGCAATGGCATACACCTGTAGCCCCAGCTACCTGGGTGACTGAGGCAGGAGGACAGCTTAAGCCCAGGAGTTCAAGGTTAAGTGAGCTAGGATCACACCACTGTACTGCAGTCTCATGAGAGTGAGACCCTGTTTTAGAAGAAAACAAAAACAAAAACAAACCCTTCAACAATAAGAAAACAACTCAATTAAAAAATGGGCAAAAGATCTGTAAAGATACCTTTACAGATATGCAGATATACAGATGTCAAATAAGATAGGAAAAGATGTGTAACATCATTTATCATTAGTAAATTGCAAATTACAACAACAATTAGATACCACTACCCACCTATTAGAATGACTACAATCCAAGAACTAACAATACTAATTACTAGAGAGGATGTGCAACAACAGGAATTCTCATTTGCTGTTGATAGAAACGCAAAATGATTCAGCCACTTTGCAAGACAGTTTAGCAGTTTCTTAGAAAGCTAAGCATAGTCTTCCATATGATCCAGCAATTGCTCTCCTAGGTACTTACCCAACTGATTGGAAAACATGTTTACACCAGAATCTGCATGTGAGTGTTTACAGTAGCTTTACTCATAATCACCAAAACTGGAAGTAAGATGTCCTTCAATAGTGAATGGATAAACAAACTGTGGTACAGCCATAAAGTGGAATATTATTTACAAAATAAGAAGAAATGAGCTGTCAAGCAGCAAAAAGACATAGATGAATCTTAAATGCATATTGCCAGGTGAAAGAAGCCAGTCCGAAAAGGTTACATAGTGTTTGATTCCAATTAAATGGCATTCTAAAAAGGCAAAATTATGGTGTTGGTAAAAAAGATAAGTGGTGACCAGGGGCTTAGGGGAGGAGGGGAGAGTTGAATAGGTAAAGCACAGGGGGTTTTTAAGTCAATATAACCATTCTGTATGACAATGTAATGGTGTTATATGATGCTATGCATTTGTTAAAACCCATAAAACTTTACAGCACAAAGAGTGAAACTTAATACACACAAATTTGAAAAATTATTTAGGAAACTGAGAAATCCCAGATGGAGTGCAACATGTGACAAAATAACTTATCTGCATCACAAATGTATGAAACAACTTCATTGAAGGGTGGATAAGAAAGGTGCTGACCTAAGCCTAAGCGCTACACTTGGTATGAGACTGAATTGTATTCTTCAAAAATTTGTATGTTGAAGCCCTAACCCTCTATACCTCAGAAAATGATTGTATTTGGAGACAGGGCCTTTAAAGAGGTCATTTAATTCAAATAAGGCCAGTAGGATGGGCTCTACTCCAATCTGACTGGTGTCCTGATAAGAAGTGGACATTCAGACACACAGAAAGACACCAGGTGTGCATGTGCACAGAGGAGTGACCATGCAAACAAGTAGCAAGAAAGCAGCCATCCGCAAGCCAAAGAGGGAAACTTGGGACAGATCCTTCTGTTATGGCCCTCGGAATTTGCTGGTACTTTGATCTTGAACATCCAGCCTCCAGAACTATAAGAAAATACATTTCTATTGTTTAACTCACCCAGTTTGTGGTATTTTGTTATGGCAGCCCAAGCAAACTACTACAGTACCCTAGTTGATAAAGTTTTTCCCACAGTACTGTGGGTTAACAATTCTATGCATATACACCAGGAATGAACACTTAAGTAAATGGGTGGCAGGTGGTGGGAGCTAGGTTTCTTAATGTCAGAGTGGGAGTTCACAGATAAGCAAGAGGCTAGAATGATCCATATGTTAACAGATTAGAATTAGACATCAGTGTGAGCTCATATAGCTTCACATAGACAAAGATGGTTACATATACAATTGGCCCTTGAACAGCATGAGTTTCAACTACCTAGGTCCACTAATACATAGATTTTTTTTCAATAAATATATTGGAAAAATGTTTGGAGATTTAGACAACTTGAAAAAACTTGCAGACAAACCACATACCCTAGAAATATTGAAAAAATTAAGCACAAGTTAGGCATGTCACAAATAATACAATATATGTAGACAGTAGTCTATTTTATCATTTACTACTATAAAGTATACATAAATCTATCATAAAAAGCTAAAATTTATCAAAACTTACGCAAACACCAACCATACCTGGTGCCATTTGCAGTCATGAAAAATAAAGATGCAATATTAAGTCATAACTGCATAAATTAACTGTACTACATACTGTATTACTATAATAATTTTGTAGCCACTTCCTGTTGCTATTGTGGTAAGCTCAAGTGTTGTGAGTATCTCCTTAAAAGGCCATGTGATGCTAATCACCTCCATATGAGCAGTTCCTCTCTCCAGCAAATTGTGTATCACAGTAAAAAGTGATCTCTGGCGGTTCTTGAGTATTTTTCATTGTGTTTAGTACAATACTCAGTGCCATTCACTAGTGATGCTGGAAGTGTTCTCAAAAGTCATGGTATTAGAAGAAAAAGTTGAATTTCTTGATATGTGCCATAAATTGAGGTATACATCTGTGGTTGCCTGACATCTCAAGATAAATGAATCAAATGTAAGCACTATTGTGGGAAAAAAAAAAAAGGAAAGATAAAGATAATTTTAAAGTTGTTGCAGCTATGCCAGCAGGCATGAAAACCTTGCACTTTTTGTGAAATACCTTTTTACTCTAATATGATTCAAGAAGGGAAGTTATATGATGAAGCAAAAGGAAGGTAAAGGATCTAAAGCTGAAAAATATAATGCCAGCAAAGGATGGTTTGATAATTTCAGAAAGAAATTTGTCTTAAAAAATGTCAAGATAACAGGAGAAGCAGCTTCTGTCTACCAAGAAGCAGCAGACAAATTCTCAGACACCATTAAAAAAATCATTGAGAAGAAAGGACATCTGCCCAAATAGGTTTTTGATGCAGGCAAAAGTGCCCTATTCTGGAAAAAAAAAAAAAAAAAAAAGGAAGATGTATTAGTAAGGAAGATAACCAAGCACCAGAATTTAAGGCAGGAAGGGATATTCTAACTCCACTGTTTTGTGCAAATGCAGTCAGGTTTATAATCAATCCTGCTCTTACCTATAAAGCTGCTAACCCTAGAGCCTTGAAGGGAAAAGATAAACCCCAGCCCCCAGTCTTTTGGTTGTACAAAAGGACCCGGACAACAAGAACACCTTCTCTGGATTGGTTTCGTTGGACAATTGGTTTCATTGTCCCTGAAGTCAGGAAGTACCTTGCTAGTAAAGGACTACCTTTTAAAGTTCTTTTGATATTGAACAATATCCCTGGCCATCCAGAACCCCATAAGTTGAACATCAAAGATGTCAAAGTGGTCTACTTGCCCCCAAACAAAATGTCTCTAATTCAGCCTCTTAATAAGGGGATCCTAAAAACCTTTAAGGCTCACTATATATAGTACTCTGTGGAAAGGATTGTCAATGCTACAGAAAAGAACCCCAACAGAGAGAGCATCATGAAAGTCTGGAAGGGTTACACCACTGAAGATGCCATCCTTGTTCTAGAAAAAGTCATGAAAGCCATTAAGCCTGAAACAATAAATTCCTGCAGGAGAAAACTGTCGAGATGTTGTGCATGACTTCACAGGATTTATGACAGATCAATCAAGAAAATCACAAAAGAGATTTTGGATATGGCAAAAAAAAAAAAAAAGGTACAAGGTGAAGGGTTTCAAGATAGGGATCTTGGGGTAATTCAAGAGCTAATAGATACCACATCAGAAGAATTATCAGAAGGTGACTTGATGGAGACGAAGGCTTCCAAAGCAATGCCAGATGATGAGGAAGAAGAAGTAGAGCAGCAGTGCCAGAATAAAAACTGACGTTAGGCAATCTGGCAGAGGATTCTGATTATTCAAGGTTGCTTTTGACTTCTTTCAGAACATGGACCTTTTTATCTTATGGGCACTGAAACTAAAGCAAATGGTGGAAGAAGAATTGGTATAGTATAGAATCATTTTTAGAGAAATGAAAAGGCAAAGGAATCTGACAGAAATTATGATATATTCCTGTGAAGTTATACCAAGTATGCCCATCTCTCCTGCCTCCCCTTCCACCTCCTCCACCTTTTCCATCTCTGCCAACCCCTCATCTTCTTCCTCCTCCTCAGCCTTCTCAAATGTGGAGATAAGAATGAAGATCTTTATGATGATCCACTTCCACTTAATGAATTGTAAATATATTTTCTCTTCCTTATAATTTTCTATAAATATTTTCTTTTATTTAGCTTACATTTTAAGAATACAGTATATAATGCATGTAACATACAAAATATGTGCCAATTAACTGTTTATGTTATCAGTAAGGCTTCTGGGCAACAGTAGGGCATCAGTAGTTAAGCCTGGGGGGAGTCAAAAGTTATACACAGATTTTCAACTGTTTCTTCAATTTGCTCACTCACTCCCATGTTTTTCAAGTGTCAACTATAGAAATACTTAATATGTGTATTATACATGAGTTACGTGTATGTGTGTATTCATGAATTAGAACATATACAAGTCCTTGCTCTGTCCTTTGAGAGGGCCTACAAGAAATGACATCCCAGTAGCCACTAGCACACCTCACACCTAGATTTTGGTTTCTATTTCCATTCTCCAATAAAAGAAGCTAGAAATCCTAGGAAAAAATGGCTGATTCTGGACTGGGGCAAGAAATACACATTTTGTAATACCAGAAAGTAAGAAAGTGCTCAAAACCAAACCACTCCACAATGATGGGGGTATGTCAAAGAGACACAGGAGCCACCTAAAGGAGCTCCCAATAAGCAGATCTGTAATAATTTGAGCAACAAAATAAAGTAGTATTGAATTATAACCCAAAATATAAAATAAACATCTATGAGTTCATATTAATAAATGAGCAAATACATATATAATGGTGGAGGAGACAATGCACCCAGGCGGAAGAATTCTAAATAAACTACGTTGCTACTCTGCCCTCACAGAGGTGAAATATAATTTGTCTCTCCTCAGGTGTGGGCTTTATATAATGACTTCTTTCCAATGAATACAGTATGAAAAAGGAGAGAAACTTTACAGTGGAGAAACCTGGCAAACATTTGATATTGACTATCAAGGTCAATATCAATGATAAGTCATGTTGATAGTATGGACCTTTGATATTATGTAATGAAAATGAGACTTCACCCCTGAGGTCTTCCTGTGTAATCCATAATCAGAGTCTAATCATGAGGAAAACATCGGATAAATCCCAATTGGGAGATATTCTTCAAAATACTTGACCAGTACTCCTCAGACTGTGAAGGTCATAAAACAAGGAAAGCTGAGAAAATGTCACAGCCAAGAAGAACCAAAGGAGACATGATGACTAAATGTAATATGATATTCTGGATGAGATCCTGGAACAACGACAAGAAGACATTAGGTAAAAACTTAGGAAATTGGAATAAAATATGGGCTTAGTTAATAATAATGTATCAGTATTAGTTCATTAATAGGCGAAGCTGGTGTAGGGTGTGTGGCAACTCTCTGTGCTATCTTTGCAACTATTCTGTAAATCTAAAGCTGTTCTAAAACAAAAAGTTTATTTAAATAAAAATAATGGTGTATCTTAGAGACATCTGAAATTTATTGAATATGATATTATCCTCATTCTACAGGTGAGGAAATCAAGACCAGAGATGTAAAGTAACCCAGTGTAGGCCTGTTAACGCACTGAAATGCTTTCCGTTATCTTCATGAGAGAGTCTCTGACTACTAGTCCTGAAGACTGCATACTCCAGTGGAGTCCTGTTAAGTGCTTAACAATGGCTTTCCAATGGGGAAAAACCTTGCTGATTTCCATGGTATAAGTACTACCATCATGGCTGATTTCAAGCTACCAACGTAATGTGACTGAACACAGAACGGGGAAGAGACATGTATAATCAGCTTTCCTGCCGGGAGCCGTAGCTAACTCACACCAGCTCACAAGAGCAGATTGTTAAAATTTCAGAATTTTGTGAGCTGGTTGTTCAACATGGATAGCTTGAAATCGGCCCCAGGGGGAATATTTATACCATAGAAATCAGTTAATGCTACAAATCAGGGTTTTGGGTTTTTGTTTTTTCTATTTTGAAAGCCAGCTTATCAGCATACACCATCAAAACACCAGAGTCCCATCCCATGGTTCTGTCTGTGTTGGTATGAGATCCAGTGTCCTCGGACAAGCCACACCATCTCTGAGTTTCAGTTTAGTCATCTATAAAAGAGAGAATTGGAGGACTAACCTCCCAAGTTTTCTCCCACCTCTGACATTCTGTTAAATACTAGGATCATCTTTCAGTTCCCACATGTTGTTCCAGATACAACCTGAGGTCATGTCACTATGCACTTATAGGGCTTTGACAGTCATTCGATAGCCTCTCAGGCTAGGATCCCTGGCCTCTATTTGTGCTTTGGGTTCCAGGCATATACAAATTCTGTAGAGCCACAGACCCATTTGGTGTTCCCTCTCCCTCCACCAGAGCCTTTGCACATGCTATTCCCACTCCTTGGGCCACTCTTCCATGTCCTCTTACTCTGGCCAACTCCTACTTAGCCCATTGGATCTCTCTGGGAGAGGTCACTTCCTCCAGAAAGCCTTCCTTGACTTTCTCCAAACCAGCTGCGCTATCCCTGTGATGTTTCTCTGGCAACACCATCTTTTTTTTCTATCATAACTCTTATTGTTATTGCTTCTTTTATGGTCTGCCATCCCCACCTAAATTCAAGTGCCAAAGGGGCAGAGACTGTCTCTCTGGTTATCAGTTTAAAAAAAAAGAAATAGGCCAGGCATGGTGGCTCACACCTGCAATCCCAGCCCTTCGGGAGGCCAAGGCGGACAGATTACTCGAAGTCAGGAGTTTGAGACTAGCTGGCCAACACGGTGAAACCCCGTTTCTACTAAAAATCCAAAGATGAGCCAGGCATGGTGAAGGGTGTCTGTAATCCCAGCTATTCAGGGAGGCTGAGGTGGGAGAATTGCTTGAACCTGGGAGGCGGAGGTTGTAGTGAGTTGAGATCATGCCACTACACTCCAGCCTGGGTGACAGCGAGATGCCATCAAGAAAAGAAAAGAGAAGAGAAGAGAAGACAAAAAAGAAAAGAAAAGAAAAGGAAAGAAGGAAGGTTCAAAAAGAGGGTAGAGACAGAATGTGCTCCTCTTCCTTGCCATGGCATCTTGGAGTCCTATACCTGGCACAGCAACAATGACTTACTCGTTGTTTGTTGACTGAATAAATGAATGTCTGCTTAAACTATACTGCTCTCCAAACAACAGATATTTTTCTTAGTTGCTTCCCCAGACAAAAGTACAAATCTAGAAAGAAACCCCCTTCTGATTAATGCTTTTGCATGAGCAGATTTCCATCAAGGGAGGGGATTTCATGAGAGATGCCCCGCTTCCGAGAGGGTGTTGTCTCGGGGGCGTGGCATTCTCAATCCTGACAGGACTAGGACTTCTGAGCAAGCATCCCTGTTCCTCAGCCAGCAGTTCTTGCTTACATGGTTGGTTATAGCCCCTTGAAGGAGCTCTGCTTGCCACAGGAGGAAATAGTTAAACTTGGCAACATCAGATCCCCAAAAAGCTATCTGTTTTGGTTAAGAGGGAGGATTTTGGGTAAATTAGAGAGGGAGGAAAACCCACAGACGGTGATTTGACATACAGACAGCAGAACACAGGACCACCGGCCAATGAAGTCTCACCTTCCGAGGAATGACAGGAATTGTGGGCCCGGATCTCTGAATGTTCCTCAGGGCACTCTTGTTACTTGGGATCAGTTACCTTCTGGAGCCTCACTGAGGTAATTTTGAGACAGTATTTTCAGAAAGTCATTTTTAGATGCTGTTCAAGGCATTCCCAGACCAAACAATCTTAGGATCACAGAGCTGGATCATCCAGTCTGGCCACCATATTTTGTGGGTAGGAAAACTGAGACCCAGCAAGGAGAAGTCATTTGCCCAAGGCCACCCAACTAAGACTGAGCTTTATTGGAGTTCTGGTCCCTAATTCCTAACTCTGTATTCTTTCCACTGCAGCAACTCACCAACCAAACCTTGTGAAGACTAAAAAGACAGGTGAAATGGGGCCATGCACACAGAAAGGAGGCCCAGGGAAGGAGTGCTCCAGAGAGAAGTCCATTAGAAAATGTATCCTGTAGCCAAATATGCTTAGAAAATTCCCTCACCTCCCCGGAGTTGTTTTCTTGATAAATGTAAATCGGTTAGTCAAGAAATCATGGGCCATTGGATATAACCATATATTTATCATAACCCATGGGAACTCTGTAGGGTCAGCCAACCAAGAAATAGTTGCAATGCAGTATAAGAAGTGCTAGAATATAATGTAGCAGATGCAATGCTAACAGGAGGAAGAAATAACTAACTTTGCTGGAAGAAATAACTAACAGCCAGGAAAAATGATCTGAAGCTGAATCTCAAAGGATGAAAAGTTAGCGTAAAAACAAAAGGAAAAAAAAAAGTTATTCCAGGAAAAGGTAAGGTATTCCTAAGCAAAGGTACAGAGTGGTAGAAACATGTTGTGTTGTGACTGTTGATGCTTAGGATCTTGGTAATAAATGCACATTGTGTCTGGGTGTGTCAAAGGCCTGTCAATGAGCACCTCTGTTAGGCTCAAAGAGGAGATTGGCTGGAGAAGCCACTGAGGAGATGGAAAGGGGTCATCTTGTGGGGTAGAAAGAAACCAGTATACAAACATATACAAACTCCAGAGAGGAAGCCAGGGGCAGGGTTAGCTTATGAGTGGCTTTGAGTAAGTGGCAGAAGAGTATGGATGTGATCTTGTGACAACGGAGTCACGGCAGGCTTCTGAGCAGGAGAGCAACCCAACTCCTTGCTTATCAGAATTAATTGGCCAAGAATGTTAGAAGAAGAGACCCAGAAACAAGGAGAGAGAAGGAGGCAACAATCACCAGTATGAATCCTTAGCTCGCTGCTGCATGACCAGAGGGAAGCAAAACCAATTAAGTGTAGTCTCCACGGCCTCAGCTCACCATGGTACCCCTACCACTCTCCTCCTCACCCCACTTCCAGCCTGAGTCATCTTGAAACAAACACGGCCAACTGGGAGGCACCGACCCACAGAGACCAGCTTCAAACATTCACACAGGACTCTGCTTACCATGGCAAAGTTGCCACTTGTTTGCTGAAACAATTCCCATTTTTAGTAGCTCAATCATTAGCCAAAGGCATTGAAGGAACAAAAATCATATGACTAAGCCTTGGAGCATTCAGTACTGGCTGTTGAACATATTGAAGCGATAATTGTTCCAAGACATCTACTTTCTATAGAACACAGCGTAGTCATAAAATAAAATATATTGATGCCAAATTCCCCTATATAGGACAGGTCCCAACACCTCAAATTAGCCCTTGTTTGGAAGACTCTAACCAGACAAAGTGTTTTCATCAGTTGACCAACTAGCAGGATACATTCATCCCCATTTTTGAGATGGACAAAGTGAATCTTACGAAGTCTGCACTCAGCCACTTGCAAAATAGAATAACAATGATAATAATAACAGTAACTAACGTTTAGTGAGCAATTACTCTGTACTAGAACCAGTTGTTACTGCTTTACTTGTGTTAACTCTCATTTGATTCTCACAATATTTCTGTGTGAGGGGGAGTAATAACCCCATTTAACAGACGAAGAAACTGAGGTTTAGGGAAGTTAAGTTCTTTGCCCAACATCACAGATCTAATGAGCGCAGAGGCAGGGTTAGAGACCAGGGGTTCCAGAGTTGTGCCCTTAACCACTATAATGGGTTCTCAGTTCTATACAAGCTACCATGAAAGACACAAAAATAAGAGATGACGGGGTCCCTCATAATTTTTGCTCTAAACACACATTACTAGCTGAAACACTCAAACAAATTCAATCAGGAATTTCCCTTTGGTTCCAAACTTCCTGTTTGCTCTGAACCTCTGATGTCAATGGCAGTCAGAATTCTACTTCTAAGCTGGTCAGCAATAACGCTGCTTCCTCCAAGGAATGTAAACTTGGCTTTCATCCCAGTCAGCTGGGTCGCTCCCATCTCCTCCTCCCTTCCCCTTTGTTAGGTCACAATGCTTTCACCCCCGCAACTGTCATTGGCAGGTAACACTGCATGGAATCAGTTTGGAATAAAGATAGTCTCAGCCTCAAGTAGATTTGGACCCATGAAAAAGGGATGACTGGCCAGGCGCGGTGGTTCACGCCTGTAATCGCAGCACTTTGGGAGGATGAGGTGGGCAGATCACGAGGTCAGGAGATCGAGACCATTCTGGCTAACACGGTGAAACTCTGTCTCTACTAAAAATACAAAAAAAAAAAAAAAAAAAAATTAGCTGGGCATGGTGGCAGGCACCTGTAGTCCCAGCTACTCGGGAGGCTGAGGCAGGAGAATGGAGTGAACCCAGGAGGCAGAGCTTGCAGTGGGCCGAAACTGCGCCACTGCACTCCAGCCTGGGAGACAGAGCGAGACTCCATCTCAAAAAAAAAAAAAACAGTGATGACTCCTGAAAAACTCATGCTGGCATTTAGCATTCCCTTATTAGGGGACAAGCCCTTCATTTATATGACATGGGAGAGGGACAGAATGATTCTTATGACTAAAGTGCACATTTCCAAAGTCGGCTTCTTTGGTGAAGCTGAAGCCCTATATGACAAGGGTGTGGGGCCGGGTTCTCATGAAGGTGGCTGGGTGCAAAGGGAGCCCAACAGGGAAGTCAAGGCACCAAAGTTAGACTTTGCAGCTTTTTTTTTTTTTGAGACAGAAGTCTTGCTCTGTCGCCCAGGTTGGAGTGCAGTGGTACAATCTTGGCTCACTGCAAGCTCTGCCTCCCAGGTTCACGTCATTCTCCTGCCTCAGCCTCCCGAGTAGCTGGGACTACAGGCACCCACCACCACGCCCGGCTAATTTTTTTTTTTTTGGTATATTTAGTAGAGATGAGTTAGCCAGGATGGTCCTGATCTCCTGACCTCGTGATCTGCCTGCTTCGGCCTCCCAAAGTGCTGGGATTACAGGCGTAAGCCACTGCACCTGGCTGACTTTGCAGGTTTACAATGCAAGCAGATATGTCAGCCCTTGCAGCCTATTGGTTACTGTCATGTACATTTATCAGTATCTACGTATTCTGTCCCTGGGTTCCAAAGTGACCACATGAATAAAATATCACCTGATTATGAGATCTGGGCCCTTAGCCTGCAAAAGAGACACACACTCGTATATCTACCAACCTGCTCCTCCCAGACTGCAGTGTTACTGCACTGCCACCATCGTGGGGGTACCTGTAACTCCTCAGGCACTGGCTGAGCCCCCAAACAACCCCGGAGACATTTTTATGCCCAGTAGCTTATTTAACTATTATAATTTATGCCAGGTCCACAGGCCTTGCACTCTTATTTTAATGTACATTAGTGGTGCCCTTTTACAGTGAGGAAACTGTGGCTCAGAGAGATGAGATCATTTGCTCAGCACTACATAGTTAGTAAGCGACAATACTAGGACTTGAACTGAGGTCCTCAGTATTAGTTTGCTAGAACTGCTATAACAAAAAACTACAGATTGAGTGACTTAACAGGAATTTATTTTCTCGCAGTTGTGAAGGCTGGAAGCATAAGACCAAGGTGCTGGCAGGGTTGGTTTCTTCTGAGTCTCTCTCCTTGGCTTGTAGAAGGTTGTATTCTCCCAGTTTCTTCACAAGGTCTTCCCTTGTGCTTGTCTGTGTCCTAATCTCCTTTTCTTATAAGGACATCATCCATATTGGATTAGGTCACCCAATGACCTCATTTTCCCTTCATTATCTCTTTAAAGGCCCTATCTCCAAATGCCATCACATTCTGAGGTACTGGGGATTGAAGCTTCAACATATGAATCTGGGGGTCGGGGGCATGATTCAGCCCATTCACCCTCTGACTCCAAAACTGTGTTCTCCGCTTAGCCAACCAATAATAATGGAGCCTACTAGGTATCAAAGATTGCACTCAGCACTTCTGCAAATGTTTTCTCATGTAATTTTCAAAACAGTCCAGAGAGGTTTGCATTATAATTCCCATGGAACAGTGAGAAAACTGCATTTCAAACAGTTTAATTATTCTACCCAGGAAAACACAACAAAGATGAGGCAGACCCAGGATTCAGCCTCATTCTTCTGACCCTAAACTCTGTGCTGTCTCCAACATACAGTGTTGCTTCCCACGTAAAACTGGGACTGGCAGCAAAGAGGACAGGGTGACCCGACAGTGTCAGTGATGGTGGTGGGATGTGGCAAGATCTCCTTTTTGGAAAGGTCATAAATTCAGTGGACAATAAGAGTATCCACTGTATAAGGTTGGTGTGACGACCAAATAAGTTAATATGTGCGAAGTGTTTAGAAGAGTGTCTGGGCCGGGCGCGGTGGCTCAAGCCTGTAATCCCTGCACTTTGGGAGGCCGAGACGGGCGGATCACGAGGTCAGGAGATCGAGACCATCCTGGCTAACATGGTGAAACCCCGTCTCTACTAAAAAATACAAAAAAAAACTAGCCGGGCGCGGTGGCGGGCGCCTGTAGTCCCAGCTACTCAGGAGGCTGAGGCAGGAGAATGGTGTAAACCTGGGAGGCAGAGCTTGCAGTGAGCCGAGATCACGCCACTGCACTCCAGCCTGGGCGACACAGCGAGACTCCGTTTCAAAAAAAAAAGAAGAGTGTCTGGCTACACAAAGGCTAAGTACCTGTTTTGCTATTATTGTTGCTGCTGTTGTTGCTGCTGTTATTATGATTCTTATTCATTTCTGGATAAAGAGTGCAGATTTTGAATATTCACCACTATTTTACTTTCCTTCCTAAAATTGCACACAAAGATGGAGAGAATAAGAAAGAAACAACGCAACACAATGTTGGAATCTTGAAAGTAAACGGATGAGTGGTAACTGAATTAGTAGATCCAAGAAAACAGAATCCTGAACCAGCAATGGGGAAGGTCAAGAGCAATCAAATTTATGCTGCAGAATTTCCACCTTCCTATCCCCAAAGCTCAGGAAATATGCAGTAACAGCTACTCTGGAGATGAGGGTGATGTGGAGAGAGATAAAAGAGAGATTTGCTTGAAAACTAGTTATAAACCCAGATTCTTCTTTCCTCTTGGCATGGCCCCTTCCCTGTCCCTAGAGGTTTGTTCTCTGGAGCAGTGAAACAGGATCTCTAGACTAAGCATGGAGTGAGGGTAGTTGGGCATGAGGGGATAGTACTGAACACAGGAGAATTAAATAAACATGTGTACTCTGGAAGCTGGGTCCTCCAATCTGGCTTCACTTGGTTCCTGCGGTGCTGGCCACTAGGCCATCTCCCTTTAGGCAAGACTCTGGGAGTAATCGAAGCACTCCAAGAGGAAAGTCCTAAAAATAGTGATAGTCTGAGGCTCCCCAACTAAGTGGGCCACCCAGATTAGTCTACGGTGAACCCCAAGTTGACTAGTCCAATATCTGAATGATAGTTCCAGAAAGAGAAAACAGAAGAGAAAGAATCATTAAAGAAATAAGTAATACATTTTCTAGAACTGAAGGGCTTAATTTTCTAAATTGAAGAGATCTATCCTGGGTGACTGCAATAGATGAAAACAGACCTATGTCGCATCATTCAATAATTTTAGAATAATGGAGACAAAGCTTTAACACACTTCTGGAAAACAGAAATCGATCCATACAAATGATCGAGAATCCAATTGACTTCAGACTTCTGCACAGCAACACTGAGAGTTGGAAGGCAATGGAACGATACCTTAAAATTGAGTGAAAATGCTTTTTTTTAAAATTAAATTTCAACTTTTATTTTAAGTTCTGAGTTCTTATGCAGGATGTGCACGTTTGTTATACAGGTAAATGCATGCCATGGTGGTCTGCTGCACAGATCATCCTATCACCTAGCTAAGCCCAGGATCCATTAGCTATTCTTTCTGATGCCCTCCCTCTCCCCACCCTCCCAACCCCATCCCCAACAGACCCCAGAGTGTGTAGATCCCCACCATGTGTCCATGTGTTCTCATCGTTCAGCTCCCACTTGCAGGTGAGAACATGTGGTGTTTGCTTTTCTGTTCCTGTGTTAGCTTGCTGAGGATAACGGCTTCCAGCTCCACCCACATCCCTGCAAAGGACATGATCTCATCTGAAGATTCTTTTTAATCTAAAATTCTATGCCCAGTCAAACTCTTCATCAAGTCCGAGAGTAAAATAAAGATGATTTTAGATATAAAAGGAAAGTCTCAAAATTTCACTTCCTATATATTTGTTCTCAGAAATCTACTAAAGGTGCTTCACCAAACTGATGCAGTATACAAAAAGAGGAAGGCAGGAGATACTGGAACCAGGAACTTAACATGACAGTGGGAAAAGGAAGCCTAGGATGAAAGTGAAGTGGAATCCCAGGGTGACAGCTTTGTGGCACGCACACAGGGCAGAAGGTAATCTTTTAGACTGGAACAGTTTACAAAGCTTGGCGAAGAATGTATCCAAGAATATGAAATTAATAGAATACTGATTATACTTAAACATCCTAAAAGGAGATATGGACAGTTTGTAAAGAGTTTGTGGTTGAATCAATAATAATTACGTAGAAAACAAAGAGATATTTATTAACTCCAGAGAAAATAAACAGAAAAAAATGCATTGGGAAGGAAAAGTAACTATAGCATACCACATAACTGAATTCCAAATAGTATTTCATAGTCATACTAATGTATACTATATATTCATTTAACCAAAATTACAGAAAACTATATTGAGAGGATGGGAGGTTGGGAAGGGTGTGCATATGTGATAGGGCTGTGGAGGTGGGTAGTGGGTGAGAAACAGAACGAAATCCTCATCTTCCACAGTGGAAAGTCACTAGAGAATGTCTAAAATAATTGTTTTTAAAATCACAATAAGGCTAGGTGCCGTGGTTCACGGCTGTGTAATTCCAGCACTTTGGGAGGCTGAGGTGAGAGGATTCCTCAAACCCAGGAGTTCCAGGTTGCACTGAGCTATCACTGTAACGCTGCATGACAGCCTGGGCAACAGAGCAAGACCCTGTCTCAAAAAAAAAAAAAAAAAAGTAACAATAAGATAACGTTGTTTCTACATACAGAGGTACATATCAAAAGACCCAGCTAGGAGTTGAATGTGGTTGCTTCTTTGGAAGGTGAAATTGAGGGGAGGGAAGGCAAAAAAACCTGCTTTGCTATTTACCAGAACACCATGTAGAACTGATTCATCTACATGTATATCTTTGATTAAAGTAACATCTAAGCTTTACACTATCTCATTCTGTGAACTCGGGTGAGTTATTCCACCAATTTTGGTTTCCAAGTTCTGCATCTACAAAATGAAGGAGATGGATTATGCAGTCTCCAAGGCCCTCCCTGATTTAACATTCACTCAACATTTCTGCCATGGTAGCTGATCTCCTTCCATTAGAGACTCGGTCCTTAGATCTTTAGGAGTTTTATGTCAAAATATCATTTTCTATAATGGGTGGGGTAACGCTGACAGCTGAGAACAATGCTCTCTGGGGAAAACAATCCCCAAGTACCCTCAGTGACTTTCTAAAGGTCAGGTCCTAGAAGACTCAAAGGCAAAAAGAGATGCCCCTACTTTCTCCTCCCTTTCTTTGTATTAGAGTTTTAAATAACTTGATAATGTATTAATAGAGGATAAGACTACACGTTAGACCTTCCAGTTATTAATTCAGGTTTAACTAAAGACCTTCATCCAAGTCAGGAAATCCCTAACTGTGTGCCAATGGCAGGATATGATTCCAGAGATTAAGGCACACACTTTCCCCTCTGACTAGCAGGATGGCAGGACTAAAATTTATATCACAACTTCATACGCATTTTCCATACGGAGGCCTGGTTTGGAGGGCACGGCTAGAGACCTCAGTACAACCCCAGCTCCTTCTAGGAAAGCCCCTCCTAAGCCTCTCCTATGGGCTTTGTTCCCTGTCTCTGGAGAGAACAAGATAGTTAAGACAGGTTTATAAGATGCACTGAGGTTCTGACTAAATTTTTGTTCCTTGCTCTTAATTCTTATTTGACTTTTTGTAAACATCATGGTCAACAAGGAAAGCCCTTTCTAAGCACCTCCCGAGTACAGAGGAATCTAGGCTTCGCCAAGGCAGAGGCACCTCCTCTCTCTCCCCTCTGCCCAATTCTGGCACCGGGCACACTACAGGCACTGGGGGAAGACTGACTCCCAGGGAATGATGATAAGGGCTCATTAGAAATCAAAAGGCTTGGAGAATCTAGGGAGGGAGAGTTTATAACTTATACCTTTCTCCGCTGGTGGATAAAGACCAAATTTTAGTGCTCAAAATGACAAATGTTAATTATTCATGATATGTGACATAATAAGATGCTCTGTCATTTCCCACTGGCTTTCATATCCTCTATCACAGTCTGACTTCTAGTAATCACTCTCAGCTACCTTTTGAAGGAGACAAGGCAGGTACTATCTGAACTTCACAAGTGGAGAGCAGTCACAAAGAGGTTTTGTAAGTTGCTCAAGAAGATTTCTCAGAAAGTTCTCTAGAAACTGTTAAACTGTTTACCCCTGGGTAGTTATGAGTTTGATGAAGAAAAATGGACTTTACACCATTTTTCACTGCTTAAATTTTTATTTTCCCTATGACTACTACTTTATCATTTCAAAAAAGAAAGAGTTCAATTTTATCAGAAGGAAAGAATGAAGAAAAAAGGACAAGAAATAATTCATTTCTCTAAAGTGATTTCAGGCATCCCTTTTGGTGACTGGGATGGATAAGACATCTCTAATGTTCTTTCACTGTATCTTAACAATGTAAATTTGAGGTATAATGTGACTGGCTAACATTTACTGAGAACTTACTGTGTGGCAGGTGGTATTTTAAATTATTTAGACCTATCCACCCATGAAATCCCTACAACTTTGTGAGACAGGTATAACTATCATTCCCACTTTATTGATGAGGATGCACGCAGAAAGCATGGGGACACTTGGTCAGGGCTGTGGAATCTACATCTTTCTCCACCCTCTGCTGCACAGCGCTCCTGACTTCCGGATTACAAAAGAAAAAAAAGATACCTTCCTGGCCGCCAAGCCTTCAGCTCCATTCCCAGGCCCCCCTGCTCCCTTCACTGTCTGAGGCATCATCACAAAATCTCTCCTTCATGACATGTGGACAGAGGGAGTATTCTCTGAAAGTCAGCTGCTGCGGTTGGGCGGCTGGGAGAATCACATGCATAAGCACTGAGCAGCATGTTGAGGAGGAGGAATTTCCCTGAATCAATCTTGGACGGAAGGCCCACCCTTCCAAAACCTCCCACAGTGTCTACAAGTGTATGGGGGAGCGGGTTGTTAAATGCCATAATTAGGAAGAGTGGAAACAGGTGATCTAATGCATTCTTCTACTACAGCACAAGGGACAGGAACCCCACCCCCACCCCTCCCCCGACTCCATGTCCAGCAGGGAACACAGAGACAGCGCCCTCTGCTGTGTAGGGGGAAAGAGACCAGAGGAAAAGGAGATTGTGTCTATCTGCTTGGGTTCTCTTTCAAGTGTGAGCCAGAGAAATGACTTCTCTTACTTCTTGGACATGGACCAATTAGCTGCTAATTAGCTTGTGTATCAATTCCAACAGGAAAGCTGGAAAATTCTATCTCAACTTAAGCAATGACGCTTGTCCTCCCAAACTTGGTCTTGCCTGTCTCCCACATAAATTCCCTGTATCACACACAAAACATGGTCTCTGCCTGGATCAGAACAGCCAGAAGCCAACAGGCAGAAACACATACACACAACTTCTCCATCAACCTCATACAGACCTCCCCAGAGAGCCCTTCTCAGAGCCTTTTGCAGCTTGATACAAAGGCAGCATGGGAAACACAGACCACAGGGTCCTCAAGAATCCATAAAATAAAAGATAAGAAGAAATGGGTGTTTTGGGGGGTCCAGAAAAAGAAATATGTTGTATACTAGAAATGCTTCAAACAAAGACTTGAGAAATATACAACTGTGAGGTAGCAACCCACTGGATTAGAAGACTCTGGGGCAGTAGAGACTACAAGAACAAATATTGATTGATCATCTACTGCCAAGTAGGATACCGTCTTAGATCAACTAGGTAAGCACTCTCAGGTGGAGTTCTCAATGACAGAAGAGGTATCATAAGTAAAAACCCTAGGGTGGCAGAGGGAACAAGCAGAATGCGCAATAAAGAGACTGTCATGTTGCTCAGGGGAGGCATGATCCCACTATGGGAGGGAGTCAGGGGAGGCCGCTCACAGCTGGAGTGCTTGATGAGGTCCCGAGGATGAATTCTCTTCAGCTATGGTCTCCCAATCACCTAGATAACATTTTTTTAAAAATACAAATTCCTAAACTCCATACGTCAGATCTATTGAATCAATAGCTCCAGGAGTATTACTCTGGAATCTGTGTTTATGATTATTATGGCAAAACATACATGAAAGTAGACAGAATAGTGAACTCCAAGTGCCCATCATCCATCTCCAGCAATCACCTACTCATGACCATTCTGTTTTCACCCATCCCCTTACCTATTTCCCCTCCCCCAGTATTATAGGATCTGTATTTTTTTAAACCAGGGACCCTGAGGCAGTCAGATCTTGGATGTGAACTGGGAACCACTGATGCAGACACAGATTAGGAGCAAGGGAATCCTAGGGACAATGGGGGCAAAGGCTCAGAGAAGTGAGAGGGAATGGTATTTTGGGGATAATGGCAAGTAATCTGGAGTGCCTGAAGGGTGGCAATGGGGATAAGGGCCAAAAGGTCATCAGGGCCATGGGGCCCTGTTAACAGTACAGTGTCTTTGTGAGAAGCACAAAACTCCATTTCCTCTGGGTAGAAAAGCATCCCTTGCTGAGGGCTGAAGCTCCCCATGCAAGTGGAGAGGGGCTGGATGCCTTCCCCCACCCACTACCTGTGCCCCTCACTTCTGCTGGGCCCAAACTACAAAGCTATGCACAGCAGCCCCAGGGCCTGGGGTCTGGTTCCCAAAGATGTTTGGACTTTATCTTATAAGGGCTGAAGGCTGCTAAGAAGGGGAACATGCAACAACCAGTCTGTGTTTTAGAATAGTGGGCAGCAATGGAGGGGAGGTGGATGGATAGACTGGAGGGCAGAAAACCAAGAGGCAGTAAGCTAGTGAAGACAGCGACTACTGCAAACTAGCCAGGGAAGAATGGAGAGAGCTGGGAAGGTCCAACGTTGATGGGGAGAGGTTTAACAGAAGAGATCTTGTGTGGGGCTCTGGAAATAATGCAGGGCTAGATATAAAGGAATGCTGGATACAGAGATGTGAAGAGTCATTGGCATGTAGAAGTTGTCTGAAGCCACGGGAAGGCTGAAATTGCCCAGTGTGTAGAATAAGAATGAAGAGGCATGAAGGCCCTGGGGAAAACCAGCATTTACAGGATGAAGGAGCCAGCCACAGTGATAAGAATGGTTAGGACAATGGGAAGGGAGGTAGGGAGAAGAGAATGGCTCATAGAAGCCAATAGAGCAAAAGTGGTCACAGGTTGGTGAGAGGAAGACATTCATTTAGGGAAGCTGAAATGTAAGGGAAGGTCAAGTTTTGGAGTACCTAAAATGATTAGCAAAGGAGTTTAGAGTTGAACTTGAAAAGGCGGGGTACCAAGTGTCATGGTGTGCAGCATTAGTTGGTGTGTCAGTTACACCTCCTATGCCTGTCATTTACCACGTATGGCTTTGGACACATTCCTTAAATTGAGTCTCTGTATCCCTGCAATAAAATGTTGGTGATTGTACTCACTCTATTAGAGATGGGGAAGACATCTCAAGGAATGGCAGTTTTTCTTCTTGTCCTTGGCACCTAACAATGCACAGCCTTGAAGTACGTGCATTGTATCCAATTCCTGCATCTCTAAGTAGCTTGTAAATTGCTTTCAGGATAGGGATTAAGGCCATTCAGACCATTAACTGAAGTCAATGATCCTATGTTGATATTTATTATGCACAAATCAAGAAGAGCATGTAGAATAAGAATAAAGGAAGATTGAAGGTTTAATAAAAAGAAGAAATGGCCCTTTGAGTTTGAAACTTAGAGAAGGATCCATATAGATGTCCAATCCTACCACAAGGTGAACAGTGGCAGGTGCAGCAATGAAAGTCTCAAATTGCAATTTCTTCACAAAGGAAAGTGTGAAGGATGCAGAGACTCACTCTGGCTAATGGAGCCAGGCAGGCAGTGCTGCATGGGGTTTTGCGGCTGGACAGAGGAGGTACAAATGAGGGCAGAAGCACAGCAAAGTTGGAAATTGGCAGGTGAGTTTGATGAAAGCTAAGAACCTTTGTGGGTGCGAAACAAGGGGTGTGGGAAGTGAGGAGAGAAAGGTGTATGAAGCTGTAGCAGACACAGCCTAAAGTGACCCCCAACTCATGCTCTGGTATAATCCTATAATCTTTTGCCCTTGAGTAAGGTGGAGCCTGTGACTTACCTCTAACCAACAGAATATGGCAAAGCTGATGTGATATCACTACTGGGGTTATGCGACATTATATGGCAAAGGGATATTGCAGATATAATTAAGGCTCAAATCATCTGACTTTGAGTTAATCAAAAGGGACATTATCTTGGGTAAGCCTGATTAGGGCCATTGACAAGAAGGCCCAGACCTTCCCTGAAGTTAGAGACTTACGGCAGAAAACACTTGCTCTGCTGCTGGCCTTGAAGGAGCAAGTCACATGAGTTCTAAAGCTGCAAGGAAAAAAAATCTACCCACAAGCACATGAGCTTGAAAGATGAGCCCAAACTTCAGAAGAGAATGCAGCCCCGGCTGATTCCTCAATCACAGCCTCATGAGACCCTGAACAGGGCATGTAGGTAAGTCATACCTGGACTCCTGACCCACGGAAAGTGCAAGATAATGGATGGGTACTGTTTGACACCATTACGTTTGCGGTCATTGGATATGCAGCAACAGAAAAAAAATGCATGGACTCCCATGGCAAAGGGCCATGAATGGCAGCCTAGGAAGCATGGGCTTTATTATATGGGTTCTAGGAAATCACTGACTGAGGAAGCTTAGAGATGGCAGAAGGAAGGGAAGCCTGGAGTGGGGTTGACCAGAATGCCTTGAAGAACATCTGGCCAGGGCACTGCTCCCAGGAGCAGGTCAGTAATGTTCAGATGAGTAACCAAGTTCTAGGTGAAACCAAGCCAGCTACTCTTCTACCCAATTAAAAATAAATAAATAAATAAATAAAAATAAAATAAAAAAAGAGGAAGCAAAGACCAAGTGAAGAAATTAACAGCATTGAGAAAACCTTAAGGAACTTTAGTGTTCTTGTTGCTAATTATAAATATTTACTCCTCCCAGCATTCCTAACCTCACAGAAAAGCCTGCATAGCCTTGTTCTCTTTATGGAAAATTAGTGTGCGCGTGCATGTGTGTGTGGACGTGCGTGTGTTTCTTGGAAGGGGAGCGGGCAGTAATAAAGGATTGGACGATCTGCAAAAAGTCACTTCCTGTTGGATATTGTCTAGTTCCCATTCCCTGTTCCCCACCCAAGATCATAAACCCCCAGTCCCTCAAGCAACTCCTCCTTCCCTGATTCTATCTGCTGGAGAAAACTAAGCCAAACAAACTCAGGAAGTGGCAAGAGACTGGGAAGGGGAGGAAGTTCATGGCACAGAAGAAAAACGTAAAGAGAATGCCCTGATGTTCAAGGAAGAGGGTGGAGGAGAGAGAGAAATGAAGGTCACACCAAGGTCACCTGGCACCAAGCCTTTAAAATGTCATGCTTGAGCTTTAAATCAAAACTGGCACAAACAGTGGGTCAAATCTCCCAGGGCCATTCAAATACTAACATTCACAGGAATAAACAGCCCCCAAAAAACCCTTCTGTAAGCAAATTGGAACAAACAGCTAATCTAAAGCAGGTTGCTAAGAGATGAGTGGGCAGGAGCTGAAGTCAGTTCAAGTATCTGAAGCATCCTTTATTTTCTTCACTTTCAGCAAAGAGAGGAGGAGAGAAGAAGCTACCTGTAGATGACTCCATGCTGGTGGAGGAACATAAGGGCCGACGTGACCTCTGCAGCATAGAACCGTGAACGAGGCTCATCAAATTTTCGGGAGCGCTGAATCTGAAACATGAGGTCTCCACCATTTACATATTCCATGACGAAAAAGAGGCGGTCCTGAAAGGAGAGAAGAAAATGCCATTTGGGTCATTCGATTGCAGCTGCCCACACAGGCCAGCTTAGTGTGAGCTCAGCATAAGGTTACCAGGAATCAAGGGGGAAGAAGCCTCAAAGGTGGGTGAATCCTGGTAGCACCTGATCCAGAAAGAAGACAAAGGAATAAAGCACACAGATTAGAGTATGAAGTGCAATTTTACTTTTTCTCTGTCTTCCTTTGGTGGGCATCAGCTCGGTCTAGTGGAAGTAGCCTAAATGGACAGAAAGGAGACCGGGATCTTTGATTTTTGTTGCCAACTGGAAGTGTGGCCTTGGACAAGTCTCTGCCCTTTTGGGGATCCAGTTACCTTTATATGTGTGGTAGGTTGAACAACCCTCCTCTAAAAGATATCCAGGTCCTAACCTTTGAATGTGTCAATGTTACCTTATATGGCTAAAAAAAAAAAAAGAAAAAAAAGGATTTTGCAGATGTAATTAAGTGAAGGATCCTGAGACGGGGAGGTTATCCTGGATTACCAGCATGGGTCTTAAATACAATCATAAGTGTCCTTGTAAGAGGCAGGTAGAGGGAGACCTGAGACAGGGAGGAGGAGGCCGAGTGGCCACAGAGGCAGAGATTGGAGTGAAGCCGTCACAAGTCAAAGGATGCAGACAGCCCTGGAAGCTGGAAGAGGCAAGGAGCGGAGTCTCTGGAGGGAGAGTGGCCTGGCCAGCACCTTCATGTAGGCCTAGTGATGCTAGACTCCTGGCTTCCAGAACTGTGAGAGAATACATTTCTGTGGTTTTAAGCCACCAAGTTTGCAGTAATTTGTTGAGGCAGTCCCAGGAGACTAACAGATTGCAATGTGGAATCATGAGACTGTGAACCCCCATTCACTGTGAGGGCCACTTTTTACTTTGGAGGATATTCCTTCCAGGATCCCCTGTGGCTTCCTCCCTCAAGGCAGCCCTCAGAATGGCCAAACCACAGTCACACCTCATTGGAGGTGGCCCCTTCTTACCTGCAATCTATGACAATGTGGGGAGAGGATGGACTGACATTCTCCTTGCACCGTTTCTTGACTATTATACTCTAAGCTCCTAGGGTGTGGGACACTCTGCTAGGTGAGGGCAAAGAATTATAAGCCATTGCTGTCCAGGGGAGCTTACAATCCAGGGGTGGAGATGGAAAATGGGCAAAATGATAAAAAAACAAAATAGGAGCCAAATGCATGAAAAACGCCAGGTGCTAAAAAGATTCAGAGAAAAAGGAGCTCTCTGACTTGGGAGGCCATGGAGGATTTTAGATGTAGCTAGGCCTGGAGAGAAAAAGAAGGTCGGGGGAGGCAGGAACCAATGCCAGGACATGGGAATGGAGTAAGCAAGTTTAGGGGCCAGTAAACTGACCGGATCAGTTGTAGAGGAAGGTTAGCAAAGTAAATGGTGAGGTTTAAGAGGCCAGAGAGGCAGAGCACATTCTTTTTTTTTTTTTGAGACAGAGTCTTGCTCTGTCGCCACGCTGGAGTGCAGTGGTTTGATCTCAGCTCACTGCAACCTCTGACTCCCTGGTTCAGGCAATTCTCCTGCCTCAGCCTCCTGAGTAGCTGGGATTACAGACACACGCCACCATGCCCGGTTAATTTTTGTAACTTTAGTACAGATGGGGTTTCCCCATGTTGGCCAGGATGGTCTTGATCTCCTGACCTCGTGATCCGCCCGCCTCGGCCTCCCAAAGTGCTGGGACTACAGGCGTGAGCCACCGTGCCTGGCTCACGTTCTTAACACATAGCTATAATCTAAGTGAAGCTTCCAGAGGATGTTAGCATATTATTTTCCATTAGGTCTCAGTAAAATTTACCAATGAGCTTCTTTATTTAGGAAGCATATCTATCTTACTACTGACATCTCTTTGAAAATAAAGTCCATAGTTAAGAATTGTTATTAATTCAAACTACTTTCATCCCCACTGCAGTCTCTAGAATTATTCAATCTTTACTGACATTCACAAAGGACCTAAGTCCGGTTTTTCTTCCATTTATTTTGCCCTTCTTCCAGGCCTACCTCGTTTTCTCCCTAGAGTAAAATTTTGTAATCAGAAGTACATGGGCCGCCTTGCTGACTATTTATTCAATCATCCATTCTCCATTCAAATCCTCATTTCAAAAATTAAATGCTCTGGCCAATCTCAGACCATCGGAGTCAGAATTTTTAAGGGTGGGGGCCCGGCCTCAGTAGTTGTAAAAGCTCCTCAGGTGATTCCCATGTGTGGCCAGGGTTGAGAAGCACTGACTCTCCTCCATCTGGTTTCTGCCTAGATATCTTGCATCTGTGCAATATAAGGATTATACATTATTTTGGTCTCCTTTCTGTCGTTTCAAGGATTCCTTCCAAGAACAAAGACTCTTCGACTCATGCATTAGAATCACATGGAAGCTTGTTAGGACACGGATTCCTGAGCCCCCCACTCAGATATCTGGTTCAGAAGATCTGGGGCAGAGTCTGAAAATCTGAATCCTCTAACAAGTTTCCGGGCAATGCTGGCAGGCCAGGGACAACACTGTGACAGCCTCTGCCCTGGAGCACTGGGGCAAGCCTTTCACATGGGAAGTACAGCTGGATCGTTCACTGAACACTAAACCACACTACCTGAAACAGCTACTGAGGTGCCCATTCCATAGTCACCGGCCCTGGACTTGGACTTTAGCAACAATGGAGTATTTCCTTGACTGTGTTTAGGAGAATCCAGATCTCTAAAGGGGAAGAACCTCCCCTCCCCATCATCCTCCCTGGCTGCTTTTTATTCTACCAACACTGGACGCAGTTTTTAAGAGTAGGGGCTGTGGGGTGAGAAAGAGGCGTTCCCATATCGGTTTTATCACTCACTGGCTGCAAATGACTCCGGCAAATGCCTTCGACTCTCTGTGCTCAGTTTTCTGATCTGTAAAAAATGAGGATGGGCCGGGTGTAGTGGCTCACGCCTGTAATCCCAGAACTTTGGGAGGCCGAAGCGGGCGGATCACTTGAGGCCAGGAGATCGAGACCAATCTGGCCAACATGGCCAAACCCCGTCTATACAAAAAATACAAAAATTAGCTGGGCATGGTGGCGCGTTCCTGTAATCCCAGCTACTCAGGAGGCTGAGGCATGAGGGAGAATCGCTTGAGGTTGGGAGGTGGAAGTTGCAGAGAGCTGAGATTGCACCATCGCACTCCAGAATGATTGAGTAATAGAATCTGCCTTACAGAATTCTCATGAAGGTTAAATTATATGTTAAAATGCCTGGCTCAAAATGAAGATTGGCTGTGACTGTTGCTATAGATGGTATTTGAGCAGTTATCATCTTAAGTCTTCATTTTCTCTGACCTCTCTGCAGCTTTCTTCCCTGACCACATCCTCTTTCAACACACACTTGTTTCCCTTGGCTTTCAGATTTCCCCCCTAAATTTCTGGCAGGGCTTTCTCTGCCTCTCTCATGGGCTTCGCCTCTTCCCAGCTGTTAAGTGTTGGAATCCCACAAGCCTGGGCTCCAGATGCTCCCCATCTTCACTGAGTGCTCACTGAGGATCTCCTCCACGCCCAGTTTCCAAGGCACTTCTATGCAGATGACTCACAAGCTCAGACCTCCATCCTAGACTTCTGTTCCAAGCTCCAGACCACTCATCCAAATGTGGTTCTGACATCTCCATCCAGATGCCCCAAAGGCACTCAAACCCAACATGTCCAAAACTGACTTCACGATCTACCCCAATGAACTAGGTCTCATGGCAAAGCTTCACCCTTCAGAAACCTGAGTCATTTAATACCTCTCTCTCCCTCAGTCCTCAACAAGTCCTGTCATGTTTACTTATCATACCTTTGCATTTCGTACCTTTTCCCCCGTATACTTGTCCATTTCTCTCTCCCTCTCTACCACCATCACGCCCACCATTCTGGCCCAAGCAACTATCATTCCTTGTCTAGATTTTTGCAGATGCCTTGCTGCTGATGCTCCCCACATTTACTCCAGTTCCCCCTCCAAATGCTGGTCATGCTCTAGGTAGAGGGACCCTGCTGAAACAGAAATCTGCTTGTAACCCATCCCCCTTCCTCCTCTAAGTCTACTGCTTAGTTTTTTGAGACAGTCTCGTGCTGTCACCCAGGCTGGAGTGTAATGGTGTGATCTTGGCTCACTGCAACCTCGCCTCTCGGGTTCAGGTGATTCTCCTGCCTCAGCCTCCCAAGTAGCTGGGACTAAAGGCAAATGCCATCATGCCCAGCTATTTTTTGTATTTTTAGTAGAGATGGGGTTTTGCCATGTTGCCCAGGCTGGTCTTAAACTCCTGACTTCAAGTGATTCACCCGCCTTGGCCTCCCAAAATGCTGGGATTACAGGCATGAGCCACCGTGCCCAGACTCTATAGCTCGATTCTATTAAAGTCTCCCTGGTACTCTAGGAATAAACGGAAAACTCTCCAATATGCCTCAAAGTCTATGTGGTCTTCTTAGTCTTCTCCTTTCCAGCTGTCCCTTGTTCCCTCTGCCCCAGGGCTTTATTCACGCTGTTCTTTCTGCCTAGAATGTTTTCTCCCCTGCCTTCCTCACCCTTCAGATCTCAGCACAACCATCTTTTCTTCCAGGAGGCTGCCCCTGACTTCTCTGACAAGGTCAAATCCCCCTCTGATGTGCTACACTCTCTGTTGTAGCATTCAGCGCAGCAGAATGCTGACCTTCAAATCTAACACATTTGAGGTGTTATTTGTGTAATTAATTTATGACTTTCTCCCCCCGTAGTCTGTGTGCTTCATGAGGGCAGGAACTGTTGGTAACTCTGGCTTGCTGTTTTTTAAGGGAATTGAACTAACCTGAAAGAGAAGTTGTTATAATCTCTTTTAAAAACAAACACCTTGTAAATAGAAGAACTAAAAAATGTTAGGGGGCTATAAGAAGCAAAGAGTGATCTAAATATTTATATCTGCAGGCCAGGTGTAGGGGCTCATGCCTGGAATCCCAGCACTTTGGGAGGCTGAGGTGGGAGGATGGCTTGAGGCCTAAACAACATAGCGAGACCCTGTCTATAAAAAAAAATTAAAAAGTTAGCCAGGCATGGTGGTGCACACCTATAGTCCCAGCTACTGGGGAGGCTGAGGTGGGAGGATTGCTTGAGCCCAAGAGGTGAAGGCTTCAGTGAGCCGTGATCACACCACCGTGCTCCAGCCTGGGCAACATGGTGAAACCCTGCCTCTAAAAAAGTGTGTGTGTGTGTGTGTGTGTGTATGCATAACTGCAAATTCTTACTGCTTAGCTAGTTAAGTTAGCTAGTTAAGTCAGCCTGCTGCTGTGAGCCTGTGTCTGCAGAATCTCGAGCTGGGTGCCCACTCTCACCATTTCAGAGGGTCTGTCTATATCAACACCTCAGTATTTGGTTACAGACTTGAGTGATTCTTTTGTTCTTTGGGTAGTTGTCTTCACTTCCCAGTGAGATGTTCAGCTCCTTGAGGAACACACTTATTCTCCCTAGCAATCCTAAGCAATATTAGCTCCAAACTCCACACCTGAGAAGGTGCTCAAGCAAAATCTGCTCATCCAACCTTTGCTCCAGGGAGCACCATGAGAGGAGGAATTTTTGTTGCTTTAGTTCCTTACTGTAGTCCCAGCAACTAGAATTGAGCCAGGCATATAGTGGGTTCCTATTATGTCTGCATCAAATGTCTGAGTTCTTGAATACCCACCATGGACAAGGTTCAGATTGCTAGAAACTCAAAGGTAATCCAGAGCTGGTTTCCCCATGTCATTTCTATTGTAAAACCTCATCTTGAGCTATTCTAACTTTAGCCCATTTTGAACTTTAGTTTTAACTTGCTTTCTACTCAACAGAGCTCCATGTTCATGACCCCAAAGCATGATCAACTCTTTTTTTATACATTCAGGCTGTTTTAAAAGCAAGGTAAAAGTTTCATTTCCCCTCCCTTTACTGAGTCTGCATTGTTTCTGACCTTCAAATCTAACACATTTGAGAAGCATGTTTTGATGCAGGGTGAGAACTCAAGTCATTCTGAGAACTGCTTAATTACATAAACTGAAATCAAAAGAAAGCTGGCAAACCCGGCAGCTACTCATTAATCCCCTCTTGGCATAGGTAGAAAACAAAACAAAACAAAACATCAACTTCCTGGTAAAGTAAGCAAATATGTTTTCTGAGGTAATCAAAGATTTTAAAAGCCTTATTCCACCTCCTCCTCCCTTAATCTCACCTGAATGTCTAAAAAGTTACGGTCTTGTGATAGCAAGTAAAATAATAAAATTAGGAAAGAGATTATGTGTCACGGCCATTTAGGGTAAGAATAGTTAATAATGACCTTCGAGCTGGAAGAACCACACCGTGTGTTTGAAATTCCCATCGGGCTCCATTTTCCCAGAGCGCTAACCTTTCCTGCCTTTGAAGAGAAAACTAGGCCTGTCCTGTTTGCCTTTCAAGGTGTGACAGATAGCCAGAGGCTTCCCCTCAGCAGCAGTTTGGTTTCTTTGGATACACAGATTCTCCGTCACCTGTCAGCTGTTTATACGTGCAAAGATTTTATAGCTCTTACATCAATTTCACATAAATGACCAACTAAAGACCAGGCTTGGAACAGCCCTTACTTGATGTGCTGGTGACAGCATGAGCAATTTCTCCAACGTACCATATAAAGAAATTGTGGGTCCTAATTTCACACTCTAAAACATCTTCTCCCCTCCATGTCTATATCATCTAACCTATCAATGGCAACAGGTCTTTCCTGGGTGCCCAGCTTTTGGGTACATGGCTGGGGGATATAGAAGATGACATAAGCCATGGCTTGTGTTTTTCAAGAGCTCGAAACTGAAGACAGGAAATCATGGAAAGCAGCACTAAATGTTGTATAATTATGTGCTAAACTCTCCTGTATCAAATCAGATTGTAAAGCCTATGTATCTGGATTGTATCTTAGCACCCCCTAGAGAATAATCATCTTTCATCCAGGCTTTATCACTTAGAGAAGATCATTATACAAAACAGTCCTATGGAAAGTCCTATATTTTCTTTCTTTCTTTCTTTCTTTCTTTTTTTTTTTTTGATGGAGTTTTGTTCTGTCACTCAGGCTGGAGTGCAGTGGCATGATCTCGGCTCACTGCAGCCTCCACCTCCCGGGTTCAAGCAATTCTCCTGCCTCAGCCTCCCGAGTAGCTGGGACTATAGGCGGACGCTGCCACGCCTGCTAATTTTTGTATTTTCAATAGAGATGGAGTTTCACCATGTTGGCCAGGATGGTTTTGATCTCATGAGGTCACCATGATCCACCCGCTTCGGTCTCCCAAAGTGCCAGGATTACAGGTATGAGCAACCGTGCCTGGCCAGAAACTCCTATATTTTCTATAATATAACTGGTGTTGATGAAACTGACCACTGCTATAGGAATTTGTTTGAGATAAAGCTGAACTGGGGCAAAGACTACATTTAAGTAAAATCTTGAACAATGTGAGTGGGAAGAGGAGAAGGCCTGGTAAATTAGAAGCACAACCTTGAAGGGCAGAGGTAAGCAGAGATGAAAATTACATGTGGGAATGAGGAAGGCAGGTGTGAGCTCAGTAAAAAAAAACTGTCATTTAGGGAATAGTGCATAGATGCAGGGAATAGGTAGGAAGGAGACAGAAAAGTGCTTCTGAGAACATAGGTAGGAAGTAAATAACCCTAAAGTCTTTTTTTTTTTTTTCTTTGAGACAGGGTCCTGCTCTGTCACCCAGCCTATAGTGCAGTGGCACGATCATAGCTCACTGCAGCCTTGAACTCCTGGGCTCAAATGACCCTCCCACTTCAGCCTTCTGAGTAGTTGAGACTACATGCATGTGCCACCATGTCCAGCTAAGCTTTTCTTTTTTAGAGACAGGGTCTTGCTATGTTGCCCAGGTTGGTTTTGAACTCCTGGCCTCAAGTGATCCTCCTGCCTCAGCCTCTTACAGGCTGGGATTGCAGGTGTAAGACACCATGTCCAGCCCCTGGAAGTCTTTGGAGTTGTAAAATGGCATCTAGTTGATTTTAAGGAAAACTCTTCTGGAAGCAGAGTTCAAGGTGAATTGGAAGAAGGCAGCCTGAAATTACTCTCTCTCTTCCCCATTTCCATTGTCCAAAATGTTGTATTGTCTTTGAAGAAGATAAACAAGCAATCCTCATTCCTCACTACTACACTTCCTTGGTAGAAATGAAATAAACATACAGCCACTTTGGGAAACTTAACCAAATCAAATTTATTTCCCCATTTCTGAATGTTAAGCCACAAAGAAAGTACAACCATCATTACAATAAATGAAAACAGTAAATAATGAGTGGGACTTTCCAGCTCTAAAGGAGACAGACTATGTGTGAACTACAGGCAGAGCCTTGTTGAGTCAGTGTCCCAGAACTTCCAACTCTGTATTGCTAGGAGGTCAGTGTAGATAATAGAAAGAAGGATTTTTTTTTCTTACTGGGGACTTGTCTGTCAATTCATACAGAATGAAAAAGTCTCATCTGAGTAATAATAATTTTTAGTAATGTCAATTTTCCTATGCAATAATAACAAAAATAATCACCTTAATGATGTTTAAAAAGTCATTTTCACATGCTTTCAGCCCTTCTTCTACTAGGCCTTCACCCCCTGCTAACTCCCATTGTTCAAAGCCATACACAAGTGTGTAACAACCTTCTTGTGGTCTTTCCCCGAATTCAGGGTTATCACAACCAAACTCCTATAGCAAAGGCCAATTCCATCCACACCAATTGTAAGATGGGATGTATAAAATGGGTTTTCACATGGCTAGTTCTTTTCTTTTTCCCTTTCTTTCTAAATGCAATGCTGTATTTTTATTATTTCTTTTTTTAAACTACTTTTTGAGGTCTGATTGACGTACAAAAAGCTGTACATATTTCATGTATACAACTTGATAAGCTTGGAGATGAGTATACACCCATGAAACCATCACCACAGTCTATTCCATAAACACATCCATCACCTCCCAAAGCTCCTGTCCATTCTTTTTATTATTATTATATTTTGGCACGCGCGTGTGTGCGTGAGAGAGACAGAGAGAAAACTTAAAATAAAATCTCCAGTCTTAGCAAATGTTTAAGTATACAATACAGTATTGTGAAATTGACACTATGCTGCCCAGCAAATCACTAGGACTTACCATCATCTTTCCTAACTGAAACTTTGTACCTCTTTTTGAACACCTCCCTGATTCCACCTCCACCAGCCTCTGGAAGCCACCAACCTATTCTACTCTCTGCTTCTATGAGTTAGACTATTTTAGATTCATCAGGTAAGTAGTATCAGATAGTATTTATCCTTCTGTGTCTAGGTTATTTCACTTAGCATAATGTCCCCCTGTTTCATTCACGTTGTTCCAAATTTCTTTCTTTTTTAAGGTTAAATAATATTCCATTGTCTGTAGACATGGTTCTTTCTAATAATGATTGTCTATAAGTCAGAGAGGGCAGAGTCCATCCCACTTTTGGTAAAAGGGGAGATGCCTTTTTTGTTGGAGAAAAGGCTCAATTCAATTACAATTGGCCAAATAGTAAAAATTCCACTCTATAGTCTGCTAGTTGAAAAAGTGAAAATTTTATTCACATACATCTGATATTTGTTTCCAGTTCCTTAAAACTATGCTTACTTGACTTAAACAGGATACCCCAAGTTTAGAGTGACCTAAAGCTGCACCAAACTGACTCACCCAATAAAACTCAAATAAACATTTCCTGCCTCTAATTAGAGCTGCACTTATCCCAGGGAATGACCTCAAATTACCGCCACCCTGTCCCACTCACTTCCATCTGTGTGTGAAAGCCAGGGGAAAGAAGAAAAGTTTTGGTCCAATAGATCAGAGAACACTTTCCTTTTCCAGGGGTCATCAACATCTTAGGAAAAAGAAGTTTTCATCCCATGATATGACAGCACAAATGGAGCAGCCCCCAACTAGGCTACATCTCGTTAATGCTGACCACCAGAGCGATCTCCTGCCACGAACAATAGCAGCATCTAAAGTTAAGCAGGAATGGTGTGTTGTTAGTTTCCTCTTTGAAAATGACAGAATCAGGAGGGTTTGAGACGGGGAACCCGGCCAATACAAAGCACAGTGGTACTGTTTTGCAGAGACTCTTTCTTTTCCTCCATTGCATGACCAGCATCAATGTCCAGGCTGAATCATCACTTTCCAGTATCCTGGCTTCCTCCTGGTTTCGCCCCACTGGCTGCTTTCTCTATCAATTGCCATTTGTGGGGCATGGCATCTGGCTACTGTCCTCTGTCCCTGGCTGTTCACCTGGACTTCAGAAAAGCTGGAAGGCTTCAGGAACCTTTGCCTCAGGCCTCTACCCAACGCTGCATCCTCATCATCTTGCAGAAGTTTCACTCTCTGGTCTGCCCATTCTGGCCAAGAGGATGCCTTAGCCAAATCCCTTTTTGATGTTATCAAGAATTTACCTATTTATTGAGAGACAGGGCCTCACTCTGTTGCCCAGGCTGGAGTGCAGTGGCATGATCTTGGCTCACTGCAGCCTTGGCCTCCCAGGCTCAAGCGATCCTCTCACCTCAGTCTCCTGAGTAGCTGGGACTACAGGTGCATGCCACCATGCCTGGCTAATTTTTCATATTTTTTTGTAGAGAGAGGGTTTTGTTATGTCACCCAGCCCCAGGCTGGTCTCAAACTCCTGGACTCAAGCAATCTGCCTACCTCAGCCTCCCAAAATCCTGGGATTACAGGTGTGAGCCACTGCATCAAGCCAAGAAATAACTTAAATAGAAATCAAAAAACAGGTTGCTCACTGGCACCTGTTGCCACCAGTAGCCAGCTGTTTGCAGCCAAAGTTTAGGACCTATGGAATATTTCTTACAAGATTTTTGAGCAGGCTGGGCACGTTGGCTCATGCCTGTAATCCCAGCACTTTGGGAGGCTGCAGTGGGTGGATCACAAGGTCAGGAGATCGAGACCATCCTGGCTAACACAGTGAAACCCCGTCTCTTCTGAAAAATACCAAAAATTAGCCGGGTGTGGTGGCGGGTGCCTGTAGTCCCAGCTACTCGGGAGGCTGAGGCAGGAGAATGGCGTAAACCCAGGAGGCGGAGCTTGCACTGAGCTGAGATCGCGCCACTGCACTCTAGCCTGGGCGACAAAAAAACCATTTTTGAGCGTAGAAATAAAAGTATTCTTGTTCTAATCCCATTTCCCCAACCCAGCCAAAACCCATATGATGGCTTGCCCTCTACCAATGCTCTTCCTGTAAGCTCAGGCGATTCCCCACGACCCGGTGTGGGGACTGCATCAGACTCTGCCTGTTTCCCACATCTACACCTTCCTGTGTCCCAGGCAGGACATAAGAGGCTGACAGCTGGTGTTCAAAACACCCCTTGTAGATCCTCATCTGTCCAGGCTCAGTGCATGTGCAGCTCAGTAAAGAAGAACTCAGAGTCTCCCTGGTCTCCAATCACTGATGCTGGAGCTGAGCCCCCCACAGAACCTATGCAGCCCACGTGGCTGCCACTCTGATTCCAGAAACTCAAGAGTCACCTTATCAGTTCCTGTACCAACAAAAAAAGCAAAACCTACAGAGGTCATGCTGGAGTTCTGATTTCCAGGAGGCTCAAGTACTGAATACTGCAGTAAATAAAACCTGCAGTCCTGGGTTAGGTCAATCCTTGAACCATTTCATCGTGGCTCCTCCTGCTGCTATTGTGGTTGTTGTTGCTGTTTTTTCTATCTTTGTTTTGTTGTTGTTGTTTGTTTCTTTGCTTGTTTAATTCATTTTTTTTTTTTTTTTTTTTTTTTGAGACGGAGTCTCGCTCTGTCACCCGGGCTGGAGTGCAGTGGCTCGATCTCGGCTCACTGCAAGCTCCACCTCCTGGGTTTACACCATTCTCCTGCCTCAGCCTCCCGAGTAGCTGGGACTACAGACGCCCGCCACCTCGCCCGGCTAGTTTTTTTGTATTTTTTAGTAGAGACGGGGTTTCACCGTGTTAGCCAGGATGGTCTCGATCTCCTGACCTTGTGATCCGCCCGTCTCGGTCTCCTAAAGTGCTGGGATTACAAGCTTGAGCCCCCGCGCCCGGCCTGTTTAATTCTTCTTAGAAAAAAATCCTGCTGACTAACCAGGGGATTAGAACATGCCCACATCGATATTAAAATGACCAGCCGATTCAGGGAAAAACAATCAAGGAAACATTTTTCAATCTCTTGTATGTAAAACCACCAACCTGTTAACTGACTCCTTCACTTTACAACCAGTTGTCAAGTCACAATGATTCTTTTCTTACCCTTTTCTTTTCTAAGAATATGCAAAATTCTTGTGACTGTTTTAAAGATAAGCAAATCAGGCCAGGAAGCTGACCCCCACAATAAACAGGCACATCAACATTTCCCTTCAATTGTGGGAAGGAACCATAACCTGCTTAGATGGAAATATTTAGGTTGCTCACACTACACAAAGAGAGGGAAAAAAAAAGCTGCCCCCTCTTACCTTCCCTGGTAGAGTGTAGCAGCCAGGACTGATCCTACCGCTAAGAGATGACATGTGAGAGCATCTGTTCAGCTTCCAGACCTGATCATACATGCATAGTGTGGTCTGTGCAGCAGTTACTCAGGTATCCAGTGAAACAGTATTTCTCCACCCGGAATACTGGAAGGACGGTGTCTCTCTTCCATCCCCAAATGTATTCATTTACCAGGACGTGACTCATGCCTGGTAAATTCAACCACACTGACATTTTCCCTTCCTGATCTGCCACGGAGATTTCTGTCTGCATCAATTTGGGTCCCTGATTAGTCTCAGAACAGTCTTCGGTTGAAGCAGGACACAGCCTGGAATGTGGAAAGCAACAGCTCCTGCTACTCCTCTTGGGTTCAGCTGGTCAGACCACACGGTCAGTGTGGTGTCGGACACTGTGCACTACACCGAACGCTGACTGAGTAGAGTTCATCCAGAGGAAGGCAAACAGGAGGGCGAGGAGAAGCCAGGACCTCCGAGAAGCAGCTGAGGGAAGTGCAACAGCCAGCCCCAGTAAATCCAGTCTTAGAGGAGACTGGCAATCTGAACTGAATGAATGGGCAAATAAAATAAGTATCAGACAAAGGACAAACTGAAGAGAAACTCTTAAAATATTTGAAGGATTTCCACATTGGAAGGAGATTTGGTCTGTGTTACTGCAAAGGGTCAAACTAAGCCCAGTGGGTAGAAGTTACAGCAAGGTCCCTTTGATTACACTAAGAGAAAAACTTCTAGTAACTCCAACCCTCTGTGCAACATCGGATCCTTGCTGCCTTGTTCTGTAATGAGTTCCTTCCAACCTGGGGGATGCTGGCCTCGGCTGGATGATCACTTTTGCAAGGCTATGAACAGAAATACTCTTTGTTCACTGAGAGGCTGGACCAGATGAGCTGGCAGACGTTTAGAACCCCTTGGTAGCATTTTAAAGCATATAGATTTCCAGGCCCCTCTATCAAAGCTTCTGATTCTGGGGTGGGCCCTGGGAATGTGCATTTTTTTTTTAATTCCCCAGGTACTTCCCACTGATTAGTGGGGGTTGGGAACCAGTGGACTAGGCAGCTGCTGGGGTGCCTTCTAACATGAACATTTGGTAATTCTACTGCATTTTGGTTAGCATTTTTCTCTGATAATTTCATGTGTTGGTAAATCTAACTAAAGAGTCATTTCTTGGACCAGTGGCTTTTAGTCTTCTATCCCAGCACACTGATGGACAAAGTACACCCCATCAAAACCATGGCTTCCTACGACAGGTATCTCATGGAGTTCCCAGGGCCATGTCTCCTGTATCTGACCATGTCTCTACAATGCCTAACACCATACTGGGCTCATGTGAGCCACTCCAGGAATGCCTAACATTTAAAGCATTTACTGTTTAGTTGATACTATGCTGTGTTGGATTTTCATAACTGTGGGGTCATATGAAATCAAATTGAGGACCTGAAGGTCCCACCCATGTCTAGATAGCTGTGGTTTCACTCCATAATTGCATTTCTTGTCCCACTTGGCTGACTTTTAGTCTTATAGACATGTTGTTGGATTCACATGCATGGCTGCCCAGAACCAAGTAAACCATTTCATGATGGTAAGAAAGTGTGGTTGACATCTCCACTCTGCTAAATCCCTTTTCATGTTCTGACTGCTTTAATAAAGCTGAAATTAAAATGTGCTAATCCAGGGGAAACTGGAAACTTGGAAATAATACACTAACGTAAACATACAACTCAATCCTGTGGATTCTGAACACTTGATCACATTGTTTTAAATCTTAAGTGGCACAGCTGGTGGCTGAAGGCACGCTGAAGAGGATTTCCATACCACTTCACTAATACTTTCATTTGATGACAGATAAAGCGTGAAAATGTTTTTTTTAATTATTAAATTCTTTGATCTCCATATTTCCATTCAGATTTACTCTGAACACTGAGCAGTGTGGTGAGATAAACCTATAAATATTTGCTATAATAGTGCGGGGTCTTCTGTGAAGAATTGTTGAACCATTGTTTTGCTGTCGGAAGAAGGTGCTGAATTCCTGCATGTGTTTAACATATGTGAGCAGAGACTCCAGTCAACACCATGCAGTCTGCATTAAGCAGGCATAGGTAGCTGTAGGAGTGGAACAAAGCAACCTGTGTTTAATCTGTTCACAAATCTTTTGTTCCTAAATACTTGGAAAGGTGGTTAGAGCAAGTAAGGGAGAGATACAGGACTGGGTGGAAGCTTTGATTTAGACTGATGGCTGACCATTCAGATAGGAGGCTGGTCTCTCTAAACACATAAATTCATTATCTAAACAGAGTGGGTAATGTCACAAACGCTTGGGAACCTAACTGAAACAGTTCATGATTTGACTGTTGTCAGTCCCTGTTTGGGCACTCCTTCCATGGATGTTTTCAAAGTTTCCTAGAGCTTTCTTCATCCTGCATTCTCACTGGTGTGGTATAGTGGCTCAAACTTGGCCTCAGAATCCTGACTGCCTGGGTTCAAATCCTAGCTCAGCTGCATGAACTGGCTGCATGAACTTGGACAAAAGGAAATGTTGGTTTCCCTATTTGTAAAATTGAGATTCAATAGTAGCTACTTCATGGAAAACTAAAATAATGTATCTTTATTGTAGCTGCCTACCCCTTAAAAACTGCTCAGAAAAATATTAGTTCTGATTTTTCATTCACTAGTCTTCATTCAGTAGCTGCCCATGGCTCCATGATGAACACATTTCAAATCAGCTGACTAGTATATATTTATAGAGGATTTCAAAAAGGCTACAGTCTGGTTGGAGAGATGAGAAACTCCAGTGAAATACATTAACATTATTAGATGATATTTTATTATTGGGAAGTTTCCATAGAAGAGTGGGGACTTAGGGGGAGGACGTCAAAATCAGTAGGGTTTAGGTTTTCTGGGTGCAGGAAAGCCACGAGGGCATGGGCATCTCTACTCATTTGGTTTACTTAAGAGAACAGTGATGAGACCTAGCTGTTTGGAGCAAACCATCTCCATCTTGGCCTTTTTATTTTCTTAGAAAATGAGAATCTAAGGCAAATGTGAGGACATAATTAACAAGTAAAGAGTAATCATGGTTATCATTTATTGAGCACCTCCTATTTTCAAATATAAGCTACTTTTCCATTGATGTAAGAATTCTGAAAGCCACTGTTAACATCCACATTTGACACAAAGATGCAGAGGCTCAGAGGAGTTGACTTGCCCAAAGCCATAGAAATAGTGAGTAGTAGAGCCAGAATTTGAGCCCATGTCTGTCCCAAAGCCAGGGCTCTTTCTGTTACTCCAGGAGTCACCCTCAACATTATTTAATAGAGCTGTCAATAAAATGCCTTTTTTTTTTTTTTTTGGAGACGGAGTCTTGCTCTGTTGCTCAAGCTGGAGTGCAGTGGCATGATCTCAGCTCAATGCAACCTCCACCTCCAGGGTTCAAGCGATTCTCCTGCCTCAGCCTCCCAAGTAGCTGGGGCTATAGGTGCGTGTCACCACACCCAGCTAATTTTTTGTACTTTTGGTAGTGACAGGGTTTCACCATGTTGGCCAGGATGGTCTTGATCTCCTGACCTCGTGATCTGCCCACCTCGGCCTCCCAAAGTGCTAGGATTACAGGTGTGAGCCACTGTGCCCAGCCATAAAATGCCATCTTTTATACATCAAAAATGAAGGTGCTTGAGGCTAAGTTTCAAAAATATGTATTGGGGTGCACACAGGACGCCTCTGCTCTGGTTATATTTATAGAGGTGGTCTTGAGTCTCTAGAACACAAAGTCTCTGCTACCTTTTGAAGGAGCACAACAGTTCTCCCTGTGACCAAAGGGCCCTTCCCTTCTTTAGAGTCACCTAGAGTCTAGGTGAATACAATGTCATGTCTTTCATACAGTGGGCTGCTTTGTGGCAAACTCCACCATCTGGACATCACTGCAAATCAGTAAGAGAGAAGAGGTCCTCTGATTGGGAAAGGAAACACCAGCACCAGGACCCACATGCTATTCAACAGCAGAAGTGAACGTCATGTGTGAGTCTGTCGGCTAAGTACCACTTTGTGGTTCTGTCGGTAAAATTCAGGTTAGGATTTCAACCTTAAGAAAATTCCATTCTTCCCAGCTTAGGAAATAAGGGAATAGGTGACCGCAAGAAATGCCCCAAAATTGCCAATCTGGAACTATTTAAAGCACGAAAAGCAATCCTAACTTCTTACAGCCCTTCTTACAGCCAACTGTTACACCAACGTTGCCAAGAAAAACTAAAATAATATTCAAAAATCTTTTTACCAAGACTTTAAAATTCATGCTAATTTTATTGTAACAGTGATGCTATTGCTATGAATGATTATGCAATGATTCAGTTTGGAAGTTTTTTCCATCAAAGTGGTATACTGATTTATAATAGCCCATATTAACTGTGTCATGTGGAAACCTGAATTTCCTGATAAGCGCTAGATAAATGAATGGAATCAAAATACAGGAAACTGATTTTTTAAATGGTTAGAAAACATATGAATGAGTTTTATGTTCTAAACTCTAAGTACGCTATAGGTGTTCTTATTGTTGATTGGAGTATTTTTTGCAAAGTATATGCTTTAAAAAAATCCTTACGTACAGGAACATATTTTAGATGCATACCATATCAGTATCCAGAAAAGGCCTACCAACAGCCTTCATAAACCACTTCAGACAACAGTTATATCATTTCAACTTCAATACTTAGTGACTGGCAAGTTGGAGAGATTTCACTTTCCAGGTGGTGAGCAACAGGTAAGTGAGAATACAGCAGAGGCTACCATGTAAAAGAAAGTCTCCAAAATGCCCTGGTCTGTCTGCTCACTAGAAGACATGCCACTTCTCCTCTTCCAAGCATCTTCAGTGATTCTTCAAAGCATCTCCATTGTCATTTGGAAGCAAGCCCCAGTTGTAAGCAGCAGTGCTTTCCACACTTGGGCATGCAGAAGAATCAACTGGACACTTTTTACAGCGTACTTCCTGGACTCCACACCCAAATACTCTGATTCTGCAGGGTCTAAGCTGGGACCGGAGATTCTGCATTTCTAAGAGGCTCCCAGGTAATGCGATGTTGCCAGTCTAGGGATCACACTTGGAGTCGCAAGGGCCAGAGCTCCCCTCGTCCAGTGGTAATCTAAATTTCAATCTGGTATCTCACAACTCCCTACTTGAGCTCATTTCTTTTAATATCACAACCACTTCCTGCTCTTGGTTACTTCTGAGGTATTTGGTTAACTGCTCCAAGTCTTTCCCATCTACATGCCAGGCATTTCCTATCCTCCTCTTCCTTGGTGATGCCTTTGCAAATGAAGACAGCCCTTGGAGAACTCTTCTGCTTCTGAATTCACAGCAATCCTTAAACTACACATCTGATGATTGATTTTATTCTGTATATGACAACCTTCTACCATTGCCTTGTATTGTTACATCAGAGAGAGATTTTTAAAGTTGGTATTATTTTTCTACCCTTCTTCAACTGGTCTTTCTCAGTCCTCATGAGTAGGAATTATACCTTGCACCTAATGGTACACCAATAAATAATGACTGATTAATTAGATATATCAATTAATATATTTAATATTATTTTGGTTCTGCTCTGCTACGATTATCTGAATTACCAAGGTGGGTGAGCACCATTACTCTAGAAAACCCAATTCAACACTGTTTTATGATCTTGTTTCCCAGGGCAGCCCCTGAAGTCTCTTTCTGAATCCTTTACTGGACCTAGCAGAGTAGGCATGCTCATAAGTTAGATAGCCTATGACTCAAGTGGCTCACCAAAATAGATTATTATTTTTTTCATCCTGGATACAGACCAGCTAAGGTTTATACTAATTCGTGACCTTCTTTTAAGAATCCCCAAAGGGAGATTCTACTCACCGATAATGTAAAAGTGTAGACAAATCACCAGTCTCTCTCATAAACAATGAAAGTGAAAGATGTTTCCATTGCATTCTGACTAATCCCTTAGCGAGTGATATAATCAGTAAGCCAGTAAGGAAACCCTGCCTTCAACGAGAATATGATGTAAAAATTGTGCATTCTCTTGCAATACTGACCCATGAACAATCTAATGCCAGGAAACCCACAACAAATGCCTGGAATACCGGCATTCCAGATTCACATGACTTTTACTGTACCCCTACCTTGCGTTACATTCTTGGTCTGTAGGGTTAGGAGAGTTAGCTAAGTAGTTATTACCAAGTGGTCTAGCTTGGTAAGGATGGGCAATCCCTTCACTGTAGACCTCCAGGCTCTGCTTTAAACTAACTGGAAGTTTTATGCATTAATTTTGTGAATGCCATTCAATGTTCAGTAGATAAGTTGTGAGCATCTATTATGCAAGCGGCGTTCCTGTAACACATAAAGTGCCCATTCTTCTGTTGCTCAGAACTCTAAGACGTGTCCACCCTTGAAATTACACATGGTGTTTCATTTTGCACCACGTAGGCTGGGCCCAAACCTGAAGACGCACCGAACACGCGGAAGAGACGAGAAAGACTGCAGCGAGCAAAGGCCAGGCCACGGCACAAAACTCACTGCCTTCGGCTAACAGGCACTCCTGTCACCTCTGCCTTCCAAGTCGCGCCAAAACTGCCTCTCAGATGTCACCTCAGGCCATTTATTGTGACTCTGAACCACTACTTTAAGTACCATTCTTTTCCTATTAATCCAAACTGTTTAAATAAAATTATTTTGATGGACAAAGACTCAGTATATACAATGCATGTCATTCATTTGGCACTTGTTCAAATAGGATATGGTGATGTCTTGTATAGGACCAGGCTGAACATTTATCTGTAGAAAGAAATGCATTGCTTGGCCAGTTAACAGCCAATGCAAATGTAGACAATGTTTTAATAATTTAAGAACAGAAAGAAATTTTGGGCATAGCAGTAACAACTACCTATTTAGCAAATGTGCTGGTTAAAATGATCCTTATCTTTTTATCATGTTAGGCTCTTCAGAACTTCTACCTGACAACAATTTTATTAGCATTTCTAATTCCTGCCCATGCATATAGGAGTAATACAATGTCATCAGTTTGAACATATTCCATATTACTCAGATTAACCACCAGTTCAAATTGCCCAAATGAGTTTCCTTTGCCATGTATCTCTGAGAAGATAAAACTCTGCCAACTTAGTTAAAAAAGAAGCAATGATAAAAGAAGAATCATTCTGTGGGGTTGACTTCCTACCACCCCAAAGACACAGCTCACCACAGAACTAACTCTTCTCCTCCCGTCTGTGAAGCCCAGGACATAGTTCCCACGTACTTATAACCAAGGGTCAGCCAGTGACAACAGTTGCCTGTAGCCTAAGAGCACAGCAAGAAACTTCTGTCCTGATCTGATCATCTAAATGGAAAATTTACGAGATATACAGACAAATCAGTTCACAGACTATGCCCCAAGCACTAGAAATAACTTATTTTTACAATGTATTTGTACAGAATGTTCTAGATAATATAAAGTTGTTAAATGAATATAAGTCTAGGATTCCTAATTGGAGTGGATAGTTCCCTGCCCTCTTCCCCTGGAAATGGAAAAATCAAAAAGGAACAGACAGCCTTAGCCAATTCAACCTCTGCCTATCTATTTTCATTAATAAATTTGGAGGGAAAGAAAGGAAGGAAAGAAAGTGAGGCCTCAAAAAAATGAAGTGAGGTAGGTGACTCATTACTTCAACATTTTCTTGGGGGTAACTTTAGTCAAGCCAGTGCTCAAGTAGGTGTATAGGCAGAAATAGGGGGAAAAACAGATACATCAAAACAAAGGAAAGGAAGTTGATAAATGCTTCCCCTTCACCTGATATTGTACAGGGTCATCTCACCATGCCACAGCCCCTGCAACCCCTCACCACTTCTGTGTCTTTCCTCTAGGTCACAGCCTGCTGCTCCACACTCTGTCATGGGAGATGCCAAGGTTAAAACGACGATTGGACTGTCAGCATCCAGCTTTTTGGCATGTCTGTTAAATAGTCTTGAAGGATGCTGGATCTTTGCAAATGGGTGGTTGGGGACCAATACAGTCTCAGAAGAAGTAGTTAAGACAAACTAAACAGCAGTGTTCCACTGGCCCCAAGGGCAAGAGGCGAGTGGGTTAGCTTCCCAAGAGACAGTGCCATCAGCTAAAGCATGAATCAACTGATCCATTCTAGTTTTTTTTTTTTTTTTTTTTTTTTTTTTTTGAGACGGAGTCTCGCTGTGTCTCCCAGGCTGGAGTGCAGTGGCGCGATCTCGGCTCACTGCAAGCTCCCCGGGTTCATATTCTCACGCCTCAGCCTCCCGAGTAGCTGGGACTACAGAGCTACCATGGCCCTAATTTTTTGTATTTTTTTAGTAGAGGCCGGGGTTTTGCCCGTGTTATGGGATGGTCTCTCGATCTCCTGACCTGATCTGCCGCCTCTCGGCCTCCCAAAGTGCTGGATTACAGGCTTGGAGCCGCAGCCCGGCAGCGATCCATTCTAGTTTTACCCCAAGCTTTTGCCGTACTTTCTAGGATCAATTGCCATGGCTCCAGGCACCTGTGATCATTTATGGCTTGGAAATATAATAAAGATATTTTAGGATAATTTTTTCAATTGGAAAACATTTAAATTCCTTTTTGTCATATGTTTCTGACCTCCAGTGACCTCAGATCTTGATTAGGAAGATAAAGCAAAGACCAACCAGAAGTACCTAATTTTAGAACAGAAAAGTCAATCTGAAAAGTAATTTCTCTAAATTTAGTTACAGTAGCTCTTATCTGAACTGTGGTCCTCACACACCAATAACTTTTGGCTTTTCAGATGAGAAGAACAACAAATTTTTTACCAAAATTGTTGTGTTCTTTTTCTGATTCAAGTTTAACCGGACAGATGAGAAGACGGAAGGGCTATTGGTAGAGTCACAGAAATTCTTTACGTGAAATGACGTCTGCTTTTACTTGTTGGGAAACAGATTATTTTAAGAGAATATTAGAAACTATGACAAACCCCAAAACTGTTTCCCGTCAGAATTCTTGGAGGAATTGCTTAGTTTACCCATAGACACACTCCCTGGCCCTTGAATACTAGATAAACAGCATTCTTTCAAGATACAGGTCTTGAACAGTCACTTTCCCCTTTTCTCTTAATAGCAGGCTTTTAGGTTTAAACTATCCAGAAATTACATTACCATCCATGTATCCTCCTCTTTTACCTGTTTGCAGAAAAGAAGCTTGGTAAATTATTATCATATAATCTGTGATCCCAGCGCTGAAGTGTGGAATAATTTAAATATTTTGAAGGGTTGAGGATGTACAGGGTCAAATAACTTAAAAGCATGGTCTCTCAAGCTCGAACATTGAAAATTTCTCCTTCTTCTGGTTGAAAATGAGGAGCCACATCTACAGAAAACTTGGGCTTGGTGTTAGCAACAACGGGGCCTCCCCTTTCCCACTGCCCCAGCCCTTTTCTCCCCACACCCACATGAAAGGACAATAAACTCCACAGGCCATGGATGAGCATCAAGTAGCAACATTTTGTAAGACTAAGAATCTCTCAGAAAGAGTTCAAGAGAATTACCAAAAAAAAAAAATTCTGTAATTTTGCCTCCGGTCCTAGTTTACTATAATATGTTACCAGTTTTAGGCCAATGAGGCATTTTCCAACTTCCCTAGTTTGTACTGTCACCAAAATCAGAGTCTAACTATGCTTAGAAAATGTTTCTTTGTATCTCCCTAATTCTTCTTCTATCTAATCTACAAAGGACATAATATTCAGTCACACTTTGCTTCTGGTGCAAGTTGCTGATGATAATCTAAATCCCTCATGCTATGATTTAAGCATTTATTGGCAAGACTGTCGTTTCTATTACTATCTAATATCATGTATTAAAGAAACCATTAGTGTAAGGAAATCTGATTAATTTGGGATTGCCAATTACCGAGCAGTGAATCATTAACTGAAATTCATATAAACTTAATTTGCAAATGTACTTAGAGAACTTTTGAGTGTCAAAGGAGTAAGACTATATTTTTAAGGGCAGTTAACAATTTTCTTTTTTTGTTTTTTGTTTTTTGTTTTTGAGACAGAGTCTCGCTGTCACCCAGGTGGAATGCAGTGGTATGATCTTGGCTCACTGCAACCTCCACCTCCCAGGTTCAAGCCATTCGCCTGCCTCAGCCTCCCGAGCAGCTGGGATTACAGGCGCGTGTCACCACGCCTGGCTAATTTTTGTATTTTTAGTAGAGACAGGGTCTCACCATGTTGGCCAGGCTGGTCTTGAACTCCTGACCTCAAGTGATCCACCCACCTTGGCCTCCCAAAGTGCTGGGATTACAGGTGTGAGCCACTGTGCCCGGCCAGTTAACCATTTTCATAGACAGCAAAACACCGTGAGCAAATGAAAGATGTGAGGCCTAACATCTGATGATAGTCAACAACTCTTGGGGCTCAGAGAGGACTGGAATTCTGTGAAGTCATTAGAAATGAATACTCCACCCTTCTCTCAGGTTACTGAGTAATTTGTATCTTAAATGACTTTGATAGGAAAATGCTACTCCAATTTAGCCAGAAGAGGAGTCGCTGGTAAGGAGTTGCTGGTAAGGATTTTTACCCCAGAAGGAAGTGGAGATTAGTCTAGCAAAACACTGTAAATCCTTTCCTGCCCCTTGCAAGATGGTCACAGTTGCGGAATTCTCTGCCCTGGGAGCATGCTTGACTTCCATTTTCAAATACAAGGGAAAACAAACAAACTCCAGCCGCTTCACAGAGCCTCAAATAGCTTTTTCCAAAGATGGGCGCCATCCCCCATCAGGTGGGTTTTTGAGGGCCCAGACCGCAGAAACCGTCTGGGAGTCTGTGCTCAAAAGTTCAGAACAATCCAGAAATTATTTCAGCTGTTTTCATTTTATAAGTAAAACAAAAACACCAAGTAGGAACAAACAAACACATGCTTCCATGCGTCTATTTTTAAAAGAAAAGACAGCTCCGCCCCGACTTTTTTTTTTTTTTTTCTTCTGTTGAACTTCAGGCTCTTACACATACAAGTATAATACAATGCTGGAAACTGAAGCAGTTCCAAAATTTCTCCTCCTAGAATATCACCTAGCTAAGCCTAAAGCATTTTAGGTCCTTGGTCTCCTCTTTCTGGCCCTGGATCAATGGAACATAATAACCAGTTGCTATTTCATCAACGTCCCTAGGGTCCAACCTTGGCCCACTCAGCTCTGCCTTTCCAGCAATGATCGCCCTCTCGTGGCAAAAGCAGTTAACTGCAAGCTACTTAGAGACTTGACTGCACATGCTGAACAAAATGATCGGCTTGCCCACTCTGCTTTCTTTCGCGATTTCTAAGAATGCACTTAAAATGAGAAAACTGGAAGATTTGTATGTAATTGATTTAAGTGTAGGAAAACCTGCATTAATAAGATGAGGCCGGGCACAGTGGCCCATGCCTGTAATCCCAGCATTTTGGGAAGCTGAGGTGGGAGGATCACTTGAGCCCAGGAGTTTGAGACCAGCCTGGCTAACATAGTAAAACAACGTCTCCACTAAAACTACTCAGGAGGCTGAGGCAGGAGAATCGCTTGAATCCTGAAGGTGGAGGTTGCAGTGAGCTGAGATGGTGCCACTGCACTCCAGCCTGGGCCACTGAGCGAGATCGTGTCTCAAAAAAAAAAAAAAAAAAAAAAAAAAGGCTGAGCTTTTATACCCTTCAACTCCTACTTAAAAGAATATTGGGGGTGAAGTGGGGGAGGGTTGGTCAATGCATAAGCACAGAAAGCAGATTGTTACTGCATTGCAAAGAGCCCCTGAGGTATGATTCTGTGGAACTCTCCTATTTACCTCTTAGTCGTCACTGTTTGTGTCTAGTCCTAATCCGCAGGGATGGTTTTAGAATCACAACATAGTGTTCTTGGCACACTGGGCTTCTCATGGCTTCCTAAGGGGCACAGTTTGAAAGAGAGTCTGACTAATCTGAGTAGGACATATCTGCCCAGGGAGCACCCACAGGATGACCTGTCGCCAGAACACACAAACGACCTCATGCACTGGGCCAGATTCTGTTTCTGAAAGGCTAAAACCTTATTCTCAGCAAAAGAGTAGGGGACATGTCTATCGTATTCATTCCCATGCCCCCAGCATCTGACACAGGGCTTTATACCCAGCAGGAGGGCAAGAAATACTTAATGTATGCATGAGGCTGGGTGCGGTGGCTCATGCCTGTAATCCCAGCACCTTGGGAGGCCAAGGCAGGTGGATCACCTGAGGTTAGGAGTTCGAGACCAGCCTGACCAACATGGCGAAACCCTGTCTCTACTAAAAATACAAAATCAGCTGGGCATGGTGGCGCGTGCCTGTAATCCCAGCTACTCGGGATGCTGACACATGAGGATCTCTTGAACCCTGGAGGTGGAGGTTGTAGTGAGCTGAGATTGTGCCACTGCACTCCTCCTGGATGACAGAATGAGACTGTTGCAAAAAAAAAAAAAAAAAAAAAAAAGAAAGAAAAGAAATACCTAACGTATGCATGAGTGACAGCGAGATGCTGAAAGGGTCTTCAGGAAAGCAAACACCATGCTCATCTCCAGGGTACTTTGATTTCCAGTCCTGATTTCTCCCAGGAACCAGGGGATTTAAAATGCTACCCCAGGAATCCTTACAGATACCAAGGAGGTGCCTTGGGGGTTGGCCCCCAGCTCACTTCAGTAAAGGGAGGATTCCTCTCTCATAAGTTTATATAGTGAGCTTCTCTGCAGGATTCGTATTAAGGAAGGATTCTATTACTAAAACAGCCAGAAATGACTGCTCTAGGTCATTGGCCCCAGCACAGTAACAATGGACTTGAGAGAAATGGTTCTTCTCTGACCCAGAGAAAACAATGGTAACTAAATTATAGGGAGAAAAAAAAAGAATAAAAAATCGTTAAAGGCCAGGCACCAAGGCTCACGCCTGTAATCCCAACCCTTTGGGAGGCTGAGGCAGGCAGATTGCTTGAGCCCAGGAGTTTGAGACCAGCCTGAGCAACATGGTAAAACCCCATCTCTATAAAAAAATACAAAAATTAGCTAGGTGTGGTGGGACCTGTAGTCGAAGCTTCGCCGGGGGCGGGGGGCGGGGGGCTGAGGTGGGAGAATCACATGAGCCTGGGCATTCAAGGCTACAGCGAGCCCTGATCACGCCACTACATTCTAGCCTGGTAACAGAAGTAAGACCCTATAGGGAAGGGAAGAGAAGGGGACGGAAGGGGAGGGGAGGGGACGGGAGGGGTAGAGGTTGCAGTGAGCTGAGATTGCGCCACTACACTCCAGCCTGGGTGACATGAAAGACTCTGTCTCAAAAAAAAAAAAAAAGAAAGAAAGAAAAAATCTGACTATAAGATTGACAGAACTAGACAATTTCTTTGGGTGAGTGGGATGGATGCACAGGTGCATACAGTAATGGGGAGGGCAGGAGGGATGTCTTATAATCACACAGAACTCTTCTGGGACCCTTTTCCCACTGGAACTCGGTGGTCCTGGAGGGAAAGACTGCTTTGGGAGCTAACAAGAGTGGGTACTGTTCTCCTTCTCTGGTCTTTCCCCTCTCCTTCTGGATGACAGCTCCGTATTGATGAGTGTGTGTGGTACCCAGGAGCAGGAGAGCTCCCAGACAACTCACTTCACCCTCTACTGCTTTGCCTGCCTCCAATGTCATCATGAAGGTATTGTAAAACCTTGGACAGGGTCTTCTCTCTCGTGGGGCAGGTTCTTGGGCTGCCCAGGCAATGTCCAGGAAGGAAAGGGCTGTCTGACCTGACATATGGAGATTAGACATGAACTTGCTACCTCACTCATACATTTGCTTAACTTCAGCTTTGGGGGGCTGAAAATGCATCCCTAAACTGAAATAGTTATGTTCCCTAGAAAAAAGATATGGTAAAAGGACTCTTCTCACAACCATTAATAGTAAGCAATTCAAAGCCAAATATATACTCTGAGGTTAATAAAATACAGAATAATTCACATTGAATTTATTTACTATTTTTTCTTTAGTCCTTTAAAGTTTTTTAAAATTTTATTTGGTTTTAATTTTTCCCATAAATGTGGCAATAATGCAAACACATGACCTTGAGCACAAAGCAATAAGAAAATGTCAAATTAGTAATAAGAAATGCTCCTGGATAATCTCTAGAGTGTGCAATATCCTTTGAAGTTAAGTCATTTCAAAAATAATTCAAATGCTGAACTAAATAAATGCTTATTTATAAGCAAATGGCCCAAACCAGGCACAGTTGTTGTTGTTTTAAAGAGACAGGGGTCTCACTATGTTGCTCAGGCTGGCATGTAGCGGCTATTCACAGGTTCAATCATAGCTCATTACAACCGCGAACTCCTGAGCTCAGGTGATCCTCCTCAGCCTGCCAAGTAGCTGACACTCTAGGCATCTGGTTTCTGGGTTTTGAGAATGTTGAGAAGTGCAGGCAAGGTAGGGAATAACTAAAATAATAAACTGCCTCTCAAATCTGCTTAGAAATATTAGAAAAATAACTAATCTCTGCAAATGTGAGATACATCCTAATGGCCTGAGTTTTTCTGAATAAGATTCTGGAAAGAGAATATTGAAGTACTTGCACCATGACTGGCTAGTCACTGCTGCCGGTGAGGAGTGAGGAGAATCACCCCTGGTTAGTGTAATGACTTGTGGGCTGAGGCCACTGTATACAGTGATTGCAGAAGAGAATTCTTTTGGCTAAAGGAAAACAATGTGCAAATAAATAGGCATTAATACTATTTTATTTGATCTAAAAGTGATTTTTGGAGGGTCAGGGGTCGAGGTCTCACTCTGTCATCCAGGCTGGAGTGCAATGGTGTGATCAAGGCTCACTGCAGCCTTAACCTGCTGGGCTCCAGTGATCCTCATGGATCAGCCTGCCAAGTAGCTGGGACCACAAACGAGCACCACAATGTTCAGCTAATTTTTAATTTTTTTTTTTTTTGTAGAGACACGGTCTTGCCACATTATAGGCATGAGCCACTGCAACCAGCTGGAATGATCTTTTATTCTATTACTTAAAATGACACTTTTAGTGAGGCATAGTAGCTCATGCCTGTAATCCAGGCACTTCAAGAAGTGACGGCAAGAGGATCACTTGAGCCCAGGAGTTTGAGACCAGCCTGGGCAACAGGGCAAGATCCCATAGCAACAAACATTTTAAAAATTAGCTGAGTGTGTGGTGGCACGCGCCTGTGGTCCCAGTTACTCAGGAAGCTGAGCCGGGAGAATCACTTGAATCCAGGAGGTTGAGGCTGCCATGAGCTGTGTTCATGCCACTGTGCTCCAGCCTGGGTGACAGAGCAAGACCCTGTCTCAGTCAGTCAATCAACCAATCAATTCAATTGAGTGAAACCACAGCATCTGGGACATCTGGAAGACTGGAAGTGTCGAGGCCTGTCTTGACGGTGAGTAGTCCAACACTCCCCCACCGGGTGATATGCACAATGAGTCTGGCATTAACATCTTTACCACAATTTTCTGATTTGAAACGGCTCTCATCTCCCCTTCTCCACCGCCTGTTTCTTCAAGCCAGGTTGATGGGATTTAAAATTCAGACCCTTTGGCTTCTTTAGTTGAAGTTTGGTTGATTAAATAAATATTTGGCAGTTTAAACAATGAGCCAGTTCCTTTGGGAACATGACATTTCATCCCCACACAATGAGCATCTGGATCCCAGCCAGTCCTGTCCCAGCTTTTCAGAGGCTGGATGGGTGGTGTGGCCAGTTAGCCTCCTCTTGTCCTGACCTGCCACGGGCCACCAAGCCCTGGATGTTTGTGTCCTGCCAAGAGGGAAGCCTCAAGTCTGCAGAAGCAGCAAACCTTGGTCCTCCGTGCAGCCTTGTCTAACATCTGTGTGCACCTATGCAGGTCACTTTACCTAATGGGAACGGGACTAGATGGTCCCTGAGGTTCCTTCCAGTTCTAACTACAACGTGCAGAGGAAACCATGAATTTGCCCATTATTTCACTGTTGCAAATTGAAAAGTGAGGGCAGAGGAAAGGAAACTGGATTAGGAGGTAACTCCTGAGGTCTGATCAAGGTTTGCATTCTCTTTGTGGCCGGCAAGTGGTTTTTGCCTTTCCTTCATTTCAGTTAGTGTAAAAAAGAATCACTGTGGATGGCCCTAACAGAGGTATTTATATTTAGATCCTTTCACAAGTTGTTGCTCATCTGATCCTCACAACAGCTTGGTGAGGGAGAAAGGTGGCTATGCCCTACTCTCCATTTTTTTGAAGGAACAAACTGACTACTGAATGCTTGAGAAAAAAATAAAAACTCAAATAAAACAAAAATACAAGGTCATATAGACATTCAGCACATTAAAAAAAATTGAAGGCTGAGCCAGGTGGATCACCTGAGGTCAGGAGTTCGAGACCAGCCTGTCCAACATGGCAAAACTCCGTGTCCACTAAAAATACAAAAATTAGCTGGGCGTGGGGGTAGTGCCTGTAATCTCAGCTACTCGGGAGGCTGAAGCAGGAGAATCGCTTGAACCTTGCAGGTGGAGGTTGCAGTGAGCTGAGATTGTGCCAATGCACTCTAGCCTGGGCAACAGAGCAAAACTCCGACTCAAAAAAAAAAAAAAAAAAAAAAAAAACCAGTTGAAGAGAATATTTTTTCTTATCCTGTCTCACTCTGTTTCCAATATTTTATACCAATAACTTTCAACTATGTATTAAAAAGCTCTAAATTTGGGGGAATTGGTGGGAAGAACATATTTTCTCAAGATCGTTTCAGGAATGTCTCCCATTTCACACGTCCCTTGATACCAGGTGGGATTATTTTTGCAGAAGCAATGCTATGTGACTTCCGAGAGTACGTCATGGAAGACAGTGCATCTTCCACATCGTTCACTGGAATATTCTCTCCTGAACACTTCATCCACCCGGTGAGCAGCTTGACTGCCCTGAGGCCACCATGCTATGAGGAAGCCCAAGTCAGGCCATGCACAGAGATCACATAGAGAAGCTCTGAGAGTCCATAAAGAGAAAGAGATGCCCAGCCAGCCTCCAGTTGCTTCCACCCGCTCCATCCCCACTGTTCAAACCCTCTGTAGCCACACAAGAGGCCCTGAGCTGGAACCAACCGGCTGAGCCTCTGAGTTTTGGGGTGATTTATTTTGTAGCAATAGTGATACAAACAGGTCCAAGTTTCCCCTATCAGTCAGAGTAGAAGTGCTTTCATCTGTTTTATATACTTGAGTTCTCTTATTAATATTAGAGCCATGATTTACTACTTAAAAAAAGAAAAGTTTGAAGGCTGTCTTTAAGAAAGAGAGAAGGAATTTCAGCCCTGCTACCACCTGCTGGAAGGATGACATAATGATGACAAGATCTAACTCTAGGCTTGACTAGTATCCAACACATATTTTTAGATAGAAAAATAATTACTCATGAGGCAGAGTAAAGCTTGTAATGAAAAGACATTCAAGAGGAAAAGATCTAAATTCTGGAAACATCTGAATTCACTAATTGCTAACAATTTTTGTCTTAACAACACAATACCTTTTAAGAAAGAAAAGATGAAAGGATTTGGGGAAAGTACCATACAATCACTCCAAATAACACATAGGACAGGGACAGCTTATCAGAAAGCCCCTGTTAGGAAAACTTATTCCCATGTAAGTTACTGTATGTTTAGCTCACAGCACGGGCAAATAGGCCAGAGGTACCGAGCTTGGTTCTGGCTTCTGTTTTTTGGGACAGACATTTGAAGACAAAGCACACCTGGAGGAGAGAGATCTGAAACTGATGTGCCTGAAAGCCAAAAGATGAAATGAAAAAGAAAAAAAAAGGTTCAAGAACCACAAACATTAACAGTGAAGAAGTAAGATCAAGATCAAATGCCAATTATTGTTTCCAAAAATGGCAACAGTGAACAGCTGATGAAGCTCCTACACACTGGGTATACTTGATTCAGTCCTCGAAACAGCTTGCTTCCATTTTACAGATGAGAAAATTATGGCCTAAGGTTATAGAGCATGTTAGTGGTAGAAGAAAAATGGACTCCTGAAGTCCTGTATTTTTTATCCAGAATGGGTTGGCATGCAAAAATTAGACTTACTGGCCTGGTGCAATGACTCACACCTGTAATCCCAGCACTTTGGGAGGCCAAGGCGGGCAGATCACTTGAGCCAGGAGTTCAAGACCAGCTTGGGCAACATGGCAAAACCCCATCTCTACCAAAAATACACAAATTAGCTAGGCATGGTGGTGTGCACCCGTGGTTCCAGCTACTAGGGAGGCTGAGGTGGGAGCATCGCTTGAGCCCAGGAGGTTGAGGCTACAGTGAGCGGCGATCTTGCCACTGCATTCCAGCTAACAGGGCAACAGAACAAGACCTTGCTTCAAAAAAAATAAATAAATAAATAAAAGAAAAAAAAAATTAGACTTAGCATTTTTCCAAAGGGCAGATCCAGGACTGCGAATAGAAGTCACAGCAAGGTCAATGCCAATGGTGGCTCAAAAAGAATTTTCTATCTGGTAGGGGTATAAAGGAATCAAAGTTATAGACAAAGGGTATCCTATTGCAGAAAATGCACAAGCTACATAACTAGCATCGATTAATTTAACTCTGACTGAGAGACTGAACTGAACCAGGGTATTTCCCTGACCCCTGCGTGGGAGGGAACTAGAGTTCATGGGCACTAGAACTAGCCAGCCGCTTTGGTGCTGGCAGGGGCAGACTCCACTCATCTGGTCCCGCTGAGTTACACCTTTGTGGAATGGGGAGCACAGGTGAGCAGGTGCAGGAGCCAGAGCAAGCACTTTTGGGCACCAGCAGGAGCAAAACTGTGTGAGGGCCCTGTGGCAGCATCTAAGGTGGTGCCTGTGATCCCTGAAGCCCCAGAAGCAGTATTACAGTTTCCTTTTAGCTTTGCCATTTGTCCTTTTAGTTTTGCCATCCATGGTGATTTAAGTATGAACAGCTCAGTGGAGGGTCAGTGTGACAGCCTTTTCCACCTGCACACCTAGCACCCAAGTTGTCCAGCATCCAGGAGGAATGGTAAATGTGGGGGATTTTATTGAGGGTGAAAGTGACTCTGAGTGGGAAGGGGAGCTAAAAAGGGGATGGAGTGGGAAGTGATCTTCCCTGAGATGGCCAGACTCCTTTCTGAAGCTGCGCTGTCAAGCTGTCTCTCTGAAGTCAAGCTGCTTCTCTCCAATGTCCAACCATAGTCTCTGATGCACAGCCGCTTCTTCTCTCTGCTGGCTGAGTTCTGGGGTCTTTATAGGCACAGGATAGGGGGTGGGGCGGGCCATGGGTGGTTTTGGAAAAGGCAACATTGGAGTGGGAAAACAGTGATGTTTGTTCTCACTTTGGGCCATGGTATTAGGCTTGAGGGTGGGGTCCTTGCTGGGGACCTGCCCTCTTCTACTCCGAAATTTCCCTGCCTCCTGTCCCTATCAGAACTAGAGGATTTCTGAGAGACACCTTCAAGCCCTGAGATTCTGTGTGTATGGTTGGGGTTGCAGTTATTCTAAATTTGGACATGAGTTGTCCTAAGAATGGAAGATTTTTTTGTTCTCCTGTAATTCTTCTCTACCAAACACTTTAGATATGTGGAGACGCACTCCTAGTGGACACAGGCTGAGGGAGTATTCTGACATAGTAGAAAAAAAAACACTAGAGGTGTCAAGAGACCCTGGCTCTGATGCCTAACTTCCTGCATAACCATGAAGGAATCACTTAATGTCCTGCATGTTAGTTTCCTCAGTTATCAAATGCAAGTGGGAAGAGGTGGTACGGAGCATGGTGAGGTCACTGCCATAGCCACACTGCCCATCTCACTAGCTGCAAGTGACAAAATAACTTTTTGCCTCCATTTTCTTATCAGTAATACATAAGTAATAACACTAACAGCCTCCTAGGGCTAGTGTGAGAATTCGATCAGTTAATCATTTCTAAAGTGCCAGGGACACAGCCTGCTATATAAAAAACACAAAGTGAGTGTTAGCCTACACGAGGACAATGGTAACTAATTCTCTTATCTCACTAAGAGATTGTGAGAGAGAGATAAGGAGCTATGCACAGGGTTACTCTGAAATAAGAAGTAGCTGTTTTTGTTGGTAGGAATGTCAAATGGTACAGCTGCTGTGGAAAACAGTATGACAGCTCCTAAAAAAATTAAAAGGAGAACTACTGTGTGAGTCAGCAATTCTGCTTCTGGGAATATACCCAAAAGAATTGAAAACGGGGTCTTGAAGAGATATTTGTAGGCCCATGTTCACAGCAGCACTGCTCGCAACTATAAAAATGCAGAAGCAACCCACGTGTCCATCCACAGGATAAATGGAGAAGCAAAACGCAGTATGTATATACAATGGAGTATTATTCAGCCTTAAAATGAAAGGAAATTATGACACATGCCACAACATGGATGAACCTTGAGGACACGATGCTAAGTGAAATAGGCCAGACACAAAAAATAAGTACTGTATGACTCCACTCACACGAGATACCTAGAACGGTCAAATTCATAGAGATCAACAGTGGCATGGTGGTTGTCAGGGGTTGGAGGAAGTAGGTAATGAGGAGTTTACTGCTTAATGGGCATAAAGTTTTAGTTTTACAAGATGAAACGCATTATGGAGATGGATAGTGGTGAAGGATGCATAATTTTATGAATGTATTTAATGCCGCTGAACTGTACACTTAAAACTGGTTAAGATGGTACATTTTATGCATATTTTACCACAATAAATAATTGGGGGGGAGTAACTATTTTTTTTTTTTTTTTAAAGTAAGCTCCTTTATAACATAATAAGGTCACTTTCCTGGGATTTTTCTAGGTTTAAATTTCTCGGTCCAAATTTCCTGGGCTGCAAATGTCTAGTGGAATCCAAACAGCTTTCTCCCAGAGTGGGGATTCTCCCCATGTTTACATGATTTTCTCTCTCTCATTCAGTTATTTCTTTGAAATTACTGAAGTCTTTGACAATACAATAATCTTATCTTCTTACCCATCTTTCTGCTGCTGGTAGAGTTGGCCTTCGCTTTCTCATCCATAAGTTCACAGGCAGTTGTGTGACAGGCTCTTACGTTTAGGTTTATACTCCACTTTGAGTTCACTTTTGTGTATAGTGTGACAGCAAGGACTAAATGTCTCAGTGCCATTTATTGAAAACCATCCTTTTCCCATTGAATGGTCTTGGTACTCTTCTCGGAAATCAATTGATGATAAAGGTAAGGGTTCATTTCTGAACTCTCAACTCCGTTCTGTTGACCTATATGTCCTGCGCTTATTCCAGTACCACACTACTGTGAATATGTAGCTTTACAGTATGTTTTAGAACCAGGAATTTAAGTCCTCCAACTGTGTTTTTTTTTCGAGGTTGCGTTGGCTATTCTGAGCCCTTTGCATTTCTTATTCAATTTCATATGAATTTATGAATTTTAAGATCAGCTTGTCAATGTTTGCCAAGAACTCTGCTGGGATTTTGATAGGGACTGCACTGAATGTAGAGATCAATTTGGGGAGAACTGTCATTTTAATAATACCATGTCTTCTACTCCACAAACATGGATTGTTTTTCCATTTATGTAGATCTTCCTTAATTTCTGTAAGGAATGTTTTGTACTTTTTAGTATACGAGTCTTCAGCTTCTTTTGTCAAATTTACTCCTGAGCATTTAATTCTTTTTGATGGCTTTGCGAATCGAACTGTTTTCTTAATTTTGCCTTTGGATTCTTCGTTGCTAGTATAAAGAACTGTAATTGATTTTGTATGTTGATCTTGTCTCCTGTGGCCTTGCTCTACTCTTCTATTAGTTCTAGTAGCTTCTTTTGCATGTGTATTCATTAGTATTTTCTACATATCAGATGGTGTTGTCTGCACATACTACCTTTTGAAAGTGGTTCAAATCGTAGATAGACTCAACTACTGGAAGGAAGAGGGGACTGTGTTGACAGTGACACAATCTTAGATTATATGGCTTTTCTCCTCCCTTCCCACGCACTGAAAAGCACCTGATATGGTTAGGCTTTGTGTCCCTACCCAAATCTCATCTTGAATTGTAATCCCCAGGTGTTGACGGAGGAACCAGGTGGGAGGGGACTGGACCGTGGGGGTGGTTTTCCCCATGCTGTTCTTGTGATAGTGACTTCTCACGAGATCTGATGGTTTCATAAGGCAGTTTCCCCTGCTCTTGAGCACTTCTCTCTCTGCCGCCCTCTGAAGAGGTGCCTTCCGCCATGATTGTAACTTTCCTGAGGCCTCCCCAGCCGTGCGGAACTGTGAGTCAATTAAACCTCTTTTCTTTATAAATTACCCAGTCTCAGGCACTTCTTTATAGCAGTGTGAGAACAGACTAATACAGCACCATTGAGGATTTGTTTCTCACTTTATTTCACTGAGGTAAAAACAGCAGGGGGAATAAAGTAGAGAAAACAATACCTGCAAGTGGAAAAACCCCAAAGAAAATAGGAAACGCTCATCAGCAGCTGAGATGCAGCATGTCTTCAAAGAGGGTGCTAGATTCAGGGAATGTCTTCCAGGTTCCCCCAAAGAAGAGCAGAGCCACCTTAAAATCAGCAGCTTGGGAGAAGAATGGCAAAGGCACTGCCTGGCACTAGGGGGATCAGCTGTGCCATGTGCCATATAACTTCTTTGAACCTCAGTTTCCTCATCTGTTTAAGTGAGAACATGACATTTGCCCTACCCACAGCTCCCCACCTTCACAGTCATAGCTCAGAGAGAAGGTGACAGCATGTGTATGGTGCACTGAGGCATGTGGACAGCTTCTTGCCACCAGAAACCACCAGCCCAGGGGCCCACTACCCAGGCTATCACTGTGGTGCTCTGGGAAGGTCAGATTTCAGCATTTAATGACATGAGCTGAAAGTTGAAGGAGTTTTGAGACTTGTAGTGGAAAAGAGGATTTGTTATCAGCTTATTCTTACGGGGGGACCTGAAGTCATGTCAGTACTTATTCGTGGCTTGACTATAAAAGCAGAATCCATAGAGGAGGCTAATTCCTCTCACCTGACATGACGCACATATTGTCCTCCTTCTTCCTTTCCATCTCTCATTTGGGGGTTAGGGAGTGGGAGAGACAAAGGAAGTGATGACACTGAGGTGAAGTGAAAGGAAGGGAGGATCACGAAGAACTGGGACTTCTAAGACTCCTTAGGTGATGGCTTCAGAGATGTTTCTGCCCATTGTGGGCACTGAGAAAGACCATGATTTTTTTTCTAGAAAAGAGTGAGACTTTGACAAGAATGAATGAAATGAGAGAAGATGAATCAAAATGTGTTGGCCTACTCCTAAATTATTCCCAGGACACGGCTGGGGGAAAAAAAAATCAAAGATCCATCAAGTCATGCTCTTTGCAGGCCACAGGTGGCAGTGTCCTGAAATTGTCCCCAGATACCTTTATCTTTAGAACCTCATTAAGGGGCCAGTGCTGGCTGGGAAGGCAGGAAGGAGGGGGAAACAGAAACCTTTCTTCCTTCCCAACCCACAAGGTCACAGCTAATGTTTTATAATCCATTCAGCTCACAAGGGAGGGGCAAGGAAAGAGAAGAGGTGTGGAAGGCAGGAAAGGAAGCCAAAAGACTAGAAATAATGTTTTCTCTCCACTGCAACCCACATGGTTTAAACCCATTAAACTCCAAGGTGATTACAGAAATTAGACACCTTTTAACGAGCGGAACACTGGAGCCTAGGTGTGCCATGCACAGGCATGCAGGGACGGCTCGGCAAATAAACCCTGACAGCTTCTCACGGCTCAGGGATTAGGAGGAAGCCTGTTTACTTACATTTTATAAACTCTGCCATCACAAAGGGCTCATAAGAAATTACCAGTGCTCGAGTCTTGGCAGCAGTGCCTTTGTCCAGCTTTGGCCTTTTTCTTGTGAACGGTAAATGTGATTTCAGGGAAATGACTTCAAAGATCTGGGAATGTGCATCACAGGCCATGAGCTTACCTAAGCCACCCTACACTTGGGGACCAGGCAGCAGGGTGGGCAATAGGAACCAGTGGAGGGAGTGCCAAGCCTCCAATTCTGTAAGAACTTTAGGTTTCCCCATCAGTTGGTGGACTCAGATTTACCCCCAGCCTTCTACATTGGTCATGGTGACCATGTTGGGGGCACCTCTCAGAGGACTCATCAGGGCCAGTACTGTGTTGGATTTGATGGACAGAAGGACCTGCCTCGGGTTTGCCTCAGGGTCTTAGTCAAGATGTGAAAATGTAAATTACATGAAATCAACTGCAGAACACAAAATGTTGTATTATGAAGAGTTAAACTGATGTGTAACACAAGGAACTGGGCAGAAGGAAATGCATGATGGGAAACTGAGGCAGGCTTTCTAGAAAAGGTGGGACTTACGAGAGTGCAGACTGGAAAGCAGAGGGAAGCCCCTCTGGTGACCTTCATGAACTCAAGTGAGAATATTTTCCCACAGCTACAAGGATACCAGAAGGTATTTCCTGCAGCGGGTATAAAACCTGCAGCTGCTTCCCCTGTGACCAGTCTGCTCGGGAACAATTCAGGCAGAAACTACCTTGGCTGCCCAAGGGCTGGACTCTGGTCTAGGCTCACAGTTAATTACAAGATGTGTGTGTAAAGGGCTTTGCACCAACCGGGATAGGATGCCCATCTCCTGTTGCCCTATCTCAGGCCACTTTAAGTCAACAGAAGCTTAAAGTATCTGTGGGCCTCAGAGAGAGTTGGGCTATATGCATTGTCAGGACTGGGAAGAAACCAGGGCAGCACTAATCCAGTGAGGTGCAGGCTTCTATCAGGCTCTAGGCCCACTCTGTAATACTGACAACTGGGAAGCTTCCAAGCAGAAACCCAGAGGTCCCTGGAGACCATCAAATAGGGTGAGGTTTACACTAAGGAAATCTCTAGGAAAAAATGGGCCTGGACAATCTTGCCCCAAGCTCAGTCAAGAAGGGGAAAGAAGGACCGTGTATCTCCTTCCTGCCTTCCAATTCTGACTTTGAAGGTAAGAGACATCAGAGGACTCCAAGGAAGGCCCTGGGACTCTATACTACAGAGAAGAGCCTAACTAAATTGCTTATAAAAGTTTTTTGGAGTTCCCCCTATGTAGGTCAGATGGAGGCATTACTGGAGAGTCTCTACAGTCCACACCAACTATTACAACCCATGATGGTGCCCCATAGAGAGGTATAGGAAAATGCAGAGTACATTCTCTCTGGGAAGGAGAAATGAGGAGGGCAAGGGTCCTCAACATCGAGTTGAGTCCTGCAAGAGGAACAATATTTCCAGAGCTGGTGAAGGTTCTGAGCTCACCGACCAGGTACCCTTTTGCATTTAAAAGCCAATGTGTTTCCTACCCTAAGGAAAAGTTCACCTGTCAGACACTGGTTCACCCCTAACCAGAGCGAGAACTGGCCAAAACCCATAAGCAGAATAGATCACTTCCAGCTATCATCCGTCTCCCTCCTGGAGAAAGGCCAAGTGCTTGGACAAAGGGAAATCAGGGACAACTGGACAGACCCTGACACTGGGCAGGTACATCCCTTGGTGCCAAGACCCGAGCACCTTGCTTAGAAAGTCATCCGTTCAGTGGGAGGCACTGGCAGAGGGGTTCTGGTGGGACATTGAGCCCAGTGAACCCCATATGGATCCCTGTTGGCTGTAAAGCATCTCTGGACATGGGAAGCTGATGGGAGCTGGAATACAAAAGAACATGAATATGGGACATTTCCATTTTGTTAATACCCTTGAGACTTTTCAAAAGGCTGTCGCTGAAGCCCCAGGACAGTCCTGAGAATGAAGCTGGGAGGGAGTACTGTCTCCATTTCACAGATAAGGAAAATAAGGCTCAAAGAGACCATGTACCTGCCTTAAGGTCCTATGGCTAGTCAGAGAAAGAACAGAAAACGGAACTTAGTTCTCCTTTTCCCTTAAGTGCCCATAAGCAAGTCACTAAACCTTATTATGGAAAGGGCAGGGGGAGGGGGCGGTGCGGAAGGCAGTCTCTATGGAGTCCTTGATCACTGTGTAGGTGAGTTAAATTAAAAGACACTGGTTTGATAACTATTGATGATAATTAATATGTGAGTTGGTCTTCCAATTTTCAAAGTACTTTTTACATTTAATGAGCTACCCAGCCACTCCTTCTGAAGACAAGGGAGAATTGCATTTTAAAACCAAATTCAATTTTCCAGGATTTTTTGGTACTTGACAGAAAATTTCCTGTATGCAAGTCAAAGGTTAGTAAGCAGTGGAAATGCTTTGATGGTATTTATTTTAAGCCAAGAAATCCTCCCCATTGAAAAAATCTTTTTTCCTAGTTTTCGTTTTTGAGTTATGTAGCATTCTTAGTAAAAAATAAGTGAGTTAAGTAAATAAGGGGAAGGGAAATGGGAACCACTTTGATTTGAAGCTTTCAACAAATGACATTGTCCAGACTGTGTCCTGATCAAATTCAGTGTTTTGAAATGCATAGCTTCTCAAACATTCAATACCTAACATGTGATTAATAGGTTTGAGTTTTATTGTGATCTCTAACTCAGTAAGTTACACAGGATGTGCCAACTAAAGCCCTCGTTCCACTGACCACACAGCACTGTGAGCTCACAGCCCGCTGGGAGGGCAGAGGGTACAATCGCCTCCCAGAACAATGTCTTCCACGATGTGTTTTCTCTGTCTCTTGTTCCAGCCACCTGTCCTCATTGTTATATAAAAGAAGACCTTCATCACCAGGCATCAGTTGTGTTTATCAACCTTTAATGGGATCTTGTCCATTCAAGTTCCTGGGGTTCCCTTGGCCAATTGGAGATGAGATTTCCTGTACTCTTTTTCTAATGAGTTTAGCAAGGAGGTATCAGACAAGGAGGGCAGTTCAATGAAAGCCCATGGCCTTTGACTCACCTGGCCCAGCCTGCTCTTAATCCTGTGCCTCGAAACTTCTCTAAGTAGGGATAAATATGGCCAGGAAGGCTGGGTCTCCAGGAACAAGATGCCATTGGATTCCTGCCTCAATCATTTCTTGAATATCAGATACATCTCTCCTGACCTAAAAAGAATTCACTTCTGGAGAAGGTTCAGAAAGTAGGCTGACCATGGCCTTCTACGTTACGTTGAAGAAAGCTCAACGCCCTGCACATGATGAGATTTTAAGAGCTGCCTGTGAACTGGTAAAGTGGAAATAGGGCTGTTCTACCAATGATCACTCAATGACTACATTGGAAATAAACGGAGAATGTGGAGTCCCTCTTGAATCCCATCCAAGGGGACCCTGGCTATTAAAGTGCTCTAAGTTCTTGCTTATAAGATGGTATTTTCAAGAGGATTCCTGAAGGGTTCTTGCCCATGTGTAGACCCTAAGGACAGTGCTTATCATGTTGCTGCTGCGGCTACACAGTTGACACCCCGCCTCCCCCACTGACTTTTAAAGTTTCAACCAGCTATGTAAACTCCTACCAGGAAGAACCCAAAATTAAGCCATCTTAACGTTTTTTAATTAGAAAAATGCTACATGCTTAAATTTTTCCATTTTTCAATGTGATGTGTACATCAAAGAAACCCAAAAGCGGAGACTCTCAAACTTGAACGTGCAGAAGAAGCCTCTACAAGGTTTACTAAAATCTCCTGGGCCTCAGCCCAGAGCTTCAACTTCAGGAGGTGATTTTGATGAGAAGCAATGGTTCTGAGGGCCATTGAGAAACACTGTCATGTGGAGCTAGGTGTCACTGCATGTTGTTGGGGGGGAAATGATCTCTAGCCCTAGAGGCAGGGCAGGCCCCAGAGCCCATATCCAAGGCTAGAGCATGCTGAGCCCGGTGGAGGCAGGAGGCTCGCTGCTCAGCCAACTTGGAGCAGCTGATTTACTCCGAACAAAGGATGGCAGCTGATCTGTCAGGAAACAGGTCTGCCCTTGTGGTTCTCACCCAGTACTGCCACCAGAAACGAATCCCAGCCATCCCACTGGGTAGGCAGGGGCACTGGCCTCACTGGAAGAAGGGGAGTTATTTCATTTACCATCAGATACCATCTTCCCATGACAGCTGAGGATGTCTGTGACTCAGGCCTCCTTCCAGCCATTGTCTTTGTCCCCCAGGAGATGCTGTTTTGACGTCTCACCTGCTGACTCAATTCCCTCTACCAGGGCTCCACACTGTAAGATAAGACCTACACTACAGTCTAACATGCTTCATTTTCGTTTCATTTTCTTTCTTCTTCTTCTTTTTTTTTTTTGAGACAGAGTCCTGCTCTGTCGCCTAGGCTGGAGTGCAGTGGCATGATCTTGGCTCACTGCAACAACTTCTGCCTCCCAGGCTCAAATGATTCTTGTGCCTCAGCCTCCCAAATAGCTGGGATTACAGGCATGCGTCACCACGCCCAGCTAACTTTTGTATTTTTAGTGGAGACGGGGCTTCGCCATGTTGGCCAGGCTGATTGTGAACTCCTGACCTCAAGTGATCCTCCCACCTCAGCCTCCCAAAGTGCTGGGATTATAGGTGAGAGCGACTGTGCCCAGCCATATGCTTCATTTTCCATAGCACAGTGGATATCCCTTGACACCAGAGGAAAGAGAAAGAAGAAACAAAACAACATGCAGATCCTACTCACTGGAGCCTGAGAAGCTCCTGCAATATTACTAGCCTAAACATCTCCGCCAACCCACGAACCTGGCGCTAGCCTGTCTTAGGTAGGAGTTAGGGATAAATAAGTCAGGCAAAATTCTGTGTATGTCAACGAGGATGGTCAAAATTGCTTTAACATCCCTTAAATCAGTGTTTTATTTTTAACCACAACGTGCAGTACTGATGACCCAGCAAATAAACATGTAGACACATACATGGCCAACTTATTCACACATGGGGGTGTATGTATGTAAGATACTGTAGATGTGTACATACATATAAGTAACTCAAATTAAATGTTCCCCAACGGAATTCTTATTTTTACTATATGTGGTACACCCTAGATTGTCTACCCTACTCTGTTTCAATAAAGTAAAAATGCCCATGGAGACAGACTACATGAATTTTGTGATCCACCAATTGAACACAACCTAGAGCTTGAAGAATGCTCTTTAACTCACCCATAGAATATAGCATATGTGGTTGTATGTCTACTGCTCTGTAAAATAAAATATGAGAACATACAATGCACATAACAAAGTATATAGAATAAGAAGATACAAACATGTAACATACACTAGATTCACACTCTACGTGGAGTGAAGCCTTCCCTGTGACCAGATTCTCCTGTTTGGAGAGGCAGAGTGGAGCTGAGGGCCCCTGGGCACAGAGCGGGTCCACAGCTCCAATATCAGGCTCATCCAGAGCTATGAGGAACTCAGTGCACTTTCCCTAATTTATTTATTTGCCAACTACCTTTAATTAAATTAGCATAAATTAAAACTTTGTGTGTGGTGACCTCACAGCATTCCTACTGTTATTAGGAGCTGTTGAGCATTCCGGGTTTCTACAGGACTTTGCATTTAAAATGCTAAAAGATATAAACCCTAGATTTAATAACAGCATGCTAGGTTAGCAACCCTCTCAACTCAAGAGCGAGAATGTAAAGAGAGAAATCTGAGCACAGCACAAAAATGGGACCACATCACAGTTAAATACAAGCGTATTTATTCCATGAATGTCCCCAGCCAAAAATTAAGTGCTCATACTTGAATCAAAGCCCCCAAAGCACCAGACAGGCTCAGCAGAAGGCCTTTGCTGGTCTCAGTAATTCCTGCCCTGATTACCCTAAGCCGATATTGATATCTCCTTTCTCTAACAAATCACTGGGACTTAAGGCACCCTTTAATTATTTCACGTAGCTAGATCTTCCTTACTAAACAAGAATGTAAGGGCCAAGCCCAGACTTTTCCATTCATTCTTCATTCATTCATTCATTCATTCATTCATTCAACAAACATTCTGTACCCACTTAGCACCAAATTACTCTTCTCTTATAATCTTCTTAGTTCTCTAAACCAGGGTTTGAACAGAGTCCCCAGTGGATACTTTTATAATACACAATTGAATTGAATTTGCATAGCTGGTGACTGGGATTAGAAATGTATCTTAAAGTATAACAACAACAACAACAAAAGAAACATATCTTGGCCTCCCATTCAAGGTGGCTAGCGTGGAATCCTAACAAAGACAGAGACCATGATGTCACTCATTACTGCTATGCTCAGGACACCCCAGCCAGTGGGCCAGATACTCATGACTCTTCCTAAGCAGAAAGGTCTTCCCCATTCAGAATTCGGCATCCGCTTTGAGACTGTTGCCACAAAAAGAAATAGGAGACTCCTAAACAACAAGCCACTATTTCAATCACAAAAACATTCATGTTTTCAGAACAAATTGATGCGTTATAGTGATTCATGGACAAACAGAAACTCCTTTCTGATTCCTGGCATGTGGAGTTCCATAAGGGAACTCCAGGGGAACAATCAGAAGCACAGAAACCCCCCTTTCACTTTACTTTCTCTGATACATCACCTCAGTTGCCTAAAACCCTCTCCCACCCGCCCTCCACCTCTACCACATCCCCACTGCCCATACACACAACCAAGAACTCATTTTTACTGCTAATGAAGAAGCTTGGGGGATGTTTCTATTACTTACCATAATACCTTATAGGCAACAACGGCCTTATCTCTAGGGGTATACTATAATACTGCTCTTGTAAGTTAAAACATTTGTAACTTAATATATTACAAAGATATCAGTGGGTATTTCTAATGTTACTTAAAAAAATGGAAATAGTTACTGTGTGTGTGACTATTCCCCTTCACTGCTGGACTGAAAGTTGTTTGTCTTGCCATATAAGCATGACTATAAGAAGTCCAAACAAGCTCTGAGTTATATAACCTATTTCACGTTTTTAGGGACTGTAATTAGAGTGATAATATTATGGCAATAATCCGAGAACAGATTAAGGACCTAATTGTGATGAAAGAGGGCTTTGGGTCAGAAGTACATATCTGAAACTGTTTTATTTAACATGACGTTGGCACAAGGATCAGCAATAATCCCGTATTTACAGAACACCTTGAAAAAACCTGTTTTTCTGAAGGCCCTACAAAGTCTTCCCACTTCAAATGTTTAATTTGGATGGGAAGTTGCCTTGTGAGTGTAGAATGAAGTTACAAAACAAAACAAAGAGGGTCCCTCAGGAAACGACCACAATTCTAGAAGGGTTTAGAAAGACGGGAGCTACACAGAGGCCAATGTGGTTTCTGAAACTTTCTTATTCTAGTAAAAATGCTACACCAAACAAGAGCATTGTGTGGAAATCAAAACCCTGACCGGGGCAGTGCCTGTGAACAAGGATGCCGGGAAGAAGCCTACAGTCAGGCTGGAGTTACCATTCCTGATGAGCCAGGAAGAACTAGGTGGGGGTCTCTAGCTGAGCTTTTGAGAGAGTGCGCCCACCCTTCGCCTCTGGTGTTCTGTAACATGGGAGAAGCCTCCCATGGAGACCTTTCTTCTCCCATTAGTTACTTAACAGAATACCGCTCAGGGCTCATGCTATTAGTTGAAATTAAGTAGAAGGACCAAGAGGGGTTTATCTGATGGGCTTTAAAAGCAGGCCTTGGCCACGCTTTTCCAGAGGCAAAGAGAGACAACTTCAGGCTGGCTCAAATACCTCTTAAGCCCTGCTGGCCAATCTACCCTGTGGCTAGTCCTGATTTAAATTTGGAACAGAATCTTGGACTCTAACCTCTCCTGTTTACTTTTGTTTGTTTTCTTTTCTTACCAATGCTCCTTGTAAAAAACTCCAACTGATCCAGGCAATAAACAAACCGGAGAAACTATTTTCCTCACCTGTTCAACAAGAATAAAAAGTGGCAACATTCTGAGACTACAATGTTGAGGGAAAGGGTGAACAGGAGGGAAGAACTCACCCAGACAGAACGTGTGTCAGCTGTGGACGTTACTCCCTGTCCCAGCCACAAGAATTGATGAAATTCACACACTCTAAAGACCAGCAGGTACTGATCCCTAACAAACTGCTAATTTAATACCTTTGACTTTTCCTTTTCCCATTAACCGACTCTTTTCAATAATGTTAATATTAACTTGGCTGGTAATCCCAGTAGTCAGTATATGGAGTTCAGCTATAGATCATGTAACTGAAAGACATAATCAAACCATAAAATGGGATTCCTGGAAGGGAGACTGCCACCTCAAATTATATTATAACCTTTGATATAGATGTCACCCATTTTGATAACTGAAAGCTAACCTCTGAAAAGAACTGCTCATGGTAAGTTTCTAGTGTGGAAAATAAGAGTATTCAAGCTGAAATGTTAACATGGAGGCTGGTTTTTTCAACATCAAATTGTTGGCAGTGCAGAACAGTTTTAGGGCAAATTCCTCCAGCTCAAAGAATTTTAAATTTAATTAAACAATCTAATGTAAACTGATCTATACAGTATTTTGTCATGACGCATATGGAAAGGTATTCACAAGGAAACACTTCAGTACTATGTTGTTCATTCCAAATTAAGGGAAAAAGCTATTATTTGTGACTTGGCAGTTAACTTGGTAAACAAATCCAAATCACTGCCTTGTGGGTTACTTGGGCCAATACTTGTAAAGTTTATCTAAGACTATGTGCTGAGATTCCCATAGTCCCTGCAAATGCTGCAACTTTCCACACTGTAAATTTCCTTTCTTCTAGAAGTCAGTCTGGATGTGAACTGAGTTAGGGCAGAGAAACACATGCACATGTGTTTTTCTCTCTTGAAAACTCAACATGTGTCCTAACGGGTGTATGTGGCTCTATAAATATACATGCCTTAAGAAAATCAAAGCATCACATATTGACTTATGGAAGGAAAAACCAATAAGCCAATCCCTACATGAAAAGGGATTTTTTGTTTTGTTTTAACATTGCTTTAAAATTCTGACTTTGGACTTGGGTGTACGCAGTACACTAACGTCAAGGGTAATCATGTGTTAGTTTAAAACCTATGGCTTAACAACTGGTACCAATATGAGAAAAACTGGAGACTGCGTCCCTGCTGTGAACTTGAAGACCTGCAAAATATCCACACCTACTTATGAAATGAGTACCTCGTGCCACCTACGCACAGATAGAAACGATTTTCAAAAAGTCAGAATATGACAGCAAATGAAATGATTTATTTTGAATCCTGGAAATATAAACAGTGCCCTGATTAACTTATAAAGTTCTCATTCTTGGTACATATGGCAGCTTTAGCTGTGACCTAGATAGAGGGTAAAGTCTGAACTACATTTAAAACTGAGATTCTTCAGTTTGCAAGCTTTTGGGAAATCAGCGATTTTCAGAGTGCAAAGGTTAGAGTTAAGGGAAAGGTAGGGGAGGTGAAATCTTAGTAAGTCTTTAGCTGCCTGCTCAGGTTGTTACTAGTCCTGACTATTAACTCTGTGTCATAAATAGATCTCTTTCCATCATTTTTACCCAGTTCTTTCTAGGTTTACCTTAAAATTCTAAACTCCAGCTTAGAAGACTTAAAGGCAGATTTTGCCATTTTCTCAAGATTGTTAGCAATCTACAGTACAAGAGGTCTCCTGGTGTGGGGCTCTCCCTACATCCTGTTAAGTGTCCCTGGAAGTCCTAGACACCGGCTCTCAACCCTTCCCCAGAGTGCTCCCCCAGGCCCCACCGTGGAGATTCAGTTTCAACTGAACTGGGGTGAGCCAGGAGGTGGTATGTTTTTAAAGGAGCCCAAGTGGTTCTAAGCTGAAGCCAAGGTAGACAAGACTATCCTAAGGTATTCACGGTGCTCTGCCATCTGTCTGTCCTCCAGGTACCCTCCAGTGTAACCAGATTACGGTGTAATTGCTGTTCACCCTTCACAATTCCTGCTTTCCACTCGTCTCCTCTTCTGTGTGGATCCTCTCCCCGGAATGCCCCTAGCTCTCCAGCTCTACCAGCTACAATCCTACTCATCCTTCGAGGCCTAGTTCAGTTCCATTTAGTTAACATCCCCTAGGCACCTACCTTGAGAGCCAGGCATTGTGTTCAGTTCTGTGTCTAAACACTGTGTGTGTTCAGAGATGCATACAGGCCCTGTCTTCAGGAAACTTCTAGCCATGGTTAACGGGTGTGTTGACCAGGTTGTGAAACAGGTTTTCTAACATATTTACTCAAATTAAATGTCCTCCCCTCAGTAGGTAAAAATGGCAACTCCAGAAACAGCACAGGCTTGTAAGCATGGCAGCCCACAAGCACAACCACAATCCATCCCAGTAGCGGAGAAGTAAATCTAGGATGGTGCAGAGACCCACAAATAACCCCAATGAGGGCAGCCTGTGGTGTGAACCCAAATATTCCCCTCCTGGATCAGTGGAGAATATGAGCCACTGGGTGAATGAGAGGCTGAGCCTTGTGTCTAATTGAAGAGCCTTATATATGCCTTAGCCCAAATGTCAATATCGTCATCCTGAACTATTTCTGGAACAAACAACAGGAAAAACACTTTAAAGGATATTAGCCAGAGTAGACTTCTGGAAGAGGAAGGCTGAGCCAACCCAAAGATCTAACTTAGACCCTGGGAGCAAAATTTATTTTTTTTAAAATAACACGACTCCCTCTTCCCTTCCCTCTCCCCTCCCCCTCTACAAAAACAAAAAACAAACAAACAAACAAACAAAAAACATGAATACAGCTAAAAAATCATGGTCAGTAGGGTTAGAAGAACAGGCCTCAGCGGAGGCTCACTGAGCAATAATGTTTTGGAATGTACATATGGAGATCTGAAACTCTGAGGGGTCAAATGCCATTGTGAAAAGAAAATGGCAGAGAACCGACAGCTGGCTTCCAAGCTCCTTGGAATGACTGCTCTCACCGGAGGAAGGTGTGAGAGAGACAGAGAAACTGGGTGGGAAGCAGGTGAGCAAGAGATGGTAAACCTGAAGAGAATCATAATTAAAAGCATAGCAAATCATGTGTGTCATGTCAAGGACTTCACATTGCATCCACTCATTTAATCCTGAAAATTAGTCTATTCACGACCATTATCTTATTTTGCAGATCAAGAATCCAAAACACAGAAAAGTAGATTGACCAAAATTGCTCAGCTAGTTTGAGCAGAGGTGGGATCTCAACCATGTTAGCCATTAAAGCCGTATTCTTACTACCATGCTAAATTGCATTTTAACTGTATCTCAGATACGTAAGGAACTAGATAAGTTACATGTAAAAGACATTTTCAGCCAGGAACTATATTGGCACTTCAAATGTTTATTGGTAAGATCTGATTCCCGACCTGAAGATGTTCATAGTTACTACAGCAAAAAGTAGGAAAACTCAATCAACGTTAAGAAAAACATGTTAAATCTTCTATTTCTGTCATTCCTCTGTTTGGAGTTGGTAGAAGAGCTCTGTTTTATCATTATAAAGCATGGCTAAGCCTAGATACTTGATGTAATGGAATAAGACGGTCATTCACAAGGAAATATCTGGAAAATATGTGTGTGTATGCGTGAGCGTGTGTGTGTGTGTGTGTGTGAGTGAAGTTATTACCATGCCTTCATTCCATCTTTGTATATATTTAACACCACACCAAAGGCCATGACAACTACTGATAGAACATTCGGGAGCTGAGAACCTTTGTGGGTCGAATCATTTTTCGAGCCTCTTCTGAAGCCAGTTCATTTGAAGTTCACACATTGCTTGGGAGCTAGCAGTAGTCTGAACTTTTGGCCTGTGAGATATCCTGCCCATGGGTAAGTAAACATGTAGCAGGGACAAACAGTTTTTATACAACTCTTCATTGTACCATGATAAGATCGGGGAAAACTTTTTTTTTCCTAGTTTAGATTTCTTTATTCAAATGTCACACTTAAAAAAATTCCCCACCCCACTTTGCCAAGACCTGACATTTGCTCTCCTGTCTTCCCTGACTTCGGTAGTGCGGCGTTTGCTGCCAGTATGTTTTGAAAATGAATTTTAAATGCAAGGTAGTTTCTTGACTTTTTTTCCCTTAAAATCATACCAAGAGTATAAATGGCTTATAAAGAAGATAACTACAGAGGAAAGGCCCCCAGTCAGGCAGGGCCACACTCAACTGCTCTCCTTCTTCATCCTCAGCAGATGCAAAACAGGACAGAGGAGATGGTATTAAGTTGCCATGCCAGGAGCTTGCACACACGTCACTGCATCCCAGCCTTAAAACAACCCTATGGATCTAGAACTAGACATACCATTTGACCCAGCCATCCCATTACTGGGTATATACCCAAAGGATTATAAGTCATGCTGCTATAAAGACACATGCACATGTATGTTTACTGTGGTGCTATTCACAATAGCAAAGACTTGGAATCAACCCAAATGTCCATCAGTGACAGACTGGATTAAGAAAATGTGGCACATATACACCATGGAATACTATGCAGCCATAAAAAAGGATGAGTTCGTGTCCTTTGTAGAGGCATGGATGCAGCTGGAAACCATCATTCTCAGCAAACTATCTCAAGAACAGAAAACCAAATACTGCATGTTCTCACTCATAGGTGGGAACTGAACCATGAGTTCACTTGGACACAGGAAGGGGAACATCACACACCGGGGCCTATTGTGGGGTGGGGGTAGTGGGGAGGGATAGCATTAGGAGATATATCTAATGTAAATGACGAGTTAATGGGTGCAGCACACTAACATGGCACATGTACACATATGTAACAAACCTGCACGTTGTGCACATGTACCCTAGAACTTAAAGTATAATAATAATAATAAAAAAAACCCTATGATGGTCATCATCATCTTATCCTCATTTATTTTTTATGTTTTTAAGATAAAGAAAATAAGCATCAAGGATTTTCAGTCATTTGCCCAAAGTCAGCCAACCAGCACCCAAATTAAAGGCCACATATGCATCCAGCTTCAAAGGCATTGATCTTTCCCTCTTTGCTAGAGCTGGGCTTCTGTCTGTAAGACTTTCTTCCTGACTCCCAAAGGCCTCCTGATACCCCCTGTAATCTGACTGTAGCCCAGACCAGTTTCTGTAGGTGGAAGAGTGGCCTGAGAAGGAACAATAGTCCCACAACGTCCTGCCCTCAGAAGAAAGGATTGGGAGTTGTGGTTGTTTTCTTCAAATGTATTATTAGGAGGCTGAATAATGGCTTGGGTATGTTTCTCCCTCTTTTGAAAAATGGCAAATAAAACAATACTCAGCTATAGAGTTACCAACCTGGGGATGGAAGCGTTCGCCTGGGGGATATTTGAACTCCTCCAGAGTAGTTTATGTAACAAGGCTTCACTAAACCAAATGGCATTAGCAGGTAATCCGTTTTGCCATGTCATATAGTAACAATGGCCCCCCTGCTTTCTCACACAGGGCTAATGACTGATGGAAGAAGGGAAGAGGTGAGCGAGGCTGAGACTTTGCTTGCAGATAGGCCTGACTTGGTTTTGGGATCCTTATCTTCAGCGCTAGTACGCCTGTTTAGTCCAGAAATGGAGCCACACTTTTCATAAGAATAGCTGTCCACCCCAGTCTGGGATTCCAGTGGTTCCAGAAAGGCGGAAGAGAATTCCTGCAGACCGCAGAGATTTATGTCTGGGGAGGGTGTCTGTGGCTGGGAGGGGGCCCTGACAGAGCAATAGTCATCACTGGAATGGGTACAGGAAAGTCTGAGTCAGCAAATGAAGGGGCTGAACCCAAGTGTCCTGGATGCTAGCTGTGGGGAAGCAGGTGAGGAGGAGGAGGGTCCTCCCTGGCAGCTGCTGGGGAGCTTCCGAGAGTCAGCATTTCCCAGGGCCTAGGCCAAGGTAGCTGACTGGGAGAAGACGACAGAGGACAGCCAGGCTTCCATTGGTTTTACAAGTTTCTCTGTTACTTGAGGCCCTCTAAACATAGCCCCGACCTCTCTCTTCTGTATTATCTTCCACTAGGCCCCTACACAAACTCTCCACTAGGGTTTGTTCACTTATCTCCTACCAGGAACATCTCAAGCGTCCGCCGGGCTTGCAGCATCCTTCTCATCATCTCAAGTCCTACCTCTTGCAGGAGGACTTCCTTGACCACCCCAGCCCAGAGACGATGCTCCCTCCCCTCTGAGAGTTTTGAGATGGATGCTCTGCTCCTTAGTGTGGGCTTGCCATGTCCTGCCTTGTCCAGATACTCAAGTTTATTTTTGAGACGTCTTTCTCTGTTGCCCAGTCTGGAGTGTGGTGGCGTGATCATGGCTCACTGTAGCCCCCACCTTCTGGGCTCTAGTGACCCTCCCACTTCAGCCTCTCAAGTAGCTGGGACTATAGGTCTGTATCACCACACCTGGCTAATGTTTTTTAATTAAATTTTTTTGTGTGTGTGGAAATAGGGACCAGCGTGTTCTTGAACTCCTGGTCTCATGCAATCCTCCTGCCTCAGCCTCCCAAAGTGCTGGCATTACAGGCATGAGCCACCACACAGCTGGCCTAGTTATTCTTTCTTTTCTAGAATGGTCAGGTGAGTGCCTGCTCTCCCTCTGATCCCACTTCATCCCACTTTCCCCTTAACTCCCTCTGCCTCCAGCCATGAGCAGAGCATCACTGCTCCTTAGAAGTCCCAGACACACTCCTGCCACAGGGCCTTTGCATGGGCCACTCGCTCTGCCAGGAACACTCCTCCCCCAGGCATGTGAGTGGCTGGCTCCTCCACTTCTTTCATGTTCTGCTTAAATGTTACTGTAATTCATCAGAGACCACCCTAGATTAAAACAAACAAACACCTTTTCCCTAGCACGTCCACCTTCCCCTGCTTTGTGGTCTCGTTTGTTATCACCACCTGACATCAGGGATTTTTTAATCCGTTATTGCCTTTCTGCCACTACTTGAAGCTCTGTGAGGACAGGTTTCCAGCTCTTTTGTTCTCTGCTGGATCTCAAGGACTTAGGACTGTGCCTTGCATTGTAGCAGATACAAGATAAACAGATGTTAAGTTAATGCACACACCACAGGGCTGCCCATAGCTCGTGACACCACACTTCAGGGTTTCTTTGATACCTCTAGAGAAACATCAGGATTTTTGAAGCTGGCCTGAAAGGCCAGAGCCTTCTCTGTAGCCCAAAGGATCTGAACTCCTTTCTCATAGAGAAAACAAGTTCCAGGTCTCCTGTGTGAGCAAGAAGCACAAAAGGTCAGGGCTTTGTTTAACTAGACCATACCCCAGGGCAGGTTCCTTTGCGCAGACCCTAACTTGAAACAGGACACTCTGTCCTTCCCAGTCCCTGCCTGCTCCATCCCCACCTCATAACTCCCCTCTGTAGTCCAGGGGGTGCCCTCCCAGACTTGGGGAAGGAGCATGTGAAATGAAAAACCATTAGAGGTCTCAGCTCAAGGAGAGAATAATAACGTTGTTCATAAATATCTGTTGAGCATTTATCATATATTTGGTATATGCCATATATGTGCATGTGTATATGGTAGATGGTAAGGTAAACATAAATTACTATATATGGTGCATATGGCATATTATATATAGTAAGTGTATATACATACACATAGCCTAACACCATGGAGGCAAACGAGTTATAACACATATGCTGCTTTCGAGAATGAACTCTTTGGGTCTAATCCAGATTTGTAGCCCCTTCCGAGAACCAAGATGTACAGAGACCACACATAGTAGGGCTATCACTCTAACGTGTAGGCAGAGCATGCCAACAAGCAAGCAGTCTCAGAAGGGTTTGCAAAGGTGCAAACCTCGGAACATACCACCAGTAATGAATCTGGCTACTGTTTGGCCTCTGATACGTGCATGGCACTATGCTAGAAATAATATCTCTAATCTTCCCAACAAGCCTCCGAAGGAGGTCAGAGCAGTTAATTTGCCAGAGGACTCCCTGTGATTGGGCAGCAGAGCCCAGACAGGAACCCTGCCCTGGGTTCTGTCTAGCACGCTAGGCTGCCTCTCCTAAGCTCACAGCCTCAACGTGCTCCCAAGGCTATAGGAGGGGAAGCTGACAGAGACTGAGTTACTGTGGTGTCCTCAGATGTGGGAGGGAGGGCCTTTGGAAGGAAGCAGCAATTCTGCTGTTGCTTGAGGTTTTAAGGATTGGTGGCTAGAGATCTTTATGCAATGTTTTCAAAATTAGGAGTGGAATGGAAGATACTCTGACCAAGGAAGAATACAATACCAAATATGCAAACATGAGCACACAGTCCCCTCCTTAAGAAAGTAAGGGGAAGAGCCTTAATCACCACCATCATTTATTAAATGCTTGCTATGGGCCTGGTGCTGTTGGGTAAGTGCTTTACCCAATTTATTTCATTTAATCCTCCTACAACCCTAGGGGGTAGGTGACAGTCGCTATCTAAGGATAACAAGGAAGTGAGTGCTTGGAAAATCTGTAACTGCTTTACAAGTAACATTGAGGTATAAGTATTGAGGTTCTGGACTCTCACAGACCACAGTCTTGGCTCCTGGGATGCCCCAAGACATCCTTTATTTCAGAGTCAAATTTCTAAAAGCCTAGAGTGCTGTCATCTCCAGCATGGCTTAGGGCTATATCCTTACCCACTGTCAGTGGGCTGGGGCCATCTGCTGAGAGTTGGTGCCTGTTCTCTAAACTGAAACACAGGCCTTCAGGCTGGTGAAGTCCCAAGCTCGAGGCTGTCCTCACACTGGTGCCCCCTCAAGTTGTTCCTCTCATCAGAAATGCTCTTTCCCCTCTGAGTCATCAGTGCAAATCCTACAGTCCTCCAGGCTCAGGTGAAATGCCACCTTCCATGCCCAGTCTCCCTGACTCTCCATTCTTCTAGGAACTCCTCCAGCAGCCTGGCATCTGATTCTCTCAAATCTTGCACTGCTTACCTCATTTCATACACACATTTTTGAGGATAAGGCTCATAGCTTACAGATCTTTTCTAAATCCAATCAGATTTAGGATAGTGCCTAGGGCAGTCATTTGCTGACTGATTCTAAAACCAACTGTCTCCAACAGTAGGTGTCTATGCCACTATCAGGCAGTATTTCTCAAAGTGTGGCCAATAACCCCCTTGCATTTAAAAATGCCGGATCACAAGGTCAGGAGATCGAGACCACGGTGAAACCCCGTCTCTACTAAAAATACAAAAAATTAGCCGGGCGCGGTTGTGGGCGCCTGTAGTCCCAGCTACTCGGGAGGCTGAGGCAGGAGAATGGCGTGAACCCGGGAGGCGGAGCTTGTAGTGAGCCGAGATCGCGCCACTGCACTCCAGCCTGGGCGACAGAACAAGACTCTGTCTCCAAAAAAAAAAAAAAAAAAAAAAAAAAAAAAAGGCCGGGCGCGGTGGCTCAAGCCTGTAATCCCAGCACTTTGGGAGGCCGAGACGGGTGGATCACGAGGTCAGAAGATCGAGACCATCCTGGCGAACATGGTGAAACCCCGTCTCTACTAAAAAATACAAAAAACTAGCCGGGCGAGATGGCGAGCGCCTGTAGTCCCAGTTACTTGGGAGGCTGAGGCAGGAGAATGGCGTAAACCCGGGAGGCGGAGCTTGCAGTGAGCTGAGATCCGGCCACTGCACTCCAGCCCGGGCGACAGAGCGAGACTCCGTCTCAAAAAAAAAAAAAAAAATGCAGATCCCCAAGCCCTACCGAATCTGTATCTCAAGGGGTAGGACCTACAATTTGCCAATTAACCAGCTCCCTGGGAGAGCCAAAGCACACTCATGTTTAAGAACCCTGCCATAAGCAACAATGCAATAGTCCACTGAGATAGCAAGATCCATGTCCAAGGGCCATCAGAAGACAGGGTGTGGGGTTCTGCTATGAATGCCAAGGAAACCTCCCGCTGTGGTGGGACTTGCCACCACCACGCCCAGTGAGGAAGATGATGAGCAATGACTACCAGACCTCTCTCACCATATGATGTGTTGACGTGCTGTCATCACCATCAATGAAAATGATATGACTAAGTCCATAAGTAATGTTTGGTTCACCTTTTCTCCTCTCTAATCCTCCCAGAAATGACTGATCTTTGTAAATACTACATGTTGATTTCTTGTCATTGCATCACAAGTGGAGGCCATCCAACTCATGCTTCTACATTTTTCATCTGATTATAGGTGAGAACGGGCTTCTCTTCCAACTGGATGGCTCCAGTTCTATACATGAAACCCTGACCTTTAGAAGCACCACAGATGGCTACTTCAACGTATACCTCCCTGTTTCCAGTCCATGATGAATTTTTGGGAAAGAGCTCTTTTCTCACAGCTGAAAACACTGGCAGCCTGCAGATGTGGAAATCTCAGTTGGGAAACATGAAATCTTTTGATATCCCAAAAGCACACACCTTGGAAGAGAAACTTTACCCATGACTAACTAAAGTCATTCTTAAGAGAAAATTGTGGAAAGGATTAACGTGCTTCATCCCTTTCTCTCAGCTTCCCGATTAGGACCTTCTAGAGTTACATAAATCACTTCTTGCTCTAGCCAGTTTGACTCCAAGCATCAACACACCATTGTTGCCAGGGCATTTTTTCAGCCTAGCCAATAAAAACTCCCAAGTCATCCTGGAACTTTTGGAGATGACCAAGATGCAAGAAAAAAACACGGTAGCCTTTAACAAACTGTACATTTGGGGACAACCAGGGGGAAGGTTTCAGAAGGCTGGGGGTGAAGAGGTGGCCTGACCATAATTAAGGGCAAGTCCTGCCAGCAAACCCGTGCCCATTTTAAGAGAGGGATGGCGGTTTTCCCAGGCAGAAGCTGGGTGCCAGGGCTCATTCCATAGACAAATGCTGTCCTCTCTCCCCTCCTCAAAATGAACATTGCCAGGAACAGGAAGGGCACAGGCGTGGTTCTGGAAAGATCTCAGTTCCAGTCCCAGCTCATCGTTTGTGCCTATTTCCTCATCTGTCAAAGAAAGATATCCCAGGACCCTGCCTATCGCAAAAGCACCGTGAAGATAAAGTAAGATCATGGACAAAGGACTTTGTAAAGCAGTTTAAAAGCTGTATGTGTGCTACATGACAGGCACTGTGCTAAAGGCCATACATGTTTTAACTAAATTCTTGCGGCGGTCCTCTAAGGGAAATATTATTTCCACTTTGCAAAGGAGAACACCAAGATTCATTCACATAGTTAATATTTGCTGGAAGTTTAAAAAACCAAATGAGTTTCTGAAAAATAAATGTTCAAAATGAGATACCCTCCTGCTAAGGGGCTGTGAGATGAGTTTGTGTGGGTGTGAAGAGGTTAAAAAAATACGTTTGGATTCTCTCCCATGCAAATTGCAACCAGTTAGTAGGGGCTGTGAGGAGCATGTGGGATATTCAGGATTCTCTAGCCATGGGCTGAGAGGAGGATCATGATGGACTAGCAACTTGACAGTAGCTGCTAAATCAGCTAATTTGAGTTCCAGAAATGACTCCTGATGGGTATAATCACACTGGCTTTCACTACCATCACTGCCACAGGATGCGTGAGCATTTCACTCTGGGTAAGTGGGTTCTTTGTACACACACACACACACACACACGCAGAGTAGCAGAATGTAAAGGGGTAGAAGAGTGTGTGTCTGCCTTTGGGTGCTTACAGTGATTTTGGGAGATAAGACTTTTGTGCATACAAATCTAAATAGCTAGTCATGGTGTATATGCTGGCTGCCAAGAAAGAAGGAAAATTAATAAATGCTACAGGGGTTTGGATGAACTGAAGGGTTCGTGGAAGAGGCAGGATGTGAGATGAGCAGTGGGAGGTCAGGACATCAGGGGGCAGGGCTGGGGCATCCCAGGCAGAGGGAACAGGCAAGAATTCACATGCCAATGTTTCCAGAAAGCGGGCAGCGAGATCGAAGATGGCAGGCTGAGAGCCAGCAAAGGGAAACAAGGATATATTGACATTTTTTTTGCTGGCCATGAATGGTGCTCAAAGTCTCAAAACAGGGTCACAAAAGTGGGCAAGTTCTTTTGGTTTATTTGTAAAAACCCTTTCCCAAGTGATTTATTTCAAATAAAAATCTAATTGGCTATCCCACTCTAATCCATTGCTTCAGTTACTATCCAAAGTAGTATTTAAGGGAAATCCATTTAAATATTCATCGCTACCCACATAGAGCATGGTACATCATTCACAAGACAGTTGTTTAAATACAGAATGCCCTGCAGGTAACAAATGATGTATACAGGACTGTGCAAGACACTCCAGAGAAGCTCCCACCAATCATAAAAGGAAACACATAATGAAAACTGTCTTCACGGAGAAGAAATATTCTGTGGATGACAAAGACTGCAAGGATGTTAAGAGTTTGTGGTGCAGGAATACAGGGACTACCCCATATCACACAGGGCTAGGAGAAACAAATGGTGGGTTAGGAGGTGGAAAAGGGCGAAGTCGTTTAAGCGAATAATTCCTTTTTGTTGGGACATAATTACAAGTTGCTACAGGAAAGTGTTAGCAGCAATCCTAGGAGACATTAATTTCAGAGACCCTACAGGTAGCAGCTTTAGATCTTATGCATCCCCAAATCACACCTGAAAGATGCAATAGCTCTTCAGAAGTAACAGCAAGAGGGAGAAGGGACAGGACTTCAGAATCCCCAGGGTTGGGGGCATGGTGGAACAGCCACATGATTTTGATAATTTTGTCTTCTGTCATTTCAGTCTCTCCCTCTCTCTAACCCAGACTATCAAGTTGGTATTTGGGACCGCCCCACTGCTTGAGGTATTCTGGAAGAACAGGAGAGACTTAAACCTCGCTAGGGAAGCAGGAAAGCACTCCAGAGTGCCCCACGTAGGTTTAAAGGACATAGGCATTAGAGAGGAGGTTCGTGTCTGTTGTATGAATGAGAAAATAAGTTTGTTTTTCAACAAGTCTGCTGTCTTTCTGAGTATATCTATATCTGGAAAGTTCTCCAGTGCTGTCTTCTCCATGTTCAAGGCGGATGCCTAGAATATTGTCCATGTTCTTAGACTATGGAGACAGTAGTGAGGCTGCTGCCCTCTCAGGATGTGGGGACCTCAGGGAGTGATCAGCTCAGTCACTCAGCAGTTTTGCAAGTGAGGCTTTTCATTACTCCCTCATGGGAAATAGCTTAACTTTCTAATGGGTTTACAGAATCTTCTAGTCACGTTTTACGGGTGGGTTTTCCTCCTTGCGTCACAGAGAGGGTATTTAGAAGAAAGGACAGTGTGGGAAACATTTACTCAGATACACAGCTTGGGAAAGGGATCATTATTCATGGAGTCTCCTGGTACAAGGACCACAGCAAATGCCTTCTAAACATCACTTCCTCCTCCAGTTACATTTCAAAAAAAGCTGCAGGAGTTTGATATTTTCTTAGTTTCCTTTTCCTGACTCCCTCTGTACAGGATGATGTAGTTGTTTACTTTAAGGCTCAGAAGTCAGCCAGCATTGTATGAAAAGCTTTCCCACAAAAAAACTCATAGGACGACAAACCCCTTTCCCTGATGTTTAAGCAATTAGCGATACATGAACAGGCTTGCTTGCGCTCTTGGTCTAGGACCTGCTCCTTCTTCCTGTTCCAGGAGCCACTCACCCTGGGGTTGAGGGATACAGGGAGGCCTTTTCATTTCACAAGGGGTGGTGTTAGTGGGGGCAATGAACAAACAAGATCTTCATTGGCCCCACTTCCAAGCCACTTTTGTGGCTCCCCCTGCTGTTTACCGCTGTGTGACATGAAATCCCAACCTCAATGTGCTTATCCATAAAATGGGGGAGTAAAAAAATTGTCAGAGGTCTGGAAAAGATGAAACCACACCGTAAAGTTAACATATTATCTGAGACAGCACTGTGGAATGATGAACACTAGGACAATGGAACAGAAACTGCCCTGGTCCAAATCCCAATTCTACCACTTCTCAGCTATGTGATGTTGGAGAAGTCAGTCTACCTCCCTGTGTCTCAGGATATCCACCTCTCAGGGCTATTGCAAAGATTAAGTTAATCAGCATACGTAAAGAGCTTTAAAAAATGACAGGTATATAGTAACCGCTATAAGAACATTAGCTAAGTTCATAATAACAAAGACGTGGAATCAACCTAAATGCCCATCAATGATAGACTGGATAAAGAAAATGTGGTACACACATACCATGGAATACTATGCAGCCATAAAAAAGAACAAGATCATGTCCTTTGCAAGAACATGGATGGAGCTGGAGGCCATTATCCTTAGCAACCTAACACAGGAACAGAAAACCAAATACCACATGTTCTCACTTGTAAGTGGAAGCTAAATGATGAGCACACATGGACACATAGAGGGGAACAACACGCACTGGGGTCTATTGGAACGGGGAGGAGGGAGAGGATCAGCAAAAATAACTAATGAGTACCAAGCTTAATACCTAGGTGATGAAATAATCTGTACAACAAACCCCCATGACACAAGTTTACCAATGTAACAAACCTGCACATATACCCCGAACTTAAAAGTTTTTAAAAAGAACATCAGCTATTATCATTCTCGGCTTATAGTAACACTCTATAAATGTTAGCTACATTTACGTATGTGACGGCAGCAAGGAAAGCTGTTATTTTCAACCAGTGGTGGCAGTTGGGGAGCGCAGCACAGCGAAGGCCATGTCCCCCCCAGAATATGCCAGAATCCAGAAAGAACACATACATCTACAGTTTAAAAGGTTTAATTTATAACATCACTTTACAGGTGAAGATGGAAAGACAACTATGGTTTTCATAATACAAACTGCCAAATGAAATGTTTGACATCTTAGTTATAAAACATGGTTTAAAAATATGTTGCAAGACACCAAAGTTGTGGCAGTGAGGAAGGTTTACTCCCTTACTCAGAGCTGCTTGCTGAAAGAGTGAGGCTGGGCTAGGTTACTCTTTAAGAATCCCAACCTTCGGCCAGACACGGTGGCTCATGCCTGGAATTGCAGCACTTTGGGAGGCCAAGGTGGGCGGATCACTTGAGGTCAAGAGTTTGAGACCAGCCTGGTCAACATGGTGAAACCCCGTCTCTACTAAAAACATAAAAATTAGCCCGGTGCAGTGGCAGGAGCCTGTAATCCCAGCTACTTGGGAAGCTGAGGCAGGAGAATCACTTGAATCCAGGAAGTGGAGGTTGCAGTGAGCCAAGATCGTGCCACTGCACTCCAGTCTGGGTGACAGAGTGAGACTCTGTCTCAAAAAAAAAAAAAAAAGAATCCCAACCTTCAAGAGGGAGGCCCCAGGGTAGGTGGAGGGTAGGCCAGCAGTTCTGTGGATAACCCCTTGGTCTTCAGCCCCATCGTGGCCTTGGTCTTGTAAATAGAATGGGGATTACACTTCATTCTTCCAGCTAAATAGGCCATGTCACCAGTCACCACACATCCTGTCCTAGAGACAGACCACACTGCCAAAACAACAGGAAAATTGAAACTTTAGTGGCAAAAGAGTGATATAAAGAGATAGTGCGCAAGCTCGGTTTTTACTAAAGTTAGAATTTTTGGAGGGCATGTCGTCATTTAAAATGCTGGTGTCTATGATAGTTTGGATGCTTTCATGTTCTTGTTCCCCTTCCCTGCTTTATTGTAAAATACACCTACAAATGAGTAGGTAAAATATGCATATGCAGTTTAAAGATCAAATGAGACACACTTTTAGCTGTGACCCACCTTGACAGACAGAACATGGTTGCTGGCATTTGAAGCCCCTTTAACCCCCTTTAATTGCAACCCTTCTCCCTATCCTCATTCAGTCCCCATTTGGACTTCCCTGGTAATCATTATCTTGTTTTTCTTTTCTTTTCTTTCTTTCTTTCCTTTTGTTTTTTGAGATAGGGTCTCACTCTGATGCCTAGGATGAAGTACAAGTGGTATGATCATGGCTCACTACAGCCTCAACCTCCTGGTCTCAAGCAACCCTCCTACTTCAGCCTCCAGAATAGCTGGGACTGCAGGCATGTGCCACCATCCCTGGCCCATTTTTTTATTTATTTTTGAGACAGGGTCTTGCTCTGTTGCTCAGGCTGGAGTGCAGTGGCATGATTATGGCTCACTGCAGCCCTGACTTCCTGGGCTCAAGCGATCCTCCCACCTTAACCTCCGGAGTAGCTAGGACAACAGGCACACATCACCATGGCAGGCTAATTTTTAAAAATTTTTTGTAGAGACTATGTTCCCAGGGGTCAAGCAATCCTCCTGCCTCAGCCTCCCAATGCGTTGGGACTACAGACATGAACCACCACTCCTGGCCCCTTGTTTTTCTTTACGGTTTCATCATCCATGTGTTTCCTCCTAAATAATATATTGTTTAGTCTCGCCTGTTTGGGGGTTTCATATAAACGGAAACATGCTACATATGTATTTCTTGGACTTGCTTCTTTCATTCTATGGTCAGCTGTGTATCTTTAAAAATTACCAGCTCTTATGCCTCAGATCTCTGTTTTTAAGGGGTCTCATTTTCTCTCTTAAAAATCCCCTTCAAAAACATCCCTCAAACATCCCAAAAACATCCCTAAAATGTCATGACACAGCAAATCAACCAATTCATTCTGTTCTCTTGGATACAAGTTGTCAGCCACATTTAGGTAAGCTGTGGCCAGTTCCTCACCTTTTCAACCCAAATATTTCCTCACATCAGAGTGACACCTTTGGTAGAGTTAAAGATCAAAGAAATGCATTCAAACCTTCCACATGATACCATCTTCCAAAAAGGTAACATTTCCACCACTACATTCTTAATGTTTCTGCATAGTCTTCTATGCTTCTTTCTGATTTTGTCTAACTGCCCATACTCCCGATTCTTATCTTCCCCTATCCATGAAGTCTAAATGTCCCATTCTAGAGAACTGAGATTTTAGCTCTTACATCTTTACTTTAATCTTTGAACCATCCACATAGCTTTTATACCCTCTAACTTTGTATACTCTCCCCATGAATGCCTATGTGCTTAGACTCCCATAATCCTGCAGACTGTTAGTACCATTTCCCACCAAGGAGAAAGGGACATTTGAATATCTGCATTTCATGCTAAACAGTGTCTTCAAGATCTAAAAATTAACAGCTAACTCAAAGAGCTAAACAGAACCCATCCTTCCTGGGATATGGATGCACAAGAGTCACATCTATTGATCATTTTCAGCTTTCGGAAGGCCCCAGTTTGCTTCTGCCTGTGGCATCTACCAGGTACTGACTTCCAGTGTTTGTCTAGTACCCAGGACACAGGCTCACTCTGGTTCCCATAGCGATGGGTCAGTTTGTCCCCCCAGAGATTAATGCGGTTTAAAGCAGCAGAGATCAACACTGGCCAGGAAGCTAAATGGATCCGAACTACACAAACATCCAGGTCTGCCTTGGACAAGGCTTGTTCCTTTTCACACAATAACAACCCTACAAAGCCAATTTCCTTGAATCAGATGGGACCTCGCTACTGTGCTCCTGTGGGGTAGGTGGAACCCAGGGTTCTTATTCCTGTGACAAAGTCCCTTATGAGACAGCGAGAGAGTGACAGAGGGAGAGAGTGAGAACAAGTAAGATAGAGGGAGCACATGAGCGTGTATGTGACCCAGAAGGGGGACTTCAATGCTTGTGCCTCAGTTTCCTCCAATTTGTAGTAGTATACCTACTAGTCAGCCCACTCATCTCTTCCTCTGATTTTCATTCTCTGGTTCACCTATTAGCCTAACCTCCCTAGGTAGACCAGCAGTTCTTTGAACAAGGATTGTGTCTTTTTCTATCCCTGGAATACCTGATATTAAGTTGAAGACATACCGTACCAGGTATTTAAAAAAAAGAAAAACTACTGGCTGTCTAGTGTATACCGGAGCAGAGCACTTCATCCCTGGCTGGAGGTGTGTGTTTCAGATGTCTTTACCTTCCCTGGTACTGCTCCTGCACAACTTTTTTTTTAACACTTTGGGGTTCAGTTACTCTGCCTAGCACCACTATACCTCAGCCACCCCACTTGGAAATCCACTCTTTCTTGCCAACCCAGGGAGTTCTCTTGTGAATTCTTTTTGTAAACATTTTACAATAGGAGTTAGCTTTTGTAAGGTCAACAATCGCACCTACATTTGTTTTTTTACAGTCAGATTTTCGAACTTTCTTTCAGTGGAGCCTACTTATACTTTGGGAAGTGTGTTTAATCTCTGAGTTATGTACGTCAAAAGATACTTCCTAAATCTTTAAGAAGCTCTCCAAGGGAATAAAACTGGGCAAATTGGACGGTAGAAGTATTGCACCATTCATGGCAACGTGTTTCATTTGGTTGTGTTGGTATGTTTTTAGTGTTAACATTGGTGAATCGAGAAAGTTTTCATAAACTGGGACTTGATAAAGCTGGTTGGATTCAAGCTTTTACCCGGAAAAGCAAAAAAATACCAAAAACACATGGGGAGAGGTTGGATAAATGGTGAAAGAAACACTGAGAACAAAAGTCATTTTCCCCACTCACTCTCATCCTTGGACACTTTACTGGACCTTCCACCCTCTTTAGAGGACCAGGGAAAGCCACAAACTTCCCAAGCCCAAATCTGTTAGCGCCAGCAGGCTCAGCTCTAAGAGCCAGAGCCATGTAATAAGCTTAGCTTCCTAGCAACCTGCACACAAGTGTTCCCGATAAAATGGATTACATACTGCTGATGAATCCCAAGTGAATATCATACTGATCCAACAAAGGAGTTAATTTGTACCTCCTGCCACACTAAGGAGGCAGACTGAGAGAATTCTTTTTGCCCGTGATCCTTCCTGGCATTCTCCCTGGAACGTCACGGTAAAAACAAAACGCTCCAATGAGGTCAAAAGTGGAGGCTTCAACTTCCTATTGCTTCTGCAAAAAAAAAAAAAAAAGTCCTCATAACAGGAAGCAGAGGGTCTGTTTTTCCATCAATTGCTTTCCCAGTGCAACTCAGATTGCCTAGAATATCACCCCTAAAGAATTACTTGAGGATGCCCTGGGCAACTCACGTAAGGAGTCCAGTCACCCCACTATAAATCAACCAATTGCCATTTTATTTACACCTTGGGCTCTTTATCCATCCTCAGGAGCCTAATCTCCCCTGGGCATTCAGACAAAATGAGGTTTCTATAATAGAAGCTAGCTAACCAGGTTTGAATTCAGGCTGCTGCTTCCAGCTGTATGACTCCTCTTTGGAAGAACAGTCCTACCTCATAGGGTTGATGTGACAATTAAATTAATACGTGTAAAATGCTCAAAGTTGAACCTGGCATGTAATGAACACTATGAAAGTTCCTGCCATTTTTGTTATTGAGCCAAGGATGACCCTGAAATTGAAGGTGGTGACTGGCCCACCCAGATGGCCCCTCTCTCCTTTCAGGCTACACCAGCAACCTCCAAAGACAAACCACAGGCAGTGGGGGGCGCAGTTCTGTCCAAGTTATTCTTCATTGGAACCGGGAACCTCCTCTTCCCACATCTGGGAGCCAGCCCCAATTTGTGACCTCCTCCTCAGTGACAGGAAGGAGACAAAGTGCCCAGTAGGAATTCACTGGAATCTTGTGGCTAGCCCTAGTTCAAGCTATGGGTCAAGCAGTCAGGAGGAAGGGCTCTCGAACTCCTGAGGACACACAGCCAAAGATGTGATCCTCACATTAACCGGCTATAGTTCTAAACTCAAAAACAGGTTATATAATTAAGAAACAAAAGTGCTACCACAAAGCATTCATCTTTTAGCTGGCATAAACTTCTGGGAAAAGGGGTGGCTCTCAGTCATTTCTTGCTTGATGCCCTCCTGAACAGGCACTTGTGAGATGACTAAACAGGTTACAGGGTTGGCCCATCGCTGTTGTTACAGGCAATGTGGGCCCAGATTAGGGGATAGGTAAGACATATTTTCTCTTTATGAAACAAGTGTGCCAGGGGTCAAATCTACCAACAATGGTAGACTCAGGTAGTCTCAATTCTGTTTTACGAACAGTTGGTCAACTGGCCAGAACAGACCTTCACTCTAGGCAAAGAGAAACATGACAAAGCTCTCAGGTCAGCTTGGGATCTATCTATATAGATGATATTGAAACTGTTAACTGGATAAGACAGAAGCTAGAATTTATTGAACCTGCTGTGTGCTAGAAACTATGCTGTACTTTAAAGAGACAACTATAAAACCTCCTGGTAAATTTTCTGATGTAGGAGCATTAGTCATTGAAAGTGTGTTTGAGTTTGGAACCCCGATGTAAAATGACAGCCTTGTGAACATAGAGGCTTTGATCAAGGTAGAAGCATTTGCTGAATTGAGCTTTGAAAAGTTTGGGTTATATAATTAAAGCCCATTGCTTCAATGGAGTTGTCTCAATAGACTAGGTAGAATCTCCTTACGAAAGGCCCCATGTAACTTTCCCTGTAGAAAACACCACTAGACCACTAAACAGAAGGACTTTGTCCTTATCTCACTCATGCATTAGCAACAGGTAAACCTATAGTGATACCATGCGTATTTCCCAACGAACTGCATTGTCACAGGTCTTTAGAATCAGATTCTGGAGGGATCGTATAGATCATGTAGTCGGAACTCCCCTCTCTGTGTCCTCCCCACATCTTTTATTATGAATGAGAAAAGTCAGTGCCCAGATCACTGTCTCAGAGCAAGCATCAGTGGCAGAAGTCACAGCTAGACCTGCAGTTTCCTGACTTGTGGTACCTTCTTTACTGCATCCTGTGTTCTCCACACGTCAACAGGGTATACATGAACACAAACAGCTGAATAGATTGCACCTACCACCCAGCAAAGTCTTCAAAACCAGAACATTGGGAATCATCTCGGTTGTCTGAAGTATTTGAGACCACTAGGACAAAAAGTTCGGGTTATACGGGGGAGACCCACTGCTTCAGTGGAGTCATCTCAATAGACTAGGTAGAAGCTCCCTATGAAAGGCCCCAGGTGACTTTCCCTGTAGAAAACACCATCAGACCACTATCAAAATTCAACACGAATCTAAACATGGACACACACACACACACACACACACGCACGAGAAAAAAGGTAAATCCTGAAATCCAATAGATGGTGGGCGTTGGGGAGAGGTGAGAGAATCTGACGTCAGCCACGAGGAAACTGGTTTTGTTTGGTGACCGAGTTAGATAACTTAGACCTCTAGTTTTAGATTTCAAGACGAAACTTTTTACTTAAATTGGATTACGATGTGCCAATTGAACTGTGACCAAATGACACCTTAGAAATGTGTAGATCACCTGCTGAAATTAGCAGCAACTTAAGTTCTTGTTTCTAATCAGTCAGGGGCTACACAACTGACAGTTTTTAAGCGCTAAATGGAGGGCTATGCTTTCTTCACACGCTGGAGGCCTTTGCAGATGCAGAGGGGAAAGCAAATGGCCATGTCAGTGCTTCCTGCAGAAGATCTTCCCCACTGCCTCTGGACTCCGGGGCTATTAAAACAGCCTGCTCACAAGTATCTCTGCTTTTTATTTTTCCCTTTAATGCAGTCTACGCAGAGCTGTCAGACTGTGCTTCTGAGTCATCGTTTCCCATAATATCTTCAAGGAATCCCCCTTTACTTCCAGAATAAGTGCAAACTCCTTGCCTAGCATAGGAAGAACTCTGCAACTTAGCCAGAACCTCCTCACGAGGTTGTCTTCCTCACGGCTTCCCAGCGTGAGCCTGCGACACCAGCAGGACTCATCATTACACTCCCTAAATCAGAGATCTGTTCCTGCAAATGCCTCCTGCCCACAAACTCACTGTGCCCTGCTCCCCAACGCCCCAACGTCCACCCTGTTCCACACTGGCCCTTCTCACCCTCAGGAGGCAAAGGTGGGGACTGTTGGTCTGAATCCCAGCTTTATCACTTAACTCCGTGTGATCCTGACCAAATGGTTAAGCCTCCCTAAGTCTGTTTCCTTACCTGCCCAAAGAACTGGCAAAAATGAGAGTGCTTTATTTTCCTTCAGAAACTGTTGACCTGATCTTTTTTTGTAAATTGTTTTTTAATTCCTACATGCCATGGGACTTGGGTAAGATTTGTGAAATCAGCTTTTAAACAACTTGGATAGGCTTGCCACATAATAGGTGCTCAAGAAATATGTCTCTCCTTCCTCTTTATCACATATACGCTGCCTTATTCTAAGTTACTGTTTGCTGTGCCTTGTCACATCTCTCCTTCCCAGTCCCTGTTATCTCCCAACTGTGCCTCAAAAGATTCTGACACAAATTCTCCTGATCAATGAAGCAGTGTCACATCCCAGTTACATTCTATCACAGGCCTCTACACCTGTCAGCAGTGAGTCAAAGGTTTAAACACACACTTTTACATATCAGCAGGCACTTCTGTGAGTGATCTAAACAATGAAATATATTACTCAGACAGAATACCAGAATCTTGAAACCGCTTCCAAAATTCCATTTCTGCCCAAATCTCAGGAATGTGTCCATTTTAATAATGAAAGGACATTTGTAATGGAGACCTTCAGGAAATGACACCTGTATACATTAGATTATAATATGGGTAGGTTAAAAAAAAAAAAAAAATCAAGACTCACTCCAGCTCACAGTTGAAGTTGTAGTGGTTTTAAACTGTTTCAAAGTGAAATCCTTTCTTCAAACGTTATCTTCCTTGGAATGCTAACATGTGAAACAGTTGGCGTGGAGCTGTGCAGCTGGGTGGAATAGGTGGCACATGTAGGTCTTCCCCTAACAGTGCATACAGGGTGTGTGTGCCCAGCTGCCACCCACCACACACTGAAGCAACAGAGGCACCTTCACAAAATGTAATTTGAAAACCAACAGCTTGGCCGGGCACAGTGGCTCACACTTGTAATCCTGGCACTTTGGAAGGCTGAGGCAGGCAGATCACTTGAGGTCAGGAGTTTGAGACCAGCCTGGCCAACATGGTGAAACCCCGTTTCTACTAAAAACACAAAAATTGGCTGGGCCTGGTGGTGCGTGCCTGTAATCCCAGCTATTGGGGAAGCTGAGGCAGGAGAATCGCTTGAGCCTGGGAGGCAGAAGTTGCAGTGGGCCGAGATTGCACCATTGCACTCCAGCCTGGTGACAGAGCAAGACTCTGTCTCAAAAAAAAAAAAAAAAAAAAAAAAAAAGAAAGAAAGAAAAAGAAAACCAACAGCTTTAGAAAAATAAAAAAATAGTTTAGGAGAATGGGTAAATATATTCCTTAGTGGTTTAAAAAAAAAAAAAAAAAAAAAAAAGCCTACTAGCCAAACAGTATGCAGTAAGTCCTCACAATGTCATTGATAAGTTCTTGGAAACTGCGACTTCAATGAAAAGACATGTAAAGAAACCAGTTTTACCACAGGTTAATTAGTATAAAGAAGAGTTAAGTTCCTAAGGCATATTTCTGGCTACAAAAACACCAAACTTCTAAGAAAAATTATTTAGAACCCTTTGAATAGTAAAACTGAAATAACACTTCTAATATTAAACACTGAAATAAATGTGAGCTATACATACGTTTAAGAAAGATGAAGAAAAATGAGTGAGAGCATCATTTACCCACTAGCTGCAGTTCAGGGTTATGGGTGAGTGGAACCTCTCCTGGTAGCTGAGGGTGCCAGCTGGGAACCACCCTGGACAGGACCCCATCCCATGGCAGGGCACACTCACACACACCTGCACTCAGATGGGGACCATTTAGACACACCAATTCTCCTGATATGCATAGCTTTGGGATTTGGGAAGAAACTGAAGTCCCTGAAGAAAACTCATACAGGCATGGGGAGAAAGTACAAACTCCACATAGTCAGTGGCCCTAGCCAGGAATTGATATTTTTCTCATTAACGTTATAAACAAATGACATTGAACAAAATCAGGTTACTCAAAGATCTGCTGTATACACACATATTTAATGTTAAAGATGTTTAAGTCTCCGTTTGTATTCTATCAATGCCAAATAGATGATTTACAAGTTGTACTCAAGTTGATGTTACAGAAAGAGAGAAACGTAAGTAGAAGGAGGCAGTTCTGCTGCAGAGAAGGCAGCACCATCACTGGCCAGCACTGGGCAGAACATGCGGTCCACTCACTGCTAACACCAGCTGGCAGGAAGCCAGGCAGTTACCAGCCACCTGCAACCCCCAATGCAGAATGTCTACAAGAGGCCTCAGATACTGCAGAATCCTAGAAATCCCTTGGCTGAAGAATATTTAGTGACAAGGAAAACAGCTATATTACTAAGCGAAGCCATTTACATAGAGCATGATACTGATGTTATAAATATATATGTATGAACAGACACGTACTTTTCTAAAACTGGAATTATACACATCAAAATGTTCGTAGTAGTCATGTGAATTGTTCTTATTGTCTTCTTTGTCTTCTTGTGACTTTTGCAAATTGTCTACAATTAATAAATAATCTTTGTGATTAAAAAACAATTTACAGAAAAAGATCAGGTCAACAGTTTCTGAAGGAAAATAAAGCACTGAGTTCTGGGCACTGGATAGAGGCCAGAAGGGCTTTTTTAGATATATGTTTTTGAGACGGAGTTTCACTCGGTGGCCCAGGCTGGAGGGCAGTGGCGGGATCTTGGCTCACTGTAACCTCTGTAGAGGCCAGGAGTTTCATGTTCCCATGAGGCTTCAAGTTCATGAGGCCGGGACTCCTACCTGCCTTTCCCCACGCCTGTGTTCCTCAGCAGGCAGCATGACGCCCCGTGATGCCCCATGGCACAGCACACAGCAGGTGTTCCAGTAAGCAGTGGCTAAACAGACAGTGTGAAGGTCTCATTCTACTCCAGCCCATTTTGGATCCTTCCTGTACCCACACCCCCTTTTTCCTCCTTTCTCTCTTATACTTTCAGAAAACAGAAACATTTCCAGAAACAGGCCCTGATCGACCCTGCTCCTCTTGCCAGCTTAAGGGACATTAATATTTTTTAATCCCAGTGTCATTGAGTTCATGTAAAATAGAGCTGACACCCCTTCAGACCCCTTTTCAAGTGTGTGACAGGAATTGGGGAAGAGGGGATTTGGAGGTGAGGATATTTGAAGTGGAGAATTTGGACAGGAGGACAGAGATGGACACAGAAATACACAGTGAACAACAAAGGCTGTTGGAAAACCTTGATTCCAATCTGGGTTGTGCTGCAAAGAAATTATAAGACTTGACTGGACCCTGGTTTTCTTATCTGTAAAAATGAGTGACCACAAATCACTAGGGAAATGCAGATTAAAACTATAATGAGATACTACCTCACACCCATCAGAATGGCTACTATCAAATAAAGAAAGTAACAAGTGTTGAGCAAAGTAATAGAGAAATCAGATCAGAACCCTGGTGCACTGTTGATGGGAATGTAAAGTAGTTCAGTCATTATGGAAAATAGTATAGAGGTTCCTCAAAAAATTAAAAAGAGAATTACTATATAATCCAGGAATCCCACTTCTAGGTACATAGCTAAAAGAACTGAAAGTAAGACCTCAAAAGAAATATTCAGACAACCATGTTCACAGCAGCATTATTCATAGTAGCCAAAACATGGAAGTCAAAATGTCCATCCACAGATGATAAGTGAAATGTGGTAGTATACATACGATGGAATAGTATTTGGCCTTTAAAAGGAAGGAAATTATGACATATGTTACATCATGGATGAACCTTGAGGACATTCTGCTAAATGAAATATACCAGTCACAGAAACACATTACTGTATGATTCCACTTATAAGAGATACTTAGAGTAGTCAAGATTATGGAGACTGACAGAGTAGTTGTTGCCAAGGGCTGTAGGGAGAGGGAATAGGAAGGTACTGTTTAATGGGTATTGAGTTTCAGGGTTGTAAGGTGAAAAGAGGCATGGAGATGGAGAGGAGTGACGGATGGACAACATTATGAATGTATTTAATACCACTGAACTGTACACTTAAAAATGGTTAAGATGGCACATTTTATATTATGTGTATTTTACCACAATAACAAATTCTGAAAAAAAAATGGGGAGTGAATAACCATAGAGTATGGTAGATTAACTCACAGAGACATCATGAAGCAGATATAAAATGGCTGATCTAAGTCAGGGCATTTTTTTTTCTTTCTTTTTTATTTTTGAGACAGAGTCTAGCTCTATCGCCCAGGCTGGAGTGCAGTGGTGCGATCTCAGCTCACCGCAACCTCTGCCTCCCGGGTTCAAGCGATTCTCCTGCCTCACCCTCCCGAGTAGCTGGGATTACAGGTGCCTGCCACCATGTCTGGGTAATTTTTGTATTTTTAGTAAAGATGGGGTATCATCATATTGGTCAGGCTGGTCTCGAATTCCTGACCTCAAGTGCTCCACCCACCTCAGCCTCCCAAAGTGCTGGGGTTACAGGCATAAGCCACTGCACCTTGCCAGTCAGGGCATTTTTAAAAGCAAAGGTGCTATTCAAAGGTAAGGTTTCCTTATATGCAAAGAGGTTACATGAAGCTGCAGCATTTAGATTAAGAGCCAACACATCCTTCTCTGCCCCCGGGACACACAGCATTAACAAACTCCACAACTTTTCCTTTATCACATCGAATGAATCCTGTTATGCTTCAAGACCTGGGTGAAGTTGTCTTGCTCCATGAAACCTTGCTTGATGGTGGAAACCAGTGACGGTCTTTCTCTGACTGGCCAGAGAACTGCCAGCCCATCTACGCAGACACATGCCACCACACACATACACCCCTGCGTTCCTTCACAAGACAGTAGAGCTTACCCCTCAACTAGTTTGACCAAAGGCCCTGCCATAAAAGTCTTGTCACACCTTGCAGTGATTTGCACACCATAGGTCCTCACTAAAGATGTGTTAATTGGTTGATCAGAATAAATGGCATTGCTGTCCAGCCCACTATCAGGCAAAGATGGTCTTCAGAAGTAAAGAGATGGAGCTCCCTAGAGTCCGATTCTATTAATACCTGATTCTACCAACACTAAGCCTGTAACCTCTACCACGGATCTCATTTCGCTAAACTCCATTGCAAATTACTGAGGCTATCTCTGCTTGAAATCTGTTATTGGCGAGCATATTGATTCCCAGGTGGCTGCCTGACCCACAAACCAACTGATTGTGTTGAGCATCTCGATCTCTTCTGGAAAAGCACTCACCAAACCTGCTCACACACTCTCCAACTCCTTCAGAGTCGTAGTGGTGTTGCCTCAGGCAGACACTGTGGTCTAGCAGGAAAGAGACCCATCCTCAATGGCTCTGTCAGCTCATTTAGATTTAATCTGAGATAGCCATCTCTTTAGAAGGAAATCTACCAATGGCCTAATTTTTACTTTGTTTTCTTTTCTTTTCTTTTTTTTTTTTTGGTTTAGTGTTTCTGTACTTTAGAGTTGAGTTCCTTGAAATGACACTTTCGCTCCTAAGTTGTTAATGCTCCTTTTCTCACTTCTCCCAGTGCTCACACAGATGATTCAAACGCAAATCACACAGATGATCTGAAGAATGTCTCCTGCTGCTTTTCCAGGATTTTTCCATGCTGCATTTTCCCTAGGGCAGCGAGGGAGATTGGCTGAGGGAGATTCTCTAGTTCACCCTTTGTTTCCTTCGCAGCAAAGCCCTCCAGAATTTGGCTTCCCAGGCCTGGCAGGAAATGCCAAAGGGTGGGGGATGGGTAGAATTGTGTAGAGATGAAATTTTTAAAGAGGAAAAATCATGAAATTATTCAAGACAGGTTTTATGGGATCCTGTTGGAGAGAACGGTTTCAACAATGGGGGTCATAAATACAAATGCACAGACTCTAAAAATCTGGGAATTTCATTTCCTGTAACTTCAAAAAAAAAAAAAAAAAAAAAAAAAAGCAAAAACAAAACTACCTCTCAGTGATTCTCCTATCCCTTGTAGTCAATGCCTGAATGGGAACCTGGGAACTGGGAGAGGCAATTCCAAGAGTCACTTCCCGGCCTAAACCCTGACCAAGTCCCTAAGTTTTAGAGCCTAACAGTCCAATAAGGAGGGCTCACAGCATTACCTCCCCGTCTCTACCGACCGGCGTCTGATCTTGTAGATGCAGGAATCTGTCTCCTTATTTTCCAAATACCCTCCCCTTCTCCTCTTCCTTCTTTGCTCTGATTCAGCCATTATCATTTCCTTGGAAGAAGTAGGAGATAGAATTAGTTGGGAGTTCAAGAATTGGAAAAATAATACAAATGAGGTTTGGAAATAATTTCTAGGTTTCAGCAGCCATGTCTTTGCCCCTACCCTCTTGCAAATGCTACCCATGCTTCCAGGTCCAGGGTAGGTTCTACCTCCATCAGGAAGCCTTCCTGACTGACTCCTTGTATGTCTATCTCTCCACTAGACAGTAATTGGCATGAGTTCAGAGTTGGTATTTTTTAGCTTTGTAGCCCTAGAATCTAACACAGTGTCTAGCACATAGATGCTTAACAATAAATACTTACCAATAAAGACTTGTAATTGAAACAATTACAGGCCATAATTTTTTTAAAGCAAGAAACAACTGTGGGTGTATAAGAAATTTTTTTTCTCATATGCAAGAAAATATTAAACACCACTGACAATGTCACCCACTTAAAAGTTATCTGGAATTTTTAAATATAACAATTTTGGTCTTTCGTTCACATCAACAGATACAGTTCTTTGTGGCTATGCCAATTTTGGTAAGCACCCTACCTTTATAAAATAAGAATTATGTCCAGGGTTTTTAGTTGTAAGAGGGAGGACCTGGGAGAATGTGGCTACTTGATCTTAACTGGAATTGGAAGTCCTTTATTCCTCTTTCTGTACCTTATGTTTTGACAGTGAATTAAATCAAGTTTTGTAGAATTACCTACATGGTTCAGGTTACTCTTGCATTCCAAAGACACACTGGTTTGAATTTGACTGAAATTAAAACCATTGGCTTAATTTGTTGTTCTGTCTGCTTTTTCTTACTAGCCCTGGAGAGCTGGAGCCATTTTATTTGCTTTTGCCTTTCTAGATCCCAAGGAGAGGGATGGGGCACATGAGCCAAGGGTAGGCGGGTTCAGTACAGAAAAGCCCAAATCCCTATTTAGCAGTAAGTTGGCCCTTCAGTGGGCTGCACTGACCAGACCCAAACCTGACTATGTCATCATGACTGATGCCAAGGGGTTCGCACGACCATTGCCATTGGACACTCCCTCTTCAGCAGTAAGTTGGCCCTTCAGTGGGCTGCACTGACCAGACCTGAACCTGACTATGTCATCATGACTGATGTCAATGGGTTTGCATGACCATTGCCATTGGTTGCCATATTAGATATGGTATAACCACTTTACACACTTCTAAGTCTTTCCAGGCAACTTGTGTATAGTGTACAGCCTGAAGCTATGTGTAATCTGTCAGAAGAAGTTCTCAAAGTAATGTTTCCAAAAGGACCATTTTTTTCCGATACATTGAAAAATAAAGGCTCACCTAAAAATAATTAAACTCGACTTAACATTATTGCTGTTCTGTGTATCATAATTAAACAAGTATGAAAGAAATCTTAATAGGATTGCAATCGGGTCTTTGTGTTCCTGAATGGTGTATTAGAGTCTTAGTGGAAACCAGGTTTAAGGTGGCTCAGAGGAACTGTCCTTTGTTTTCAGGAAAAGTGAAACTCAAGCAAGACTGAATTCTATGGCTACCAAACCCAGCTGCTATTCCCAAACCCTGTCCAAATCCTCTCCACCTTTCAAAGCCTGGCTTGATCGCACTTCTTCCACTAGATCCTAGGGAAGACCCCATCCTCTGAGCCTTCTTGGTTTGAATACTCCCATCTAGAACATAACTATTCAATGCTGTTTGCTACTCCCTCTTAGCTTGTGGAAGTTAGAATAACCTCCCACTCTGTTATCACTGAATGCTTCCACTTGAGAACTATCTTCCTTTATGTTAATAACCCCCAGCATCTACCTCAGCGTCAGGTCTCTTTAAAACCATGACAAACTATTGGTTTGTCATAGGGAAAGTCACATTTTAAAAAAGTTAAGTTGAAAGTTTATAAGCTGATTCTTCATCAGGTTCCTTTCATAAGTAAGTTAAGATCCTTCCATGAGGTTAAAATATGATTCACTTTAGAAAAATTCAGTGAATATGCATCTGTTACATAAAGCAAAGTATTCTATGAAATTGAGCTGGCATGAGAGAGTTGGTGCAAAGCTGCTCCTGTGACTGTGGCTGCCTGACAGTGGCCCAAGAAAAGATAGTAAATATCTCAACTACAGCGGAAGCTCCTTCTCTGCCCATCCTCACCCTACAGCCATCCATGACAACATCCATGTTAGTTTGATCATTGTTCTGCCATAAAAGAAATCCCTGGTGTCATTTAACACCACTTTGTGCTCCAAAAGCTGCTATGTGATGAGGAATCCTTAGCCTTGATACTCTCCAATGCACAAAGGAGAACACTGCTGACACTGAATACATCCATTCCCACTCCCTCACTCATTCACCAAGCTGACCTTCATCTGTGGCTTCCCATGATACACCAGGTAGAGGGGCTCCATAGAGCCCTCACAATTAAACTGGTCCCCTCCTAGCATGTTGGGCCTCTTGACAATGTGTGTAAAGAAAATGTGCCAGAGTGGCTCCCTGCCTAGAAAGCCACTTCAGACAGTGAGAGAAAGGGCTACCTGCTGGGGACAGGGGAAGTGGGAGGGTTCCTCCGACAGAAGGGACCCATGCTGGGTCGGGCACAAGAAAGCAGCAATGTGAATCAGAGCAAGGCCCCACTACCTTGCGAGTCCCAGAGACTAGATGAGATGCCAGGTCTGACTCTGCCAAGATGGAATGCCTATGAGCAAAATAGTTTTACTTCTCTGAAACCCAATTTTCTCACTGGTACCAAAAGGAAAGAAAAGAAAAAAAAAAAGGAAAGGAAAAGAGAGAGAGAGAAAGAAAGATAAGGTGACTTTGAAAAAATCTTCCAAGTCTTTAATTCTGTTAGTGGGTACCTGTCAAGTGTGAGGCCCTGTGATGGGCACCATGGAAAATACAAAATATGACACATTTCTCATGAATCTAAAATTATGCTCTAGTGGAAAAAAGAAGAAAAGTTAACTCTATCACTGAGTCTCTATTATATAGGATTCTGTACACACATAAACCCATAAATATTAGGCATTACACAACACACATCAAAAATGAGAATAGCTAGTAATTCTTATACTTGTTCAGAAAAAGGGATAGATTCTTATTCAATAGGGGTCTCAGGTGAAAGTTTCATAGACAAAGAAATATATGTCCTTCCTAAGATAAGCAGAATGATTTCCAGATTTTCAGATGATATTTCTTATTCTCCTGAGAGATCAGAAGGATAGGAAACATTCCACTGGATCAGGGTTCCTCAGTATGGAATGGGCATTGTGTGTGTGTGTGTGTGTGTGTGCATGTGTATGTGTGTGTGTGGGTGCATGTGTATGTGTGTGTAAGACAGAGATGGGGACCCTGGAATCAAATAAGTTAGGAAAAGTAGATTAAACAAGGTAATTTTGTTTTCATTGCAGGTCTCCTCAAGGATGCTAATAAACAAATGTGTGTTGAGACTAAGAGAGGTTATGTCTGCAGTGACTCCAACTATGGGTCACAGAGTCCTTTGTTCTTACAGCTGCTCAAGTGATTGGGGTTCTGAGAAATCCTCTTTGGGAAACAGTGTACCAAAGATAATGTAAACTCCATGAGGTCAGAGACTAGTCTAGTTCACCACTGTATCTCCAGCACCTGGCATGGCATCAGATACACGGGAAGGATTTAATGAAATATAATTTTTAAAAAGTTTGCCAAATGACTCAATGAATAACTGTTGAATTTTAAGTGGAAAACCTGGCATTCGCATTGACATGGAGATGAGAATACACCCAGAAGCAGGGTATCACCTCCCCATGATGTCACCCTCAGGGTCTGGGCTCCACATAAGCCATGGCTAGGAGTTTCAGGTGATGTCTATCTTTGCCTTCTCAAAAAGCAAACTACTACAAACATCCATAATGATCCTAAAAGACTCCTCCCAACCCCTCAAAAAGGATAACAAAATTAGAGCTTCATGAAGAACATTGTCGTTTCTTTACTAAAAACAGGTAACAAATCAGTTAATGATACTCAAGTCAGACTCTACCATGGAGTTATGGATGATCTTTGTTTCTTTACTGCCACCTTCTGGTTCCCAGACACCTATGTGGTAAATTAAAAATGCTGCCTTATATTTGTGTTTCACTATGAAATTTTAAGCATTTGTTCACATCCTTTACTTCAGATGACATTACACAGATTAGAAGAGATTAAGGTGGCCTTTACTCTTTTTCATATGACATGAAAATAACTTACAAGTTAAGTGAGTTGATCAGTGATAGAAAGTTAGGAGCAGAGCAAGGACTAACCGCACTTGGTTTTTCCAATGAGCAAACAGTGAGTTTAGCCATTTGGCTTTGTCCAGCTCTAGCTGCAAAGAATTCTACAGCTCTCTCATCCCTTCACAAGCACAACCTTGAATGGAAAATCCAGTGCCCTAAAAAAGAAGATGCTGTTCAAATATATCCTGATCTTTTCAAGGGTAAAACCCATCCCACTTTACAAAGTCTTTGAGAGAACAATGTAAAGGGTCTAAAATCGGTATTTTATCTGATAGTCAAGATGCCCCAACATGGCGGCCAGCCAGCTTCTTCCTAACATACCTTGGTCTGGAAGCAGCAGTAGAGTTGTGTAAGGTAAGGGTGTTTCCGTGCCAGAGCCAAAATCCTCTTCTCTGTCATTGTGCAGTCCACGTCATCATCCTGAAGGATGACGTCCTTCTTTAAGACCTTCACAGCATATACTTCATCTTTGCCCTTGAGTTCTGCCAACATGACCTGCAATCAATCAATTGCCTCCATCAATCTATGCATGCATGGAATAAAAAGAAGAAACATAAGCTAATACCAAATACTTTAAAAACTAATTATGTTTTTTCTTTGATTTTAAATATTATTTTTATTTATTTATTCATTTATTTTGAGACAGAGTCTTGCTGTGTCACCCGGACTGGGTGCAGTGGCACGATCTCGGCTCACTGCAAGCTCTGCCTCCTGGGTTCACGACATTCTCCTGCCTCAGCCTCCCAAGTAGCTGGGACTACAGGTGCCTGCCACCACGCTCAGCTAATTTTTTTGTATTTTTAGTAGACGGGGTTTCACCGTGTTAGCCAGGATGGTCTCGACCTCCTGACCTCGTGATCCACCCACCTCGGCCTCCCAAAGTGCCGGGATTACAGGCATGTGTAATTTTAAATATTATAACAAGCCAGGTGTGGTGGCATGCACCCAAGATACTTGGGAGGCTGAGGTAGGAGGATAATTTGAGCCCAGGAGTTACAGATCAGCATGGGCAACACAGCAAGACCCCCTCTCAAGATGTATATGTAATGTTTAAGAAAACTTCCTATTCCACAGTTACTACAATTTTACCATTACTACATTCTAATAGTTACTACAATTTATTTATTTTTAATCTCTGGCACAGTGCCCAGGCATAGAAAAGAGAAGTTCAATGCACATCTGTTGAATGGTTATTCATATGTTTATATGTGTTTGTCATACTTACAATTACAGTACATCAAATATTTTTACAGTTACAGTAAAATATTGTAACAATTTTTTTTTTTTTTTTTTTTGAGACGGAGTCTCGCTCTGTAGCCCAGGCTGGAGTGCAGTGGCCGGATCTCAGCTCACTGCAAGCTCCGCCTCCCGGGTTTACTCCATTCTCCTGCCTCAGCCTCCCGAGTAGCTGGGACTACAGGCGCCCGCCACCTCACCCGGCTAGTTTTTTATGTATTTTTAGTAGAGACGGGGTTTCACCGTGTTCGCCAGGATGGTCTCGATCTCCTGACCTTGTGATCCGCCCGTCTCGGCCTCCCAAAGTGCTGGGATTACAGGCTTGAGCCACCGCGCCCGGCCAGTTGTAACTATTTTTAACTGAACTTTATCTTACAGACATTCTCCACGTGGTCTCCATCATTATCACGGTTGCTTATATTCAATTCAAGTAAACATAATTTATTTAACCATTTCCCTCAAATTAGACACTTAAGTTATATCTAATCATTAAGTATTATGTAAATTGCATTGAGTATTTTTGTACACAATTAAAACAATTCCTCTTGGATTACATTTGTAAGATGGAAACTCTCATAAGTAGATAAAGGGTTAAGCATTTTGCACATTTCCTATTTTCAAAAAGGATGTGTGATACAATGTGGCACTAGTAATGTAGGAGTGTTGGAGTTTCACGGTGACTTAACAACACTGAGTAGTTTCACTTAAAAAGTTTTTTTGCTCACTTAATAGGTGTGAAATGTTACAGTGATGCTATTTTAACTTAAAATGAAACCTTAAAAATATGTTTTCTGACTGTATTTCTTTTTGTGTAAATTACTCCTGTCTCTTTTGTCTTATTATGCTGCTATCATATTAATTTCTTACAAATTTATACACATATGATATATAAAGATACTAACCCTTTACTTTCTGTAAAAGTTTTTCTAAGCCTGTTTTATGATTTTCTGTTATTTTATTCTATTGAAAAGAATCATGTATCTTTATGTAGTTGAATCTGTCCTTGTTTGCCTTTATAGTTTCTTTTATAACTTTGAAGCTGGAAACGTGATTCCTATTCAAGAGAGCTAATTAACAGTTCTATTTTCTTAAAGTGTTCCTATCATTTGATATTTTTGCACTCATTTACCTATAAACGTCACAAGCCTTTCTCTTCTTAAATAAGTAACTCCTAAGTACAGTATTCCAATGTAAGTCATCAAAGCTAAAAAGCAGCCATCAGAAACTTAATGAGGGAATTCATGATGTTAACCTGAAGACTTTCTGTCGCCCACATATTTTACAGACTCTTTAAAACTGGCTCAAACTTTGGCTGTGATTTTTCCTAAGAGATAACCTAAATGCTCCAAAGTCATCTAAGTTCCCATCCTGCCTACACTATATGAAAACCTAGAATCTTGGAGTCTTGCTCAAAATTAGACTGCATCCTGCTTACGCCCCAGAATTATGCCTAACCAGAGGACCTCTTCTTATTTAGCCAGTCTCTAAAGAATGTAATTGCTTCAGCTTTTGCCATTTAAGTAAACCCCAATTACCTTCCTACCAGAGTGATATCAGGGTGAGACAGGGGCAGGTGAGACAGCTGGGAACCAGGTGGGATGGACCAGCTGATTGACAGGCTGCTGCTTTCAAGCGTCCAGGACATGCCAGGGCATGTGATCCCAGGAGCTTCCTGGTCCCCAGAGCAGGACCTCCCAGAACCTCTCAGGAGGCCCCAGAAAGGTGACTCCCAGGCTCAGCTCTGAATAGAGCCAGGGAACAATCACAGATCTCAGGTGAAATGCAAACAGCTTCCTCTGCTTCCTGCCCTTCATCTTCTTTCTAAAATGAACAGGGGTTAATTTTTTCATTTCACCTAGCCATCAGTATGGTGGCTGACCACCTTTATGCTTTATTGAGCATACTAAAGGCCACACCCCACACCACTGCATTCATCTCAGTAGGGAACAGGATATGGAGAATGGCACCAAGGACAGAGGACCCTGATCCAAGGCATGAGATGATTATTCCCATTCTCTTGCCACATATAGAGGATAAACAAAACATTTACTACATGCCAGAAAGATCAGTTAAATAAAATTTACCTTCCAAAGTAATGCATGCTAAATTTGCTTTGAACCCTAGGTTTACTGAGGGCAGGAATTCATTCTCAAAGTCTTCATAATGAATTAAAAACAGAATTTCAGCTGGATCTCTGAAGCAGGGAAGACATGTATTGATACTATTATTAACTTGGAACACTGAGCATTTAAAACTTTCCAAAGTGCTTTCTCATTTACCATCTCACTTGATTCCTGTCCCCATTCAACAAATGAGAAAAACTGAATTCCAAAGAGATTAAATCACTACGTGAAAGTCTCATATAGCCAATTAATAGTAGAACCAGGGTTCCTATCTGCTTGGCCTCAGGTCATTTGCACTTACAAGGAAGGAAAGAAAACCTAACGAGATCAGTCTGAAAAGTTCCTCTCTCAATCTTAGATCAAACAGATGAAACAACGCTAAGGAGTAGAACAAAACCAGCAGTTCCACCCATGTGTGCCACAGACCTTGCCAAAGCTGCCTTTGCCCAACACCTTGATGAAGTTGAACTCATCCAGGCCCAGGCGCTTGGCCTGGCCTTGCCGGACTTCGCCGTTCTCCCCAGGGCTCAGCTGGCCATCAGGAGATGATGCCGACCGGTGCTCCTCCCCTCGGTTGTCAAATGACAAGGCTTTCCGAATGTTGTTCTCAAGTTCTTTTATTTCTAGGGCCAAGGGGAACAAGAAATTGCATTAGTGCATACCTCATAAGCTGTTCCATTAGGACTCAACACTCAGACTTTCCCCTGTAAGCTCTCAGTCCTCTTTCTGGTTCTTCATAACAACAGATCCAGTGTGGCATCCCTTTGTATGTTCCTTCATCTGTTCACCATATTGTCGTTGGCACCCAATGCGCAGCAGAGCCTAGGTATGCAAAGAGGAGGAGGACACAGTCCCTTCCCTGCCCTTGTAAACTCCAGATTACACTGGACCTGGCCGTCTCTCTGAAAGCCCCCTTTGGCTAGTAGCCTATTCCATTGTTCTAGGTGCAGCACACAAATCTGGGCCCTCTCTAGAATTCTGCAGAGTCACAGGTATCCTTCAAGTTTCCTTTGAAGATGAGAACAACGAATCAGGAACTGTCATCACAGTAATCATTGGTGATATAATTATTTCAATAACCGAGCCATCAGAATGGTGGCTGATCACTGAAGGTGGAAACCTTCACACCTTCTAAAAGCCTTTACTCAGCCTTGTTGCCGGGTTTCTTCTAAATACCCATCTCACACAAGGTTATCTAACAAAACGAGCAATGGGCTTATTATTAACAACAGAATTGCTTTCCCAAGTGACATGTTGCAAACTTATCTCCAATGGGGCAGGAATTTCTCAGTAAAACTTCTCAACTATGAAACAGTCTTGTGCCCTACTCTAGAGCTTGTGACTTGAATTACCTGGGGGAGATAATGCTGGATGATCCTCTGACCTTTTCTATTTGAAGAAGCTTTACTGTTAGCAACTCATTCATCAAGACACGCAGTCTTTTGTGTGGAAATGGGCGTCTTGAGCATAATCCGATTTTAAATGATGCTTGTGAATAATGGATTACAGAAGGCGAACACAGCCTATTAGCCCTTGGGAATCAGAATTAGGCATGAGTGACAGAAAGAGATCTTCAGCTTCTTTTCAGGAGGACAGAGTCCTATAAGGGCTCACTCAAGGAATCCAGAGATCTTTCCTAGATCTGGAGTTTGGCTCCTCTGAGATATGTTGGGGAGGGTGAAGTGGGGGAAAGCTGCTAAGTCTGCAGACCCTCCCCTTGCCAATTCAGCAGTTATCTGCCTATCACTTAGCTTGACTAAGTAACTTTTAATCTCACTATAGAGCTAAAAGCCTCAGTTATTAAATGAATTTTGGAAGGCAGAACATAGTTGTTTAGGGACACCAAAGCTTGAAGAAAAAGTTTTTCTATTTATTCTTACAAGGGAAGAAAAATAAACTATGTCTGATTTCTGTTGTGTAATAATGTCACTCAGAGGGACATCTGTGCTCACATCACTACTGGGAAATCCTGGCCCCTGTGTCAAGTGGGATGAGCAGAGGCCCTGGGGAGCACTGCAACCTGCCACTGTACCCATCCAATGACAGAGCTCAGAGCCAGAGAGCATGCGGAGCAGGAGCCAGGCCTAGAAAGCCTGGTCTCTGAACTCTTACTTGGGCTCTCTTTCCCATATGACCCTGTCTCCCTGAAGCTCCCAAAGGGGATCTCAGTCTCAGAAAGGAACACGTGAAAACCCCCAAACTGGTCTGGGAAAATAGCTACAAGTTTTGCAGCCCCAGAGTACTGTCAGGCTGCTTATGAATGCTTCAAATCTCATTTGGAATGAGGTACAGTGTAAAGACACAGAAAGTTAATTGGAGTAGCATGAAGAGGGACTGAGACCAATTATTTTGTGGCCTCATGGCTGGCGCATGACCCCCAAAGCTCTTTTTATTTACTCCTGGGTAAGAAGGTCTGGGTCATGGTGGTGACCTCCAAGGAAGGTTTGATGGCAGGGTTTCTGAGAGTGAGTCCCTCAGCCAGCATGGGTACAGTCTTGCCCTTACCACTGACTTATCTCCAAACCTTGACAACACTCTGACCTTCCACTTCCCACGCGCTAACCTGGGGGACAGTAATGAAGCACCACCATAGAGTGGGTGTGGGCATAAAATTAGGATAATGAATACAAAAGGGGATATAGAACACCAAGGCACCATTGTCAGGCTGGGTTGGGTATTCCTGTTCTGCAGATGCATATGTCCCTTACCAGTCATATCTGGTAATGGTCACCAGAGTAGGAGGTTTTGCAAGTGTAAGTCCCTCTTCAGCCTCAGCATTCTCAGATGGCTGCAGAATTATTATTGTGCAAATTATGTCCACAGAACTTATTGTCTGAAGCATATTCAGACAGAAGGAGCTATCTGGAGCTATAGAGGGGAATCAGGCCTGGGACTGGCCTCCTTCCCACTTCTTTTCTCAGTCTCTCCTCTAGCTTCATCTTTCTATCCCCATCCACTCAAAGGCCAGGATGGAAGACATCTTCCCTCACCCAGCCCCAAACTCAAGCTGATCTCAGGTTTTGGGTATGATGATGGGGAAAGGAGTGTCAAACTCAACTCAAGGGAGTGGCGCTGACAGGTCGAGGGCCAGGCAAGAGCTTTAAGAGAGGGAGCTGTACCCTTCTCTCTCTAGTACCCTTGGAACCAGGGACAGAGGCAAGGGAAAACAGAGAACCATAACATCATACACTTGCTCTCCTCTCACCCTGACCTGGAAGGAATTTAAAGCCGATATGGCCATGGAATGCCCAGCCCTCAAGAAGGTCTTATAGAATGAAAGAACTATTAAATCAACAGGCAAAGGGTGTGTGAAAACCCGCCAAGGCTGCTAGCTATTTCAGCTAACAAGCTCACTCTTGGTTAAAGAGGCCTCAGAGCTCCTTGGTCCATCCAATGGCAGAACTCAGAGGTCAGGAAGCAAATCTGAGGGTCTCACCCTGGTCACAAGGGGAGGTGGGTGCTGACTTGGATCGATCTTCCTCAGATGGTGAGCTTCCAGAAGCAGGTTGCGGGGACTCGGCACCAGCAATGAGCTAGAGAGGAGAGAAAGCAGGGACAGAGGCATCAGAAGGGAGGGTTGAGAGTTTTCTGATGTCAAAAGCATCAAGATGCCATACAAGAGCCGTGAGAGTTCCCAGAGTAGCGAGAACTCAGTAGATCTCTGTCCTCTTGCAGCCATCACTGAAGTAGACAAAATGAAGTTGGATCTCTCTGTGACTTCTGACCAGAGCAAGAACCACAAAAGGAATTTCAATGCACCTTCCCACATTCACGGAAGGATGATGTCTTCCCCTCGTTCCAAAGAGCTGAGACAGAGGTACAATGTTTGATCCAACCCCATCCAAAAGGATGAAGTACTTCGGGTTGTGCGAGGACACTATAAAGGTCAGCAAATTGGAAAAGTAGTCCAGGTTTACAGGAAGAAATACATCATCTACATTGAATGGGTACAGCAGGAAAAGACTAATGTACAACTATCCATGTAGGCATCTACCCCAGCAAGCTAAAGCTGGACAAAGACTGCAAAGAGATCCTTGAACGGAAAGCCACATCTCACCATGTAGGAAAGGAGAAGGGCAAATACAACGAAAAAACAATTGAGAGGATTCAGGAATAAATCTTACATACAACTTTCATTAAAAACTGCTAAAATGAAAAAAAAAGAGAGAGAGAGAGAGAGAGTTCCTAGTACCCAGTGGCACCTGCTGAATTGATATTCTGAAAGCACAGACTCAAGGTTTAATTTGCCAATTAAAGGGAAGAAAACAAGAGACTTCAGTTTGTTCACTTTTTATTCTACCCAAATACAATTGACCTTTCTAAGCAAAGCTCAACCCCATGTCTTCCATAAAGCCCCCCTCCAACTATCCAAGCAATGCAAGTTATCTCACACAAAGCAATGTGATACTTGTCTCTAACACCTGTTTGGCACTTATTAATTATCTTATTCAGCTTTCTATAGTTAGCACCTTTGTATGTATACTGTGAGGGGTTCTCTGCTTAAGTAGACTATAGGATATTTGAAGGTAAGACTCTGTCCGGTACTTTTAATGCCCCTAGTGACTTATACAAAGTAAGAAACATAATAGATGCTCAATAAATATTTTCAGATATATTGTTAGTTGTTGGCAAATTTTAATAGAACACCTCTAGTGAGGTTTGTTCCTTGGCATAGATGCTGGCATATCCCACTTTGAGTCTCCATTAACATCAGTGGCTTAGACTCAAAGATCACAAACACTCCTGCTCCCTTTTAGTACTTACTCTTGGTCTACCCACTGTGCACACACATCCTTTCTGGATGATGGACTAGTTGCAAGGGGCAACACGAGGGCTACCAAAGCACTAGAAAGTCTGAAATTCCTGCAAAGAGGCCTTGAAGCTTCAGACCAAGGGCGCTTCTCTCCCATCCTCTCATAGTGACTTCAGTTACAACTTAGTTTTTCCAATTTTTGCATCAGAAGCATCCCAGCAATACAAATATCAGGACTACAGTCCATCAGCCTTCTACCCTGCCCCTTCTTGAATTTCTCCATGTTGGCTTCTTACCTGTTAGTTCTTCCAAATCCAAGACAAGGCAGACAATGCCTCACAGCTGGCATGATAGCCCATGTAAATATAGGGCAAAGAGAGCTGGTACTGAGCTTTCTTTTAAATGTTTCATGACAAAGATTCTGTCTTAATTTACTTCTAGACAAGAATAAAAGCCACGTATCCTGAAAAGGGCTCTCTCTAGAGCTTTTAAATGTGTCTGCATAACACTGTCATCACAGAGTGTTCGCTCAGCTCGCCTCTTCAGCAGGGCCCTAGCATTCTCGGGTACTGATATTCTGCTTGCCATTCCAGCGCCTTGGGTCAACAACTGAAGTCCTATTTCCACCAATGGGATTTACAAAGCTGAGAAGAGCCACCAAAAGCACAAAGTCTCGGTTATCTCAACCAGGGAGAAGAGAATTTCTTCTGCAACCCTTGCAAAACAGCTCTGCTTATTGAGAAAACAGAGTAGAAGGAGAAGTTTAAGAAAATAAGAACACTTCAACTTTTCCTATACAAGAGAAGCAACATGGAAGAGCCATGGGTAGCTTCTAACATGACAAGATGACCAGGAAATGCAGGAAATGCCTTTAGAAGACATTTCAGGGCAAAATTCAGGGAGACTATTTAGGTGTCAAGATTGCAGAGGTACCTAGAGTCAGACTTGCTTTTCTAGCAGGGGGCTTGAGGATGTTTGCCACTGGGCAATGAGGGCCACTCCCTACTGCACCCTTCACTCAGATTTTCTGCCCCGTTAACATGGTTCTAATTATCTCATAACTTACTTTTCAAAGACATCTTAAATTTTCTAGGCTAGGAGCCAGGGCTAAAGAAGAGCCTACAAACGAAATGCTACAGATGCCTTTCCCTCTGTTTACATCTGTGGGCCCTGACTTACCAAAATAACATTTTGGCAAATGGATCTCTTCTTACTGATATTTAGAATGTCACAGAGATAGAGACAGTTTTGGTCTCCAAAGAAAGGCCCAGATGTTTCGTGTCGCGAGACATTAACAATATTCCCTGGGCAGCTCAGTGCTGGTACGATCACAAATCATCTTGGCTTCCTCCCTAGAAAAGAATGTGGTTCCAGTTCTTCATCCATTTATCTTCATTATAATGATACCAAGGGTGAAGTTCAGACACTAACATTGCTTTCATGCCAGCTCTGGAAGCAGATAAGTCCATTTCCTTGTATAGAGTTGTTAAGCTTTTTCTAGAAGGAATTTCAAATTCCTCATCTCAAAGTTTATGTTTCTCTGGCAAACTAACCCTTGAGGCTTGCTTTGTTTTCACTTCACTTTTGGAGCTGAAGAAGACATTAACGTTACCTGCCTGGCTTCTATCTCTGTTTTTTGCTTGAAACACTTGCAGTTTTGAGTAAAATACCTCAAACCCAGGAATCTTATTACCTCAACTCCAGAGCACCCTCTGGAAGCCAGCACAGAAATGCCAGCCTGAAAAGGGCTCCAGAAACACCGCCAAACAGCCAGTTACCTTTTTCCTCCTCTGGCCGCTGTTGGTGATTTTGTCTGGGGTAACGCCCAGGTCAGCCAGCACTTTGGCGATTCCTCTGGCATCCACTCCACAGTTGGGAGCCACGTTGGTCTCACATCGACGGTGAACATTCATTTTGCAGACTGTAAGGAGACATGGAGAAAAGACAGACAAGTATTCATGGCCTAAGATGTTACTTCTTTCCTTTGAGATTGTATTATATGTTCATGAAGTATTACACGTTCATTTAAGATATAATTTGGAAAATATAGAAAAAAAAATATATATATATAAATCTTACATCATACAGAACCAAAATCATTCATTAAACTACCTTGCAGAGATAGCCACTGTTTCTAGTACTTCCTTCCAGCCATCCTTTCTATGTATATTAAATATGGATAAGTAAGTAAATCTCACATTTATATTTCTTTCCAGGGAGTGGACACTGACTCTAGAAGAACTTAATTCCTTTCTCTGAAAAAAGCTAATTTGAATTCTGGACCCAAATAGGTCATGTGTATACAGTCTACTCCATTACTTGATTAAAATGTTGGAACATTACTGAGAGAAGAATAACCAGTGGTTGGACTTCTAAGGCCCCTTTCAAATCTACAGTCTGAATTCAATGAATTCCTTTGTGTTTCCCTCTTAACTTAGTTGTCCTTGGTCTAGGACATCAAAGGTGAAAATAACCTGCTCATTTTCAGTCTGGCACTTAAGGAGCTTAGAAGTCAGCAGCACTCCATTCTAACAAGCAAAATGCTGAATGAACTACAAAATCAACAGCTCTTCCGAGATCCACCAAGTGAAGTGAAGTCCTAGAGCAAACTGAAACTGCTGCTCCCAAAATTAGACAGCCAGCCAGGTGAATACAGAGAATCACAACTTACTGAAGCAGAAATCTCTATAAGAACAATGTTGGGGTAGAAAAACTGTAACTGTAACCAACAAACGGGGGGCTCAGAGCAGACAAACCTGAGTCAAAAACTCTAAGGGGGACCCAGTCATTGAGTTGATAGACCTTTGTATGTTCAGTTGAGAGTTGTGCTCTTTAGGAGCTCAACTAGATTCTCATAGTAAATATGGAGAAAATCTCATGATTTCGGTGTGGGGGTTGGGGGTGGGGAACATGGGGAGAGAGCTATTTTTTTAAATAGGCCAGAGCACTCTGCTCTTCTTAACGAGGATTTCTCTTAGGAGAAACTATTTTATCAGAGCTTAAACGATTGAGGTTTTATCAGACCCTGACTGATCTGGGGGCAAGGAAATCCCCAACTCCAGCCCACTCTAGCCATCCTGTTCTGTCTAAGGCCAGGGGAGGACTGAACAGCACTTGTGAGGTTCACAGTTCAAAGGCACAAATTCATGCAAAGACCTAATCACAGGTCTATATAATACTTTCCCTCCCTCCACACCTCACTCACATTACTCACAGCCTATTTACTGGCAGTTCCTTTTACCCAATACATAATGTCTGGCAAGCAAAATTGTAAGGCATCCTAAAAGGCAAAACAAACAAACAAAAACAACAACAACAACAAAGCCCAGTTTGAAGTGACAAGGCAAACATCAGAACTAGACTCAGATATAGCAGGGACACAGGAATTATCAGACTGGGAATTTAAAACAACTGTGATTAATATGCTAAGGGTTCTAATGGATAATGTCCACAGCATGTGAGAACAAATGGGTAATATAAGCAGAGAGACAGAAACGCCAAGAAAGAATCAGAAGAACTGCTAGAGATCAAAAACACTAAGAGAATGAAGAAAGCTTCTGACGGGCTTGTTAGGAGTCTAGACATGGCTGAAGAAACAATATCCGAGCTTCAGGATATACCTATAGCAGCTTCAAAAATGAAAAAATAAAGAGAACAAAGACTGGAAAAAATATCCAAGGATTGGGTGAAACTACAAAAAGTGTAACATATGCATAAAGAGACTACCACTACAAGGAGAAAGAGAAAGGAACAGAACAAAATATTACTATTTGATACAATGAGGACAGAATTTCCCAGAATTAATGTCAGACACCAAACCAAACCACAGCTCCAGGAAGCTTGAAGAACGTCACACAGGATAAATGCCACAAACAAACAAACAAACAAAAAACAAAACAAAAAAACTATACCTAGGCATATAATTTCTAAACTACAGAAAATCAGTGATTTAAAAAATGCTGAAAGACGTCAAAGGAAAAAAAAAAGTCTTACCTATAAAGGAGAAAAAATAAGAATTACTTCCAACTTCTCCTCAGAAACCATGCTAGCAGGAAGAGAATGAAGTTAAACATTCAAAATGTTGAGATAAAAACCCCACCGATCTAGAATCCTCTACCCTGCAATATTATCCTTCAAAAGTGAAGGAGAACTTAAAACTTCCTCAGACAAACAAAAATTGAAGGAATTTATGGGCAGTGATCTGCCTTGTAAATGTTAAAAGTAGTTCTTCAGAGAGAAGACAAATGATACAGCTCAGAAAGTTGGATCTACAAGAGAAAGAGCAGGTAAAGAAAGGTGAAGAAATAAGTGGAGGTAAAATAAAAACTTTTATTTTTATTCTTAATTAATTTAACAGCTAATAGTTTGCCCAAAATCATAATATTAACAATGTGCTGATTATGTGTAATTATAGTGTTTACATATATGCTAGGTATGCTTATGTGTAAGTGAAATAAATTATAGTAATGAGACAAGGATGGCAGGGAGGAATTAGGATAATTTTGTTATTATAAGGTACTTGTGCTGTCATGAAGCAGCACAATATTATTTGAAAGTAGATTTGGATTAGTCATAAATGCATACTGCAAACTCTACAGCAAGCACTAAAAAAAGTTTAAAAAAAAGCATAATTGATATGCTAAGAAAGGAGAGGAATAGAATAGGATCATATTAAATGCTCAATTAAAACCACAAAAGGCAGCAAATGAGTGGAAGACAAACATAGAAACAAAGAACAAGGGCAACAAATAGAAAACAGTACCAAGTATAGTAGATATTAACACAACAACATCAATAATCAATAATCATTGACCTCAAATATCAATGGTCTAAATATACCAATTAAAAGACAAATTGTTAGAGTGGATCAAAAAAACCCAAGACACAACTAACTGTATGTTGTTCACAAGAAACCCACCTTAAAGACACATACAGACTAAAAGGAAAGACATAGAGTAAGATATACCATGCTAACACTAATCCCAAAAAAGCAGAAATAGCAAAATTAATTTGAGACCCAGCAGACTTCAGAGCAAGGAAAGTTATTAGGGATAAAAAGGTCAATTCTCAAAAAAGATGTAATTTTTAACGTGTATGTACCTAAAAACAGAGCATCAAAATAAGTGAGGCAATAATTGATGGAACTACAAGGAGAAACAGATGCTGCTGCTATTATAGTTGGAGACTGCAACACTCCTTTATTCAAAAATAAACAGATCTAGCAGGCAGCAAATCAGAACACAGTTGAATCAACAGCAACATTAATCAACTGAATATAACTGACATCTATCAACAACTTCATTCAGTGACAGAATACACATTCTTCTCAAGACATGAAGCAATCATCAAGAAAGACCACATTTTGGGCCATAAGACACACCTTAACAAATTTAAAAGAATGGAAATCATACAATGTCGGCTTTCAGACCACAATGGAATTAACCTGGAAATCAATAACAGAAAGAGAGTTCAAAAATTCCAAAATACTTGGAGATTAAACACATTGCTAAACAGCATATGACTGAGAAAAGAAATCTAAAGATAAATTTTAAAATATTTTGAATTAATTAAAATACAACTTATCGGCCGGGCATGGAGGCTCATGCCTGTAATCCCAGCACTTTGGGAGGCCAAGGCAGTCAGATCACTTTAGGTCAGGAGTTTGAGACCAGCCTGGCCAACATGGCAAAACCCCATCTCTACTAAAAATACAAAAATGAGCCAGGTGTGGTGGTGCATGCCTGCAATCCCAGCTATTTGGGAGGCTGAGGCAGGAGAATTGCTTGAACTCGGGAGGTAGAGGTTATACTGAGCCAAGATCGTACCACTGCACTTCAGCCTGGGTGACAGAGTGACACTCTGTCTCAAAAAAATAAATAAATAAAATAAAAATAAAAAAGGAAATAAAATACAACTTATCAAAATTAGTGGGATACAGCAAAAGCAGTGCTTCAAGGGAAGTACTTCAAAGGAAGTTTGAATGCATACATTAGGAAAAATATTCTAAAAATCAATAATCTAAGCCTCTCTCTTAGCAAACTAGAAAAAGGAGACCAAAGTAGCTTACTTAAATCCAAAGTAAGCAGGAGAAAAGAAATAATAAGAATTAGAGCAAAAATCAATTGAATTAAAAACATAAAATCAATAGAGAAAAATCAACAACAAAAAGCTGGTTCTTTGAAAAGAATGATAGACTCAATAAGCCTCTAGTAATGCTAGTGAGAAAGAGAGAGAGAGAGAAGACACAAAGTATTAATATCAGAAATGAAAGAGAGGACATCATTATGGACCCCATGGCATTAAAAGAATAAAGGAGTATTATAAAGAATATTATGCCTACACATTTGATAATCCACACAAAATGAGACTAATTCCTTAAAATACACAATCTGCCAAAACTTACACACGAAGACATACACAATAAATAGGCTTATCTTGTAAAGCAATAGAATCAATCATTAATAACCTTTCAAAACAGAAAGTACTAGGCCCAAATGATGAATTCTACCAAACACTTAAGGAAGAAATTATATCAATTCTCTATAATCTCTTCTAGAAGAAAGAAACAGAGGTAATATATCCTAACTCATTTTATGAGGCCACCATTACCATAATATCAAAGCAAAGATATTATTTTAAAAACTACAGACCAATAGCTTTTATGAATATGAATGCAAAATCTTCAACAACAACCAGCAAATTGAATCCAACAATTTATAAAGAGAATTATACATCATGACCAAGTAGGATTTACCCCAGGCAAGCAAGGCTGGTTCAACATCTGAAAAATCAACTAATGTAATCAATTATGTCAATAGACTAAAGAAAGAAAAAAATCAAATAGTTCTAACAATAGATGTAGACAAAGCATTTGACAAAATCCAAATTTATTTATGATAAAATATCTCAGCAACCAAGGAATAGAAGGAGATTTCCTCAACTTAATGAACATCAACAAAACCCCTATAGCCAATATCATACTAAGATCAGGAACACAAAAAGGATGTTCCCTCTCACCACTCCTTTTCAACCCTATACTGGAAGTTCTAACTAATGCAGTAAGACAAGAAAAAGAAATAAAAAGTATACTGATTGGAAAGGAAGAAATAAAACTATAAAACTATCTTTGTTTGTCAATGATATGACTGTCTATGTAGAAAATCCAAAAGAATCAACAAAAAATTCCTGGAACCAATAATGATTATAGCCAGATTGAAGAATACAAAGTTAATATACAAAAGTCAATTGTTTTCCTATACACCAGCAATGAACAAATGGAATTTAAAAATTAAAAAAATACCATCTATGTTATCATTCCCCCAAATGAAATATTTACATATAAATCTAACAAAATATGTACAAGATCTATATGAGTAGAACTACAAAACCCTTGTGAAAGAAATGAAGAACTAAATACATATAAAGATATACCATATTCATGGATAGAAAGACTCAGTATTTGTCAAGATGTCTTTCCAAACTCGATCTATATATTCAAAGCAACCTTAATCAAAATCCCAGCAAGTTATTTATGGATATCGACAAACTCATTCTAAAGTTTACATGGAGAGGCAAAAGACCAAGGCAAAAGACTAACACAATATTGAAGAAAAAGAACAAAGTCAGAAGACTGACACTACCCAATTTCAAGACTTACTATAAAGCTGAAGTAATCAAGACAATGTGGAATTGGCAAAACATCAATGGAACAGACAAATAGATCAAAGCAACAGAACAGAGAGCCCAGAGCAGACCCACGCAAACACAGCCAACTGATCTTTGACAAAGGAGCAAAGGCAATAAAATGGAGCAAAGATAGTTTTCAACAAATGGTGCTAGAAAAACTAGACATGCAAAACAGTGAATCGAGACACAAACCTTACAATCTTCACAAAAATGAATCCAAAATTGACTGTAGACCTAAATGCAAAAGGTAAAACTATGAAAGTCCTTGAAGATAATATAGAAGAAAATATAGGTAACCTTGGCTACAGAGATAACTTTCTTGATGCAACACCATGATGAATGGACATGATCCATGAAAGAATTAACTGATAAGCTGAACTTCATTAAAACAAAAAACTTTTGCTCTGTCCCCCACCTCCCCAAACCAAAACAAACAAACAAAACCAAACCAAACACTGCCAATAGAATAAGAAAAGTAACAGACTGGGAGAAAATATTTACAAAAGACATATATGATAATATATGCCTATAATATCCAATATAGGCAACAAACTCTTAAACTCAACAATAACAAAATGAATAACCCAATGGGCAAAAAGACTTGAGCATGCACCTCGCCAAAGAAGATATTCAGATGGTAAATAAGCATACGAGAAGATGCTCCACATCACGTGTCTTAGGAAATTACAAATTAAAACAATAAGATACCACTACACATCTATTAAAATAGCCAAAATACAAAACACTGATAACACCCAATGCTATTTAGGATATGAAGCAACAGGAACTTTTTATTCATTGCTGGTGGGAATGCACAGTGGTCTAGCCACTTTGGGAGACAGTTTGGCAGTTTCTTACAAAACTAAATATATCATTACCATAAGATCCAGCAATTATATTACTGATATTTAACCAAATGAGGTGAAGAGTTATGTTCATATAAAAACCTGCACATGGATGTTTACAGCAGTTGTATTCATAATTGCCAAAACTTGAAAGTAAGCAAAATGTCCTTCAGTAGGTGAACGGATAAACTGTGGTATATCCAGACACTGAAATGTTATCCAGCCTTAAAAAGAACTGTTATCAACTGTGAAAAGACATAGCAGAACATTAAATGCATATTGCTAAGTGAAAGATGCCAATCTGAAAAGGCTACCCACTGTATCATTCCAACTTTACGACATTCTGGAAAAGGTAAAACTATGAAAATGGTAAAAAGATTAGTGGTTACCAGGGGTTAGGAGAGAGGAAGGGATGAAGAAGCAGAGCATAGAGGATTTTTAGGGTAGTAAAACTATTCTGTAAGATACTATAATGGTAGATTCATGTCATTATACACTTGTATAACGTATAACAAAATAATGGAATGTACACCACCAAGGATGAGCCCTAACGTAAACTATGAACTTTGGTGATGATGTGTCAATGAAGGTTCGTTGACTGTTCACAAATATACCTCTCTGTTGCAGAATGCTGATGGTGAGGGAGGCTGTGCATGTGTGGAAGCAGAAGGTATGTGGAAAATCTTTATACCTTTGACCTATTTTGTGGTGAACCTAAAACTACTCTACTTTACTTTTTAGTAAAGTCTACTAAAAATTTTTTAAAAACCAAAACTGTTCCTGCAGTGAAACCAGGCAGGATGAGCCGTCAGACCTCTGTAACACTCTACATAACCCGGTCAGTGGTCTGGAGAGAGCCCCCCAACCCAGCCTGGAGAGTTCAACTGAGCTACTGAACCCAAGATGCTCACTGGGCTAAAGGTGGGGGTGGGGTGAGGTGGTGGCAGGGTGGCTTTCTCAGAGCAAAACAAACAAGAAAACTCCACCGCAGCCAGGCCATGGCACCGTCTTGACTAACGGAGTTATCACTAATAACTGATCCACGGGCTGATCAGAGACCAGGCAACAGCACTGTGCCTGGAATTCGGTCCCCACTACCCTGCCCCATTGCATCAGCTGCCCTTTGAGGCTCATTCACCTCACCTGCTCCGCCCACCAAACCCATGAAAGCTGTCTTCTGCCTCTTTGTGAGGTGACAGAGAGGAGAAAAAAAGAGCCAAATTGAGAATTTCTTGACAAGGGCAGCTAACTTGTCTACATAACTTGACCACTAGCGCCCTCTGGTGTTGAAATGCCAGACCTGTCTGTCCTGACAAAACAACTTGGGCTGGCAGGTCGGCAAAGGAGTTATCTTTTTTGGTTTTGGGTTTGAGGACTTTGCCTTTTATTTTTTAAAAGTCTGCTATTTCCCCTGAGCTATGCAGTCATCTGAACATGTAAAAAAAAAATCTCAATCACACATCAGTTAGCATGCACGATGTGAGATAGTGACTTTGAAAGTGCTTTGAAAACTCTGGAAATGCGAGGGCAAAGGTGGTGAGGAAGGGGAGCTCTGGATACTTCGGGCAGCCACAACGGGAGCATGATGGGCTCCTGGAGGCTGCAAGTGTCACTGGGAGGCCACAGACCAGCAAAGGGCAGTGGGTGTCCCTGCTGGAACCAAAAGAAACCTGAGAGGCATTCTCATTGTGGCCAAATGAACCCCCCACCCCTGACAACACTACTGGGGAGCACCAAGGCCAAAGGCCGTGAGTCCTGGCTGCCAATCCACTCCCAGCCCTAGGCTGCCCTTTAAGGCTTCTCTTTCCAGAATGCCTCTTAGTGCTCATTTTCACTGGTTTCATTAGGATGAAGTTGTACCAGGAAGAAATAGATCTGCTTTGCCAGGGGCTTTTAGGAAAAGAGAAGCGCCCTTCTACTACTACCCAGCTATTCACCACACATTTGTTGAGGACTTACTATGTGCTGGGTGGTGCAGCAGCAGCAATGCTTTCTGGGGACATGCTGGGGTTCAGGCATTCTGGCTTTCACCTTCTATTACACAACCTACCATCCTTTGGAGAGACTTGGTTTCCATGTTTCCACCCTTTTTACAGCTGGGATTGAAGCAAAAGGCTGGCCAGGCTCCTGGGAATTCCTCCAAAGCAAGCAGACAACCTTCTGGGAACGGCGACAAAGCCACGCCTATGGAGGGGCCCAGGTCCATGTATGCTGCAGGAATTTCTTTATGTTGGGGTAATTTGGCCCTTGAGGGTGAGCCAGGGCAATGGTTTGATTTCATAACAGGTTCCAGCCACACTCAGAGACAGAGAGCAAATATTTGCAAATGGGAAATCATGTGCTTGTGCAATGGAAGTTGGCAGGGGTGTGAGAGCGAACAACCGCAAAGTCCCAGGCAGAAGAGGAGAAAGGAGGTAAGAGGGATGGCCCCCTGGGGTCATGCTGGGCCAAATGTCATCACCAGAAAGAGATTTCGGAGTCCTGATCACACCAGAACCGTGACTCAGAGCTTTCCTGGGACCACAATCGGCCGCTTGTCTGCTACCCAGCATTCCTCAGATCGGAGCTCAGACTGAATCGTCAGCCAATCTGCCACGTGTGCAGGAGACATTCTCATGGTCCCCAGGCATTGTGGATGCTACTGCAAAGGATTCTGAGTCAACCAAAGCACTCCTGTGGCATTCCTTCTCCCTGCCCCCCCTTCCAGGCCCTCTCTTGCCTGTAAATTGCTCACACTTATTTCTGACTCATTGCCTGAATTATGGCCTATTATTTAACTTACTATATTCAATGACCAAGTACAGTGCAAGTTTCTAGAGAACTAAAGTAATGTTTTATCTCCAGGTTCACCACGACACCCTGCACAAATCAGGACACCACGCTTTTCAGTTATTCTAACTCTACGGAAAGTAGTAGTACTACAGTGGCATAAATGACACCTCTCAGACCAGACCCAACAGATAACAAGGAACTAGAATCCCGAGCTCACTATGCAAGCCACACAAATTAAATGTCAATGAAAAGGAAGGTAAAGCAGTCCATTAACATGGCTTGACTTTAAAGCAGACAACAAGTAAAAGTGCCCTTATGTAATTCCCTGCTTGTATAATTCAACTACAAAAAGACAAGGGCTTAAAGTGACTGTTCAACTTCTAGGGGCCTTTCTTTCATAATTATCCACACTTATGCATAAAGAGGCATGTATGAGGATGTCTGCATCTATTAAAATAGCAACGACACAGAAACCAGTAAACATCCATCAAGAGGGCAACATTTTAAATAATCTATGGAATATCTAAAATGTGGACTCTTAGGCAGTCATTACGAGTAAAGTAGACGTCTGTGCACTGCCTTGGAAATACTCCAAGACATACTGTAGAAAAGCAAATTATATAACTATGCACGGGGGGTTGAATTAACAAATATTTATTGGGTGTCGGTGTGCAGGCAATGTTCTAGATGCTGGGTAAACAGAAAACAAAACAGACAAAAAAAAATCTCTGTCCTCATGGACCCTGTATTTGGATTAGGAGAGATAGAAATGAACATGGTAAGGTCTGGCACGGTGGCTCATGCCTGTAATCCCAGCACTTTGGAAGGCCAAGGTAGGTGGATCACTTGAGGTTGTGAGCTCAGGACCACCCTGGCCAACATGATGAAACCCCGTCTCTACTAAAAATGTAAAAATTAGCTGGGCATGGTGGCGGGGGGCCTGTAATGCCAGCTACTTGGGAGGCTGGGGCAGGAAGATTGCTTGAACCCAGGAGGCAGAGGTTGCAGTGAGCTGAGATCACACCACTGCACTCCAGCCTGAGTGACAAAGTGAGACTCTGTCTCACAAAAAAAAAGAAAGAGAGAGAAAGAGAGAGAAAGGAAGAAAGAAAGAGAAAGAAAGAGAAAGAAAAAGAAAAGAGAAAGAAAGGAAGAAAGAAAAGAGAAAGAAAGGAAGAAGGAAAGAAAGAAACAGAGAGAGAAAGAAAAAAAGGAAGAAAGAAAGAGAAAGGAAGGAAGGAAGGAAGAAAAAAAAGAGAAAGAAATTAACATTATATAAGTAATTTAGACTGGGTGCGGTGGCTCACGCCTGTAATTCCAGCACTTTGGGAGGCTGAGGTGGGCAGATCACTTGAGGTCAGGAGTTTGAGACCAGCCTGGCCAACATGGTGAAACTCCGTCTCTACTAAAAATACAAAAATTAGCCTGCTGTGGTGGCTCACACCTATAATCCCAGCTACTCGGGAGGCTGAGGAAGGAGAATCGCTTAAACCTGGGAGGTGAAAGTTGCAGTGAGCTGAGAGCCGAGATCACAGCACTGCACTCCAGCCTGGGCAACAGAGCGAGACCCTGTCTCAAAAATAATAATAATAATAATAATTTAGAATATTAGAAGATAAGTGCTATGTTAGAAAAAAAAATCAGAGGAAGTAAGAGATGAGAGATAAGAGCTTGAGAGCTACCCAGTGGTCAGGGTAGACCCCACAGACAAGATGATTGCATTTGTGAGGAGATGAAGGGGATGTGGATGGGGAGGTGCAGGTGTGCCAGGCAGCCCCTAAGCTGCCTCCTGATTGCCCCTGCCTCCTGGTGTTCATGCCTTTATGTAACTCCCTCTCTTGGAGAGGATTGGACATAGTGATTCTCTTCTAATGAACGGAAAACATCAAAAGTGACGAGAAGTCCCATTGGCTTGTGTCTAGGGCATCTTCTCTCACTTTCTTGTCTCCATGTGGAGAGGCCATATGGCAGAGAACTGATGTCTCCGGTCAATGGCCATGTGGGCGAGCTTCTTGCAGTTGGGTTTTCAGATGAGACAACAGCCCCAGCTCTCAGCTTGACTGAAACCTCATGAAGAGTCAGATGCACCCAGCTAAGCTCCATCCGGATTTCTGACCAGAGGAAACTCTGAGAAAATAAGCATTGGTTGTTTTACACCACTACGTCCCAGGATCATTTGTTATGTAGCAATAGATTCTAACACAGTGTGTGTGAGTATCCAGGCAGCAAAGATACACAAAAAGCCTAAGAGGACCCATAGCACATTTTTAGAAGTCTGAGGATGAAAGTGGAAAGAGAATACAAAGAAAGCCTTTAATATATTTAATATATATCTAACTTCAGTCTCGCTTGGATCTTTGACAGTAAGAACAGTGAGAATGTATTTATGTATTGTGCTCCTTATAATTCTAAAAATAAAAGTTGAAGTTACGACAAGGGGCCTAGCTGTTAAAAATAGTAAAGGACTGACATTTTCAGAAATGTTGAAAATTAAAAATTATTCTTCATGTTTTTAGTGTTTTTAAGTATCCAAAATACTTTTTTTTTTAAAACAAGGAAAGGAAGGAAGGAGGGAGACAGGCAGGCCTTTCTTTTATCTTTATGGCTCTGCACAGTCACCCCAAGGTATGTGGCTAACATCACTCCATTTTTATTATTTTTATTACTGTCCTCAGCAGGGCAGAGGGCAGTTGAGGTTAAAAGCCAAGAGTACCAAGCTAGGCTGACCTGCTTGCAATCCCCCAGTTAGGCAGTACCCAAACCAGGACAGCTCCTCCAAATCCTAGCCTGTGATCTCTTCAGGCCACCACTCCTGTTTACTACTTACTGGAGAGGAGGGGACACCCTGTCCCCTTGGCCCCTGAAAACAGCCGCAGATCAGAGCAGTTATTAAGATGTGTGTCGGAGAGAGGCAGGAGCGAGGAAGAAGATTCTTTAGGAATCTCCAGGCCAGGCCTTCGTGGAGTATACCTTCCTTCCTGTGCCTCGTCCCCTGTCCTGGAGGACTGCAGGTGCAGAGCATTCACCCCAGATGGGGATGAGAAAAGCAGGGCTTCCGCTCCACAGGCCCCCGCAGGCCCGACTGCAGGCTCCGTCAGGAGGTCTGGCTTTCCTGTGAAGTTGCCCCTTGGTGCCGGATGACTTCAGAGCAGCTGTGCTGAGACATGAGTGTGGGGGATGGGACGGGGGCAGGTGAGAACTGGATCTTCTCTAGAGAAGGAAACTGCAATCAAAGGATATTGGGCGTCTCTGCCTCCAGGGGGCACTGACTCCATGCGTCAGTGGGAAAATAAAACAGGTGGAAAAGGGCCCCAGAGAGGCCCACGGTGCCAGTGAACCTGAGACTGGAGAAAGCAGCACCATTCCAACCAAGTGCAGAATGAAAAGGCTCCAAACGCCCGAGACTAGTGATGCTGCTCCTGGAACCTGGGAAGTTCATTTCTGGACTGTTTAATAATGGTTGAAGGGCTCAGACAGACCCATGAATGAGTGTGGAGAGACTCAGACACGGCAGGCATTTGAGTCACAAAATGCAAGAAAGAAATGAACTATTTTGCCTGTTCACTTTGTGCCAGTGATTTTCTGCCCTCGGTTAAGGATCTCAGTTACCCAGTGATCGTGTGAGCATCCTTCAAGGGTCTGGCCCCTCTGTGGTTGTAGGCAGGAAAAGGACAGCCCCAAGGGCTGAGTGCACCCACAGGTCCTGGTTGTATGCCCTGTGTACACCCATTCTCTCCAGTCTTCTATTTCCTTGTCAGTAAAAGCAGACATAATTATGTTCCCTCTACCTGGCTGACAAAGGGACAGTCCCTGGAAGGGTATACACACAATGCTTGAACCTGTGTAGCTCAGACAATTTTAGACCGGAGAAAGAGTGACTAGGATGGTATCACGGATCCTTCCTCATAGACTCAGGCTCTGAAGAAATCTGGTTTGCTGAAAATACTGGAATCTATTTCTGGGAATGGGAACGGGAATGGCAAAAATGCTGAATCCACAGGGCAGCAGGCCAAATAGATGATTTCCAGCCAGGACCAGGGGACCAGGGCTCCAGCCCAGGAGGCCCTGCTAGCATGGTCCAGCAAGAGAGAAAGCCTGGCTGAGTGTTCCTCAGCAGGAGAGGGTGGCATAGAGTACATACCAGAGTCAGGAATGGAGCCAGGCTGCCTGGGCGCAAGAGCCAGCTTCGTAGGGACTTGCTTAGGGATGCTTGCAGGTCACTAAGTCTTGATTTCTTTTTCTTAGTAATCATAGTAGCACAATCAGGCTTAGACCTGGGCACAAGCAGCCCCTGCCTTGGGCCCATGCTGGCCTCTTCTGGCCATGACCCCTCTCCACAGGGTAAGGAGTCTACAGGGCCAAGAAGACTTAAGGTGGAGGAAGGATCTAAAGAGGTAAGTGGAAGCAGGTGATTTTCCAGGGCCATCCAACTACTCTGTATGATACTATCATGGTAGATACCGAGCACTGTCCATTCGTCCAAACCCACAGAATGCCCAACACCATGAGTGAATCCCAAGGTGAAACACAGACTGTGAGTGACAATGATGTCTGCAGTGCAGGTTCCGTGGCTGCTCTGCTGGGGATGCTGGTGGTGGGAGGCTGTGTGTGCTGGGGGGCACATAATACGGGGACTCTCTGTACTTTCTGCTCAATTTTGCTGTGAACCTAAAAATGCTCTTAAAAAAAATAAAGTCTCTTAATTAAAGAGAGAGAAAGACAAAGAGGGAGGGAGAGGGAGAAGGAGAGGGTCACAGGAGAACAGCAGCAATGGTAAAAAAAAAAAAAAAAAAAAAAAAAAAAAGGCCAAGTAATAACATCAGAGCCGCAGGAGAGTAAAAGTCTGCACACTTTGGCTGGGGAGCTTGAGGTCTGAGTCTTCGTCTTCCAGCCCTTATGTGGCCTGAGTCCCTCCGGGTTCCTCGGCTCCCATGGACAGACACCCTTGCTCCAGGCATCCTAATTCTGCCCCTTCTTCCCTTGAGCAGGGGCAAGAGCATTTCCTGCCCAATGACAGCTGAATACACTGTCCCTGCCCCTCCTTCTTCCAGGGTCATCGGGGACCCACAGCCCTAACAGTGACGTCTGGGTGTCTGGGCTGCTTTCTTAAAATATCAATATTTATGATGATGGTATCTTCATTTAGGTTCCCTAGATAGATCAATAATTAATATATTTACAACAAAACCAGACATCAGCTCATCAGGGTTCCCTCCAAAGCAGGCCCTGCTTCCCAGCAACCACACTCATCTTTCCAAAAGCACATCGCTCCTCTGCTAGACACTCGAGATTCCTGCCCCCTCCCTTCTTCCTCTTCTGCTCTCTTCATCTCACCTAAAGGATTACAGGCAGGCCCTGTTTTGTTCAGGGTCACACGCTAGAAACAATATTCCAACAGGGAAGTGGAATGGCTCCGCCCCCGCCTCCAGGGGTGCTGCGAAGCTCACAGGATGCTGGGTGTGTCCACAGTCAGCACCTCCTCATGTCCAGTGGCTGGACTGTGTTCTGTCCCCACAATTGCTATTTCCAGCCCTCACCACCCTCTTCGTGCCTCTCACACCCCCACTTCTCCCTCCTACTTCAAAAAAGACTTCCTATTTCAGAAAATAAGGGGAATCTCCTTGCAATGCCCTCAACAGATTCAAAACTTAAATGAT